>NC_140008.1:30028198-31228198 GCF_964263955.1 Coregonus lavaretus | reverse complement strand
GATTAGTCTGTCCGTAACACATTTTTTCCAATCTTCCTCTGTACAGTGTCTGTGTTCTTTTGCCCATCTTAATCTTTTCTTTTTATTGGCCAGTCTGAGATATGGCTTTTTCTTTGCAACTGCCTAGAAGGTCAGCATCCCGGAGTGGCCTCTTCACTGTTGACGTTGAGACTGGTGTTTTGCGGGTACTATTTAATGAAGCTGCCAGTTGAGGACCTGTGAGGCATCTGTTTCTCAAACTAGACACTCTAATGTATTTGTCCTCTTGCTCAGTTGTGCACCGGAGCCTCCCACTCCTCTTTCTATTCTGGTTAGAGCCAGTTTGCGCTGTTCTGTGAAGGGTGTAGTACACAGCGTTGTACGAGATCTTCAGTTTCTTTGCAACTTCTCGCATGGAATAGCCTTCATTTCTCATTTCTCAGAACAAGAATATACTGACAAGTTTTAGAAGAAAGTTATTTGTTTCTGGCCATTTTGAGCCTGTAATCGAACCCACAATTGCTGATGCTCCAGATACTCAACTAGTCTCAAGAAGGCCAGTTTTATTGCTTCTTTAATCAGCACAACAGTTTTCAGCTGTGCCAACATAATTGCAAAAGGGTTTTCTAATGATCAATTAGCCTTTTAAAATGATAAACTTGAATTAGCAAACACAACGTGCCATTGGAACACAGGACTGACAGTTGCTGATAATGGGCCTCTGTATGCCTATATAGATATTCCATTAAAAATCAACCGTTTCAAGCTACAATAGCCATTTACAACATTAATAATGTCTACACCGTATTTCGGATCAATTTGATGTTATTTTAATGGACAAAAAAATTGCTTTTCTTTCGAAAACAAGGACATTTCTAAGTGACCCAAAACTTTTGAACGGCAGTGTAAATATATGGAGGAGCAATGTCAGAGTGGCATAGACTAAGATACAGTAGAATAGTATAGAATACAGTATATACATATGATTTGTTAGGTACTTGAAGTTTCTGCTGCGCCAACAGGTCTGTGGACGTAACAGAGATTGGCTATGCATACAGTATATTGCCAATAATACATTTTTCCTATTTGCCTAAAGTATATACAACTTGTAGGTGTTATTTCTATAAAATGACAGTATGCTGCTGTATTCTTATTTCAATTAATGTTAAAAAAAATTGACCACACTAGGGAATTTAACTGAGATTTCAACTTAAAACCTCTTGATTGCTATCAACCTGAAACGTCCTCCTACATGTCCTGCTAAACCACCAGATATGTGAGCATAAACTAGATTTATTGGAAAGAACACATTCCTGCACTTTGCTAAAAGCTGCCCAGAATCAAGTAAATAATTGTCCAAATATTATCACCAACGTAAAACTGGTAATGCTCAAGGACACTTGACATAGAGTACACATGAATGCTTCAGGGACTTGAACTTGCAACCTCTTGGTTGAGTGCATCAATGTTTCTGTAGTGCCACCAGGTTCATACTTATTGCTTGGAACATGTATTAACACACTCTCAAAAAAAGAAGGGTATGGTTAGTGTACAGTGTTGTTCCCTAGGGTACAAAAAAGTGAAAGTTACACTTTACAGGTAAACATTTGAAATCACATGGTACAGTTTGGTACATTGTAGGTATAATGGGACGTTTTTCAAACAAATGTTTTGAATATAAGGTTCGATCATCATTGATATGTGGGGTAATGTACTGGTGGGGCTCATTAACATATTTGGGGACGTGGTCAAATATATGTGTATTGTGCCAAAATGTCAGTGGACATGTGGCAGTTTAAGTATTTGTTGGCTATGCTGATGCAAATTGAGCACTGCGAAATGGTCTCTTATGCAATTGTTGTAAAAGCGTTGGGCACTAATGAGCTGCACTGTAAAAAGGTTGTGTATTTTCCAGTAATTGAATGGCAACTTCTTGCATAAAGTTGCTGTGAATTTGTATTTTCTTAATATTCACAGTAACTTATAGGCAGCTGGCTGACTCTAGCAATACATGCCAGTAACCTACTCTGCCTTCACTGACTCTTCTGTTGAGAAACATTACTTGCTAATTGGCAGCATTCTGTAGCAGCAACAGCCTATCAGAATATTGCAGGTGTGGCTTATTGGAGGTGTGACTTTAAACTAGCTCTTTTTCGTCTCCCATGAGAGGGAATGTCATCCCAGTACACTGTCAGTTCGCCAACCTTGTTTCATGTTGATGTTAGTGTGTGTGATACTAAAGAGCCATACAATAAATAATTTCTAGCCACCGTGTCATTGTACTACACTCTTATCTGCAATACCATCATGTCAGTGAGTGTGACAATAGCTACAGTAAATTACTGTGAAATGTGCATTGACCTACTTGCTGCTAGTTGACAGTAAGTTAATGAAAATTAAACATTACATTTCATTAAGATACAGGGAACTGCACAGTAACCTATTAACAGTGGAGCTCTTGATTGTCACAAGTGCTTACAAAGATTACAGAACTGACAGTGTCAAAAGAGGTGCTCAACGTTCATCATCATAACTATAAACCACTTAAACTCATACAACATTTGCACTGACGATTGGCACAAATACAACATAATGTGACATTTCACATGTGAAATCATGTGAAAATATGTTTTTGGAACACTTCACATGTGATATTTCACATTTGAAAACGTGTTTCTGGAACACTTCACATATAGATATGTGTTTTCCCTCAATTATGCATATTGAGCTGCTGGTGCTGTCTGAAGAGAGATCTGAGAATAGATGCCTCTTCTAAGACAACAAAAATAATAAAGACATCTGCAGTCATAAGGCAGATACTGTACATACAAAAAGGGCTAGTGCTGGACATGAATCTTGTTCTTAAGACATACACTAGATTTCTGAGTGCAACAGTTGTCGTGACTTTCATTAATATGATGACTGTTATTTATTGAATCAACAAACTATGTTTAATTGTTACTCGATTAAATTAATAATGTAACAATTACCTAATTAGAATTTGGGGCACCACGGAAGAAGTTGTTTATAAAGATACCATCTCCCGAATTAAACTCTAAAAGGTCTTTACCTATCAATATGTATGAAACAGTCAACGTATCAATCCTTACCTCATATTGTTGGATATTTTTGGTTAACTACTCTGTCTCACTTAAGGGCAGACAACATAACAAACCAATTATATGAACTATGCATGTTGTAGAATGAAACGCCTGTATGCCCTATATGCCTATGGATTAAGAACCAATTTAACAATAGTAGAGACATTTCTTTAGTGCAAATGCTGTGCTTCTGAGAAAGGATGGTTCCCTCTAGCTCCCTGCAGCTGGTCTGGGTATGTCAAGGACATACCTGTATTGTTTTTCGTTGCTTCTGAGTAACCTTGTCACACGGTTAGGACAAAGAGACTCAGAATGACCACAGTTTTTTTCCAGTTCATCCTAGACAAAGAGCCTCAGAGGGATCACAGTTTTTCAGTTCATCCTGTCTTTTACTATCTTCCAAGGGAATAGCTGTGTGTAGATAGGAGTAGCAACGGAACTAACATTATCACTTGTTTGTGCGCTATGACCTGATACACATAGCCTGACCCGATACACATAGCCACATACAGTTGAAGTTGGAAGTTTACATAGACTTAGGTTGGAGTCATTAAAACTCGTGTTTCAACCACTCCACAAATGTCTTGTTAACAAACTATCGTTTTGGCAAGTCGGTTAGGACATCTACTTTGTGCATGTCGCAAGTAATTTTTCCAACAATTATTTACAGACAGATTATTTCACTTATAATTCACTGTATCACAATTCCAGTGGGTCAGAAGTTTACATACACTAAGTTGACTGTACCTTTAAACAGCTTGGAATATTCCAGAAAATGATGTCATGGCTTTAGAAACTTTGAATAGGCTAATTGACATAATTTGAGTCAATTGGAGGTGTACCTGTGGATGTATTTCAAGGCCTACCTTCAAACTCAGTGCCTCTTTGCTTGACATCATGGGAAAATCTAAATAAATCAGCCAAGACCTCAGAAAGAGAATTGTAGACCTCCACAAGTCTGGTTCATCCTTGGGAGCAATTTCCAAATGCCTGAAGGTACCACGTTCATCTGTACAAACAATAGTATGCAAGTATAAACACCATGGGACCACGCAGCCGTCATACCGCTCAGGAAGGAGACGCGTTCTGTCTCCTAGAGATGAACGTACTTTGGTGCGAAAAGTGCAAATCAATCCCAGAACAACAGCAAAGGACCTTGTGAAGATGCTGGAGGAAACAAGTACAAAATTATCTATATCCACAGTAAAACGAGTCCTATATCGACATAACCTGAAAGGCCGCTCAGCAAGGAAGAAGCCACTGCTCCAAAACTGCCATAAAAAAAACAGACTATGGTTTGCAACTGCACATGGGGACAAAGATTGTGCTTTTTGGAGAAATGTCATTTACATTTACGTGATTTAGCTGACGCTCTTATCCAGAGCGACTTACATTATTATTTTCATACTGGCCCCCCGTGGGAAACGAACCCACAACCCTGGCGTTGCAAACACCATGCTCTATCAACTGAGCTACCTCCCTGCCTGCCATTCCCTCCCCTACCCTGGACGACGCTGGGCCAATTGTGCGCCGCCCCATTGGTCTCCCGGTTGCGGCCGGCTACAGCAGAGCCTGGATTCGAACCAGGATCTCTAGTGGCACAGCTAGCACTGCGATGCAGTGCCTTAGACCACTGCGCCACTCGGGAGGTCCTCTGGTTTGATGAAACAGGAATAGAACTGTTTGGCCATAATTACCATCGTTATGTTTGGAGGAAAAAGGGGGAGCTTGCAAGCCGAAGAACACCATCCCAACCGTGAAGCACGGGGGTGGCAGCATTTTTAAAGTGGTGATCTTAACTGACCTAAGACAGGGAATTTTTACCAGGATTAAATATCAGGAATTGTGATAAACTGAGTTTAAATGTATTTGGCTAAGGTGTATGTAAACTTCCGACTTCAACTGTACACATAGTCACAAGAAGAAACCATAGTGGCTGAAGATCCAGGGAGATTGACTGTTAGGAATGTCTTAAATGTATATGGTTGAGAATGGGTTATGGACCTGACATGTTTAAACCATATTTATGTTTTGATTGATATGTTTTATAATGTGGTATGGGTTAGATGGGATGTTTTATGTGCAAATGTACACTTCTCAAAAAAATTAAGGGAACACTTAAACAACACAATGTAACTCCAAGTCAATCACACTTCTGTGAAATCAAACTGTCCACTTAGGAAGCAACACTGATTGACAATACATTTCACATGCTGTTGTGCAAATGGAATAGACAACAGGTGGAAATTATAGGCAATTAGCAAGACACCCCCAATAAAGGACTGGTTTTGCAGGTGGTGACCACAGACCACTTCTCAGTTCCTATGCTTCCTGGCTGATATTTTGGTCACTTTTGAATGCTGGCGGTGCTTTCACTCTAGTGGTAGCATGAGACGGAGTCTACAACCCACAGAAGTAGCTCAGGTAGTGCAGCTCATCCAGGATGGCACATCAATGCGAGCTGTGGCAAGAAGGTTTGCTGTGTCTGTCAGTGTAGTGTCCAGAGCATGGAGGCGCTACCAGGAGACAGGCCAGTACATCAGGATATGTGGAGGAGGCCGTAAGAGGGCAACAACCCAGCAGCAGGACCGCTACCTCCGCCTTTGTGCAAGGAGGAGCAGGAGGAGCACTGCCAGAGCCCTGCAAAATGACCTCCAGCAGGCCACAAATGTGCATGTGTCTGCTCAAATGGTCAGAAACAGACTCCATGAGGGTGGTATGAGGGCCCGACGTCCACAGGTGGGGGTTGTGCTTACAGCCCAACACCGTGCAGGATGTTTGGCATTTGCCAGAGAACACCAAGATTGGCAAATTTGCCACTGGCGCCCTGTGCTCTTCACAGATGAAAGCAGGTTCACACTGAGCACGTGACAGACGTGACAGGGTCTGGAGACGCCGTGGAGAACGTTCTGCTGCCTGCAACATCCTCCAGCATGACCGGTTTGGCGGTGGGTCAGTCATGGTGTGGGGTGGCATTTCTTTGCGGGGCCGCACAGCCCTCCATGTGCTCGCCAGAGGTAGCCTGACTGCCATTAGGCATGTGGAGGCCACACACACTACTGAGCCTAATTTTGACTTGTTTTAAGGACATTATATCAAAGTTGGATCAGCCTGTAGTGTGGTTTTCCACTTTAATTTTGAGGGTGACTCCAAATCTAGACCTCCATGGGTTGATACATTTGATTTCCATTGGTAATTTTTGTGTGATTTTGTTGTCAGCACATTCAACTATGTAAAGAAAAAAGTATTTAATAAGATTATTTCATTCATTCAGATCTAGAGCAGTATATTTGTGGCTGGAGACTTTGTGTGCAGAGTGGGCCTATCTATGAACTGGTGAACTGGGACAGGCTGCAGGAGTGTGTGCACTTCCTAACCTCAAGGCTTCTCCTGACTGATAGGAGATGGCTCTGTTATTTTTTGCATGAGAAAGCTTTGTCCGGCCACTATTGTTTACAAATCTGACTACATAGGAGGATAAGTCAGATTTCACCACTATCATAAATTAACAAAGTGGGTGGAGCGGTCAAAATTTGGAGATTTGGGGACAATGGTGGAAGAACTAAACAGGGAGGGATTAGTCTAAAAAGTAAAATTTAAAATGTGCAGGAATAGAATGGTATATAAACTGAGGGCCAAGTATTGGGAGTTCAGATGCTTTGCAGACCATCTTGGCTTTATCTAATAAAGTCTATCTTAATTCTACAAAAACTCTGGAAATACTTTGGTTTTTATTAAGAATAGGGATAATGTCCATGACATTATCAGTCGTCATTCTGAATGGTCGCAGAATTCTTGGATCCGCAAGAACCCCAGCTTTACTCATGATTCAGCGCTACACAAATTGGCTTAATTATTTATTTACTAGCTAACTAAATAATAAACACAGAATAAATACTTAATACATGATAAAAAAAGTCCCTAGCGGACTAACAACAGCATGACTGCTTGGTTATCAAAAGAGGGAGGGGTAGTTAGGGAGAGGGAGATACAAAATTAGAGAGTCAAACTTATCGTTGATACATTTGGAAGCTACCCTCAAAGTAATCATAATACTTTGCTCACGAACCACCGCCCGTTTGGATAAGAAGTCACGAATGTATTTCCGTGTAGATGTCTTTGTTCGTCGTCTCTCCGTTGAAACCATTCAATCCTTCTATGGGAAGGGGTAGGTTTTAGTGTCCCATTTTGGTGAAAGGCTCTGCTTGTCCAACAGAGTTCACAATGTCCTTCTTAGCTGTCCTTGCTTGGAGTGGAGAGTTCAAATAGAACAGATACTCAGAGGCATTCTAACGATTGTCTGAGATGGGATTTTCTAGATCACTTTACACGCACAGCTGGCAATGTTCTGGTCTAGTGAGTTTCTTCTTCACCTCGTGTTGAGATTCAAAGTTCTAACCATTTCAAACATGTGGACAACCGTCTCCACGCTTTCTGGTCTAATGTAAATTTAGTTACCAAGGCCTTTTATGCACTCTGGTAAAAGGGGCATTCCTACTTGCTGACACAGTCTCTGAGCTCACTCAGGGCATTTCTAGTCACTGTGACTAGTCACCGTGCACAGAGGGTGGCCCTATAAGAGTGTAACGTTTAATTTGTATCTTTCCATAGCCAAATGACAGCAGTAGAACCTGGTGATGTGTTTCCTTTTTGTTTTGCAAGCATATAATTATTATTCAAGTGTTTTTATGTACTAAGTTTACTTTTTCTCATTAGCATCTCTGTGAAGAAAGTAAATATTATTCACATAATTTTGTGAATATTCCTGCAGTTAATTGCATTAGCTCCGTCTTAATCTACAGTGCATTCTGAAAGTATTCAAAACCCTTCACGTTTGCCACATTTTGTTACGTTACAGCCTTATTCTAAAATTGATTGAAATGTTTTTTTCCCTCATCAACCTACACACAATACCCCATAATGACAAAGCAAAAACTGTTTTTTAGAAATGTTAGCAAATGTATTAACAATAAAAAACTGATCACATTTACACAAGTATTTAGACCCTTTACTCAGTACTTTGTTGAAGCACCTTTGGCAGCGATTACAGCCTTGAGTTTTCTTTGGTATGATGCTACAAGCTTGGCACGCTTGTATTTGGGGAGTTTCTCCCATTCTTCTCTGCAGATCCTCTCAAGCTATTTTCAGGTCTCTCCAGAGATGTTAGATCACGTTAAAGTCTGGGCTCTGGCTGGGCCACTCAAGGACATTCAGAGACTTGTCCCGAAGCCACTCCTGTGTTGTCTTGGCTGTGTGCTTAGGGTCGTTGTCCTGTTGGAAGGTGAACCTTTGCCCCAGTATGAGGTCCTGAGCACTCTGGAGCAGGTTTTCATCATGGATCTCAGTACTTTGCTCCGTTCATCTTTCCCTCGATCCTGACTAGTCTCACAGTCCCTGCCGCTGAAAAAGATCCCCACACATGATACTGCCACCACCGTGCTTCACCGTAAGGATGGTGGCAGATTTCCTCTAGATGTGATTCTTGGCATTCAGCCGAAAGAGTTCAATCTTGATTTCATCAGACCAGAGAATCTTGTTTCTCATGGTCTGAGAGTCCTTTAGGTGTCTTTTGGTAAACTTCAATTGGGCTGTCATGTGCATTTTACTGGGGAGTGGCTTCTGTCTGGCCACTCTACCATAAAGGCCTGATTGGTGGAGTGCTGCAGAGATGGTTGTCCTTCTGGAAGGTACTCTGTCAGAGTGACCATTGGGTTCTTGGTCACCTCACTGACCAAGGCCCTTCTCCCCCCATTGCTCAGTTTGGCCAGGCGGCCAGCTCTAGGAAGTGTCTTGGTGGTTCCAAACTCCTTCCATTGAAGAATGACGGAGGCCACTGTGTTCTTGGGGACCTTCAATGCTACAGAAATGTTTTGGTACCCTTTCCCAGATCTGTGCCTCGACACAATCCTGTCTCTGAGCTCTACGGAAAATCCCTTCGACCTCATGGCTTGGTTTTTGCTCTGACATGCACTGTCAATTTTGGGACCTTATATAGACAGGTGTATGCCTTTCCAAATCATGTCCAATCAATTTAATTTACCACAGGTGGACTCAAGTTGTAGAAACATCTCAAGGATGGAAACAGGATGCACCTGAGCTCAATTTCGAGTCTCATAGCAAAGGTTCTGAATTCTTATGTAAATAAGGTATTTCTGTTTTTTTCTCTTTATACATTTGCAAATATTTCTAAAAACCTGTTTTCGCTTTGTCAGTATGGGGTATTGTGTGTAGTTTGATGAGGATTTTTTTTTGTGTAAGTCTGTAATGTAACAAAATATGGAAAAGTGAAGGGGTCTGAATACTTTCCTAATGCACTGTATGCCGTTGGATTCGGTGCCCACAAGGAAATAGCTGCATATTCACAAATGTTTAGAAACAATGTGATAAAATGCATTTCCTCTCCCATGTTAATTTGTCTCATTAGGTTGAAATTGGTTGGAAGCTGTACTAATCATTTTTGCTTTTGAATTACAGAAGCTCAGTAATGTAATCTGATTACTTTCCGTGTTAATACTAATTGTATATTTGGACTACTTTCCCCTTAAGAGGCATTAGAAAAAGACAAAAAGGATCCATCAAACACATTTGGTGTGTCATCATATCGGTCTCTGACTTGTGGTCAGACTTAAATGTACGCCTTTTTTCAATGCTGAATTGAAAAAGGTGTCATGATGTATTTTTTCACAAATATCAATTATGGATTGAAAAGTAATCCAATAAGTGATAATCTATTTGATCAAAAATATCTGTAATCTGATTACAATATTTTTGCTGGTAAGGTAACTGATTACAGTTTCAGGTTTTTTGTAATCAGACTACATGTAACTGGTTACATGTAATCAGTTACTCCCCAACCCTGGTAGTAATGGAGGAATACAAATCCACTAGAGAAAAACTGTCTGGTCCGGCAAGTTGTTGTGTTTAGGCTATAGCTTACTAAATATATATACAGTGTGTGCAAATGTAGCAAGAGGTAAGGCAATAAATAGGCTATAGTGCAAAATAATTACAATTAGTATTAACACTGGAATGATAGATGTGCAAGAGATGATGTGCAAATAGAGATACTGGGGTGCAAATGAGCAAAATAAATAACAACTTTGCTTTCCTAACTGCTTGTGTATATTGTTTCCTGACTTCCCTGAAAAGTTGCATATCGCGGGGGCTATTTGATGCTAATGCAGTACGCCACAGGATGTTTTTGTGCTGGTCAAGGGCAGTCAAGTCTGAGGAGAACCAGGGGCTATATCTGTTCTTAGTTCTGTATTTTTGAATGGTGCATGTTTATTTAAGATAGAGAGGAAATTACTTTTAAAGAACAACCAGGCATCCTCTACTGACGGAATGAGATCTATATCCATCCAGGATACCTGGGCCAGGTCAATTAGGAAGGCCTGCTCGCTAAAGTGTTTTAGGGAGCGTTTGACAGTGATGAGGGGTGGTCGTTTGACCGCGGACCCGTTACGGACGCAGACAATAAGGCAGTGATCGCTGAGATCCTGGTTGAAGACAGCGGAGGTGTATTTCGAGGGTAAGTTAGTCAGGATGATATCTATGAGGGTACCCATGTTTACGGATTTAGGGTTGTACCTGGTAGGTTCGTTGATAATTTGTGTGAGATTGAGGGCATCTAGTTTGGATTGTAGGATGGCCGGGGTGTTAAGCATATCCCAATTTAGGTCACCAAGCAGTATGAACTCTGAGAATAAATGGGGGGCAATCAATTCACATATGGTATCCAGGGCACAGCTGGGGCCTGAGGGGGGCCTGTAGCAAGTGGCAACAGTGAGAGACTTATTTCTGGAAAGGTGGATTTTTTGAAGTAGAAGCTCAAACTGGGCACAGACCTGGATAGTATGATAGAGCTCTGCAGGCTATCTCTACAGTAGATTGCAACTCCACCCCCTTTGGCAGTTCTATCTAGATGAAAAATGTTGTAGTTGGGGATGGACATTTCAGAATTTCCTAAGCCAGGATTCAGACACTTCTAGAACATCAGGGTTGGCGGAGTGTGCTAACACAGTGAATAACTCAAACTTAGGAAGTAGACTTCTGATGTTAATGTGCAGAAAACCAAGGCTTTTATGGTTACAGAAGTCAACAAATGATAGCTCCTGGGGAGTAGGAGTGATACTGGGGGCTGCAGGGCCTGGGTTAGCCTCTACATCACCAGAGGAACAGAGGAGGACTAGATTTAAGGATACGGCTAAAGGCTTTAAGAACTGGTCTTCTAGTGCGTTGGGTACAGAGAATAAAGGGGGCAGATTTCCGGGCGTTGTAAAAAAGATTCAGGGCATTATGTACAGACAAGGATATGGAAGGATACAGTGGCGGTAAACCTAAGCGTTGGGTAACAATGAAGGAGATAGCATCACTGGAGGCACCGATTGAGTCGGTCTCGGCGTGTATGGGGTTGGAACAAAGGAACTATTTGAGGCAGTTTGAGAGGGACTTGGGGTTCTACAGTGAAATTGTATAATAAGAACTAACCCAAACAGCAATAGACTAGACATATTGACATGGGAGAGAGGCATAACGCAATCACAGGTGTTATTAGAGAGAGCTAAGACAACAACTGGTAGTGGCGAGAAAGTTTGGGCTGAGGGTAAACAGAATAAACAGGACAGGGTATCGTGTAAAGGAACAGTCCAGCAGGCATCAGCTGTGCAGCTGAGTGATCATAAGGTCCAGTGAACAGCAATATGTGAGTCCGAGAGCAGATCAAATTGGTGCTTCAGCACAGCAAGCAGGAAGCACGGTTGTAGTTGGCGTGTGCTAGCGGGCCGTGTGCTTATTCTTTTACCATTGGTATGTTCTAGGCTATTTTGAGATCTTAACTAATCATAAAACAGGGAGATGTAGCCTTCACACAACAATTGGCCGGACCAGACAGTTTTTCTCTAGTGGATTTGTATTAGCTACCCTCACTCAGACAACAACAAATGTGCAAAAGTAGCCCGATTAGTGGGAGGGATGGGTGCAAGTTTATAACGTCTGTCAGTCAAAACCCATACAGCGCTGTGAAGTGGATAACCTGAACTCTGACGTCATGTATAGCATGTTACTGTACAGCCACTCCATTCCAATTTAGGCGCTTATCAATGACAAAATCTGCCATTTTCAACCCATATATGGGATGATAGGGGCTGTTAGTGGAAAGGGCTACATATTTATAATGTATAAATAGCCCTCTTATAAGGACATAATAAACATTATCAATTATCAAATGAATCATTGTTACATCATTATTTTTGTTATATAAATGTGTGAATAACTAGCTTACTAATATTTATAAATATGGGAGTAATTATGATTTTTTTAAAAACTATTTACTAATCCCTTATAAATGCTTCATTACAAGGTGTTATTATAAAGTGCTACCCAAGTATTTGCTGCATTATGTTTTTTGACATGGAGTTATTGAAAGAGGAAGTTCCACATCACAACATGGGGTACATTAGTAAGTCTTTTGTGAGATGCGTTCACTTAGGCTATTTGTTGTAAAGATGGAGCACTCTCCATGTTCAGCAGAACAGAGTGAAAGCTCTTGGTCATTTTGAACTATCTTTTGAAATGTCAAATTTGCTGGAGATCTATATGACATGCCTGTCAAATCACTCACACATAATGGTGGTCACACCAGAGAGGACGACACTTTTCACGGTCTCCTCTCTTCACTCTCTCCTCTCTTCTTTATGTCTGAAACCTCAGGAGATCTTCAACTCTGTGTTTCAATAGCTCACATTGTGACTGTAGGAGCGTATAACGTAACACACTATTCTCAATACCTTGTATCAATACAGCATGTACTACATTCTCTCTGGTGTATTATTACAGTGTTTGAAGAATAAGAGATGATGATAATGAAGCCATTGCTTTCCAGGCGTGTCTAAGTATGACTGTTCAATGATCACCAAGGGACTGAGTTCAATGACCTCTGAAACAGCTATGAAGTTCTGAAAAGACATCAAAGCAGTTATGTTTTTTCACCCTCCTCTCTGCATCTTGATTTATTTAACAACCATAATTGTCTCATCATTGGTGTATCTTGTTGTTTAATGAACTGATTTAAATGATAATGTCAACTTAATGACACGCCTAAATAAATATTTAATCTCACCGCAGCATGCTCTGTCACCTTGAGAAGTCCAAGACATAAACAAAAATGTATTAAATTAAGGCTGGCTTGGATGTACTTGATTCTGTTGGTGTAATTGATTCTGCTGTATAATAATTAGCCATACTTTTGTAATGTAGCTAGGACTTGTTGATGACTGCGTAGGTTGGAATCAGAGGGATAGGCATGCATTGTTAGCTCTTAATGGCCACATTAACACATTGGCAATAATAGTTTCCTTATATAATCACAGTCATTACGCTGGTTCGTTGCTGCACCGTGATCTCAAGGTCAGCCAGTAACGAGGCTATGGACCAGTCACATTACACTTGTACACAACTAAACTTTATCTAAGACAACGATAATTTGATTACCGGTACTTTATTTTTTTTGGTGCAATTATACAAACCATTGTACTGTCACTTAACATGAAAGGCTAAATAAACCTGGTAGGTTCTGTTTTAATGACCTAGGGGGTAATGACATTTATTAAACATGCCACATGGATTAGATCGTTGCTCAACACCATGACCTCTAACCTTTAGCTTTCACCAAGCTGTGGGCTGATTGGCTGAAACACATTTAATTATGCCTATGTGCTGGTTCATTGGACCACTGCTAGGATTTTATGTCGGTCTAGGATACACAAGAAATGTGACAAAATTGCAACGAATTAGCCTCATCCAAGATAAATGACGATCTTTATTCTCTATGAACTGTGAGACAAAGCGTAATTAACATCTTGACTTTGGCTCAGCAGTCTAAAAATGTAATATATATTTCAGGCATGAACATCCCTATTAACCTGATTTTATTATCTACCTAGAACCTAAAAAGGTTATTCGGCTGTCCCCATAGGATAACCATTTGAAGAACCCTTTTTGGTTCCAGGTAGAACCCTTTCCACAGAGGGTTATACCAGGAACCCAAAAGGTTATACCTGGAACCAAATAGGGTTCTCCCCAGAACCAAAATGGGTTCTCCTATGGGGACAGCAGAAGAACACTTTTGGAACCTTTTTTTCTAAGAGTGTATGTACCTTTGCTCTGAGAAATAGCTTATTCTGAGGAGAGGTGTCCATGCATTATCCTCTTTATAGCTATACACCTTATTTCGTTCAATCAATGAGTGTCCATAAAACACTTCCAACACTGTCAAATGCTTTCTGTTGCATGTCTTGCCTTTTATGACTGTATTTAATTTTGCCCTATTTGGGCCTTGATTTTTAGAGTATTTTTAGTGAGAGGCTTGAAGGCAGGCAGTCTCCTCTGAAGTCCAGCCAAGCCATGCTGTCCACATGGTCGGCATAACGCAAGACCCCCACAGGAGAGTGTTGATTGATAATGTGCTGAATCTCAACCGCTCCGAGAAGATGCATCATCTTGTGCCAGTCTTTTTTTCTCTGGACTTTCCCATGCTTTGTCATGCTGTGCCGGCCCGTGAAATGTGCTAGGGTAAGCAGATATGAATGCACATTTCTCATCACTCATCAGTGGTTTGACATGAAAAATCAGAATTCCAGTTAACCTTTGAGCAACCTTTTCAGAATTATTCAGTATTCTAAGCGTGTGCTAAATTGAGAATGAGGTAAAAGTGCTGCAATTAAATTAAATTCAAACTTGGAATGAGTTAGACACTTAATTTACTGGAACAAAGTTTTACTATTATAACACCTGACTGAAGAAATTGCCTGTCTCAACTACAGAAGTTCCACAGTTGATAACAGTGAATGTGGCTTTAAATCCTATCATTATGCCACAATCATCCAGTCCTATAACGCAGCTGTCAGTCATTTTGGAGTACAATCAAATTATTTTAAGTGTAATAAGATTCAGTTGAATATCAATGGAGAATATCAAAAATATAATCACTTTCCTCACACCATATTCTAAGAATTCAACAAGAAGGCTTTGTTTCACTGCTTGGTGATGACTATGATTGGTCAGTTTATCCATTCAAGAATGCATCAGCTACCTTGATCAGTGTGGGTTTAAGACCAGGATTCAATCTTATCACGCTTTGTACCTTTAAAAGGCAATGTTCCCTCATTCGCGGAGACTGCATTCACGGTAAACGCTGCATATGTTGACTCAATCGAAAATAACCTTAGAATGTCAAGCTCGCTATAACGCGGATCTAACACTGATTGAATTGAATTCCTTGTTTCACACGGTTTAAACAACACAAGGTAAACTTAGAGGTGTTGCTATATTTGGGAACTGTTTAAGCTTGATCTTATTATGTCAAGGGAATAGATAAAGATACAAAAATATATTTGTAATGAACAAATTTGAGAAAGTTTTAAAGTTGAATAGTAGATGGTTGCACATCAATTACAAGTAAAACCAATAGATTTTGAATTAGTGTGTGTGTGGGGGGGATTTTTGATCGTACTTCAACAACAATATTCCTTTTTCAAGGAGGGGAATGGCATGGTAGTACATTTTCAAAGACAACATTAATCAGAAAAGTGTTTCTCTTTCATGATTTACTCAGATGTCAGTAGGTTACACAAAGAGTGTGCTTGTCACCTTTATTGATACAGCATTTCATTTTAAAATTAGCGTGTACTATACAGTGGGGAGGAATCCCTAGGCGACAACCAAAGCTGTTCAGCCCAATGCTCAGCGCTCATTATTGCTGTAGTTAGAAATGCGTAAAACTTTAGAAAACACTCTAGAGATAAGTACTTTGAATTTAAAAAAATAAGATAATAATCAAATTCATATCAGATGCTTGTTGTTTTAATGGCAAACAGGATATGTAGCCCTGGGCAACAATGATGTGCTTGTGATGGTTAATATGTTATTCTATTAATATGAATCTGGCTGTTTTGAGCTGCATTTTGAGCAGCATGGAAAGTAATAGCTGACAAGTACTGTATGCAGTCATTTCTATATGAGTTTCAAATTGAATGTTTTATTACTAAAGCTAAGTCCGGAATTCAATTTGATTGCTGGTTATAGGCATTGCAACTTTTAAAGGCAATGTTCGCGAAGATCCCATTCACGGTAAACACTGCAAATGTCAGCTCAATCTGAAATTGCCTTTAAAAGCTACCATGCCTTTAACCCGCAGTCGGATTGAATCCCAGCCTAACTTCCTTTGTCTGTGGTGGTTAGGCAAAGTAGTAATCCGAACGTTTACAGAGATAGTCAATTACTGGACATGAAGACTGTTGATTAACGGTTGTCATTTACAGTACTCTGAATGCAAAGGACAGCATGCCAAGCATGTTTTTCTCCACTTGATATTCAAGGCAATCCTGAACCCACCATGTAGCAGTACAAGAACCCACTCCCCCTGATTACAAGCGTTACTTGATATAAAAAATGAAGGCCAGGCCATCAAAGGCCTGACACCGTAACAGCTTTAGCGTGGACGTGATGATAACCAGCTCTGACTGATCAACGATGGAGAGATGGAGTCACTAATGGACTAGGAGAGGCTGCAAAGTGTTTACTGTCTAGCAATCACTAGAGATGTGAGAAATTGCAGATAACAAGGAATAAAATAATAACCAGATGCATAGGAAGTCTGTTGCGAAGCCTGGAAATAGAAAGGTTGTGACACCTGGCTGTACATTTCATGGAGGGATTAACTTTGTGGAGTATATTAGCATTTGATGAGTTCAGTCCTTGCATGGAAACCTTGCCACTCAGTCAGTGATAGGTATTATCCAACACACTGGACCTGTGATGTGGCCGTCAGATCAATGATTTAGACTTATTGCTTGTTGTTACTTTTTCTAAACAATGGATGACAATCAACTGGGCTTATTTTATTTTGCTAAAATAATGTATCCGTGGATATCCCCATATATTTGCTGCTTATATTCTCATACACTGTGCTGTGTGTGTTTGCCTGCTGCAAAAGCATAATCCCGATCACAGAGCTGTATGCATCTCTCTAGTGCCCCTCTCTGGGACAACACCGTAAATATTTAGACACAGCCATCTCCCATACTACTGTCTGTATTCTATGGATCTGTAAGATGGAGAGACACAAGAGACAGAGACACAGATATCCTTCTGGCACACAGTGCTATGTAATCGTCTAGTCTCATTCAGCGTGAATGAAATCCTACAAAGTCATATACTGTAGTTTATGTTTGATGGCAGTACACTATCATTGTTTTTCCCAGACTGCAAGTAGATACAGTGGCTTGCGAAAGTATTCACCCCCCTTGGAATTTTTCCTATTTTGTTGCCTTAAAACCTGGAATTAAAATTGATTTTTGGGGGGTTTGTATCATTTGAGGCAAAATATGTGTTCTTGTGAAACAAACACGAAATAACACAAAAATACAGAAAACTTAAGCGTGCATAACTATTCACCCCCCCAAAGTATATACTTTGTAGAGCCACCTTTTGCAGCAATTACAGCTGCAAGTCTCTTGGGGTATGTCTCTATAAGCTTGGCATATCTAGCCATTGGGATTTTTGCCCATTCTTCAAGGCAAAATGCTCCAGCTCCTTCAAGTTGGATGGGTTCCGCTGGTGTACAGCAATCTTTAAGTCATACCACAGATTCTCAATTGGATTGAGGTCTGGGCTTTGACTAGGCCCTTCCAAGAAATTTAACGGTTTCCCCTTAAACCACTCGAGTGTTGCTTTAGCAGTATGCTTAGGGTCATTGTCCTGCTGGAAGGTGAACCTCCGTCCCAGTCTCAAATCTCTGGAAGACTGAAACAGGTTTCCCACAAGAATGTCCCTATATTTAGCGCCATCCATCATTCCTTCAATTCTGACCAGTTTCCCAGTCCCTGCTGATGAAAAAGATCCTTGGAGTTCTTGGGGTGATGAGAGGTGTTGGGTTTGCGCCAGACATAGCGTTTTCCTTGATGGCCAAAAAGCTCAATTTTAGTCTCATCTGACCAGAGTACCTTCTTCCATATGTTTGGGGAGTCTCCCACATGCCTTTTGGCAAACACCAAACTTGTTTGCTCATTTTTTTCTTTAAGCAATGGCTTTATTCTGGCCACTCTTCCGTAAAGCCCAGCTCTGTGGAGTGTACGGCTTAAAGTTTTCCTATGGACAGATACTCCAATCTCCGCTATGGAGCTTTGCAGCTCCTTCATGGTTATCTTTGGTCTCTTTGATGCCTCTCTGTCCATTATTTAATTATGGTTTGAATGGTGCTCCGTGGGATGTTCAAAGTTTCTGATATTTTTTTATAACCCAACCCTGATCTGTAATTCTCCACAACTTTGTCCCTGACCTGTTTGGAGAGCACCTTGGTCTTCATGGTGCCGCTTGCTTGGTGATGCCCCTTGCTTAGTGGTGTTGCAGACTCTGGGGCCTTTCAGAACAGGTGTATACTGTATATACTGAGATCATGTGACAGATCATGTGACACTTAGATTGCACACAGGTGGACTTTATTTAACTAATTATGTGACTTCTGAAGGTAATTGGTTGCACCAGATCTTATGTAGGGGCTTTGTAGCCCCTACAAATGCACATAACACTTTTCTGTTATTTATTTTTTAGAATTTTTTGTAACAAGTTATTTTTTTTGTGTATGTCCATTACATGAAATCCAAATATAAATCTATTTAAATTACAGGTTGTAATGCAACAAAATAGGAAAAACGTCAAGGGGAATGAATACTTTTGCAAGGCACTGTGCTTGCCTTCCATGTCATAGTCTGTGCCATTCACTGTAAACATACATTTATCTACTTCCCCAGAGTCTGATGAATTCGTGGATATCATTTTTATGTCTCTGCGTGCAGTTTGAAGGATCTTGCTAACTAGCATAGCGCAATTGCTAACTAGTGTTAGCGCAATGACTAGAAGCCTATGGGAACATCTAGCATGCTAGCTTCCAGTCATTGCGCTATTAGCTGTTCCTGTAGACTTCCAGTCATTGTGCATTCCAGTCAACGCTAGTTAGCAATGGCTCATGAAACTACCTCCAACTTCCTTCATAATGAACACAGAGACATAAAAATGATATCCACAAGTTCATCTGACTCTGGGGAAATAGATAGGGCTTCATTGCCCAAATCCCGAACTATCCCTTTAAGCTCATTCAGCACATTTTGAAGGCATTTGTTTAGTATCTTGTATTTATAATATTGTAATGACAGATTGTTTTAGGTGTAAGATGGTGAAACAGCACCATCTTACATATTTTCTTTTCCTACACTACACTCAGAATTGCCAAAACTTCTGCAGCTTTTCTCAGTTTCTGTATGTGGTTATTGTACTAGCCATTTATTTACATTGGGGAAAAAAAGTATTAGTCAGCCACCAATTGTGCAAATTCTCCCACTTAAAAAGATGAGAGAGACCTGTAATTTTCATCATAGGTACACGTCAACTATGACAGACAAAATGAGATTTTTTTTCTCCAGAAAATCACATTATAGGATTTTAAATGAATTTATTTGCAAATTATGGTGGAAAATAAGTATTTGGTCAATAACAAAAGTTTCTCAATACTTTGTTATATACCCTTTGTTGGCAATGACACAGGTCAAACATTTTCTGTAAGTCTTCACAAGGTTTTCACACACTGTTGCTGGTATTTTGGCCCATTCCTCCATGCAGATCTCCTCTAGAGCAGTGATGTTTTGGGGCTGTCGCTGGGCAACAAGGACTTTCAACTCCCTCCAAATATTTTCTATGGGGTTGAGATCTGGAGACTGGCTAGGCCACTCCAGGACCTTGAAATGCTTCTTACGAAGCCACTCCTTCGTTGCCCGGGCGGTGTGTTTGGGATCATTGTCATGCTGAAAGACCCAGCCACATTTCATCTTCAATGCCCTTGCTGATGGAAGGAGGTTTTCACTCAAAATCTCATGATACATGGCCCCATTCATTCTTTCCTTTACACGGATCAGTCGTCCTGGTCCCTTTGCAGAAAAACAGCCCCAAAGCATGATGTTTCCACCTCCATGCTTCACAGTAGGTATGGTGTTCTTTGGATGCAACTCAGCATTCTTTGTCCTCCAAACACCAAAAAGTTCTATTTTGGTTTCATCTGACCATATGACATTCTCCCAATCCTCTTCTGGATCATCCAAATGCACTCTAGCAAATTTCAGACGTGCCTGGACATGTACTGGCTTAAGCAGGGGGACACGTCTGCCACTGCAGGATTTGAGTCCCTGGCGGCGTAGTGTGTTACTGATGGTAGGCTATTTTACTTTGGTCCCAGCTCTCTGCAGGTCATTCACTAGGTCCCCCCGTGTGGTTCTGGGATTTTTGCTCACCGTTCTTGTGATCATTTTGACCCCACGGGGTGAGATCTTGCGTGGAGCCCCAGATCGAGGGAGATTATCAGTGGTCTTGTATGTCTTCCATTTCCTAATAATTGCTCCCACAGTTGATTTCTTCAAACCAAGCTGCTTACCTATTGCAGATTCAGTCTTCCCAGCCTGGTGCAGGTCTACAATTTTGTTTCTGGTGTCCTTTGACAGCTCTTTGGTCTTGGCCATAGTGGAGTTTGGAGTGTGACTGTTTGAGGTTGTGGACAGGTGTCTTTTATACGGATAACAAGTTAAAACAGGTGCCATTAATACAGGTAACGAGTGGAGGACAGAGGAGCCTCTTAAAGAAGAAGTTACAGGTCTGTGAGAGCCAGAAATCTTGCTTGTTTGTACGTGACCAAATACTTATTTTCCACCATAATTTGCAAATAAATTCATTAAAAATCCTACAATGTGATTTTCTGGATTTTTTTCCCTCAATTTGTCTGTCATAGTTGACGTGTACCTATGATGAAAATTACAGGCCTCTCATCTTTTTAAGTGGGAGAACTTGCACAATTGGTGGCTGACTAAATACTTTTTTTCCCCTACTGTATAATGTACTACTACCACAACAGCTGGCTATGTCAACATATATAATTCATCTGGACACTGATTAGGGGAGTGCTATCTAATGCCAGCAAGCTAGCAGGCTAATTTTCAGAAGAGCATACTGTTTGATAAATTGAAACAATGTTAAACAATTAATTAACAATGAACAAACAGGTGTTTGTTGACAAAAACATTTACGGTGTCTAGGGAACACCACACAAACAGGCTGGGCGCACACACACCTCCGCATGCATGCACACCTGCTCCTTATACGTTGAGGTAAAAGTACCATCATGTAAAGGTAAGATTATGCCTTCACACAATGAAGTCCATTGATTACAGTAACCAAATCTCCCAAACAATATTCAATGTAGCACATCAGAAGTATAAAACACATGCCATTCAAGTAAACCATTTCACAAAGTTATCATTCACATGATTCAGAGTATCTTTGACCTTAAAACATTCTTAGAATGTATGAAGATGTCTCTGTCATGTAAAAGAAACAAAGAAAAACCCTCCTGAAGCATGAGCCAATGAGAAAACAAACTGGACATAAAAGGACTGTCATGTATACAGTACTTGAGCCTACATTTACATAAAGGGGAGGAAAGCAGTGATGAGACAGGCCTCACGCTGAGTCTCTGGCGTTGTGCATGCAATTAAACAACTTGCAGCTTGGCAAACCGAAGCTGTTATTTTCAGCGCTAGTCTCTGTTCCAGAACCAAGGACAGAGTTTGATGGAATATGACAAAACAGCCAGCAAGATGAGCCCTGTATCCTCAAACAGTGCCTGTAATTAAAGACAAAATCTGTTATTAGCTCTGTCTTCACTCCAAATCACTGCTGACAAGGGAAGGATTCAGATAAAAGGATAATTTGTAGTATTTTTACTACTTATTTCTTTTTCTCTGTGTATTCGTTCTATATTTCTGTCCCCCTCTGTCTTCCTCTCTCTTTCATCATTCTCTCCTTCTCCATCTCTCTCTCTCTCTCGCTCTCTCTCTTTCTGTTGGGTCACTATAAAGGTTCAAAACAAACACATGTTTGGCATGGCTGCTCCTCCTCTCTCTCGCTCCCACCTTGGTCTATCCATCTCTGCAGCCTGCAGGTTGACTCTTTCCTCCTTCTTGGCTGTCCTTGAACCCACCATCAGGTAAGGTCAGTCCAGTCCTGCAGTGCGGCCCAACACTTGTTTATTTTTAACTTTGATTGTGTATGCAGGTTAACCTTCAGGGTCTTTAGATGTGTGATAAAAGCCTGCCTGCATGGGGCCTCAGATGCGAGAAGGTTAATAAAATAATATACAAACTACTGTATGACGTTCTAGGTGATAGTTAATGAGGTTTGTGCCGACAGCTCACCTTCAGAAGGAGAGAGAAAGAGGGAGGGAGGCTATAGAGCTCCACAGCAAACTATACAGAAAACCTACTGCCACCAAGCTAAAATAAACAGATTCAGTAGCAAAGTAGCAAAACCAAGTTGTTTCCTCTCCCTAAAATATGCTCTTACATACACTGTAAAAAAACAAAAAAACATTTTAAATGTACAGCATTATACTGGCACCAGAGTCGCCAGCTTAATACTGTAATTTTGCTTTACAGCAAAAATGCTGTAATATATTTTACAGTACTATTTTTCTTACTGTAAAATATTACATCATCCCTGCATTAAGCTGGCAACTCTGGTGCCAGTATAATGCTGTATATTTACAGTTAAATGCTCCCTGAAATCTAAATGTAAGAAAATCAATACATTTGTACATAAAACAAATTTCTTAAAATTGGTAACATTAACAACAAATTAACAGAATTGACAACAGAAGTAACAAGAGTTAACACATATGTAACCAAATAAGAGTACTAATTTAAAAACAATATTGTGTGCCTGTGTGTGGGGGGTGTGGGGGAGAGAGAGGCAAAGAGAGAGCGCGAGATGGAGTTACAATTGGGATTGGGATTGGGTACAATCCTAGGTCTATGATCAGGGGCAACTCTATTCAGGGTAAGGGGGGTTCAGAGGCGGTGAAGAACACAATGAGACAGTTTGGGCAGAGAGAAGTCAGCGCAGCATCAGGTGTTCCTCATGGGACTCCGTAGCGATCCTCCTCAGCTCTTCTCACCCCTAGGACAAGCATAGAAAGGGAAAGAATAGAATGAGAGACAGAGAGCACCAGGGCTGTTACTCTGTGGGTAAAAAGATAGGTGACAAGGAGACATATCAAGCTGGTATCGTGTGTGTGTGTGTGTGTATGTATATGTGTGTGTGTGTGTACTTACCTCACTAGAGGTCTTCATTCAAACTCAGTGAGCTCTTGGAAGAATGGGGCAATGTATAGGGGTTGAGAACCACTGGCTTCCTCTGGGCAACCTTGCCATGCACTTTGTCCCATCTCCAGGGTTCATTATCTTGGGTTATTTCGAACCAGGAATCTGTACAGCCATACAGTGCATTCAGAAAGTATTCAGACCCCTTGACTTTTGTCCACATTTTGTTATGTTACAGCCTTATTCTAAAATTGATTAAATTATTGTTTTCTCTCATCAATCTACACACAATACCCCATATCGATAAAGCGAAAACTGGTTTTTAGAAATTTTTGCAAATGTATTAAAAATTAAAAACAGAAATACCTTATTTACATACGTTTTCAGACCCTTTGATATGACACTCAAAATTGAGCCTCTTCATTGGAGTCCACCTGTGTTAAATTCAATTGATTTGGCATGATTTGGAAAGGCAAACACCTGTATATATAAGGTCCCACAGTTGACAGTGCATGTCAGAGCAAAAACCAAGCCACGAGGTCAAAATAATTCTCAGTAGAGCTCAGAGACAGGATTGTGTCGAGGCACAGATCTGGGGAAGGGTACCAAAACATTTCTACTGCATTGAAGGTCCCCAAGAACACAGTGGCCTTCATTATTCTTAAATTGAAGAAGTTTGGAACCACCAAGACTCTTCCTAGAGCCGGCCGCCCAGCCAATCTGAGCAATCCGGGGAGAAGGGCCTTGGTCAGGGATGTGACCAAGGGCCCGATGGTCACTCTGACAGAGCTCCGGAGTTCCTCTGTGGAAATGGGAGAATCTTCCAGAAGGACAACCATCTCTTCAGCACTCCACCAATCAGGCCTTTATGGTAGAGTGGCCAGATGGAAGCCACTCCTCAGTAAAATGCACATGCCAGCTAGCTTGGAGTTTGCCAAAAGGCACCTAAAGGACTCTCAGACCATGAGAAACAAGATTCTCTGGTCTGATGAAACCAAGATTGAACTCTTTGGCCTGAATGCCAAGCGTCACGTCTGGAGGAAACCTGGCACCAATCCCTACGGTGAAGCACGGTGGTGGCAGCATCATGCTGTGGGGATGTTGTTCAGCGGCAGGGACTGGGATACTAGTCAGGATCAAGGAAAATATGAACGGAGCAAAGTATAGAGAGATCCTTGATGAAAACCTGCTCCAGAGCGCTCAGGACCTCAGACTAGGGCGAAGGTTCACCTTCCAACAGGACAACGACCCTAAGCACTATTGTGGAAATTCTAATCAATAATGAGGAGAGACAAGGTCAATCACCAATCAGGATTTTACTTTATTCAAAACGTATTAATAAGGTAGTAAGTGAGGCTGTTCGACCCCACACTCTGAAATGTGATGCCGAGAGCTCTGACATACAGACAATACTAATTATATAGCAAAGATACACCCTCTGTCTACATGACAAACAGCAGATGTGTGGAATAAATCAAAAGGTTAGGATTTGTATGAAATAAATGAATAATTCACAGCAGACAGTATCTGCTATGAAGACTGTTCTCATTGTATGGAAACCAGGGTTTGGCCCCCAAGACAAGGTTCTTATCAACATTATCCATACCCGAGCCATCTCTCCCTGGTACCTTACATTACACAAACACCAACTCATTCCATGGAATGCATGATGTAGGTTTTATCACCAAACCATTCATAAATCAATTGTCAGCTCCAGATACCCCTATCTCGAGTAAAACCCATGGCCTTGACCACACGCCTAGACTAGCTGCAGGGAGCAGGAGTAGAAACCATCCCTTTACAAAAACACAGCATTAGTAGGACAGAAATGTCTTACTATTTGTTAAACAAAGCAGGTAAACATGTTACATGTTAATTTTTCTCTCACATTCCCCTCTCAAGGGGCTACGTTCCTTCCAGGAAGAATATGAACAGTAACATGGGAAATTCTACTAACATTTGTTGCAGAATATATGAATTAGGTGAACCTTTGCCCCAGTATGAGGTCCTGAGCACTCTGGAGCAGGTTTTCATCATGGATCTCTCTGTACTTTGCTCCGTTCATCTTTCCTTCGATCCTGACTAGTCTCCCAGTCCCTGCCGCTGAAAAACATCCCCACAGTTCGGCATTTACCTCTATCGTAAGGTTAAAAAAAACTTGACAACTTTGTCTTCTCTCTCTGCATCACACTTATTAAATGTCCATTATTTAAAAGTTAACATGTAATACGGTGAATTTATACATCAGTGAATTCATAAGGAACAAGATACATTTCGATGGGCGCTAAAAAAGTTGACAGTGCTAGTCCCTTTTTCTGCCCACAACTTCAATTCATGCAATGATTAACACCCATGTTTAGTTTTCAATTATGATCATGGTCACAGCTCTAAAGCAATTGCCTATCCACTATTATTAGAATGCATTAGATATAGGTAACAATCCCTTCTGAATAGACTACAGGTAATAAAACAAACACTTGCTGTTGTTAACAAACATATATTAAATTAATATCCATATTGAATTCAGTATTTTAAATTACAACCCCATTCTCAGTAGGTTCCTCCAGCAAATCATTAGGGCACACAAAAAAAAGTATTACCTCGAAATCGTCCCGCTACAGTGAGGGAAAAAAGTATTTGATCCCCTGCTGATTTTGTACGTTTGCCCACTGACAAAGAAATGATCAGTCTATAATTTTAATGGTAGGTTTATTTGAACAGTGAGAGACAGAATAACAACAAAGAAATCCAGAAAAACGCATGTCAAAAATGTTATAAATTGATTTGCATTTTAATGAGGGAAATAAGTATTTGACCCCCTCACAATCACAAAGATTTCTGGCTCCCAGGTGTCTTTTATACAGGTAACGAGCTGAGATTAGGAGCACACTCTTAAAGGGAGTGCTCCTAATCTCAGCTTGTTACCTGTATAAAAGACACCCGTCCACAGAATCAATCAATCAGATTCCAAACTCTCCACCATGGCCAAGACCAAAGAGCTCTCCAAAGATGTCAGGGACAAGATTGTAGACCTACACAAGGCTGGAATGGGCTACAAGACCATCAAGAAGCAGCTTGGTGAGAAGGTGACAACAGTTGGTGCGATTATTCGCAAATGGAAGAAACACAAAATAACTGTCAATCTCCCTCGGCCTGGGGCTCCATGCAAGATCTCACCTCGTGGAGTTGCAATGATCATGAGAACGGTGAGGAATCAGCCCAGAGCTACACGGGATGATCTTGTCAATGATTTCAAGGCAGCTGGGACCATAGTCACCAAGAAAACAATTGGTAACACACTATGCCGTGAAGGACTGAAATCCTGCAGCGCCCGCAAGGTCTCCCTGCTCAAGAAAGCACATATACATGCCCGTCTGAAGTTTGCCAATGAACACCTGAATGATTCAGAGGAGAACTGGGTGAAAGTGTTATGGTCAGATGAGACCAAAATCGAGCTCTTTGGCATCAACTCAACTCGCCATGTTTGGAGGAGGAGGAATGCTGCCTATGACCCCAAGAACATGGAGGTGGAAACATTATGCTTTGGGGGTGTTTTTCTGCTAAGGGGACTGGACAACTTCACTGCATTAAAGGGACGATGGACGGGGCCATGTACCGTCAAATCTTGGGTGAGAACCTCCTTCCCTCAGCCAGGGCATTGAAAATGGGTTGTGGATGGGTATTCCAGCATGACAATGGCCCAAAACACACGGCCGGGGCAACATAGGAGTGGCTCAAGAAGAAGCACATTAAGGTCCTGGAGTGGCCTAGCCAGTGTCCAGACCTTAATCCCATTGAAAATCTGTGGAGGGAGCTGAAGGTTCGAGTTGCCAAACATCAGCCTCGAAACCTTAATGACTTGGAGAAGATCTGCAAAGAGGAGTGGGACAAAATCCCTCCTGAGATGTGTGCAAACCTGGTGGCCAATTACAAGAAACGTCTGACCTCTGTGATTGCCAACAAGGGTTTTGCCACCAAGTACTAAGTCATGTTTTGCAGAGGGGCCAAATACTTATTTTCCTCATTAAAATGCAAATCAATTTATAACATTTTTGACATGCGTGTTATTCTGGATTTTTTTGTTGTTATTCTGTCTCTCACTATTCAAATAAACCTACCATTAAAATTATAGACTGATCATGTCTTTGTCAGTGGGCAAACGTACAAAATCAGCCTCACTGTATTCATGTTGAATAAATGACTGTTGTATCTATCTAAGCAAAACATACCAATAGTTGAATTACAATCAGAAACCCAGATTTTAGTCAGTAACACAGAACCTATGCCTATTGAAATAACAAGTAAATCCCGCAAATAACCCAATTACAATGGTTCAAAGTCTTAACATCTGTCACATAATAACGACTCCATTACCAGAAAATAGCCATAAAGTTCCTCCAAGTGTTTCTTTGCAAAGATCTCACAAGCTCAAAGAGAATGAATTAGCAGTCAACAAGTTAAATCCACATTCATTGATTTGGAAACAGATCTGGCGAGTTTAATAAAATTGATTATCTTTCCCTTGTTACACAATGAAATTATTTTACTACATCACATTAGCTCCGCAATGATAATTAGTTTGATGGAAGCACTAATTTGGTTTTGTACTATGTTATAATTTACGTAGATAATTTCCAGACCTTATGGGCAGTTTTTTTTCTTACATGTTCTACCCGGCCGGAGAAAATCCCATAAGCGTTTTATAGTTACATCGGTTAGGGTAAGTCAATTCCCCATACTTTCCAAAAATGGACATATACGCCAATCAGTTTCTGAGACTATTTCCCAGAAAATGCTCTAACCATATCTGTATCAAATGATCCATAAACGTGACCAACTCAGAAAACTTGTATTAAAACTTTTCCACCCTGACGTACACTACCAGTCAAAAGTTTGGACACACCAACTCATTCAAGGGTTTTTCTTTATTTTTACTATGTTTTACAATGTAGAATAATAGTGAAGACATCAAAACTATGAAATAACACATATGGAATCATGTAGTAAACAAAAAAGTGTTAAAGATAAAGTCTAAATATATTTCAAATAGCCACCCATTGCCTTGATGACAGCTTTGCACACAGTCTTGAAGGAGTTCCCACATATGCTGAGCACTTGTTGGCTGCTTTTCCTTCATTCTGCGGTCAAACTCATCCCAAACCATCTCAATTGGGTTGAGGTCAGGGGATTGTGGAGGCCAGGTAATCTGATGCAGCACTCCATCACTCTCCTTTTTGGTAAAATAGTGTCGTGTATGACGATTATGACTATTTTAGAGGAACAAATAAAATAATGTTTATCTTAGTTCAAAAGTAGCCGTTTGTGGGGTGACGCCCCAGGGGAGACGGGTGATTGGACCGCAGCGGGAGCAACCCATATTTTTACATTGTTTATAAGTATATGCTGGAGGCACAGGAAAGCAGAGCGGCCATTGCAATCTGGGACGTCGCTCTCCGGGTGTCATGACATCTGTAACTCATGCTGAAAGCTTGTGATATGAATAAACTTATTATCAAGGTTCAGTATGAGCGGACTCCTTAATTGCCAGCATTTACTCGATACGACAAATGTCGCCCAACGTGGGGCTGGTCTGCATCTCTCCTTTGCTCCATTCAGCCGCCAAGCTAACTCGTTCTGAAGTCATGGCCAGAAAAGGGTGAGTTTTTTCTCACAAGCTTTGGGAGGTTGTTAGTTTGGATGCTATTTGTGTACACTGGAGCGGTGTACCATTAGGACCGGAATGTGCCTCGTGTGGCGTTATTGCTGAGAACTAGGGGTCTGTAATAATTATTCTAAAATTGTACAGCAATTGAAGGCAGATATTAACGGCAGATATTAAGACAGATATTGGCAGATATTAAAGGCAGATATGCGTATACATTAGGGCACTGTACCGCGTAAAGACCCCAGGGGGGCCATCTAATGATGGGCCGAAAATCCGTTTGCGCGTTAGAATGTGCATTCGGTGTGTTTTAAAGAAAAACTCGGGTTGATGGAATTTATCTGATTGTGATTATGGCTCGACTTTCGTCCGACGGGGTGTCCGCTTGGGGGTAATTTCTCAGTGGATGGTCATTAAACTCACGGCAGCACAAACGGTAGAAAATAAGACAAAGAAAGGGCAGTGCAGGGTAGCTGTTGCGTGTTGCAAGTCACAGCTTAGATAAAGGCTAAGGCTAATGTTAATGCTAAATGCTGGTTGTGTTACATGCCACATTGTACATAAAGGCTAATGCTAAATGCTAATGCTAATTGTGTTGCGTGCTACATGCTAACGGGTGTCCTTAGGGGGCCCATTGCGATGGAATAACCCTCTTAAATTTGTTTGTGTGTGTAGAATTCAGAGTTCTACGCAAATGTGAGCTCTGTTATGTGTAATTGTTTGATTATAAGGTATAAAATAGTGAAGCTGTAGCGGAATGCTAGGGTTCTATTGTCTGGGAATCGAATAGTTAAATGTATTTGCGCATGCGTGTAATTTTACGACACTACACTACAAAACGTGGGAGTTGGAGTTTATGGCACGAGATTATGAGACGTTGGTTTACGGCACTAAAACTACAACACGTTATTTACTAAAACTACAACAAATGGGATTGTGGGTAAAGTGTCATATTTCTGTTAGACTGTGCGGCAGGGAGAAACAGACACAGCTCAGATGGAGGAACAGAGAATTAGACATTTAGAGTCTAATGGTGTATTTTGGTTGTTACATCGGCTGTTGGTTAAAGATAACTGTTTTTGTGACCTATTGAATGGATAAATGAGAGAGATATGTTGACGGATTAAAAATAAAAATAATTAAATAAATAAATAAATAAATAAAATAAAAAGGGTTATTGATCTATTTAGTCCTGAGTTAAGTCTTAGAGCGAATGTGAACGAAGGAATATTGAATATGGTTGAAGTAACTCAGTATTGCATTAACTACTAAAATCTTTTTCTGTGTCTCTGTTCTTTTGTCATATGAGAGGAACAATGGAGAGAGAGAGAGAAAGAGAGGGGGTGCTGACGTACACGTCACGTGACGCGACAGAGGATCGAGTCAAAAAGGTTTTGGTACTGGTCTGCTTACAAAATCTTCCCCTACAGGATGTTTGATGTTATGACAATTTCACATAGGCTTGGCAAATACTGATTCATTAAAAATTGCATTTTGGAGGCTATGTGCATCACTTGGGTTGATTGGAGTTGTGTTGGGAATCAAGGACTGACATTATTCTGTAAAATTTAAATAACTAGGTGCTTATAGAGCAAGGGGGTTTAGGGGAATTGTAGTGATGGTAGGGTTAGAGGCTTTGTTTTTAGGATTGTAGTCTGAAGTTGACTACTTGCATTTGATGGGTTGTGGTAAGATAGCCACTAATTGATAAATTGGTAGGATAGGATATAGAAATAAAAAATTTATTTTAATTGTTCATAAGTTTTAATTGATTTTTTGATTGATTATTTATTTTAATTAGAAATGGTTTTTAAATAAAAAAAATTATATAATTTTTTCATATTCATATTTTTATTGATTGATTTTTAAAAAATGTTGGTTTTTTTTGGGTTGTTTAGGTTATATTAATAATTAAAGGGGGGAAGCCATAGGCTATATAGTCTAAAATAAAATAATTCACAATAAAGGAATATAAAAGAGTAGTTACAATGGGGAGAAAGGACAGCAAGGCTATGAAAGTCATTACACCGGTTGATATAGTTGAGAATAGTAATCCTTTAGTTAAGGGTATTGCGAGGTTTTCCGGCAAATGAAACAAAAGTTGCCCTTCATTCTCAAACAAAAACTGATAAAAGATTCCAGCGATAAGATAAACAAAGGTATAGAGAAAATGCTAAAGGGAGAGAAGGCGACAGAAAAACTAATGGCAGAAGTTAGTACACCTTTCTCACATACGGATTCAGCAAAAACACCCCCACCGTATGAGAAGGAAGTAGAGCTTAGGGATGTTTATCCTCAGCTTCCAGTGATCATCCAGGAGGGTGATTATTGCATCAGAGATGAAGATGAACGAATAATAGATAGAGGACAAGCAGAAACGACCAGAAAGATGAATCCAAAACTCCAGAAGTAAGAAAAACCGAGATGTCTGGAAACTAAGAGAAGAATGAGGTTCGGAAAGATGAGGATGAAGATCCAGAAGAGAAGAAAAACTGCTGAGAAAATAATCCCAAGAATTGGAGGAGAAGAATACATTGAGGTCAAGGAAAGGCCAATAGTAAGAAGATGATGGAAGGATGGATGATATTTCGAGGACAGAACTTAGAATATAAGCTTTTGAAGAATACTGATATGTCAACAACAGGAAGAACAGGATAAAGAAACTCTCAGAAAACTCAATCATACAACTGGTGGAGAAGGAGAAGAGAAGCTTTGGTTATGAAGAATCAGAGTGAACCAGATCAACAATCACTGTTACAGCTTCAACTGAACAATATCAAATGCAATGGTACCAGCCACCAAGGGGGGTACCAGTTATCCATATCCACAGACAGTTTCTGGACAGACACAGAATTGGAGAGGAAGAGGACGAGAAGGCTTAGAAGGAGGAGGAAGATTTCAGCTACACTTCCAGCAACTTTCAGAAGACTGTTATAATTATGGACAGGTTGGTCACTTTACCTGTGAGTGCAATAAGTCAGGAGGAAACATCAGAGGGAATTTCAGAGGAAGATACAGGGGCCAGTCAAGATCATCTGGAGGACAGGTGAACCCCTACAGGGGTCCGGAGCAAGGATTCTAGAGGTGCCTAGAAGATACGAAGGGGGGTGTCAGCTGGTAGCACCGATTAGAGAAGAAGAGAAAATATCTAACAATTGAAGTAAAAACAAAGGACTAGGAGAGGTGAATAGTGGAAAAGCTTTTATCTGTGTTGAGCCTAAAGAGGTTAAACATCTCACTATGTAAAATTAACTAATTAGGATAGGGATTTGAGGTAGTAAAACAGCTAATTACTCTTAAGGAACCAATTGAGCTCTGCTATAAAACTCAAAGAGAAATTAAAATAGACATACTAAATATTAGAACATATACCTATTGCATTGTTGGGAAGAGATGCATTGTGTAAATTGAACTGTACAATAAGATGTACACTAGACGGCTGTTTGGTAGAAGATTTTAAAAAGTAGGGTTTTTGGGAATCATATTTGCTTAAAAAGATAATATCATAGGAAGGATGATAATCTATTAGACTGCCTATTAGACAATCTGTCTGAAAAATAAAGTTAAAAGGGGTGACTGTTATTCTGGGTTACATTCTTACACCAAGAGATTTCAGGCTAGGCTAAAAGATGTTTAGTCGTTTGCCAAGTCTGTGTGTAAAGGAGTCAGAAGCATGTGGGGACTTCCCAATCACAAATTCTAAAAATTGGTGGTAAAGGGATTTTGTGAATAAATCAGGGGAAAAGGATTTTGTAAAAAAGTTAGGAGAAAAGATTAGATTAAAAAAGTTAGGAGAACTAGGGTTGAAGGAACTCTAAGACAGTAAGCTAAGTTTCAATGTTAGGTAGTAGTAAGAGAGAGAGAGAACAGTGGTGAAGGACATTTTTAGAGTTTAGTGGGAAGATAGATATGGTAGGAGTTTAGATCTGTTAGGAGCAGATGCGTTGCTGAATGATAAGAGAAGATTGAGGGTGATTGAGTATCTTTATTTACGATTCCCAGCAGGAAGATCAAGGTAATTGTGGGTGTATTTTTTATAATCAAAAGTTTGAAAGTCAGGGATTAGAGGTAGGACTGAGAGTTGAAAAAGTGACACTAGTGGTGATAGATGGAAGTACAAGCAAAGAGTTCAAAGCTTTGGGGAAACTAGATGAAGTAACAATAATGACATTAACACTTCAGTATATTAAAACAACAGTGAGAAGCAATTTAACTCTTTCAACATTGATAGTTATTAAAGCCATAAATATATCGCATTTGATTATAAGGGAACCAATAGCTCCAGCACCAATTTTAGGGGGAAAAATACTGTTATTAGGGTTAGGATGGGGACGTTCCTCCCACATGGAGAGATAATTAGGGAGAATAAGTATTGTTATCAGGACCAGTAGTAGAAGCTGTTGCACCTAGTCAAAGGAGGTATAGTTTGTACAACAATATGAAGTGGAAGAGGGTTATGAGTGATTGTTCATTTATTTTGCGTAATGTTACAGAGAAAGATCAGGGAGAATATATGTGTACTTATCTAGTGCAAGCATTAAAATTTGTTCCGGTTAAGAATTATTGGTTAAAAGGCTAGGTAATTCATAAAGTGACGCTTATAATGGAAGATTTGAAGTCTGTCGAAGCTTCCGCAGTCACCAAAGGAGGTCAGGAGAAGTATATTATTACAGTAGCCACTCCAACAGTAAATAATACACATAGGATATCGGTAGCTTTCCCACTAGAAGTAGTTAAGGGTGTTAATACATCAACTAAATCAACTACTTTAATGGTAACTTTGGAAAGGGATTGATGATACGATGGCGATAACAAATGTAGGAAGTATGACACAGACACAAACAACGACTTTTCTGAAATGATACGGATGGAGAGTGCTGTCAATGGTAGTAAGGATAGGGTTAAATAGGAGAGCAGATAGGGGTAGAGAACAATATAGATTCATCTGAAATAGTGAAGGATACTATCATGGAGGTACAGGATGAGGTCTTTGATTTTAATGACAGACAAGGAGAGGTATCTGATCAGTACCGCTCGTTAGGGAAGAGATAAACTAAATGGATGGGTTTGATTCTTCTGTTGTAAAAATTAGAGATAGATGGGCAGGTAGGAATCTTTGGTTCCAGCGGCTAGCTCATTCTGTAAGATCAGTGAGGAATCTTGAGGGTCCATGTCTGTTGAGAATTCCAGCACCAGACACGTGGGGTTCGACCTCTATCAAGTATGTATCAATCTTATGCTTTGTCATAACTGTTGTATCAGCAACAATCAGAACAGATAAAATAAGGCCGTTGTCAAAACATTTGTTTAAGCCTAGGTTTAAGTGTTATTGAGTTAAGTGAATTAACTTGTGTGAATTTGTTAGATGGGAAGTAAAATCAGGTAATAGCGAACTCTGAAGCATTGGAGGTGAAACCAGTGAGGGCTAAAAGTTGTTTTTGTTCTAATAAAACATATGATGTAAGGGGTATGTTTATGGGAATATCAGATTGTGATGAGTATATGTTAACTTTGGGTATGCATGACCTTAAGGGTAGTAATGAGAAATATAATGTTACTTTTTATGTTCCAGTTAGTAAGAAGAGCAGGACTTTGATGGTTAAAAGATTAGCTTTTGCCTGACAATGTGACTATTGGGAATGTTAGAGATATTTAGAGGGTTTGTGGTGATAAAGCGTATATATTCTTACCCTATGGATGGACAGGATATTGTTACATGTCAACGTTGAAGCTTCCATATGAGGCTTTTACCATTAAAAGAGGGGTAGCACCGGACACAGATAAATCTGAAGCTAGGGTTGAAAATAGGGTGAAAAGAGACATGGCGACATGTTATAGTCTTCAGGCCTATCATTGGAGGATAAATCTAAGGGAGAAGGGGGGACTGTTTCCATGGTATGTGGTAACATTTGGGAAGATCATATTGATAATATTACATATACTTTGATTCCAGATAGTTATAGATGCATTGAAATATATAAGGGATGCGTTTGGTAGATCTGAAGAGCTGGATGGTCAGCGAAGTCTTGGTTACATCAGTTAGGCCAGTAGGAGCAGTGATGGATTACATTTTAATAGCAGCTTTGATAACACTGTGTGTGATGTTTGTAATTTGTTACTGACCTTTGAGAAAGCTATGATATTGAGATAGGTTGGAGTATTTATGCCTGGAGACAACACTCAGATGCCGGTGTTGACTGTTCCTGATCTGGATGAAGATGGACAAGTAGAACTGGATGGATAAATATCCTTTTTGATGATTTGATCATTTTTCAAATTTTTATTTTTTTCAATATTAGTGTGATTTTAGTATGATTTTATGAATCAAAGGGGGGAAGTGTATGAATGAATCACATTATCCTATTTCATTATTCTATCATTTATATTGATTCATACATCATTTATATATAATTTTTATATTCTTAGTTGATATTGATGTTTAATTTGAAAGTGTTGTTTTGCAAAAGATACTGTTTGGTCTTTTCTTTTCTTCCAGAAGCATTTGTGGGAACATGTAGAGATTGAAATACTCAAACAAGGACAATATGAAAGGACAATGACTGGAGGAGATGAAACAAGGAGGGTATGGAAAGATTCCGATTCCATCATCAACAATGCATTAGAAGAGGAGAATACAGAGGAGATGAAGTGTAGTGGACTACATTCCAGTGTCTGCAATGAAATATAGCATATTTGCATGTGTAATACATAATTTGTGTCATATTCTTAGGTATTAATTTTTGTAGAATGATATTTGATGTTATTGAATACATGTGGGGAACTTAGATGTTTTTGTTTATTTCGTTGATGCTTAGGTACAGGGAGTCTAGGCAGGGAGAGGTCCACTATAGGGTCCGATGGGTTGACCAGCCTTGGTGGGGACATTTTTTGGATAGTATTTTGTTTGCAGGGGCTTTCATGTGTATTTAATTGCATCATAGTTTCAAATGCATTTATAAAGAGTTAAGAATTCATTGGGAGTACCTAGGTGGTTGCCTGGGGCAGAGGGACCGTGAGAGAATTTTACTGTCTTGATTGATGGATGGATTTGGAACGAAGGTTGCCAGACAGTTTTTCGCTCTCACACTCCATAAAGATTTGTTCATATTTCAATAGTAATGTATTCACACTTCATAAACAGTTATTCATATTTCATTGAAAGGTATATACACTCTAGAGAATAATGTTTATTGGTTTAATGTTAAAGATACTCAATAAGATAAATTGTTACTTGTCATAATCCTATTCTGTTTGGTTTCGAGACTTTTAGTTCGTCTCGAAGGGGGGATATGTCGTGTATGACGATTAGGACTATTTTAGAGGAACAAAGAAAATAATGTTTATCTTAGTTCAAAAGTAGCCGTTTGTGGGGTGACGCCCCAGGGGAGACGGGAGATTGGACCGCAGAGGGAGCAACCCATATTTTTACATTGTTTATAAGTATATGCTGGAGGCACAGGAAAGCAGAGCGGCCATTGCAATCTGGGACGTCGCTCTCCGGGAGTCATGACATCTGTAACTCATGCTGAAAGCTTGTGATATGAATAAACTTATTATCAAGGTTCAGTATGAGCGGACTCCTTTGTTTATCAGCAATAATTGCCAGCATTTACTCGATACGACAATAGCCTTCACACAGCCTGGGGGTGTGTTGGGTCATTGTCCTGTTGAAAAACAAATGATACTCCCACTAAGCCCAGACCAGATGGGATGGCGTATCGCTGCAGAATGATGTGGTAGCCATGCTGGTTAAGTGTGCCTTGAATTCTAAATAAATCACAGACAGTGTCACCAGCAAAGCACCCCCACACCATAACACATCCTCCTCCATGCTTTGCGGTGGGAAATCCACATGCAGAGATAATCCATTCACCCACACCACGTCTCACAAAGACACAGTGGTTGGAGCCAAAAATGTCCAATTTGGACACCAGACCAAAGGACACATTTCTACCAGTCTAATGTCCTTTGCTCGTGTTTCTTGGCCCAAGCAGGTCTCGTCCTCTTACTGGTGTCCTTTAGTAGTGGTTTCTTTGCATCAATTTGACCATGAAGGCCTGATTCACACATCCCTCTAAACAGTTGATGTTGAGATGTGTCTGTTACTTGAACTCTGTGAAGCATATATTTGGGCTGCAATTTCTGAGGCTGGTAACTCTAATGAACTTATCCTCTGCAGCAGAGGTAACTCTGGATCTTCCATTCCTGTGGCGGTCCTCATGAGAGCCACTCTCATCATAGCGCTTGATGGTTTTTGCGACTGCACTTGAAGAAACTTTCAAAGTTCTTAAAATGTTCCATATTGAATAACCTTCATGTCTTAAGGTAATGATGGATTGTCGTTTCTCTTTGCTTATTTGAGCTGTTCTTGCCATAATCTGGACTTGGTCTTTTACCAAATAGGGCTATCTTCTGTATACCTCCCCTACCTTGTCACAACACAACTGATTGGCTCAAACGCATTAAGAAGGAAATAAATTCCACAAATTAACTGTTAAGAAGGCACACATGTTAATTTAAATGCATTCCAGGTGACTACGTCATGAAGCTGGTTGAGAGAATGCCAAGAGTGTGCAAAGCTGTCATCAAGGCAAACGGTGGCTATTTGAAGAATCTCAAATATAAAATATATATTTTTATTTGTTTAACACTTTTTTGGTTACTACATGATTCCATGTGTGTTATTTCATAGTTTTGATGTCTTCACTATTATTCTACAATGTAGAAAATAGTAAAAATAAAGAAAAACCCTTAAATGTACAGGTGATTCCAAACTTTTGACAGGTACTGTACATATACGTTTGGGTGCGCAAGTTGGTATATTATCATTATGTCCATTATTACTTTATCAAATCTCTATTAATCGATTATACACACATACAATTTGTCATATTTTCATATATTCAAAGAATCTATAAATAGCGTCAGAAATCTTAGGTACTCACATCCACCACTCCATGTGCATTGTCATACTCCCAACAGAAAAAAAAACTAACGTTTCCTGGACGCTGCCCTGCGGGCCATGGGAATAATGCTCCACACGTATCCTCAACGGTTCTCTAGACTTCCAGAAATTATAGACTTGCCGCTACTGTCTAAAATAACATACCAAATTATATTTACTATGATGGGCAGTGGTGGACTGAATCCCAAGATAATGTTACAGTGAGGGGAAAAAGTATTTGATCCCCTGCTGATTTTGTACGTTTGCCCACTGACAAAGAAATGATCAGTCTATAATTTTAATGGTAGGTTTATTTGAACAGTGAGAGACAGAATAACAACAACAAAATCCAGAAAAATGCATGTCAAAAATTTTATAAATTGATTTGCATTTTAATGAGGGAAATAAGTATTTGACCCCTCTGCAAAAACATTACTTAGTACTTGGTGGCAAAACCCTTTTTGGCAATCAAAGAGGTCAGACGTTTCTTGTAGTTGGCCACCAGGGATTTTGGGGGGATTTTGTCCCACTCCTCTTTGCAGATCTTCTCCAAGTCATTAAGTTTTCAAGGCTGACATTTGGCAACTCGAACCTTCAGCTCCCTCCACAGATTTTCTTTGGGATTAAGGTCCCCTCCAGGACCTTAATGTGCTTCTTCTTGAGCCACTCCTTTGTTGTCTTTGCCGTGTGTTTTGGGTCATTGTCATGCTGGAATACCCATCCACAACCAATTTTCAATGTCCTGGCTGAGGGAAGGAGGTTCTCACCCAAGATTTGACGGTACATGGCCCCGTCCATTGTCCCTTTGATGTGGTGAAGTTGTCCTGTCGCCTTAGCAGAAAAACACCCCTAAAGCATAATGTTTCCACCTCCATGTTTGACGGTGGGGATGGTATTCTTGGGGTCATAGTCAGCATTCCTCCTCCTCCAAACACGGCGAGTTGAGTTGATGCCAAAGAGCTCCATTTTGGTCTCATCTGACCACAACACTTTCACCCAGTTCTCCTCTGAATCATTCAGATGTTCATTGGCAAACTTCAGACGGGCCTGTATATGTGCTTTCTTGAGCAGGGGGACCTTGCTGGCGCTGCAGGATTTCAGTCCTTCACGGCATAGTGTGCTACCAATTGTTTTCTTGGTGACTATGGTCCCAGCTGCCTTGAGATCATTGACAAGATCCTCCAGTGTAGTTCTGGGCTGATTCCTCACCATTCTCATGATCATTGCAACTCCACGAGGTGAGATCTTGCATGGAGCCCCAGGCCGAGGGAGATTGACAGTTCTTTTGTGTTTCTTCCATTTGCAAATAATCGCACCAACTGTTGTCACCTTCTCACCAAGCTGCTTGGCGATGGTCTTGTAGCCCATTCCAGCCTTGTGTAGGTCTACAATCTTGTCCCTGACATCCTTGGAGAGCTCTTTGGTCTTGGCCATGGTGGAGAGTTTGGAATCTGATTGATTGATTGCTTCTGTGGACAGGTGTCTTTTATACAGGTAACAAGCTGAGATTAGGAGCACTCCTTTTAAGAGTGTGCTCCTAATCTCAGCTCGTTACCTGTATAAAAGACACCTGGGAGCCAGAAATCTTTCTGATTGAGAGGGGGACAAATACTTATTTCCCTCATTAAAATGCAAATCAATTTATAACATTTTTGACATGCATTTTTCTGGATTTTTTAGTTGTTATTCTGTCTCTCACTGTTCAAATAAACCTACCATTAAAATTATAGACTGATAATTTCTTTGTCAGTGGGCAAATTTACAAAATCAGCAGGGGATCAAAAACTTTTTTCCCTCACTGTATATATCGAAACTTATTATCAAATTTCTATATGTTATTATCCAAATGTAAGATTAACACTTATTTCTACACTCACACAATTCTCATATCACATTCACACACACATAGAAACACGAACACACAGCACACACAGGGAAATGAGACAGATGAGTAAAACCGGTTAGCGCTGTTTTTAGATTTCAAACCCTGCCTATATTAACAGGGAAACCCATACCTTTATCAAAATATTGCCTAATTAGTGGTCCCAAAACCGGGGTGTTTTCCACACGGGGATATTGCCTACGGCAATTACTGTTGTATAGATTCTATGTCTATCCAAATATGCAAAACTACCAACAGAGTACCCATGTCTCTTATCTAACTATGTAACACGGTCTCAAAAAACCAAACCCAGGGCATACCTGTTTTCGTCATTTATCAAAACATTTCCTCAAAACATTACACGTTATAATTGAACTTCACCAAGCCAGATGCCTTTGCAAGGCATCACCTGCACTTTAGTTCTTCGTCCAATACATTGTCCTCACCATTCCGACTGTGATCAACCCAGTACCGCGGATCTGGACTTTTGGTTGCCCGCAACTAGCTAATTTAACAATTATGTCCAAGGATACCTCACTTAAGAACACTCCTATCAACTCAACACAGTCCTGCTAGTTAACCCAGCTGTGGACCCCTTAAGGAGGACCTCGCTCTGGGCATACAACAGGAGTTTTTCTTATTTATGTATTTATTTATTTGTATTATCTTTACACAACATCACTTATTGATAGATTGTCCAAGCTCACCACTCTCAGTACTATGTTCAGGATCTGGCATCCACCCATGCCCACTTCCTCTCAGATCTTAGGCGGGTCCAGCTGCTCTACAGGAGTGTGGTTTTCCCTGAGATCCCAATTTCTGATCTCCTGTGCACAGTTTACCCAGGTCTTCAGGAGCGGTCAACAGGTGAATTGCAGATCCCATCCTCGTCGCCAAAATTGTCGTAGAAATTCTAATCAATAATAAGGAGAGACAAGGTCAATCCCCAATCAGGATATTACTTTATTCAAAATATATTAATAAGGTAGTAAGTGAGGCTGGTCGACCCCATACTCTGAAGTGTGATGCCGAGAGCTCTGGCATACAGACAATACAATTATCTTTTAGGACCGGCAGGGGGAGTGGTCGGTGTTCTTGCCATGGGCCGAATATGCCCAGAACTCTCTCCACCACTCCTCCACTAACCTGTCACCCTTGCAGTATGTTTTACGGCATCAGCCGGTCCTGGCACCGAGGCATCAGAGCCAGACCAAAGCTCCTGCGGTGGACGACTGCTTTCGGCACGCGGAGGAGACGTGGAACGCCGCCCACGTCCACCTCCAGTGCGCCGTGAGTCACCAGAATGCCAACGCTGACCGCCACCGCAGTGAGGCCCCGGTCTTTGTACCGGGTGATTGGGTCTGGCTCTCAACCCGGAACCTGCCCCTCCGCCTACTGTCACGACTTCCTCCGAAGCTGCCTCCTCTCCTTGTTCGGGCAGGCTTCTGCGTTCGTCGTCACCGGCCTTCTAGCCACTGCCGCTCCTCTTCTCATCATTCCATTTGTTTTGTCTTGTTTTTTACACACACCTGGTTCATATCCCCTCATCAGTCCCTGTATAAGTATTCCCTCTGCCCCACCATGTCTTTGTGTGTGATTGTTTCCATGTGGAGGTGTCGATGGCTCGGTGGAGCATTATGTACTTTAACACCGGGATATTCACCCGTGTGTTTTCTTTTCCCCAGTGCGCCATTAAGTCGCACTGTAGTTGTTTTACGCATTGCTGCGAACCGCTGTATTGGCCGAATAAACCATTATTCTGTGATTTACACCTCCTGCGCCTGACTCCGTCCAAATCACCCGCTACATTCCTTTAAAAAATGTTTTGGGGAATACTATCTGTTGTTCCATGTAGTGAATCTGTTATTCAATGCATGTGAATGGGCTAATAGCAGTAAGGCCAAATCAAATGTAACATCAAATATATTTTTTATATATATTTTTTGATACTTCAAGGGGTCTTAAAATTATCCTTGGTATGACCTTAAAACCTTAAAACAATTCCATATACTGTAGCTTAGTGGATTTATGGCATTTTACTGTGCCTTCTACAGTGTTTTAATTACAGAAAATTCTAACAGTTTGGGCAAAGTAGCATGCTTTGTTTACGCACTGCAAATTGTATGGGAATTGATTGTAGGTTGGTGCACACAGCTGAGCTCCCACCAAGCACAGAGAAATCATCTCAAAAGTAAGTTAACTTGTATTTATTCTACAGTCCATTATCATGACCACTTAAATCAAAGCCATCATTCCAAACAAATACACACACACATATCTTCTCTCTGTGGCAAGTTGTCCTTGCATACTCAGAAGTGTCATGTGCATATTTCCTTACAATGATGAAAAAATAGAGCCAGCGAGTGGTAACAATGTCTCTCCCGATGCCGAGGCACTTTGTGCCAAAGAGCAGCTAATTTAGAAGCAATTCTTTCTCTGCTGGATGAGATAGTCCTGTTCTGGTGCCCGTCCTGAGGATAATGAGGGTTTAGGCCCAGTGCTCGCAAGCTATACCTCATGTACTGTATTCTTTATGAATGATCATCCATGGTAAATATTTCACTTACATGCCTACCGACTGACTGACTGACTGCTGTGCTGGGGGTGGCTGAGACTGGAGCTGAGAGTGATGGGAGCTGCCAGGATGGAGCTAGTTTCTCCTCCAAACAGGCTGCCGCTACATAATTCAATGCCTAAGATAACGCTGCTCTCTGGGAAAGGATTTGCGAGAACGGCGAGGTGTGTGAAAATATGGAATATGGGAGAAGGCCTGCGTTTGACAGCTTTGTCCCATTGTGCTGCACTGTGCTTGCAAGTAGGGAGGGACACGGGTCGAAGGCTGCGGGATGGGAAAACCTGGGTATATAGATTTTGTGGACAATCTGTGAGGAGAGGAGCTTTGTAGCGTGGAGGGCAGTCAAAGGCACACATCTCTCTCTCTCTGGTCTCAGATCGAAGCGCCTCAGAGGGACTCCGAGATGAGCTTGTATAATTTATAACAACCTTTCACTGATTGTACCTAGGTCAGTCACTCTCCCCTCTGCAGACTGGGATCTCTCTTTTTAATACAGTGGAATGTCAGCTGCATTTAGAAAGAGATAGAACTCACCCTCTCTCATATTTCAAACAGATACTCTGACCCATTGGTGCCTACCTACTACACAGTGACATGCAGTCAGGGTAGGCACGGTAGTAATCTAATGAAAAAGCTCTTATCAAAAGCCAAAATCGCGACCTCCATTCACTTGCTATTTTCACAGGTTGTCAGGCAAGACCTCAGAATAAAAGTACCGTTTTTGCCAAAGTCTCCCTCGACTCCTATGAAAAGGACACGCCATCATGAGGCCTCTGATAGTGACCCAAGTTACTGCGCTGATGACACCGATGGCTTCATCAACAAGGCAGGTAATGTGTGTTATGTGAAATGTGAAAAGTTGCATTCAAAAATACCTGGCTTGTTAAACTAGTAGGCTAATTCCCCAGCCAAGCAGATACTGTACAACTAGCAGAGTCATGTTGGTTGTGCAGTGCGTGAACAAAACGTTTTTTCCTTTCTTTCGAACAAAATGCAATTACCACTTGGCTGTCTATTATATCACCTTGTCACAGGCCCTTCCAGTCAACACCACCTCATAAGACTGCCTGCTGCAGTTGTTTGAGAGAGGTCCAGGTTGCAGCCGAACATGCAGCATAGAGAAGACCAGCTAGGGGGCCCTCATCAGCATCATGCAGACATGCCCTCACTGTGAGCGTTCCTATGAATGGAACAGTCAGCCACATGTTGGCAAGTATCCGGCCAGCAACCTTCACCTGTCAGCGGCAACAGCTTTCACAGGCTCATCATTTGTTCAAATACAGAAGGTAACTGACTTCATTTCTTTGATACATTTGATAACCCAATTGTGAAACATAATTTAGGTAAACTGACATTTATTAACTTATTTTTACTTCTTAGCTTTATATAATGTCCAGAGAATAACCTAGCCGGGTGGAACCAGCCTGATCAATGTGTTCACCATTCTATTTCACTTCACATTTTATGATATCTGAAGTGAAATAGAAAGGTGAACGCAGCGATCAGATTGGTTCCACCAGGCTAGATTTAGTCTTACCTAGGGCTGTGGCGGTCATGAAATTTTGTCTGCCGGTTATTGTCATGCAAAAGACTGCCGGTCCCACGATAATTGACTGTTAATTAACATAAACACGTTTAGCATCTCCAGGCCTCCACATATACAAGCTGCTGATGCACGCCTTTGGAACATCTACATTTTAACAAGTCTAATGAATCAAGTTAATATACACCATAACAATAAATCCATTATATATTTTAGGTAGGTCTGAAGAAACATGATATGAAGAAAATGTATTTCAGATTAACATAAATGAGTTTTCCTATTACTGTATGTTATCTGGCTATGTGGCATGCCATAGGCAATAAGCTTGTTCATTTAGCAGACAAGATATGTGTTATTATTTTATATTATAGGATTGCATAGTAAGAAGAATATAATTCAACTTAACTGAATAAAATAGAAAGGATATTTGTGCCATTCCGAGTGCGCATATGAAGGCTATGTTGAGCGTAAAAGTGATCATTTGAAACAGGTCGTATAGGCTATGCTAGTTTTAGAGTTATTTGGCAACTTTAGTTGTGAATGGCACAAACCTTAGAATGTCTTAGAAATCAGAACATATATGGGCTGCATGATGCGACTATAGGCAATTGATGATTTGAGAAAGTCGCGAAAAAAGCTTCCCCTCAGTTCCTTGCCTCAGGCTGCACACACTGTTCCCTCATCAAGTGATCATATTATCACCCTCAATGTAATATTGTTTTTACTAATATGTTAAATTAGTTTCGATTTATAATGGCCCATTATCAAAAAAGACATGTCAACCAACCTTTGCACTCTAATAGGTTAATGGCAGCTTTTCCCGCCTGTTGGGGTAAGCTACTCAGGTTATTTCAGTCCATGCATCAACCACTGTTTGAGGAGCATGCAGCCTCTCGCTGTGAGACAGGTGATATTCCGCCCCAACTATGTATTCCATGGGCTCCCCAACCATGTTCCTGCAGCTACATTGAAAGTAACATGTTTTCACAACAAAATATATTTAAACTGTTGACAGCTCCTTTCTCTGCGTGCTTGAGAAAGTAATGAAGGAGAAAGGGGAGAAGATGGAAACACATGGTTGTAAGATATTCTGTAGCTAAAGGTAATGTGTCACCCTATTAATTATGAAATTATAAAAAATGCCCTATTACTAGGCTATTCAAAATCAAATACAAATTCACTATCAATGAAATTAATTTATATAGGCCTTTTTACATCAGCAGATGTCACAAAGTTCTATACAGAAACCCAGCCTATTGTAGGCTAACTCTGTTAGCCGCCCTAAACAATCAATGAACCAACAGCATCACCTAGGCCTATACGTTCTCTCCTAGACTCATGAATAGAAACTTTGGAGTGTAGCATAAGGTAACCAGTCCATCCAGTATGCATAATAATACAGTCCACACTCAAAGGCGATTACTAAAACTTGTTTAATTTTGGAATACAGGCTAGACCAATTAAATACAACTTAAATCCATTTTGTGTTTTATGTTTTTCTGCTGTGGGTAATATGCGGTAGGATATGTATTGTATAACGAACAGCACAATCATTATATTAATAAAAAAAATGTCAGGCTCATATATAGGCCTATGCATATGTATAAGCTCTAATATGTGTATGGGTGTTTTGAATTAATCATCACCTTAGAAAGCACTGTCCATTTCATTGTTAGGCTTTAAAAGAACATTCACTACGACCATGTTTTCCATTCAGCTTCAAACTGTTGTTGAACGTCTTTCTTCAAATTGATCAATCACGGTGAGGTGATTTTCGATTGAATTGATGTCAGAGTGGTTAGAAGGACAATAGAGCCCTGAACACCAGGCCATTAGCGAGTTTGTTACCAATGCATGTCCTGAGTCCATTAGAGGAGATTACCGTGTCTCAAAGGTCACGTAGAATTTTACTGCGGTATAGTATCTGTTTGTGTGTCCGATATCACCTATTCTAACTGCCATTGGTAATAGAACAGTGACTATGTGTGTATGTGTTCACAGATGCCTGTATGGAGCCAAAACTTCGGAGACTTGCAAGTATATGTGTATAGTTGAAGTCAGAAGTTTACATAAACTTAGGTTGGAGTCATTAAAACTCGTTTTTCAACCACTCCACACATTTCTTGTTAACAAACTATCGTTTTGGCAAGTCAGTTAGGACATCAATCAATCAATCAATTTTATTTTATATAGCCCTTCTTACATCAGCTAATATCTCGAAGTGCTGTACAGAAACCCAGCCTAAAACCCCAAACAGCTAGTAATGCAGGTGTAGAAGCACGGTGGCTAGGAAAAACTCCCTAGAAAGGCGAAAACCTAGGAAGAAACCTAGAGAGGAACCAGGCTATGAGGGGTGGCCAGTCCTCTTCTGGCTGTGCCGGGTGAAGATTATAACAGAACCATGCCAAGATGTTCAAAAATGTTCATAAGTGACAAGCATGGTCAAATAATAATCAGGAATAAATCTCAGTTGGCTTTTCATAGCCGATCATTAAGAGTTGAAAACAGCAGGTCTGGGACAGGTAGGGGTTCCATAACCGCAGGCAGAACAGTTGAAACTGGAATAGCAGCAAGGCCAGGCGGACTGGGGACAGCAAGGAGTCACCACGGCCGGTAGTCCCGACGTATGGTCCTAGGGCTCAGGTCTCTCAGTTGGCTTTTCATAGCCGATCATTAAGAGTTGAAAACAGCAGGTCTGGGACAGGTAGGGGTTTCGTAACCACAGGCAGAACAGTTGAAACTGGAATAGCAGCAAGGCCAGGCGGACTGGGGACAGCAAGGTGTCATCATGCCCGGTAGTCCTGACGTATGGTCCTAGGGCTCAGGTTCTCAGAGAGAAAGAGAGAACGAGAGAATTAGAGAGAGCATACTTAAATTCACACAGGACACTGGATAAGACAGGAGAAGTACTCCAGGTATAACCAACTAACCCCAGCCCCCCGACACATAAACTACTGCAGCATAAATACTGGAGGCTGAGACAGGAGCGGTCCGGAGACACTGTGGCCCCATCCGAAGAAACCCCCGGACAGGGCCAAACAGGAAGGATATAACCCCACCCACTCTGCCAAAGCACAGCCCCCGCACCACTAGAGGGATATCCTCAACCACCAACTTACAATCCTGAGACAAGGCCGAGTATAGCCCACAGAGGTCTCCACCACAGCACAAACCAAGGGGGGGCGCCAACCCAGACAGGAAGATCACGTCAGTAACTCAACCCACTCAAGTGACGCACCCCTCCCAGGGACGGCATGAAAGAGCACCAGCAAGCCAGTGACTCAGCCCCTGCAACAGGGTTAGAGGCAGAGAACCCCAGTGGAGAGGGGAACCGGCCTGGCAGAGACAGCAAGGGCTGTTCATTGCTCCAGAGCCTTTCCGTTCACCTTCACACTCCTGGGCCAGACTACACTCAATCATATGACCTACTGAAGAGATAAGTCTTCAGTAAAGACTTAAAGGTTGAGACCGAGTCTGCGTCTCTCACATGGGTAGGCAGACTGTTCCATAAAAATGGAGATCTATAGGAGAAAGCCCTGCCTCCCGCTGTTTGCTTAGAAATTCTAGGGACAATTAGGAGGCCTGCGTCTTGTGACCGTAGCGTACGTATTGGTATGTACGGCAGGACCAACTCGGAAAGATAGGTAGGAGCAAGCCCATGTAACGCTTTATAGGTTAACAGTAAAACCTTGAAATCAGCCCTTGCCTTAACAGGAAGCCAGTGTAGGGAAGCTAGCACTGGAGTAATATGATCAAATTTCTTGGTTCTAGTCAGGATTCTAGCAGCCGTATTTAGCACTAACTGAAGTTTATTTAGTGCTTTATCCGGGTAGCCGGAAAATAGAGCATTGCAGTAGTCTAACCTAGAAGTAACAAATGCATGGATAAATTTTTCTGCATCATTTTTGGACAGAAAATTTCTGATTTTTGCAATGTTACGTAGATGGAAAAAAGCTGTCCTTGAAACAGTCTTGATATGTTCGTCAAAAGAGAGATCAGGGTCAAGAGTAACGCCGAGGTCCTTCACAGTTTTATTTGAGACGACTTTACAACCATCAAGATGAATTGTCAGATTTAACAGAAGATCTCTTTGTTTCTTGGGACCTAGAACAAGCATCTCTGTTTTGTCCGAGTTTAAAAGTAAAAAGTTTTCAGCCATCCACTTCCTTATGTCTGAAACACAGGCTTCTAGCGAGGGCAATTTTGGGGCTTCACCATGTTTCATTGAAATGTACAGCTGTGTGTCATCCGCATAGCAGTGAAAGTTAACATTATGTTTTCGAATAACATCCCCAAGAGGTAAAATATATAGTGAAAACAATAGTGGTCCTAAAACGGAACCTTGAGGAACACCGAAATGTACAGTTGATTTGTCGGAGGACAGACCATTCACAGAGACAAACTGATATCTTTCCGACAGGTAAGATCTAAACCAGGCCAGAACTTGTCCGTGTAGACCAATTTGGGTTTCCAGTCTCTCCAAAAGAATGTGGTGATCGATGGTGTCAAAGGCAGCACTAAGGTCTAGTAGCACGAGGACAGATGCAGAGCCTCGGTCTGACGCCATTAAAAGGTCATTTACCACCTTCACAAGTGCAGTCTCAGTGCTATGATGGGGTCTAAAACCAGACTGAAGCATTTCGTATACATTGTTTATCTTCAGAAAGGCAGTGAGTTGCTGCGCAACAGCTTTTTCTAAAATTTTTGAGAGGAATGGAAGATTCGATATAGGCCGATAGTTTTTTATATTTTCCGGGTCAAGGTTTGGCTTTTTCAAGAGAGGCTTTATCACTGCCACTTTTAGTGAGTTTGGTACACATCCGGTGGATAGAGAGCTGTTTATTATGTTCAACATAGGAGGGCCAAGCACAGGAAGCTGTTCATACATCTACTTTGTGCATGACACAAGTAATTTTTCCAACAATTGTTTACAGACAGATTATTTCACTTATAATTCACTGTATCACAATTCCAGCTGGTCAGAAGTTTACATAGACTAAGTTGACTGTGCCTTTGAACAGCTTGGAAAATTCCAGAAAATGATGTCATGGCTTTAGAAGCTTCTGATAGGCTAATTGACATCATTTGAGTCAGTGCCTCTTTGCTTGACATCATGGGAAAATCAAAAGAAATCAGCCAAGACCTCAGAAAAAAATTGTAGACCTCCACAAGTCTGGTTCATCCTTGGAAGCAATTTCCAAATGCCTGAAGGTACCACGTTCATCTGTACAAACAATAGTACGCAAGTATAAACACCATGGGACCACGCAGCCGTCATACCGCTCAGGAAGGAGACGCGTTCTGTCTCCTAGAGATTAACGTACTTTGGTGCGAAAAGTGCAAATCAATCCCAGAACAACAGCAAAGGACCTTGTGAAGATGCTGGCGGAAATCTATATCCACAGTAAAACGTGTCCTATATCGACATAACCTGAAAGGCCACTCAGCAAGGAAGAAGCCACTGCTCCAAAACCGCCATAAAAAAGCCAGACTACGGTTTGCAACTGCACATGGGGACAAAGATCGTACTTTTTGGAGACATGTTCTCTGGTCTGATGAAACAGAAATAGAACTGTTTGGCCATAATGACCATCGTTATGTTTGGAGGAAAAAGGGGGTTGCTTGCAAGCCGAAGAACACCATCCCAACCGTGAAGGACAGGGGTGGCAGCACCATGCTGTGGGGGTGCTTTGCTGCAGGAGGGACTGGTGCACTTCACAAAATAGATGGCATCATGAGGAAGGACAAATTATGTGGATATATTGAAGCAACATCTCAGGACATCAGTCAGGAACTTAAAGCTTGGTCGCAAATGGGTCTTCCAAATGGACAATGACCTCAAGCATACTTCCAATCTTGTGGCAAAATGGCTTAAGGACAACAAAGTCAATGTATTGGATTGGCCATCACAAAGCCCTGACCTTTTTCTTTTTATCTTTTTTTTTTGTGGCGGTGGGGTAGGGGTGGGGGGTAGAAGGATTACTTTTATACTATCCCAGGTATTCCTTAAAGAGGTAGGGTTTCAAGTGTCTCCAGAAGGTGGTCAGTGACTCTACTGTCCTGGCGTCGTGAGGGAGCTTGTTCCACCATTGGGGTGCCAGAGCAGCGAACAGTTTTGACTGGGCTGTGCGGGAACTGTGCTTCCGCAGAGGTAGGGGGACCAGAAGGCCAGAGGTGGAAGAACGCAATGCCCTCGTTTGGGTGTAGGGACTTATCAGAGCCTGAAGGTAAGGAGGTGCCGTTCCCCTCACAGCTCCGTAGGCAAGCACCATGGCCTTGTAGCAGATGTGAGCTTCAACTGGAAGCCAGTGGAGTGTGCGGAGGAGCGGGGTGACATGAGAGAACTTGGGAAGGTTTAACACCAGACGGGCTGCAGCGTTCTGGATGAGTTTTAAGGGTTTAATTGCACAGGCAGGGAGCCCAGCCAACAGCGAGTTGCAGTAATCCAGACGGGAGATGACAAGTGGCTGGATTAGGACCTGTGCCGCTTCCTGTGTAAGGTAAGGTCATACTCTGCAAATATTGTAGAGCATGAACCTACAGGATCGGGTCACCGCTTTGATGTTAGCGAAGAATGACAGAATGTTGTCCAGGGTCACGCCAAGGTTCTTTGCACTCTGGGAGGAGGACACAACAGAGTTGTCAACTGTGATGGTGAGATCATGGAGCGGGCAGTCCTTCCCCGGGATGAAGAGCAGCTCCGTCTCTCCGAGGTTCAGCTTGAGGTGGTGATCCAACATCCACACTGATATGTCTGCCAGACATGCAGAGATGCGATATGCCACCTGGTTATCAGAAGGGGGAAAGGAGAAGATTAATTGTGTGTCGTCTGTGTAGTAAAGATAGGAGAGACCATGTGAGGATATGACAGAGCCAAGTGACTATAGAGAGAATAGGAGATGGCCTAGAACTGAGCCCTGGGGGACACCAGTGGTGAGAGCATGTGGTGCGGAGGCAGATTCTCGCCACGCCACCTGGTAGGAGCGACCTGTCAGGTAGGACGCAATCCAAGAGTGAGCCGCGCCGGACATGCCCAACTCGGAGAGGGTGGAGAGGAGGATTTGATGGTTCACAGTATCAAAGGCAGCAGATATGTCTAGAAGGATGAGAGCAGAGGAGAGAGAGTTAGCTTTAGCAGTGTGGAGAGCCTCCGTGACACAGAGAAGAGCAGTCTCAGTTGAATGACCAGTCTTGAAACCTGACTGGTTTGGATCAAGAAGGTCATTCTGAGAGAGATAGCAGGCGAGTTTGCTATAGACAGCACGCTCAAGAGTTTTGGAGAGAAAAGAAAGAAGGGATACTGGTCTGTAGTCGTTGACATCGTAGGGATCGAATGTAGGTTTTTTGAGGAGGGGTGCAACTCTCGCTTTCTTGAAGATGGAAGGGACATAGCCAGCGGACAAGGATGAGTTGATGAGCGAGGTGAGGTAAGGGAGAAGGTCTCCGGAAATGGTCTGGAGAAGAGAGGAGGGGATAGGGTCAAGCGGGCAGGTTGTTGGGCGGCCGGCCGTCACAAGTCGCAAGATTTCATCTGGAGAGAGAGGGGAGAAAGAAGTCAAAGCATAGGGTAGGGCAGTGTGAGCAGGACCAGCGGTGTCATTTGACTTAATAAATGAGGATCTGATGTCGTCAACCTTCTTTTCAAAATGGTTGACGAAGTCATCCACAGAGAGGGAGGAGGGAGGGGGAGGAGGAGGAGGATTCAGCAGGGAGGAAAGGTGGCAAAGAGCTTCCTAGGGTTAGAGGCAGAGGCTTGAAATTTAGAGTGGTAGAAAGTGGCTTTAGCAGCAGAAACGGAGGAAGAGAATGTAGAGAGGAGGGAGTGGAAAGATGACAGGTCCGCAGGGAGTCTAGTTTTCCTCCATTTCCGCTCGGCTGCCCGAAGCCCTGTTCTGTGAGCTCGCAATGAATCGTCAAGCCACAGAGCAGGAGGGGAGGACCGAGCTGGCTGGGAGGATAGGGGACATAGAGAGTCAAAAGATTCAGAGAGGGAGGAGAGGAGGGTTGAGGAGGCAGAATCAGGAGATTGGAGGGAGAAGGATTTAGCAGAGGGAAGAGATGATAGGATGGAAGAGGAGAGAGTAGCGGGAGAGAGAGAGCGAAGGTTGCGACGGCACATTACCATCTGAGTAGGGGCAGAGTGAGTAGTGTTGGAGGAGAGCGAAAGAGAAAAGGATACAAAGTAGTGGTTGGAGACTTGGAGGGGAGTTGCAGTGAGATTAGTAGAAGAACAGCATCTAGTAAAGATGAGGTCAAGCGTATTGCCTGCCTTGTGAGAAGGGGGGGGGGGGGCGGTGTGAGGGTGAGGTCAAAAGAGTAAAGGAGTGGAAAGAAGGAGGCAGAGAGAAATGAGTCAAAGGCAGACGTAGGGAGGTTAAAGTCCCCCAGAACTGTGAGGGGTGAGCCATCCTCAGGAAAGGAACTTGTCAAGTTCATTGATGAACGCTCCAAGGGAACCTGGAGGGCGATAAATGACAAGGATGTTAAGCTTGAATGGGCTAGTGACTGTGACAGCATGGAATTCAAATGAGGAGATAGACAGATGGGTCAGGGGGAAAAGAGAGAATGTCCACTTGGGAGAGATGAGGATTCCTGTGCCACCGCCGCACTGACCAGATGCTCTCGGGGTATGCGAGAACACATGATCAGACGAGGAAAGAGCAGTAGGAGTAGCATTGTTTTCTGTGGTAATCCAGAGATAATACTATGGTAATACTAATTGAGTGTATGTAAACTTCTGACCGACTGGGAATGTGATTAAATAAATAAAAGCTGAAATAAATCATTCTCTCTACTATTATTCTGACATTTCACATTCTTAAAATAAAGTGGTGATCCTTACTGACCTAAGACAGGGAATTTTTAACTAGGATTAAATGTCAGGAATTGTGAAAAACTGAGTTTAAATGTATTTGGCTAAGGTGTATGTAAACTTCCGACTTCAACTCTATATGTGTGACAACATACAGGAAGGTATGACAACTGACATATTTGGCAAGGTAGTCCCAGCAACACCAGACAAACTGTTGATAGGTACAGTATCTCTATAGGCTGTGAATGACAAAATATGCAAGACAAGTGTAATATCTGCACATTGTTATATTAGCAGAACACTGTTTCTATAGTATTATGTGAAGTATGGTTTATTCTACATGGAACTGATACACTTAAAAGTTATCAAAACACTTTGCTTAGAATATGAACATAAGTTCAGCAATTGCATTCTCTCATATTACTCTGTAGGCTACTCAGTACAAGAAGAGTGCCATCCTCCTGCATCTCACATCTGCCTGAAGTTATTGAACTCTGCCTGCTGGACCCATGAGTCAAACTCTGTCAAATCCAGGATGGAATGTCATGCACTCTACTCCTCCTGCCACCTGACTGCACCTGTCCATAACCTGTAATTCATTACATAGATGGAAGGGACTTCATCACTCACTGGAGACTTGAAGACAGAACTTCACCCAGAGAGATGTGCATGTCCGTGTGTTAGACGGCCAAATCCTTAGATTTGGGCAAATATACCGTAGAAATAGAAATGCCATTCTAGTACTGGTTAGACAGCTGAAGTTGTACTCTACACACAACTGATTTTGATTTGTTAAGTAAAGTGTAGATATACTGTCTTTATAAACACATCAATATGATATTTACAGCAGATATGTATGGCAGATATCTACAGTTTTGTCTTTGTAACACATCACTAGCACATTAGAGGCTGCTGCTGCTGCTGCCTATTGAAATCACTGGCCACTTTAAGAAATTAAACACTAGTCACTTTAATAATGTTTACATATCTTGCACTACTCATCTAATATGTATATACTGCATTCTATTCTATAATATTCTTCTGTATCTTAGTCCATGCCGCTCTGTCATTGCTTGTCCATATACAGTGAGGGAAAAAAGTATTTGATCCCCTGCTGATTTTGTATGTTTACTCACTGACAAAGACATGATCAGTCTATAATTTTAATGGTAGGTTTATTTGAACAGTGAGAGACAGAATAACAACAACAAAAATCCAGAAAAACACATGTCAAAAATGTTATGAATTGATTTGCATTTTTAATGAGGGAAATAAGTATTTGACCACTCTGCAAAACATGACTTGGTGGCAAAACCCTTGTTGGCAATCACAGAGGTCAGACGTTTCTTGTTGTTGGCCACCAGGTTTGCACACATCTCAGGAGGGATTTTGTCCCAATCCTCTTTGCAGATCTTCTCCAAGTCATTAAAGTTTCTAGGCTGACGTTTGGCAACTCGAACCTTCAGCACCCTCCACAGATTTTCAATGGGATTAAAGTCTGGAGACTGGCTAGGCCCCTCCAGGACCTTAATGTGCTTCTTCTTGAGCCACTCCTTTGTTGCCTTGGCCGTGTGTTTTGGGTCATTGTCATGCTGGAATGCCCATCCACGACCCATTTTCAATGCCCTGGCTGAGGGAAGGAGGTTCTCACCCAAGATTTGACGGTACATGGCCCCGTCCATCGTCCCTTTGATGCGGTGAAGTTGTCCTGTCCCCTTAGCAGAAAAACACCCCCAAATGTGCATAATGTTTCCACCTCCATGTTTGACGGTGGGGATGGTGTTCTTGGGGTCATAGGCAGCATTCCTCCAAACACGGCGAGTTGAGTTGATGCCAAAGAGCTCCATTTTAGTCTCATCTGACCACAACACTTTCACCCAGTTCTCCTCTGAATCATTCAGATGTTCATTGGCAAACTTCAGACGGGCATGTATATGTGCTTTCTTGAGGAGGGGGACCTTGCGGGCGCTGCAGGATTTCAGTCCTTCACGGCGTAGTGTGTTACCAATTGTTTTTCTTGGTGACTATGGTCCCAGCTGCCTTGAGATCATTGACAAGATCCTTCCGTGTAGTTCTGGGCTGATTCCTCACCGTTCTCATGATCATTGCAACTCCACGAGGTGAGATCTTGCATGGAGCCCCAGGCCGAGGGAGCTTGACAGTTATTTTGTGTTTCTTCCATTTGCGAATAATCGCACCAACTGTTGTCACCTTCTCTTCAAGCTGCTTGGCGATGGTCTTGTAGCCCATTCCAGCCTTGTGTAGGTCTACAATCTTGTCCCTGACATCCTTGGAGAGCTCTTTGGTCTTGGCCATGGTGGAGAGTTTGGAATCTGATTGATTGATTGCTTTAGTGGACAGGTGTCTTTTATACAGGTAACAAGCTGAGATTAGGCGCACTCCATTTAAGAGTGTGCTCCTAATCTCAGCTCGTTACCTGTATAAAAGACACCTGGGAGCCAGAAATCTTTCTGATTGAGAAGGGGTCAAATACTTATTTCCCTCATTAAAATGCAAATCAATTTATAACATTTTTGACATGCGTTTTTCTGGATTTCTTTGTTGTTATTCTGTCTCTCACTGTTCAAATTAACCTACCATTAAAATTATAGATTGATAATTTCTTTGTCAGTGGGCAAACGTACAAAATCAGCTTGGGATCAAATACTTTTTTCCCTCACTGTATGTATATATTAATCAATTCTATTCGTTACTTTTTTGTGTGTATTGGGTATATGTTGTGAAATTGTTAGATATTACTGCGCTGTCGGAGCTAGAAGCACAAGCATTTCGCTACACCCGCAATAACATCTGCTAAACACGTGTATGTGACAAAATGATTTGATTTGAAACACATCCATTGATTTTTTGTTGATGTAGCAATCTACACACAAGCTGGGCGATGTTTCTTCAATGTCCATATGTAGCCTACACCTGTAAGGGATATTAGTTCTGTGATTTGTCTACTGGGAAAGAAATAACAGAGGACATAAGTAGAGACGAGATGGGACAAAACTAGCCAATTATCTAATAGCAAGGCGTTGTAGAACGAGTGTTGAAACACATTCCAGACACTGGCTCTTGCTACCTTTTCATAACTGATTTGACAGAGAAATATCAGGTAGATAGAATAGCCAGCTACAGCTATAGCCAAGCTATGCTAGCTAGCTGCTGTCAGCTTGGCTAAACACAAGGTCAGCGCAGGCTTTAGCCTACACATACTGTACAACTGAATTACCTGACCATCTTAAGATGGCGAGTCAGTCAGAAGGGGAGAAGTCCTCAACTTCAAAACTTTGTTCTCTCCATAGCAAACCTAGCTTAGCTTACCTTGCTGTACTCACTACCACACCCCCAAGACAACTCTTGTTTGCCTTCAGTCATGGCCGCTAGCATTTCGTAATGAGCATTGATGAAAAACAAGGCCAAATCATTAAGTGCAGTCGCCCTTTAACCCTTTGTCCTTCACACATATTCCCCATAGGTGTCATCTGAAATATTAAGAGTGATATGTAGGATCATAATCCTTCTTTTGAATTGAATTCCTTTACTTGTCTCCATGAACACTTCCTTATCATGAATATTTAGCCATAAAAAAGGTGTGAATACCGGAAAGAGAGAGCAACAATAGGCATATTACATGCAACACTGCGTATTCCCAAAACATATCAAGTGATTATTATACAACGTAGCGTGTGTTGTATGGAGTATATCTCTTCCACACAGCCAGTCTCAGACATCTAAGATAAATCAGTTTTCCATTTGTTAGCAGAAAGTGGGTCTTGCTAGCAGGGTGGGGGGAGTGGGTCGATGGGGTGTGACCCTTTCTCAGCTCACCTGATATCCAATAAGTCTGAGTGGATTGCACACATACACCAAACACACACATGTAACCACACACACAAACACATAAATGCACACACGCATGCACCCCCCCACAACACACAGCTCCCTCATCATGCGTCATTGGGTGTCATCACTCTCAGCATCTCAAGGTGCCCAAAGGTCACAGACGACAATGTGTTAATGTCCCAGCCGCTGTGTGTGTCTATCACAGAGAGGCCTGGCTCTGGGCAGGTTGCTTAGCGATTAAGAGCGTTGGGCCAGTAACTGAAAGGTTGCTGGTTCGATGCCCCAAGCCAAATCGGTGAAAAAAACTGTCGATATGGACTTGAGCAAGGCACTCAACCCTAACTTCTCATGTAAGACACTCTGGATAAGAGTGTCTGCAAAGTGTGTAAAATGCTCTGCTGGCTCTGCCTAACCACACACAGGGTGAGCTACAGTACATGCTTCTCATGACACCATCTCTCTCTCTCTACTTCAGCTCTTGGCTTTCCTCTTTTGCAATCCAGAGGAAGGCACATTTAAGATATATCAGCAGACCACTGGGACAAATGTGTCACATTATCAGATGGATGTGGGGTTTGTGATGTTGATGCATCATTTATGTTTCACTAAACACTTCAAAATACATTGGCTTTTATTTTGGAATTCATTGCTGTTGACTATCACATACCAATAATAGTAGTTGTCTCATGCACTCATTCCTATGTTTGTTACTGTTTTGGTTCCTCCCGAGTGGCGCTGTGCCACTAGAGATCCTGGTTCGAATCCAGGCTCTGTCGTAGACGGCCGTGACCGGGAGACATGGGGCGGCGCACAATTGGCCCAGTGTCGTCCAGGGTAGGTGAGGGAATGGCCGGCATGGATGTAGCTCAGTTGGTAGAGCATGGCGTTTGCAACGGCAGGGTTGTGGGTTCGATTCCCACAGGGGCCAGTATGAAAAAAATAAAAATAATGTATGCACTCACTAACTGTAAGTTGCTTTGGATAAGAGTGTCTGCTAAATGACAAAAATGTAAATGTTTACATTCTCCTGCTGTTCTCACTGAAACCTAAGGGTGGCACTGTTGCCTTTCAGAGTTTATCTGGTCCACATTCCTGGTCCACATTCCATAATAATCTAGGCCAGTATCATTCCTTTGTTTACAGTGTTGTATGATTTGGTTTAAAGTTGTTCAGGAGGTAAATTTGTAAGCAAAGGTTAAATATAAGATACCAGCATGTATTAAATATACAGCTCAGATGCTAATGCAACTGCCAAATCCTTTGAGACAATGACAAAGAGTAGCTGTAGTATAAAACAACCCCTTTAAAAAAAATATATATATCCTTATTGATTAATGTATTTGTTATTATAGCAATTGTACATCCCTATGTTGTGGCTGCTGAGTAGTACTATAAAATTAACATGACATTTTTACCCATTCAACCAGCAGTATATCAACATCCTTCACTACGTTATTACTGAGTGGTGCTATATCACACACACTCAGGCAGCAGAGAGGAGAGGCGTCTCCCAGCAGCTCAGGTCAACACACAGTAGGGGGCAAACAAGATCCTTGAATAAACCACTACATATCAGCTGAATGGGAGAGCATATACTGTATGTGTGTGTGGAAGGTGGAGAGAGACACTACCCTCCATATTTATTTGGACAGTGAAGCTAAAACGACAGTACATAATGTCAACTTTTATTTCAGGGTATTTTCATACATATCTGTTTTAAATTAATGCATTAAATCTAGTCCCCCCACATTTGAAGGTGTCTTAAGTATTTCGACAAATTCACTTATAGTGTATTACATTTAGTCAAACGTTTAGTATTTGGTCCCATATTCCTACTATGCAATGATTTCATCCTGCTTGTGACTCTACAAACTTGTTGGATGCATTTGCAGTTTGTTTTGGTTGTGTTTCAGATTACGGTTGTGTCCAATATAAATGAATGGTAAATCATGAATGGTGTTATTTTGGAAACCCTTACCCTAACACTAGTCCTAACCGAAACCCTTACCCTAGCCCTTATTCTAAACCTAACCCTAACCGTAAATTTAGCAAGCAGTTGCTTATCAACAGATAGTTTGTTGATAGTATGACCGTCTGTAGAGCATCTGGACTATCTGATCTATCCAAATAAAGTGTGACTGTCACTTTTATTGTAAATAAGAATAGAATATGCTTCTGAACACTTCTACATTAATTTGGATGCTAGCATGATTAGGGATAATCATAAATGAATTGTGAATAATGATGAGTGAGAAAGTTAGATGCACAAAGATCATTCCCCCAACACATGCTAACTATCACCAATAACAGGGAAGGTTAGCATTTTTGGGGGGTATGATATTTATGCCTCTGTAACTTTCTCACTCATTATTATTCACGATTCATTCATGATTATCCGTAATCATGCTAGCATCCACATGAATGTAGACTTGTTCAGAAACATATTATATTCTTATTTACAATAAAAGTGACTCCAAAATGACAGAATACACTATTTACTATTAATTTATATTGGGCACAACATAATCTGAAACACAACCAAAACAAACTGCAAATGCATCCAACAAGTTTGTAGAGTCACAAGCTTGATGTAGTCATGGGACCAAATACTAAACTTTTGACTAAATGTAATATACTATAAGCGAATTTGTCAAAATACTTATGACACCTTCAAAATGGGGTGACTAAATACATAAAGTGCTGTCATTTATAAACGGTAAAACAGATATGTATGAAAATAATGTCGCCATACATAACACATTTGATCTCAAATCCAAAATGCTGGAGTATAGTGCCAAATTAAAAGCTTTAGCTTCACTGTCCAAATAAATACGTAGGGGAGCTTACATGCACATAGAGTGTGAGCGCGAGTAGCGAGAGTAGAGAGAGAGTAAATAGGGAGTAAGAAATAGAGAGAGTTGAGAGAGAATAGAGGGAGGATCAATGAGAAACGGTGTGCAGTGTATGTAATGTGAGTGTGAGTCGGTGTGTATGACAGAGAGAGAGAGCGAGAGCGAGAGAGAGCGAGAGCGAGAGCGAGAGCGAGAGCGAGAGAGAGCGAGAGCGAGAGCGAGAGCGAGAGCGAGAGCGAGAGCGAGAGCGAGAGAGAGAGAGAGAGAGAGAGAGAGAGAGAGAGAGAGAGAGAGAGAGAGAGAGAGAGAGAGAGAGCAAAGCCTGTACTTTTATTTCCTTCAACCAACCTAGTCATGATTACTGTAATATGTTTAAATGTCCCGCCAACCCCTCAATATAAATGTCCCCTGTCATTTTATGGGCTTTGGCACTCATGAAATCATGAACATTCGATTGTTGTTCTCCGACATCAAACTTGTCATTGTATTATGAAAAATCATTAACAAAAAACCAGCCTGGTCCAAATAGCAATGTTACCTGCTCAATTTTTTTCACATAATAAAACAACCATTTCAAAATGTGTTTAGGATATGTAAATCTAGCAAGCATGGTAACTTAAAGCAACTATGTATCTAAAGAATGTTTTGGTTTTGTTGCTAGCTAGCTTGTTAGGTAACTTAGCTATTTAGCTGGCTAGCCAGCTCATATAATTACCAGAACATACACAATTTATTTATTTATTCTTTTTTTTTTCTAAGGGGTAGATCAGCTTTAATATTGCAGATAGATTGTAACTTCCATCATGTAATTGTCTGCATCACTTCCAATCCCACATATGTTTTTTTTCTCTCACAAATATATATATATATATATATATATATATATATATATATATATATATATATATATATACAGTGGGGAGAACAAGTATTTGATACACTGCCGATTTTGCAGGTTTTCCTACTTACAAAGCATGTAGAGGTCTGTAATTTTTTATCATAGTTACACTTCAACTGTGAGAGACGGAATCTAAAATAAAAATCCAGAAAATCACATTGTATGATTTTTAAGTAATTAATTTGCATTTTATTGCATGACATAAGTATTTGATACATCAGAAAAGCAGAACTTAATATTTGGTACAGAAACCTTTGTTTGCAATTACAGAGATCATACGTTTCCTGTAGGTCTTGACCAGGTTTGCACACACTGCAGCAGGGATTTTGGCCTACTCCCCCATACAGACCTTCTCCAGATCCTTCAGGTTTCGGGGCTGTCGCTGGGCAATACGGACTTTCAGCTCCCTCCAAAGATTTTCTATTGGGTTCAGGTCTGGAGACTGGCTAGGCCACTTCAGGACCTTGAGATGCTTCTTATGGAGCCACTCCTTAGTTGCCCTGGCTGTGTGTTTTGGGTCGTTGTCATGCTGGAAGACCCAACCACGACCCATCTTCAATGCTCTTACTGAGGGAAGGAGGTTGTTGGCCAAGATCTCGCGATACATGGCCCCATCCATCCTCCCCTCAATACGGTGCAGTCGTCCTGTCCCCTTTGCAGAAAAGCATCCCCAAAAAATGATGTTTCCACCTCCATGCTTCACGGTTGGGATGGTGTTCTTGGGGTTGTACTCATCCTTCTTCTTCCTCCAAACACGGCGAGTGGAGTTTAGACGAAAAAGCTCTATTTTTGTCTCATCAGACCACATGACCTTCTCCCATTCCTCCTCTGGATCATCCAGATGGTCATTGGCAAACTTCAGACGGGCCTGGACATGCGCTGGCTTGAGCAGGGGGACCTTGCGTGCGCTGCAGGATTTTAATCCATGACAGCGTAGTGTGTTACTAATGGTTTTCTTTGAGACTGTGGTCCCAGCTCTCTTCAGGTCATTGACCAGGTCCTGCCGTGTAGTTCTGGGCTGATCCCTCACCTTCCTCATGATCATTGATGCCCCACGAGGTGTGATCTTGCATGGAGCCCCAGACCGAGAGTGATTGACCGTCATCTTGAACTTCTTCCTTTTTCTAATAATTGCGCCAACAGTTGTTGCCTTCTCACCAAGCTGCTTGCCTATTGTCCTGTAGCCCACCCCAGCCTTGTGCAGGTCTACAATTTTATCCCTGATGTCCTTACACAGCTCTCTGGTCTTGGCCATTGTGGAGAGGTTGGAGTCTGTTTGATTGAGTGTGTGGACAGGTGTCTTTTATACAGATAACGAGTTCAAACAGGTGTAGTTAATACAGGTAATGAGTGGAGAACAGGAGGGCTTCTTAAAGAAAAACTAACAGGTCTGTGAGAGCCGGAATTCTTACTGGTTGGTAGGTGATCAAATACTTATGTCATGCAATAAAATGCAAATTAATTACTTAAAAATCATACAATGTGATTTTCTGGATTTTTGTTTTCGATTCCGTCTCTCACAGTTGAAGTGTACCTATGATAAAAATTACAGACCTCTACATGCTTTGTAAGTAGGAAAACCTGCAAAATCGGCAGTGTATCAAATACTTGTTCTCCCCACTGTATATATATATGTATATACACACACATATACATACACATACACATAAATATATATACATATATACATATACAGTGGGGAGAACAAGTATTTGATACACTGCCGATTTTGCAACCTCCTTCCCTCAGTAAGAGCATTGAAGATGGGTCGTGGTTGGGTCTTCCAGCATGACAACGACCCGAAACACACAGCCAGGGCAACTAAGGAGTGACTCCGTAAGAAGCATCTCAAGGTCCTGGAGTGGCCTAGCCAGTCTCCAGACCTGAACCCAATAGAAAATCTTTGGAGGGAGCTGAAAGTCCGTATTGCCCAGCAACAGCCCCAAAACCTGAAGGATCTGGAGAAGGTCTGTATGGAGGAGTGGCCCAAAATCCCTGCTGCAGTGTGTGCAAACCTGGTCAAGACCTACAGGAAAACGTATGATCTCTGTAAATGCAAACAAAGGTTTCTGAACCAAATATTAAGTTCTGCTTTTCTGATGTATCAAATACTTATGTCATGCAATAAAATGCAAATTAATTACTTAAAAATCATACAATGTGATTTTCTGGATTTTTGTTTTAGATTCCGTCTCTCACAGTTGAAGTGTACCTATGATAAATTACAGACCTCTACATGCTTTGTAAGTAGGAAAACCTGCAAAATCGGCAGTGTATCAAATACTTGGTCTCCCCACTGTATACACATATCCTTAAAAAATATATATTTCCCTTTATTGCTTTCCAACCCCACCACCCCTTCCCTAATTAGAGTAAACTAGTGAACAACAACGCCTAGGCCTCTACTTCCAGCCTATACACACTATATACATTTTATGGACACAGTCAATTTTACAATAATTCAATTTTGTTTGTTTTAACTCCTGAACTTCCTCTACCCTCAACCTCTCTGATCATTTTCATGATGTCCATCTGGTTTGCTTCTATATGCAATATCTTTCTAACTGTGCTCTTTCACAAAAGCTCTCAACCTATAACGTATATACTTGTTATGGACACAGTATGCTTTATATTAGTTATCTTGTTGTTATTAGTTGTTGTTAGTTGTTATCAGTCCCATCCTTCAGCTCCATTCAACACCTCCCATCTATCTCTTAACACCATCCATATTGGATTTCTATTTGCCATATATTTTTCAACTGTACTGTGATGTTTCACAAAAGTTCTGAACCCTTCTATTCTCATTGTTTCTACAGATTGTAAATATAATTTTTTTTTCTTTGCTAAAAGTATTATTATATTATTGATCGATTGACTATGACTTTCCAGATCACCCTGTAGTGCTATCTGAAGGGTTAGCTCCAGGTAAATATTGCAATCCTTCAGCCATTCCTGGACCTGTGACCAAAAACAACATACACTACATTACCAAAGGTATATGGACACCTGCTCATTGAACATCTCATTCCAAAATCATGGGCATTAGTATGGAGTTGGTCCCCTCTTTGCTGCTATGACAGCCTCCACTCTTCTGGGAAGGCTTTCCACTAGACTTGCTTCGATTCAGCCACAAGAGCATTAGTGAGGTCGGGCACTGATGTTGGGCGATTAGGCCTGGCTCGCAGTCGGCATTCCAATTCATCCCATAGGTGTTCGATGAGGGGCTCTGTGCAAGCCAGTCAAGTTATTCCACAACGATCTCGACAAACCATTTCTGTATGTACCTCGCTTTGTGTACGAGGGCATTGTCATGATGAAACAGGAATGGGCTTTCCTTAAATTGTTGCCACAAAGTTGGAAACACAGAATCGTCTAGAATGTAATTGTATGGTGTAGCGTTACGATGTCCCTTCACTGGAACTAAGGGGCCTAGACCGAACCATGAAAAACAGCCCCAGACCATTATTCCTCCTCCACCAAACTTTACAGTTGGTACTATGCATTCGGGCAGGTAGTGTTCTCCTGGTATCCGCCAAACCCAGATTCGTCCATCGGACTGCCAGATGGTGAAGAGTGATTCATCACTCCAGTGAACGCGTTTCCACTGCTCCAGAGTCCAATGGCGGCAAGCTTTACACCACTCCATCCGATGCTTGGAATTGCGTATGGTGATCTTAGCCTTGTGTGCGGTTGCTCGGCTATGGAAACCAATTTCATGAAGCTCCCGATGAACAGTTATTGTGCTGACGTTGCTTCCAGAAGCAGTTTGGAACTCGGTAGTGAGTGTTGCAACCGAGGACAGACGATTTTTACGCACTACGCGCTTCAGCACTCGGCGGTCCCGTTCTGTGAGCTTGTGTGGCCTACAACTTGGCAGCTGAGGCGTTGTTGCTCCTAGACGTTTCCACTTCACAATAACAGCACTTATAGTTGACCGGGGCAGCTCTAGCAGGGCAGAAATTTGACGAACTGACTTGTTGGAAACGTGGTATCCTATGACGGTGCCACGTTGAAAGTCACTGAGCTCTTCAGTAAGTCCATTCTACTGCCAACATTTATCTATGGAGATTGCATGGCTGTGTGCTCTATTTTATACACCTGTCAGCAATGGGTGTGGCTGACATAGCCAAATCCACTAATTTGAATTGGTGTCCACATACTTTTGGTGACGTAATGTATCTGACAGCGTTTGAGTTTACTTGTTGCCAACTTTTAATTCACCATAACAGGAAAATGAGCACATTACAAGGTCATTATTTACAAGTATGAAGAGCTGTTAACTTACTGATTGTTAATGTGAAGAAATGAAAGCAGTGCATTGCATTCTGTCCTATGGGAGGAATTTAGCTAAAACTTGATCAATACTGCTTGCTGCATCATGTCACCATGACAACAGTCGTAACAACAGGGTCAAAGTTGAATGTCTCTTGCTCTGTTTCCTTCTAAGTAATAGCTATATAAAAGGTGAATGCCGACTAAAGAGGTAAAGATGGGGCTGTTTGAAAGGGGATCATATAAACACTGTCCAATTGTTTTTACAGGCAACATACCGTGAATCCTATATGAAAGAAGTAATGGAAACAAACCACCATTCTCCAAAATGTTGTGGGTTCCCCAAAAACATGCCTTTCTATAATGAGTCATCCAGTTGTGATAAAACGTTCTTACCTTACTTTCCCCCCAAATGTAACATTTCTTGTTCAGGTCCCACAGAACAACTTCTGACAAGAACAAAGCATGCAATTCACCACCCATGCCAGTGAAATCCATTTGTCCATAAAATCTCAACTGCCGCACAAATCACATTTTCATCAACAGTAACATCACCTTTAGGGGAGAGAGCACAGATTTTGGAAAGACATCTGTCTTTCGCCTGTGTGAATATCACTCTACAGCATGAATTTAATATTGTCCGATTCGTGACTGTGCATTTCACCTGTAAATTATGGATACGTTTTTACATGAACAAACTTATATACGTTGAGACTTGAGAGAGGCGAACGTGAAGAAGAATTACAAAGTTATCTAAATCATTTTTTCTTTTTCTTTTTTGTGGTCATTTAGCAGAAGCTCTTATCCAGAGCGACTTACAGGAGCAATTAGGGTTAAGTGCCTTGCTCAAGGGCACATCGACAGATTTTTATCCTAGTCGGCTCAGAGATTAGAACCAGCGACCTTTCGGTTACTGGCACAACGCTCTTAACCACTAAGCTACCTGCCGCCCCAATTCATCAGATATATTTTATGAACATGCCTACACTGGAGTTACTGGGAGGTCTAACGGGCCCATAGTGCGTATCTATAATTCACAGCCAAAAAATAACTGGCTAAACCTCTGTAGTTTTCTGTGGAAGATTTTTTTTACATTTAATCATTTAGAACATCTTACAGATCCCTTCAGGAGGTGGGATTGAGTCCAGGTTTGACCTTACAAGACAAGAGGGAACGTTGCAAGGTGCTTCACTGCTTCAAACAAAAGCATAACAAAGGCTACTGCAGCCATCCGCTTACAGCATATTGGCAGACAAAGTCTTAGGATGGCATAAGCTTCTTCAATGTCTTTCTCTCTCTTTCTCCCTCTTTCTCTTTCTATCCCTTAATTCCTTTCTTTCTCGCTCACTCTGCCTTCATCTCTCTTTCTCTCCCTCTCGCTTTTGTCAAATAATTATTCCAAGAAATAACACTGAACACTTTCAGCTTTTTGATTAAAATGTAGAATATCAAAGGGGTGTGTATAGAGCCAACCTGGTCTCAGAGCATTTCGTATTATTCTGTATGTAAAGCCGGGACAATCCATTTAGAATGATATGTTATGTTTCGTATGGTATGTATACTGAATAAAAATATAAACGCAACATGAAACAAGTTACAGGTCATATAAGAAAATCAGTCAATTGAAATAAATAAATGAGGCCCTAATCTATGAATTTCACACGAGTGGGAATACAGATTGAATCGGATGGTGAAAGATACCTTAAAAAAAAAAGTAGGGCCGTGGATCAGAAAACCAAAAAATCTGGTGTGACCACTATTTGACTCATGTAGCGCACCACACATTTCCTTCACATAGAGTTGATCAGGCTGTTGATTGTGGCCTCTGGAATGTTGTCCGACTCCTCTTCAATGGCTGTGCGAAGTCGCTGGATATTGGTGTGAACTGGAACACGCTGTTGTACACATCGATCCAGAGCATCCCAAACATGCTCAATGGGTGACATGTCTGGTGCGTATGCAGGCCATGGAAGAACTGCAACATTTTCAGCTTCCAGGGATTGTGTACAGATCCTTGTGACATGGGGTCATGCGTTATCATGCTGAAATATGAGGTGATGGCAGCGGATGAATGGCACGACAATGTGTCTCAGGATCTCGACACGGTATCTCTGTGCATTAAAATTGCCATTGATAAAATTCAATTGTGTTCATTGTCCGTAGCTGATGCCTGCCCATACCATAATCCCACTGCCACCATGGGGCACTCTGTTCACAACGTTGACATCAGCATACCGCTCAGCCACACAACGCCAAACGTGCTGTCTGCCATCTGCGCGGTTCAGTTAAACCGGGACTCATCCGTGAAGAGCACACTTCTCCAGCGTGCCAGTAGCCATCGAAGCTGAAGTCGGTTACAACACCGGACTGCAGTCAGGTCAAGACCATGGTGAGGACGACGAGCATGCAGATGAGCTTCCCTGAGATGGTTTCTGACAGTTTGTGCAGAAATTCTTCGGTTGTGCAAACCTACAGTTTCATCAGCTATCTGGGTGGCTGGTCTCAGACCATGCTGCAGGTGAAGAAGCCGGATGTGGAGCTCCTGGGCTGGCGTGGTTACACATGGTCTGCGCTTGTGAGGCCGGTTGGACGTACTGCGAAAATCTCTAAAATGACGTTGGAGCCGGCTTATGGTAGAGAAATTAACATTAAATTATCTGGCAATAGCTCTGGTGGACATTCCTCAGTCAGCATGCCAATTGCATGCTCCCTCAAAACTTGAGACATCTGTGCCAATGTGTTGTGTGACAAAACTGCACATTTTAGAGTGACCTTTTATTGTCCCCACCACAAGGTGCACCTGTGTAATGATCATGCTGTTTAATCAGCTTCTTGATATGCCACACCTGTCAGGTGGATGGATTATCTTGGCAAAGGAGAAATGCTCTCTAACAGGGATGTAAAGAAATGTGTACACAAAAGTTGAGAGAAATGCGTATGGAAAATCTCTGGGATCTTTTATTACAGCTCATGAAACATGGGACCAACAGTTTACATGTTGCGTTTATATTTTTGGTCAGTATATTAATTTGTGTATGTCCATCACCCATTTCATATGATATTTTATTAATTACAATTTGTATTATATGTTACGAATTTGCAGAACAGACTATATGTTACGAATTTGCAAAATGTATCAAATGTTACAAATTCTAGCTAGGTGGCTAACGTTAGCTAGCTTGCTAACATTAGCTAGGTTAGGGGTTAAGGTTATGTTAAGTTTAGGAGTTATGTTAAAGGGTTAAGGTTAGGGTTAGCTAAAAGGGTAAAGGTCAGAGTTAGGGGAAGGGTTTGCTAACATGCTAAGTAGTTGCAAAGTAGCTACAAATGAGTAAGTAGTTGAAAAGTTGCTAAAATGCTGAAGTTGTCTGTGATGAGATTCGAACTCGCAACCTTATCGTCTTTCTTTCTTTCTTTCTTTCTTTCTTTCTTTCTTTCTTTCTTTCTTACCTGGCTGTGATCGCTCAGGATTTCAGAACCCTCCATCTCCTCCACTCTTTGATGTGCAGAATGAGCGCGTCCCATGGCGCACACAAGAGAGAGGGAGAGAGAGGTGAAAGACAAGAGAGAAGTGCTCCCATCTATTCCATCTCTCCTCCTTCGGCCTCATCATTGATTAATTCCAGAGCCCAAAACAGTGACTTCCTCATTTAATAAGTAATGTGACACCTGCATAGAGAAGTGCGAGCAGGTTCTGTGGATGCCTGAATGCCGAATTCTGCGCTGTGATAAATCATTACCCATTAGAGACCTGTGGGCCTTGAATGACTTAAACAAATGAACGTGTCTGCTTTAATAAGACCTTCAGTTACATGGATGTAGACTATGGATATTTTTTTTTTTACAAAAGAGAAAAGTCCAGAAGAGACTTAAATTATCTTGCCCTGACACTGTCATCTGCTCTACCTTGTTCTTTGGCTTTGTTATAATTAATTGGTTTGGTTTCCTTTTACAACAACATGATATTCATGTTGGAAATAAGAGTTTGATGTTAATGATGACAGACTTACCGAAATTGTGAGAAAAGGGTACAATACCATTGTACAGATACGTTGTTCCAACAGAGAATTGTCCAAATTAGTATTTGTCCTTTTATTGGACTACAGGACTAGACTGACTTCAACCTTCATCTGCAGACGTCCGCTAAAGAAACTTGCAGGATAGTGTAGTGTATTAGGATTATGTCTTTGTTAATGGGTTTTAAGTGGAACTGAAAGAATGTTTATTTTAGTTCAAAAGTAGCCATTTGTAGGGTGACGCCCCAGGGGAGACAGGTGATTGGACAGCAGAGGGAGCAACCCATATTTTTGCATTGTTTATAAGTATATGCTGGACGAAGAAGAGGTTAGAGCAGCCATTGCAATCTGGGACGTTGCTCTCCGGGTGATCTTGACACCTGTAACTCATGCTGAAAGCTTGTGATATGAATAAAACTTATGATCAAGGTTCAGTATGAGCGGACTCCTTTGTTACAGCAATGACTAGCAACATTTACTCGATACTACAGAATGGCGTCACGAAAAGGGACGGTCTGCGTGTTATATTCATGAGCAACGACGTGACTCTCGCTCAAGGCGCCGGCATAAGGTGAGATTTCTCATGGTCTTGTGTGTGTGTTTACTTCGTCTGCTTCTGGGTATGTGCGCTGGGGAGATGTACCGTGTAAGGGAACAATGTGTGCTTAATGTTGCTTTATTGCTGAGAACTGGGGGTCTGGCTAATCATTATAAATTTGGTTGCACTGGTAGACAGCGCAAAAGGGGGGAGAGAGAGCCTATAGGGTGTCTATAGAGAGATTTTGCTTGAATAACAGTTCAAGAACAATCGATTGAGAGAGGAATAAGGAATGCCTAGGCAGATGTGTATGTAACTTAGAGCCGCTGTAAATCATGGGAAAAGCCCTGGTAGACAGGCGACCTATAAAGGTGGGCCAGAAAATCCTGAAAACGCGTTAGATGCGTTTTAGGTGAGTCCGATGGGCTGGAGACCGTGGTATATTGATGATGTATATTGCCCCTCAGCTGGCGGTTGACGAACGGCTTGTTTGATGTAATCTCTCGTGTCGATTCCACAGATCTCGTGGTAGCATAAATTTAGCTAACAAATGGAATTTTACGGTACAGCGGAGGGAGAAATGCTAACGTGGCCTGCTAATTATGCTTCATGCTACATGCTAATGCTAATGCTAAATGCTAATCATGCTACATGCCAATTTTGGATGCGGGTTATGATTAATATTTCTTCCTTGGTGGTCCATAGGAATGGGACGAGCCATCAGAAATGTGTTTAGTTAGCTTGGGCTTGGTGCCTGGTGTCTTGTGAACTGTTAAGTGTTATTGTTTGTCTATAAAGGGTAAAAAAGGAGAGGAGCTATAGCGGAATGCTAACGTTCTGTTGTCTGGAGCTGCTTCCATGGTGAAATCGTATTGATGAATGTACCGCGCATGCGTTTGATTTTACGACACTAAAACTACAGACAAGGGATTTTACTAAAACTACAACAAGGGGGATTTTGGGTAAATGGGTCATACTTCTGTTACACTGCAGGGGGAGACAGAGACACAGACGAGGGAACAAAGAGGAGAGATTTTAACACGAATGGAATCTTCTAGTTGTTACGTTGTCTGTTGGTTAAAGATGAAACTATTTCTTGAGACATATTGAATTGATAAATGAGAGCGAGATGTTGACAGATTAAAAATAAAAATAATTAAATAAATAAATAAAATAAAAATGTTATTGAGCTATCTATATTTATTCCTGAGTTGATTCTTTTATTCTGTAAAATTAAGATAATTAGGTGCTTATAGAGCAAGGGGGTTTCTGGGTATTGTAGTCTGAAGTTGACTACTTGCATTTACTTTCCGGATGGGTTGTGGTAAGATAGCCACTAATTGATAAATTGGTAAAATAGGATATAGAAATAAAAAATTGTTTTTGATTATTCATAAAAAAAAATTTTTATTAAAAAAATTTTTTTGAATAAATTTTTTTAATAGAATTTTTTAATATTCATATTTTTGTTGATTGATTTAAAAAGAAAAAAATATATATATATATTTTGTTGTTGTTTAGTTTATATTAATAATTAAAGGGGGGAAGCCATAGGCTATATAGTCTAAAATAAAATAATTCACAATAAAGGAATATAAAAGAGTTGGTACAAGGGGAAAAACGACATCAAGGCTATGAAGGTGATTACACCTGTTGATATAGTACAAAATAGTAATCCTTTAACTAAAGTAGTGCTAGGTTATCCGGCAAATGAAACAAAAGTTGCCCTTCATTCTCAAACAAAAACTGATAAAAGATTCCAGCGATAAGATAAACAAAGGTATAGAGAAAAGGCTAAAGGAAGAGAAGGCGACAGAAAAACTAATGGCAGAAGTTAGTACACCTTTCTCACACACGGATTCAGCAAAAAGACACCCACCTTATGAGAAGGAAGTAGAGCTTAGGGATGTTTATCCTCAGCTTCCAGTGATCATCCAGGAGGGTGATTATTGCATCAGAGATGAAGATGAACGAATAATAGATAGAGGACAAGCAGAAATGACCAGAAAGATGAATCCAAAACTCCAGAAGTAAGGAAAACCGAGATGTCTGGAAACTAAGAGAAGAATACAGTGAGGCCAAGGAAAAAGACCACTAGTAAGAAGATGATGGAATATGATATTTCGAGGACAGAACTTAGAATATAAGCTGTTGAAGAATCCTGATATGTCAACAACAAGAAAGAACAGGACGAAGAAACTCTCAAAAAACTCAATCATACAACTGGTGGAGAAGGAGAAGAGAAGCTTTGGTTATGAAGAATCAGAGTGAACCAAATCAACAATCACTGCCACAGCTTCAACTGAACAAGGCCAACCGCAATTGTACCAGCCACCAAGGAGGGTACCAGTTGTTATCCATATCCACAGCCAGTTTCTGGACAGACACAGAATTGGAGAGGAAGAGGACGAGAAGGCTTAGAAGGAGGAGGAAGATTTCAGCCACACTTCCAGCAACTTTCAGAAGAGTGTTATAATTGTGGACAGGTTGGTTACTTTACCTGTTAATGCAATGCGCCAGGAGGAAACAACAGAGGAAATTTCTGAGGAAGATAAAGGAGCAAGTGAAGATCACCTGTTCTCTAGGTGAACCCTTAAAGGATTCTAGAGTGCCTAGAAGATACGAAGGGGGGTGTCAGCTGGTAGCACCAATTAGGAAGAAAAAATATCTAACAATTGAAGTAAAAACAAAGGACTAGGAGAGGTGAATAGTGGAAAAGCTTTTATCTGTGTTGAGCCTAAAGAGGTTAAACATCTCATTATGTAAAATTAACTAATTAGGATAGGGATTTGAGGTAGTAAAACAGCTAATTACTCTTAAGGAACCAATTGAGCTCTTCTATAAACAATCAAAGAGAAATTAAAATAGACATACTAATATTATAACATATACCTATTGCATTGTTGGAAAGAGATGCATTGTGTAAATTGAACTGTACAATAACATGTACACTAAACGGCTGTCTGGTAGAAGATTTTAAAAAAAAAAGTAGGGGTTTGGGAATCATATTTGCTTAAAAAGATAATATCATAGGAAGGATGATAATCTATTAGACTGCCTATTAGACAATCTGTCTGAAAAATAAAGTTAAAAGGGGTGACTGTTATTCTGGGTTACATTCCTACACCAAGAGATTTCAGGCTAGGCTAAGGGATGTTTAGTCGTTTGCCAAGTCTGTGTGTAAAGAAGTCAGAAGCAGGTGGGGACTTCCCAATCACATATTCTAAAAATTAGTGGTAAAGGATTTTGTGAATAAATCAGTGGAAAAAGGTTTTTAAAGGTTAGGAGAAAAGATTAGATTAAAAAAAAGTTAGGAGAACTAGGGTTGAAGGAACTCTAAGACAGTAAGCTAAGTTTCAAAGTTAGTAGTAAGAGAGAGAGAACAGTGGTGAAGGACATTTTAGAGTTTAGTGGGAAGATAGATATGGTAGGAGTTTAGATCTGTTAGGAGCAGATGCATTGAGAAAGTATGCGTTGCTGAATGATAAGAGAAGATTGAGGGTGATTGAGTATCTATATTTACAATTCCCAGCAGGAAGATCAAGGTAATTGTGGGTGTATTTTTTATAATCAAAAGTTTGAAAGTCAGGGATTAGAGGTAGGACTGAGAGCTAAAAAAAAGTGACACTAGTGGTGATAGAGGGAAATACAAGTAAGGAGTTAAAAGTCTTAGGGAAAATAGATGAAGTAACAATTATGACATTAACACTTCAGTATATTAAAACAACAGTGAGAAGCAATTTAACTCTTTCAACATTGATAGTTATTAAAGCCATAAATATATCACATTTGATTATAAGGGAACCAATAGCTCCAGCACCAATTTTAGGGGGAAAAAGACTGTTATTAGGGTTAGGATGGGGACGTTCCTCCCACATGGAGAGATAATTATGGAGAAGAAGTATTGTTATCAGGACCAGAAGTAGAAGCTGTTGCACCTAGTCAAAGGAAGTATAGTTTGTACAACGATATGAAGTGGAAGAGGGTTATGAGTGATTGTTCATTTAGTTTGCGTAATGTTACAGAGAAAGATCAGGGAGAATATATGTGTACTTATCTAGTGCAAGCATTAAAATTTGTTCCGGTTAAGAATTATTGGTTAAAAGGCTATGTAATTCGTAAAGTGACACTTATAATGGAAGATTTGAAATCTGTTGAAGCTTCCACAGTCACCGAAGGAGTTCAGGAGAAGTACATTACAGTAGCCACTCCAATAGTAAATAATACACAGAGGATATCGGTAGCTTTCCCACTAGAAGTAGTTAAGGGTGTTAATACATCAACTAAATCAACTACTTTAATGGTAACTTTGGAAGGGATTAATGATGCGACGGCAATAACAAATGTAGGAAGTATGACACCGACACCGACAACAACTTTTCTGAAATTAAAGGGGGTAGCAAGAAGGACTCAGGGGTTTATGGTACGGATAGAGAGTGCTGTCAATGATAGTAAGGATAGGGTTAAAATAGGAGAGCAGATAGTGGTAGAGAACAATATAGATTCATCTGAAATAGTGAAGGATACTATCATGGAGGTACAGGATGAGGTCTTTGATTTTAATGACAGACAAGGAGAGGTATCTGATCAGTACCGCTCGTTAGGGAAGAGAGAAACTAAATGGAAGGCGTATGGGTTTCATTCTTCTGTTGTGAAAATTAAAAATGGATGGGCAGGTAGGAATCTTTGGTTCCAGCAGCTAGCTCATTCTGTAAGATCAGTGAGGAATCTTGAGGGTCCATGTCTGTTGAGAATTCCAGCACCAGAGACGTGGGGTTCCATTTTAGACGGTCGCTCGACCTCTATCAAGTATGTGTCAATCTTATGCTTTGTCATGGCTGTTGTATCAGCAACAATCAGTAACAGATAAAATAATGTCGTTGTCAAAACATTTGTTTAAGCCTAGGTTTAAGTGTTCTTGGTTAAATGAATTACCCTATGTGAATTTGTTAGATGGGAAGGAAAATCAGGTAACAGCGAACCCTGATGCATTGGAGGTGAAACCATTGAGGGCTAAAAGTTGTTTTTGTTCTAATAAAACATATGATGTAAGGGGTATGTTTATGGGAATATCAGATTGTGATGATTATATGATAACTTTGGGTATGCATGACCTTAAGGGTAGTAATGAGAAATATAATGTTACTTTTTATGTTCCAGTTAGTAAGAAGAGCAGGACTTTGATGGTTAAAAGATTAGCTTTTGCCTGACAATGTGACTATTGGGAAGTTTAGAGATATTTGGAGGGTTTGTGGGGATAAAGCGTATATATTCTTACCCTATGGATGGACAGGATGTTGTTACATGTCAACGTTGAAGCTTTCATATGAGGTTTCTACCATTAAAAGAGGGGTAGCACCGGACACAGATAAATCTGAATCTAGGTTTGGAAGTAGGGTGAAAAGGGACATGGCGACATGTCATAGTCTTGAAGCCTATCATTGGAGGATAAGTCTAAGAGAGAAGGGGGGACTTTTTCCATGGTATGGTATACATTTTTGGCAGATCATATTGATAATATTAGCTATACTTTGATTCCAGATAGTTCAGATAGTATCACTATGCGTTGAAGAATATAAGGGATGCGTTTGGTAGATCTGAAGGAGCTGGATGGTCAGCGAAGACTTGGTTGCAAGATCAGTTAGGCCCAGAGGGAGCAGTGATGGTTTACGATTTAATAGCAGTTTTGATAGCACTGTGTGTGATGTTTGTAATTTGTTACTGACCTTTGAGAAAGCTATGATATTGAGATAGGTTGGAGTAGTGATGCCTGGAGACAACACAGATGCCGTTGTTGACTGTTCCTGATCTGGATGAAGAGGGACAAGTGGGACTGGATGGAGTATTGATGATAAATATCCTTTTTGAATATTTGATCATTTTTCAATTTTTTTCAATATTAGTGTGATTTTGGTATGATGTTATGAATCAAAGGGGGGAAGTGTATGAATGAATCACATTATCCTATTTCATTATTATATCATTTATATTGATTCATATATCATTTTATATATCATTTTTATATTCTTAGTTGATATTGATGTTTAAATTGAAAGTGTTGTTTTGCAAAAGATACTGTTTGGTCTTTTCTTTTCTTCCAGAAGCGTTTGGGGGAAAATGTAAAGATTGAAATACTCAAACAAGGACAATATGAAGGGACAATATGAAAGGACAATGACTGGAGGAGATGGAACAAGGAAGGTGTGGAAAGATTCCGATTCCATCATCAACAATGCATTGGAAGAGGAGACTACGGGGGAGATGAAGTGTAGTGGACTACATTCCATTGTCTGCAATGAAATATAGACATATTTGCATGTGTAATACATAATTTGTGTCATATTCTTAGGTATTAATTTTTGTAGAATGATATTTGATGTTATTGAATACATGTGGGGAACTTAGATGTTTTTGTTTATTTCGTGAATGCTTAGGGACAGGGAGTCTAGGCAGGGATAGAGGTCCACGGTAGGGTCCGATGGGTTGACCAGCCTTAGAGTGGATATTTTTTGGATAGTATTTTGTTTGCAGGGGCTTACATGTGTATTTAATTGCATCATAGTTTCAAATGCATTGATAAGGATTTATGAATTCATCGGGAGTACCTAGGTGGTTGCCTGGGGCAGAGGGACCGTGAGAGAATTTTACTGTCTTGATTGATGGATGGATATTTGGAACGAAGTTGCCAGACAGTTTTTCGCTCTCACACTCCATAAAGATTTGTTCATATTTCATAGTAATGTATTCACACTTCATAAACATTTATTCATATTTCATGGAAAGGTATTTACACTCTAGAGAAGAATGTTTTTGGTTTAATGTTAAAGATACTCAATAAGATAAATTGTTACTTGTCATAATCCTATTCTGTTTGTTTTCGAGACTTTTAGTTCGTCTCGAAGGGGGGAATGTAGTGTATTAGGATTATGTCTTTGTTAATGGGTTTTAAGTGGAACTGAAAGAATGTTTATTTTAGTTCAAAAGTAGCCATTTGTAGGGTGACGCCCCAGGGGAGACAGGTGATTGGACAGCAGAGGGAGCAACCCATATTTTTGCATTGTTTATAAGTATATGCTGGACGAAGAAGAGGTTAGAGCAGCCATTGCAATCTGGGACGTTGCTCTCCGGGTGATATTGACACCTGTAACTCATGCTGAAAGTTTGTGATATGAATAAAACGTATGATCAAGGTTCAGTATGAGCGGACTCCTTTGTTACAGCAATGACTAGCAACATTTACTCGATACTACAATAGTAAGTTAGAGAAATGCATGGCTTATACTACTAGCATAACTGTATTGCTCTAAGTAATGTACTTTAGTCTCCTCTTCAAACGTTTACTGAGGAGAAGTTAGGCAAACTTGCACATATTATGATAAGTATAGAGACACATGGTATGCTATGTGCCTTAGAACACAGAACGAGGTTCCTAGATACATCCATGACTCACTGCATGGCTTAGCTATAAGTGTTGAGTACCGTACTGCATGATACACCAAGGGTTGAGCTGGTCCCATGTAGCTCAGTTGGTAGAGCATGGCGCTTGCAACGGCAGGGTTGTGGGTTCGTTTCCCATGGGGGGGGGCAGTATGAAAATGTATGCGCTCACTAACTGTAAGTCGCTCTGGATAAGAGCGTCTGCTAAATGACTAAAATGTAAATGTACTCCACAGTACACACTGGCCTGCTGGGTATTCTACAGCCTTAAGACTGTGTGTGTGTTTCAGCAGGCAACCGCAGGGTGCATGTGATGCGTCTAGTGCAGTAGTGCGTAGGTAGAGATAAGTTGCATGCTCGCATACCACGTGCTTGTATACTCTAGCTTACAGCTCGCTGCTGCCGTCCAGCCCTTGTGGGTAACTGGGGAGCAGCTTCTTGCACGTTTCCCCTTGCTGGACAAAGCCTCGGACCAAGAATCCTGTATGTAGGGATGTAACATTCCCCAATACACATCGGTCCCCAGTTCAAATGTTTAAGATATGAGTGCATTGGTCTGCTTGGGACCTCAAACCGATCCAAATGTAGCATGCATCAGAAAATGTATTCAAACCTTACGAACCGCCGGTACACTAAGATGTTTTGCTCAAATTACTTTCTTTCTACCTTCTGAAAATACCTCTCATCTTTTGTGACAACTGCAGGTCACACTTTATTTGGATAGTCTGGAATTTCCATATGTAGATGCTCTACATATGGTCATACTATCAACAAAACTATCTGTTGATAAGCAACTGCTTGCTAAGGTTACAGTTAGGTTTAGAATAAGGGTTAGGGTAAGGGTTAAGGTTAGGGTAAGGGTTAAGTTTAGGGTTAGGATAAGGATTAAGGTTAGGGTTAGAGCTTTATTTATTTATTTAGTTGAAATGTTACTGATAGTCTGTATCTGCATTTACAGATGGACTATCCAAATAAAGTGTTACCCAACTGTGTCATCTCCTTCAGTGTAGAACTACAATTAAAATTACTATACGTGACAGTCATTGATCTACAACTCACTTTGCATGCCAAACAACCCCAGGCAATATCAGTAGCCTACTCAAATTGTGAACAGCATCGCGTCTGCGCGTCACCTTCAGCATTCAAATGTTTGTAAAATGTCTTATATTAGGCTTCATTACTTGAGTGACAACCAATGTAATTTGTTAGGTTATTTCTATCAAATGCCCTGTTAAAAATTGTGTTCTACCGGAATAAAACACCAGCGACACAACTCTCATCTGGCTATACATAGGCTACATGATGATCGGGGCTTACATTAGATTGTATTTTGATTGTTCATGTTCACCATTAGCAATAGTTTGGGTAGTTTTGCTTAAAACAATCTGTGTATGGTCATTTATAGATACACAGGGTAAAGTTCATAATTTCATAACGAGGACAGCAATCACTTTTGCTACCCTCACTGCATGGTCGAAGTGGGAGAAGCTCACTCCGAGTCTGTTCTGTCAAAACTTCCAAACGCTCTAAGCCGCGTTATTTGATTTCCCACTCGTCTTCTGGGCAAGACACTCCCCCACTGAAGCTGAAGTGCTGCAATTGGCTGCCGGTCATTAGTATTGAGCAAGGGTCTTGAGAGCGCTTTTGACTGCCGTGCTTTGAAATTGCGACAGTTTCCTGATCAGTTCTTGAAGTTGGTGGGCTCAGATAGGACAAAGAAAAGGTAATAATTGATTATATATCCTCTGATATGTCCTATTTTCTGTTTTGGTAAACTCGTTTTTGTTATTCAACGCTAGACTACAGAATTATCTAAGTTAGTTAATCAAGTCAGCAGCAATTATAAACTAAGGGGCCTTATTTTGACACGTGTCACAAGTATTTGCATCACTAAGAATCATAACAAAATAGTTGTTGATGATGATACTGTATCTCCTCAGAGGAGAGATTAAGTGAAGAGGACACCTCAAGCCCTGCGTGACCAACAAGGTGATATTTCACTGTGCCAACCCAGGAAATAATATATCTGAGTACCCAGCATTGAGGGTTTGTCAGTTTTTATTGAAGGTTAGTTTAGCCAATGTGAGAGAGAGAGAGAGAGAGAGAGAGAGAGAGAGAGAGAGAGAGAGAGAGAGAGAGAGAGAGAGAGAGAGAGAGAGAGAGAGAACAGGCTATGTGCACACTGCCCACAAAATGAGGTGGAAACTGAGCTGCACTTCGTAACCTCCTGCCAAATGTATGACCATATTAGAGACACATATTTCCCTCAGATTACAGCGATCCACAAAGAATTCGAAAACAAACCCAATTTTGATAAACTCATTATCTACTGGGTGAAAAACCACAGTGTGCCATCACAGAAAAGAACAAGAAACAACCACAAGAAAAGGGCAACCATTGAAGAACAAACACCATTGTAAATACAACCCATATTTATGTTTATTTATTTTCCCATTTGTACTTTAAATATTTGTACATTGTTACAACATGGTATATATACATAATATGACATTTGAAATGTCTTTATTCTTTTGGAACTTCTGAGTGTAATGGTTACTGTTAATATTTATTGTTTATTTCACTTTTGTTTACCATCTACTTCACTTGCTTTGGCAATGTTAACATACTTTTCCCATGCCAATAAAGCCCTTAAATTGAAATTGAAATTGAATTGAGAGAGAGAGATACAAACAGACACACACATATTGTACATGGGCATGGATACATGAATATACACTGCTCAAAGAAATATAGGGAACACTTAAACAACACAATGTAACTCCAAGTCAATCACACTTCTGTGAAATCAAACTGTCCACTTAGGAAGCAACACTGATTGACAATACATTTCACATGCTGTTGTGCAAATGGAATAGACAACAGGTGGAAATTATAGGCAATTAGCAAGACACGCCCAATAAAGGACTGGTTTTGCAGGTGGTGACCACAGACCACTTCTCAGTTCCTATGCTTCCTGGCTGATGTTTTGGTCACTTTTGAATGCTGGCGGTGCTTTCACTCTAGTGGTAGCATGAGAGGGAGTCTACAACCCACACAAGTGGCTCAGGTAGTGCAGCTCATCCAGGATGGCACATCAATGCGAGCTGTGGCAAGAAGGTTTGCTGTGTCTGTCAGCGTAGTGTCCAGAACATGGAGGCGCTACCAGGAGACAGGCCAGTACATCAGGAGATGTGGAGGAGGCCGTAGGAGGGCAACATCCCAGCAGCAGGACTGCTACCTCCGCCTTTGTGCAAGAAGAAGCAGGAGGAGCACTGCCAGAGCCCTGCAAAATGACCTCCAGCAGGCCACAAATGTGCATGTGTCTGCTCAAACGGTCAGAAACAGACTCCATGAGGGTGGTATGAGGGCCCGACGTCCACAGGTGGGGGTTGTGCTTACAGCCCAACACCGTGCAGGACGTTTGGCATTTGCCAGAGAACACCAAGATTGGCAAATTCGCCACTGGCGCCCTGTGCTCTTCACAGATGAAAGCAGTTTCACACTGAGCACGTGACAGACGTGACAGGGTCTGGAGACGCCGTGGAGAACGTTCTGCTGCCTGCAACATCCTCCAGCATGACCGGTTTGGCGGTGGGTCAGTCATGGTGTGGGGTGGCATTTCTTTGGGGGGCCGCACAGCCCTCCATGTGCTCGCCAGAGGTAGCCTGACTGCCATTAGGTACCGAGATGAGATCCTCAGACCCCTTGTGAGACCATATGCTGGTGCGGTTGGCCCTGGGTTCCTCCTAATGCAAGACAATGCTAGACCTCATGTGGCTGGAGTGTGTCAGCAGTTCCTGCAAGAGGAAGGCATTGATGCTATGGACTGGCCCGCCCGTTCCCCAGACATGAATCCAATTGAGCACATCTGGGACATCATGTCTCGCTCCATCCACCAACGCCATGTTGCACCACAGACTGTCCAGGAGTTGGCGGATGCTTTAGTCCAGGTCTGGGAGGAGATCCCTCAGGAGACCATCCGCCACCTCATCAGGAGCATGCCCAGGCATTGTAGGGAGGTCATACAGGCACGTGGAGGTCACACACACTACTGAGCCTCATTTTGACTTGTTTTATGGACATTACATCAAAGTTGGATCAGCCTGTAGTGTGGTTTTCCACTTTAATATTGAGGTTGACTCCAAATCCAGACCTCCAAGGGTTGATACATTTGATTTCCATTGATAATTTTTTTGTGATTTTGTTGTCAGCACATTCAACTATGTAAAGAAAAAAGTATTTAATAAGATTATTTCATTCATTCAGATCTATGATGTGTTATTTTAGTGTTCCCTTTATTTTTTTGAGCAGTGTATATTGGATGCTATTATTGATGTAACAACATTATTTCTAATAGAACAGTTTAGCATCTCAATACGAATACCACGTCTGTAGATTCAAAACCATCAGACAGACCACGAATCACTTTGATTTTGAGGCCAAACTTTGAATGCAACTGACTACACTCGAGGACATCCAGCAGTGGATCAAATCATTACCTGTCACCTGGAGGACAGATTGAACTAAACCACCAGTTGGCCCGAAAAGTTTTTTGTCTTTATATGCACTTTATGGTCATGAATAACAACTATCTATCTATTACGTTGTGATGTGAATTTAGATGAGTACATATGATTAGTGATATGAATGATATCGGAGCATGACAAGAATGGAACAGTTTTCCATTTCAGGCAGATTACAGATGCCAACATAACATCAAGCCACAGGGAACTGAAGAGGCAGTTGGTGTGCCTGGCAGACAGGGCAGAAATACAAATTGCCCTGCCAAGATGAGTGTGACTCTTCTTCACACTCAAATAAGCAGAGGCAGGCAGAGTCGGTAAGTTCTCCCTCATGAAATTGAATATCTTACTACTACTAATATCTAGCTACTCTGGTGAGCCTTGTTTTGTACAGTGTAGTAGACTGGTCCCAGACATGGAGAAACTGTTTCTGTCAATTGTTTCCTCTGTGATTTTTCCTAGTGATTTAAGCACCGCAACCATCATTATCAATCTCTCCATACCGTACATCTCTCCATATCTCAGTTAGATGTTGTCCACTATATTTGACTGAGTGCAAATCTAGGGCTCCAACCAGAAAAACTTTGACTGGATAAAATGACAGTTTATCCATGTCTGCGATCTGTTGACAGGGGTCTTACTTTGTGTCCTAATCTTTCCTCTCAGGAGTACAGATCTAAACGTGCCAACATACCCAATGATTGTCCACATTCGCAGTGAGCACAATCATAACATAAATGTTGCAGATGCCCTACGGCACAAAGACGTGCGGAAAGAGGCCATAGAGAAGCTCTCCAAGCTTGTTGAGGCTGGTCACTTGCCATCATCAGCACTTGATGTACTGAAATATGAACTCCAAGTAGAGCACGGAGATGATTATGTGTTTGCTTCAGCAGACGGAGTGCTATGCCCGAATCTCCAGTTTTGTTACAGGTATTCAAAATGTATTTTATTTTTTCACTCATTGGACCACACGTGCAGTACTTCAGTGTATCATATGCCTTATGCGTTACAAAGGATGTTTGAGTGCATATACAGTGCCTTCAGAAAGTATTCACACCCCTTGACTTTTTCAAATGTTCTTGTGTTACAGCCTGAATTTAAAATTGATTAAATCTAGATTCTGGGTCACTGGCCTACGCACAATACCCCATAATGTCAAAGTGGAATAATGTTTTTAGAAATGTTTAGAAATTAATAAAAAATTAAAAGCTGAAATGTCTTGAGTAAATAAATATTCAACCACTTTGTTATGGCAAAATGATTCGAGGAGTGAATTCAAAAGCAGATTCAGCCACAAAGACCAGGGAGGTTTGCCAATGCCTCACAAAGAAGGGCACTTATTGGTATATAAAAAAAATAAAAGCAGACGTTGGATATCCCTTTGAGCATGGTGAAGTTATTAATTACACTGTGGATGGTGTATCAATACTCCCAGTCACTACAAAGATACAGGCGTACTTCCTAACTCAGTTGTCAAAGAAAGGAAACCACTCAGGGATTTCACCATCAGGCCAATGGTGACTTTAAAACAGTTACAGAGTTTAATGGCTGTGATAGGAGAAAACTTATTGGATCAACAACATTGTAGTTACTCCACAATACTAAGCTAACTGACAGAGTGTAAAGATGGAAACTTGTACAGAATAAAACATATTCCAAAACATGCATCCTGTTTGCAACAAGGCACTAAAGTAATACTGCAAATAAATGTGGCAAAGCAATTAACTTTTTGTCCTGAATATAAAGTGTTATGTTTGGGGCAAATCCAATACAACACATTAATGAGTACCACTTATATTTTCGAGCATAGTGGTGGCTGCATCATGTTATGGGTATGCTTGTAATTATTAAGGACTGGGGAGTTTTTCAGGATAAAAAAATGTATGGAATAGAGCTAGGCACAGGCAAAATCCTTGAGGACAACATGGTTCAGTCTGCTTTCCACAAGACACTGGGAGAAGAATTCACCTTTCAGGAGGACAATAACCTAAACACAAGGCCATATCTACACTGGAGTTGCTTACCAAGAAGACAGTGAATGTTCCTGAGTGGCCGAGGTACAGTTTTGATCTAAATCTGCTTGAAAATCTATGGCAAGACTTGAAAATGGCTGTCTAGCAATGATCAACAACCAACTTGACAGAGCTTGAAGAATTAAAAAAATTATAATGTGCAAATATTGTTCAATCCAGGTGTGCGAAGCTATTGTAGACTTACCCAGAAAGACTCACAGCTGTAATCACTGCCAAAGGTGATTCTAACATGTACTCAGCGGTGTGAATACTCATGTAACTGAGATATTTCTGTATTTCATTTTCAATAAATGTGCAAAAATGTATTTTCTTTTTTTCACTTTGTCATTATGAATTCAGGTTGTAACACAACAAAATGTGGAGTAAGTCAAGGCGTATGAATAATTTCTGAAGGCACTGTACAATTAACATAAAGAGGTAATGTTCAGGTGTGCACACACCTCAATGACTATTAAGGGCTGCATAGATGACATTATTTGTTTTGTATATGATTGGATACTGTATTAATTCAATTGACTACATTCTTGACTCTGGACAGACCATCAGATATTCAAGCAGGAGTATGGGAATTTGGAGGTGCTAGGATTGGCAGTGGCTCTTGAGAAGCAGATCGAAGAGCACAACAGGCAGTGTAGGAACTAGTGTGCCAAAGTCACTACAACCTCCAGTGGCAAGCTGCTTTTGGTTGCAATTTGTTCCCCACTGATGAAAAGAGTGCATGCCAATCATAAGCACAGTGGGGAGATGTGTTTTATGGATGCGTCTGGGAACACGGACAGACATCACTGCCGTGAATTCCTTTTGCTGACACACAGTAGTGCTGGTGGCCTCCCTCTTGATTATCATCACTCAGTCAGAGGAAGAGGAGGTGATTTTTGAGGGCCTAGAACTGTTGGAGAGTCTGTTAAACCAGGAGGCCTTTTCAGGCAGAGGAGAGGCTGGCCCCTTCATTTTTCTGACAGGTGACATCAGGGCAGAAAGGGCAGCTCTACATAGAGCCTTTCCACAATCTAGAATCCTCCTCTGCTCCTTCCACCTCCTCCAAGCAGTTTGGTGATGGTTTTGTTCGCAAGAGAAGAAAGCTCTGTTCAAGCCATTTATCAGCAGGCTTTAGAGAACCCTGTTGTCCACAGGTTGGTTTGTTTTCTGACAGGGGTTCGGGTATTGTCTTGTGTTTATACACTGAACAAAAATATAAACGCAACATGTAATGTGTTGGTCCCATGTTTCATGAGCTGAAATAAAAGATCCCATACATTTTCCATGTGCACAAAAATATTATTTATCTCAAATGTTGTGTACAAATTTGTTTACATCCCTTTTAGTTAGGATTTCTACTTTGCCAAGATAATCCATCCACCTGACATGTGTGGCATATCAAGAAGCTGATTAAACAGCATGATCATTACACAGGTACACCTTGTGCTGGGTAAAATAAAAGGTCACTCTAAAATGTGAATTTTTGTCACACAACATAATGCCACAGATGTTTCAATTGGCATGATGACTGCAGGAATTTAATGTTAATTTCTCTACCATAAACCGCCTCCAATGTCATTTTAGAGAATTTGGCAGTACACCCAACCGGCCTCAACTGCAGACCACGTGTTTGGCATTGTGTGGGCGAGCGGTTTTCTGATGTCAACGTTGTGAACAGAGTGCCCCATGGTGGCGGTGGGGTTATGGTATGGGCAGGCATAAGCTACGGACCATGAAAACAATTGCATTTTATCGATGGCAATTTGAACGCACAGAGATACTGTGACGAGATCCTGAGGCCCATTGTCGTTCCATTCATCCACTGCCATCACCTCATGTTTTAGCATGATATTGTATGGCCCAATGTCACAAGGATCTGTTCACACTTCCTGGAAGCTGAAAATGTCCCAGTTCTTCCATGGCCTGCACACTCACCAGACATATCACCCATTGAGCATGTTTGGGATGCTCTGGATCGACGTGTACGACAGCGTGTTCAAGTTCACGCCAATATCCAGTTACTTCGCACAGCCATTGAAGAGGAGTGGGACAACATTCCACAGGCCACAATCTACATTGTTTGTTTTTTTCCAACAGATGTATATCTGTATTTCCAGTAATGTGAAATCCATAGATTAGGGCTTAATGAATTTATTTCAATTGACTTTTTCATTGACAATTTCATTATATGAACTGTAACTCAGTAAAATGTTTGAAAGTGTTGCATGTTGCGTTTATATATTTGTTCAGTATAATTTATATTTGTTCCATAGCATATTTTCTTCTTCTTCTTTTTGTTTAGTTTAGTTACGTGATTTCTCAATTTACTGTATGTTTGCCAATATGCTGTGTTGTCAGACTTATTTGCTATTCCCTTTCCTTCATCCATCTCACCCATACTGTTTTTCAATTCATCATCTATCCATGGGGATTTGTCAGTTGGCTAACAATCTTTTGAATGGGTGCATACCTATCAGTAACCGGAACAAGGATTTTCATAAATGCTTCAAGTGCGGCGTCAGGTTCTTCCTCATGCCCAGAAAGTAGCCCATCACTTTTTCCTTCTGATCTGTCGATAGTGTCTGCTAAATTCAGGGCATCAATGTTGTTGAGAAAAGTAGCAAAACGTTTGTAGTTCTCGATGGCTAACGTTATATCTTTCAAAAACGGCACCGTAGAAAGGACTGTCAACACATACTGAACAGCTCACGTTATAGACAGAAGCCTGCTACATGGAGGACCAATCCAAACTCATCTCCTGGCATGTCCAGCCCATACAAGCCAAAAGACGATTTTTGATTTAAAAAAAAAAAGGTTTATGTTCAAATGCTGCTCCTGTGAAGTAGTTACGTGCGACATATGCCTCATTTCCTGAAACAAGTCACATATACGTATAGCTACTACATCAAAGGTATTATCTAAGTGTGTTTCAGAGAATACCAGAATATTAATGTATTCTTATGTTAGTAAGTTGTTAATTTCATGAACCTTGTTTCTCAGTATACAGTCGTGGTCAAAAGTATTGAGAATGACACAAATACTAATTTTCACAAAGTCTGCTGCCTCAGTTTTGATGAGGGCAATTTGCATATACTCCAGAATGTCATGAAGAGTGATCAGATGAATTGCAATTAATTGCAAAGTCCCTCTTTGCCATAAAAATGAACTTAATCCCCAAAAAACATTTCCACTGCATTTCAGCCCTGCCACAAAAGGACCAGCTGCCATCATGTCAGTGATTATCTGTTTAACACAGGTGAGAGTGTTGACGAGGACAAGGCTGGAGATCACTCTGTCATGCTGATTGAGTTAGAATAACAGACTGGAAGCTTTAAAAGGAGGGTGGTGCTTGAAATCATTGTTCTTCCTCTGTTAACCATGGTTACCTGCAAGGAAACACGTGCCGTCATCATTGCTTTGCACAAAAAGGGCTTCACAGGCAAGGATATTGCTGCTAGTAAGATTGCACCTAAATCAACCATTTATCGGATCATCAAGAACTTCAAGGTGAGAGGTTCAATTGTTGTGAAGAAGACTTCAGGGCGCCCAAGAAAGTCCAGCAAGCACCAGGACCGTCTCCTAAAGTGCAGAGCTTGCTCAGGAATGGCAGCAGGCAGGTGTGAGTGCATCTGCACGCACAGTGAGGCAAATACTTTTGGAGGATGATCTGGTGTCAAGAAGGGCAACAAAGAAGCCACTTCTCTCCAAGAAAAACATCAGGGACAGACTGATATTCTGCAAAAGGTACAGGGATTGGACTGCTGAGGACTGGGGTAAAGTCATTTTCTCTGATGAATCCCCTTTCCGATTGTTTGCGGCATCCGGAAAACACCTTGTCCGGAGAAGACAAGGTGAGCGCTACCATCAGTCCTGTGTCATGCCAACAGTAAAGCATCCTGAGACCATTCATGTGTGGGGTTGCTTCTCAGCCAAGGGAGTGGGCTCACTCACAATTTTGCCTAAGAACACAGCCATGAATAAAGAATGGTACCAACACATCCTCCGAGAGCAACTTCTCCCAACCATCCAAGAACAGTTTGTTAACAACCAATGCCTTTTCCAGCATGATGGAGCACGTTGCCATAAGGCAAAAGTGATAACTAAGTGGCTTGGGGAACAAAACATTGAAATGTTGGGTCCATGGCCAGGAAACTCCCCAGACCTTAATCCCATTGAGAACATGTGGTCGATCGTCAAGAGGCGGTTGGACAAACAAAAACCCACAAATTCTGACAAACTCCAAGCATTGATTATGCAAGAATGGGCTTCCATCGGTCAGGATGTGGCCCAGAAGTTAATTGACAGCATGCCAGGGCGGATTGCAGAGGTCTTGAAAAAGAAGGGTCAACACTGCAAATATTGACTCTTTGCATGAACTTAATGTAATTGTCAATAAAAGCCTTTGACACTCATGGAATGCTTGTAATTATACTTCAGTATACTATAGTAACATCTGACAAAAATATCTCATAACACTGAAGCAGAGAACTTTGTGAAGACCAATACTTGTGTCATTCTCAAAACTTTTGACCACGACTGTACATACAGTATATTCATATGGGCTATTTTTAGTCATTTTCTGGGTTGCTTGTTTGCTTTTAGCGCTATTCTGAGGCTGATCCGAGTTAGACATGTCAGTGACATTTACATTTGAGCCAATGGTACTTAGTGGGCTGCCTAGAGTGGGCTTCTTCCTAAGGCAGACAATGTCAGTGCTAACAGTGGAATTCAATTCTATGGGCATATGATTATTGCTGACAATACCCTCAGAGCTAACAGTTAAAGGAACATAAAAATAGGTTACTGTCAGATCCATAAACATTATATCCATTCAGAGACACATCAGAGTCTGGCACAGACTATTTTTAACCAAGTAATGATCAAAATGTCTTTGTTGGTTTGAGAAGCCAGAATTACAAGATCCATTTTGAAAATCAAACTTCTGACATTTACATGATTCAGTCCAAGGCCACAGCTGTGGGATTTCAGATCAGACTGAGTCTCTAACACAAACATGGGGTTGGCTTGAAATGTTATATATACAAGAGTGTCCGGATTTCATCCATGAGTCCAGTGGAAATAACTGGGAGAAGCAATGAATTCCACAACCGTGTGTTGTGATACGGCCAGAAAAAGCAATCTGCTTGCCCGTAGAGAATAGTCTGTCTCTCAGGAATTCGAAATCCGTCTAAAATCAAATCAAATCAAATTTTATTGGCCACATGCGCCGAATACAACAGGTGTAGACATTACAGTGAAATGCTTACTTACAGCCCTTAACCAACAATGCATTATTTTTTTTATAAAAAAGTACAATAAAACAACAACAAAAAAGTGTTGAGAAAAAATTAGCAGAAGTAAAATAAAATAACAGTAGGAAGGCTATATACAGGGATGTACCGGTGCAGAGTCAATGTGCGGGGGCACCGGCTAGTTGAGGTAGTTGAGTTAATATGTACATGTGGGTAGAGTTAAAGTGACACTGCATAAATAATTAGCAGCAGCGTAAAAAGTGCAAATAGTCCGGGAAGCCATGATTAGCTGTTCAGGAGTCTTATGGCATGGGGGTTGAAGCTGTTGAGAAGTCTTTTGGACCTAGACTTGGCACTCCGGTACCGCTTGACATGCGGTAGCAGAGAGAACAGTCTATGACTAGGGTGGCTGGAGTCCTTGACAATTTTGAGGGCCTTCCTCTGACACCGCCTGGTATAGAGGTCCTGGATGGCAGGAAGCTTGGCCCCAGTGATGTACTGGGCCGTACACACTACCCTCTGTAGTGCCTTGCGGTCAGAGGCCGAGCAGTTGCCATACCAGGCGGTGATGCAACCAGTCAGGATGCTCTCGATGGTGCAGCTGTAATTTTTTGAGGATCTGAGGACCCATGCCAAATCTTTTCAGTCTCCTGAGGGGGAATAGGCTTTGTCGTGCCCTCTTCATGACTGTCTTGGTGTGTTTGGACCATGATAGTACGTTGGTGATGTGGACACCAAGGAACTTGAAGCTCTCAACCTGTTCCACTACAGCCCCATCGATGAGAATGGGGGCGTACTCAGTCCTCTTTTTTTTCCTGTAGTCCACAATCATCTCATTTGTCTTGGTTACGTTAAGGGAGAGGTTGTTATCCTGGCACCACACGGCCAGGTCTCTGACCTCCTCCCTATAGGCTGTCTCATCGTTGTCGGTGATCAGGCCTACCACTGTTGTGTTGTCGGCAAACTTAATGATGGTGTTGGAGTCGCGCCTGGCCATGCAGTCATGGGTGAACAGGGAGTACAGGAGGGGACTGAGCACGCACCCCTGAGGGGCCCCCGTGTTGAGGATCAGCGTGGCAGATGTGTTGTTACCTACCCTTACCACCTGGGGGCGGCCCGTCAGGACCTCCAGGATCCAGTTGCAGAGGGAGGTGTTTAGTCCCAGGATCCTTAGCTTAGTGATGAGCTTTGAGGGCACTATGGTGCTGAATGCTGAGCTGTAGTCAATGAATAGCGTTCTCACATAGGTGTTCCGCTTGTCCAGGTGGGAAAGGGCAGTGTGGAGTGCAATAGAGATTGCATCATCTGTGGATCTGTTGGGGCGGTATGCAAATTGGAGTGGGTCTAGGGTTCCTGGGATAATGGTGTTGATGTGAGCCATGACCAGCCTTTCAAAGCACTTCATGGCTACAGATGTCAGTGCTACGGGTCGGTAGTCATTTAGGCAGGTTATCTTAGTGTCCTTGGGCACGGGGACTATGGTGGTCTGCTTGAAACATGTTGGTATTACAGACTCAGTCAGGGAAATGTTGAAAATGTCAGTGAAGACACTTGCCAGTTGGTCAGCACATGCTCAGAGTACACGTCCTGGTAATTCGTCTGGCCCTGCGGCCTTGTGAATGTTGACCTGCTTAAAAGTCTTACTCACATTGGCTACGGAGAGCATGATCACATAGTCATCCGGAACAGCTGGTGCTCTCATGCATGCTTCAGTTTTGCTTGCCTCAAAGCGAGCATAGAAGTGGTTTAGCTCGTGTGGAAGTCTTGTGTCACTGGGCAGCTCGCGGCTGTGATTCCCTTTGTAGTCTGTAATAGTTTTCAAGCCCTGCCACATCCGACGAGCGTCAGAGCCGGTGTAGTACGATTCAATCTTAGTCCTGTATTGACTCTTTACCTGTTTGATATTTCGTCTGGGATAGAGTCCCGCTCCTTGAAAGCGGCAGCTCTACCCTTTAGCTCAGTGCGGATGTTGCCTGTAATCCATGGCTTCTGGTTGGGTATGTACGTACGGTCACTGTGGGGAAGACGTCATCGATGCACTTATTGATGAAGCCAGTGACTGATGTGGTGTACTCCTCAATGCTATCTGAAGAATCCCGGAACATGTTCCAGTCTGTGCTAGCAAAACAGTCCTGTAGCTTAGCATCTGCGTCATCTGACCACTTTTTTATTAACCGAGTCACTGGTGCTTCCTGCTTTAGTTTTTGCTTATAAGCAGGAATCAGGAGGATAGAGTTATGGTCAGATTTGCCAAATGGAGGGTGAAGGAGAGCTTTGCATGCGTCTCTGTGTGTGGAGTAAAGGTTGTCTAGAGTTTTTTTTTTCTCTGGTTGCACATTTAACATGCTGGTAGAAATTAGTTAGAACGGATTTAAGTTTCCCTGCATTAAAGTCCCCGGCCACTAGGAGCGCTGCCTCTGGATGAGCGTTTTCCTGTTCACTTATGGCCTTATACAGCTCATTCAGTGCAATCTTAATGCCAACATTGGTTTGTGGTGGTAAATAGACAGCTATGAAAAATATAGATGAAAACTCTCTTGGTAAATAGTGTGGTCCACAGCTTATCATAAGATACTCTACCTCAGGCGAGCAAAACCTTGAGTCTTCCTTAGTATTTGATTTTGTGCACCAGCTGTTGTTTACAAATATACACAGACCGCCTCCCCTTGTCTTACCGGAGTCATCCGTTCTATCCTGCCGATGTAGTGTATAGCCCATTAGCTGTATGTTGTCCATTTCGTCGTTCAGCCACGACTCTGTGAAACATAAGATATTACAGTTTTTAATGTCCCGTTGGTAGGATAACTGTAAGCTTAGGTCATCTAATTTATTCTCAAATGATTGAACATTGGCTAATAGGATTGATGGAAGAGGCAGTTTACTCGCTCGCCATCGGATCCTTACAAGGCACCCCGACCTACGTCCACGATATCTCCGTCTCTTTCTCATGCGAATGACGGGGATTTGGGCCTTGTCGGGTGTCTGTAGGATATCCTTTGCGTCCAACTTGTTGAAGTAAAAATCTTCGTCCAAAACGAGGTGAGTAAACGCTGTCCTGATATCCAGAAGCTCTTTTTGGTTATAAGAGATGATGGCAGAAACATTGTGTACAGAATAACTTACAAATAACGTGGAAAAACACACATAATAGTACAATTGGTTAGAGGGCTGTAAAACGGCAGCCATCTTCTCCGGCGCCATTCTTATCAAACTCAGCCCATTGCCGCAGCTTGATGTCATTTGTACATTTGTAAGTCCAAAGTGACTTACAGTCATTCGTGCATACATTTTGTGTATGGGAGGTCTATTCACAGATCGATGACATGCACTCTGAAGTAGAGAGCACGTCCTCACCTGGTCAGATCTACATAGTGGACATGTATCTGGAGATGTGCAGTTGTCCAGTGGGATGCACAGGTGGTCCATGCAAGCACCAGGCTGCCATTACCATCCATCACCAGTGCAAGAGCAACAACTTCTTTCCACTAACGTCCGAAATATGAGCAAAAATGTTGCGTATCGCCACCGGTAGGTGGTAAGTAACAAATTATAATCATTTGGGATTTATTGTGTAAATCTATCAAAATGTGTTTGTGTAATAATAGTAGATGTTTTGTTTTGCACTTTCAGAGGATCACATCCCACATTACTTCCTGAAACCACTCAGAGAAGAGGCATGATCATCCACCACCAAAACACCACACTGCACAGACAACCCTTGGCTGGATATGAGTTCATAGACTGAACAGCTGACAGGGGATGAGGAGTTTGAAGCAGGCGGATTGGTGGAAGGTCAGTATTCAGGGGGGAAATAATAATTCTCTACTCAGTAGTCCACTCTGATAAAGTCAAATGTTTTGCTAACACAAAGTGCCCAGTGATATTGGTAATCAAATAATGTTAAATATGGCACAGTGTTAGCCTACATCAGGGATCATCAACTAGATTCCGACACATGCCTATTTTTTTCTTACATTTAATTTGTAGACTACAAATTGACCTCAAGAAGCCCAAACAGATATCCTATTTGAAAAAGATCACATGTCCCTCTATTATGCGTGGGAATACTTGGGAACAGATTTCCAAAATTAAAATCTCTTGGAGCTAATTTCCTGTTATTTTTACAATCTTTTTGTCCAACAACTTAAAAAATAATAATAAAATGTATATGTACAGTATATATTGTTTTTGCTCTAAAAGCTTTGGGGGAGGCAAATAAAATCACCCACAGGCCTCCAGTTGGGGAACCCTGGCCTATACATGTTAGATGATAATTTTGTATACACACACATCATTTAACATAAGTAATCTTATGCAGAACACATGTCAATCAACCCAATTTTTTCAGCTTCGAAGCATGCAAGCATCCTGCCAGAGTTTCAGCGCCTGTGCTAGGAGTGGTCAACCACGGTTGAGAGCAATGAAAGTTTTGACGACCCATCTTTGGCTTGATCAAAGCTTTTGACAAAATCAAAGACAGCTCTTCAGAACTAACATCAGTGATGCACATGTTTGGCCGATATGGCAGTGTGAACTTAGGTAACAGGTCTAGTGCCATCCGGAGCTCTCCAGGCATGCAGGATCCCAAATCTCAGCACAACCAACATCAGTCGCACGCAGGAAGGTCAGGCTGGGTGGATGGCGGTGCCTGGCTGCAATTCTACACATTTTGCCATGGGACAGAGAAAAGATTGTGAAATTTTATATCTAATTTCATGCACATTTTTTTACTCATTTTGCCATGGGGCGGAGCTGAAAATTAGCAGTTTTACAGCTAATTTCCTGCAATTCTACATATCTTGCCATTGGGTGGAGATAAATGTTTGCAGTTTTTAATATGATATCTGAGTGAGACTGACAAACAAAATCAATGGGGGCCCCCTGCACTCTAATTTTACCTTGATTACTACACGTTTAAATAGCTGTCCGCTAGACTAACTTATCTAAAAAATGTTAGCTGACATGGGCTAACTGAGTGACTATCAGTGACTGACATTTTTTTACTACAATAGTTGTCCAACAGTTGTCTGTGTTGTAGAACTTGTTTTCCAACAAGTTTGAAAGACGAAACCCCTGACTCAACAGAAAAGACCCATCCAACTGACCAATGAGGCACTTCTACCAGAAGCTCACAGAGCGGTTTAATTAGGGTCAGAATTGAGATAGCCGGGGATTCCAGACCCTGGTGGAAGCAGAGTTTTTGTGTAAATATTTCAAGTATTTATTTTATTATTAATGTAACATTGTACAGTTGATTGATCACTATAATGAATGTACAGTATGTACATATTTAATGATTAATGTGAGATTGCACAGTAGATTGCTTCAATTACTATGTTGAATGTTAATGTGTCAATGCTTTGTTAGAGTTTGATGGAACAACCTAAAATATAATCTACATTTTACATGCAAAATCTGTTTGTTTTATGAGTGGCATTGATCTTTCAGATAAGTAAATGAATGGCTATGATATTGGTGGACAAAATTAAACATTAGGGCGTACTGCTTTTCCTATTATATTCTTCTACTATACTAGAACGATAGGATGTTTGGTTTCAATAAGTGTTCAACGGAACTGCATTTTAGGACTCTAATAAAACAGCTGATCCAGCAGAGTTGTTGATCTGTGTGTTTATTGTTAAGGAGAAAAAAGCTATAAAAATGCATTGCTTTCCACAGTAAGTATTTCATAGACAGAATGCTTATTATAATAGACACATACGTTGTGTCTGTCGGCGCACAGTGCCTGCCTGGTGTGCTCTTCAGCTGGCCAGTCAGGATGATTCTCGAGACTAGTAACCAATCGCAGCATTTCAGCTTCAGCGGGGGCGTCTTGCCCAGAAGACGAGTGGGAAATCATAAAAACGTGCTATATATTAATTGGCTATGTCAAAGCAATTTTTAAAGATGAATATACACATACATATCGATTCCTTCCTCTAATCAAACCAAATCACACCAAATCGTTTCAAACTCAAATGTATCGTTCATGTATCGTATCGGAGCTCATGTATCATTTTGAAAGGGAAAGATTCACATCCCTACCTGTTGGGGCTCCTCATGGGCGGCACACGGTAACTGGATGTTTTACAACTCCAGGCCAACCGGCAGGGGATCTCAGAGCAGCAGTGGGCCCCAGAGATACGTATGTACAGGCCCAACCCAGCGTGGACATGCCCTGGCAGCCATCAACCACAGCCCTTCTGCCTTGTGGGTTAGTCTGGTATGACAAAGGCTAGGGGAGCATGCCCTGAGAGAAAAGCAGTGTGCGGACCCCGACAGGCTGGGGATCCGGCAGCCTCCTGCATCTGTGGAAGATGCTGGGTGTCCTCCTTGCCACCAGAATCCACCTTCCTACAGTGAAGCAGTGCTGTTGGGGATTGCGCACCCTCAGCGGCACTATAAATAACCTCATTTGCGCAGGTATCCACTTCTGACCTTGGTCAAGCCATCAACCGGACTAAAACCTGGCAGCAAATGGATGTCTGGTGATTGGGGCAGGAGTGAATGCACTGGGAGCCCTTAATTAGACCCCTGCATGCAAGCGGCACATGGCTATTATGATCACCAGCAGTTGGGACTTGAGCGGCAGCTGCTCTCGCCAGACCCCCGTGTGACTGAAAAGCCCTATTTAGGAGAAACAGTGCTCACCCCAGCTGCGGAGAGGCCTAGAAAAGCTGGCCTATAAATTTCCCACTCACCCCTTCCTGGATAGTCTACCGCACCTCTCAGGAGTTCTACTCAGCTGTCAGAAAATGCAAAATAAAATAATTCCCCTGAAACTGGCAACATGGAACAACAGAGCTCTTTTGGACACTGATGACAATAACGATAGACCTCATCGGAGAACAGCTCTGATTGCTGCAGAATTGAGGCGCTACAACATTGACATTACTGCCCTAAGTGAGACCATGTTACTGGATGGAGGTTCCCTGAAAGAGGAGGGAGAGGCTACCCTCCGGGTTGACAACATCAGTATGGAACTGGAAATTAAGAACAGCCTCTTACCCAGCCTGACCGAAACACCTGTTGGCATAAGTGAAAGACTCATGACTCTCCGTATCCCCCTAGCCAAGATGCGCTATGCCACTCTACTCAGCGCATACACACCAACTTTACCATGAGCGAAATGAGGCAAAGGACTGCTTCTACCAGTCACTAGATGAGGCCCTTCACCAAATCCCCAGGAATGAAAACATCTTTCTTCTGGGTGACTTCAAAGCTAGGGTGGGACAGAACAACAGGATATGGAGTGGAGTGCTGGGTAGCCATGGTGTTGGCCAGGTCAATGAGAACGGTATGAGACTGCTAACTTTATGAACAGAGCATGAACTCATCATCACTAATACATTGTTCCAGCATAAGAACAAATTCAAAAGATCATGGATGCACCCACGCTCCAAACACTGGCCCCTGATCAACTATGCCATAGTGAAACGTGATGACATCAATGCCGTCCTGCTGACTCTCTCGCTGAAAGGCTGAGAGAGATTGAGCCTCTTCTGAGCTCAGAGGACCCCATGGACCAGAAGTGGGCCTTTGTCAGCTCAGTGCTCTATGAGGCAGCGGACATCTGCTACTAATAATTCACAACCCCACATCTGCTACAGATGTAGGATCTTAATTTAAGCCAGTGTGCTACAGTAGGAAAATATTCCTGCAGCAACAGGAAATGTGAATTATTATGTGGATTACGTCTTTTTATAAATAATGATTGATACATTTTACGTTAGGGTAATTCAAGTCTGAAATGTTAAATCCAAATCCAAACTTTCCACTTTGTGCAAATCCGTGTACATGTGGTGTCTTTTCCTATGATATAATGTATAAATTATTTTCAGCCTACGTTTCATTTCAGGGCTGGGTTTTATTTGAATGTTACCACCCACCAGCATCGCATTGTTTATTAATCAGAAGCAGCTGCAAAGTTATTCCTCTTTGGGACTGAGATGAGCCAAACAGCCTTGTGCCCAGCTAACAACAAACGTTTCCACAACTTCAAAGAACATTACCTTAAGCATCTCATTAGGTCATTAACTAAAGTTTTCATAAGAATGTTCCTATATTGTGCAAGGAATGTTTACAAAAAACCATTCACTTAATGTCAAATAGCCATGTCAAATAACCATGTTCTCAGAACTGAAAATATTAATGTTCTAGACATGTTTCATGGGAACGTTGCAAGAATACTCATATGTCCAATTTTCTGTGGGTTAGGAGAATATTCCATCAACATCCCACCAAACATAGAGTTCTCAGAACTTAAGATATTAATGTTCTACACAGCTTAAATGAAACATTGCAAGAACATTTGTGTCCAGTTTTCTGTGGGTTAGGAGAATATTCCATCAACGTCCCACCAAACATACACAAACATGGTACCCATGATCTCAGAATATAAGCTATGAATGTTCTAGACACGTTTCATGTGAACATCTCCGTATACAGTGGGGAAAAAAGTATTTAGTCAGCCACCAATTGTGCAAGTTCTCCCACTTAAAAAGATGAGAGAGGCCTGTAATTTTCATCATAGGTACACGTCAACTATGACAGACAAATTGAGGAAAAAAAATCCAGAAAATCACATTGTAGGATTTTTAATGAATTTATTTGCATATTATGGTGGAAAATAAGTATTTGGTCACCTACAAACAAGCAAGATTTCTGGCTCTCACAGACCTGTAACTTCTTCTTTAAGAGGCTCCTCTGTCCTCCACTCGTTACCTGTATTAATGGCACCTGTTTGAACTTGTTATCAGTATAAAAGACACCTGTCCACAACCTCAAACAGTCACACTCCAAACTCCACTATGGCCAAGACCAAAGAGCTGTCAAAGGACACCAGAAACAAAATTGTAGACCTGCACCAGGCTGGGAAGACTGAATCTGCAATAGGTAAGCAGCTTGGTTTGAAGAAATCAACTGTGGGAGCAATTATTAGGAAATGGAAGACATACAAGACCACTGATAATCTCCCTCGATCTGGGGCTCCACGCAAGATCTCACCCTGTGGGGTCAAAATGATCACAAGAACGGTGAGCAAAAATCCCAGAACCACACTGTGGGACCTAGTGAATTAACTGCAGAGAGCTGGGACCAAAGTAACAAAGCCTACCATCAGTAACACACTACGCCGCCAGGGACTCAAATCCTGCAGTGCCAGACGTGTCCCCCTGCTTAAGCCAGTACATGTCCAGGCCCGTCTGAAGTTTGCTAGAGTGCATTTGGATGATCCAGAAGAGGATTGGGAGAATGTCATATGGTCAGATGAAACCAAAATATAACTTTTTGGTAAAAACTCAACTCGTCGTGTTTGGAGGACAAAGAATGCTGAGTTGCATCCAAAGAACACCATACCTACTGTGAAGCATGGGGGTGGAAACATCATGCTTTGGGGCTGTTTTTCTGCAAAGGGACCAGGACGACTGATCCGTGTAAAGGAAAGAATGAATGGGGCCATGTATCGTGAGATTTTGAGTGAAAACCTCCTTCCATCAGCAAGGGCATTGAAGATGAAACGTGGCTGGGTCTTTCAGCATGACAATGATCCCAAACACACCGCCCGGGCAACGAAGGAGTGGCTTCGTAAGAAGCATTTCAAGGTCCTGGAGTGGCCTAGTCAGTCTCCAGATCTCAACCCCATAGAACATCTTTGGAGGGAGTTGAAAGTCTGTGTTGCCCAGCGAAAGCCCCAAAACATCACTGGTCTAGAGGAGATCTGCATGGAGGAATGGGCCAAAATACCAGCAACAGTGTGTGAAAACCTTGTGAAGACTTACAGAAAACGTTTGACCTGTGTCATTGCCAACAAAGGGTATATAACAAAGTATTGAGAAACTTTTGTTATTGACCAAATACTTATTTTCCACCATAATTTGCAAATAAATTCATTAAAAATCCTACAATGTGATTTTCTGGATTTTTTTTTCTCATTTTGTCTGTCATAGTTGACGTGTACCTATGATGAAAATTACAGGCCTCTCTCATCTTTTTAAGTGGGAGAACTTGCACAATTGGTGGCTGACTAAATACTTTTTTTCCCCACTGTACCTTCGACAGCGATTTCTGGGCACAGTTTTCAAATTCTTAGCTAGCTACTACGTAAGTTTATCTATAAGCAGTCTATGTACAAATGAAAATGTATAGACTATAGTAACCTGATATTAGTTGTTGCTTGAGTTTTCGCACTTTAGGTAGCTAAATATGCTGGTTAGTATAGCTAGTTCCTCCTTCGTAGCTAACACAAGGATTTAAAGTCGAGTGACTCAGTTTTAGGAGCAATATTTCAAAGGAATAATTCAAGTCCTTCACAGAAGTCAGGAATTCCAGATCCTACTTGGCTCTAATCACAGGAATCCCAGTCACTACTACTGACTGGGGATGTTACAAGGCTAATGGTCTTCTGAAGTGAACATTGGGGACACGCCTGACACAGCATTGAGAGGCTACACCAAACACTAACACGCAGCTGGGCCGGTGCGTAGCAAGGAACTATGATCAATTTCTGCCACTGCACCCCTCTACTGGCTTGAACCAGAAAACGGCTGCTCATTGTTCGACTCCAGGTGTGCATAAATGGATGCGTGTCGGAACCAGAAAGAAGGAGAATAATTGTTCTCTGCGCGCCTGCCTTCTTACCCTGCATCTGGACTTTCAAATCGCTTTTAGACCCTGTACCAGCTGTCTTCTGCCGGTGATTTGGGTGTTCCCTCCATGGCTGTGGATGTCCCTCCAGCTACCTCTCCCTGTTCTAGTCAATCAACTGTCTGGGCACAGCCTGGACCACCGCGGCCCCCCTCCGCTGGGCCGTGCTCTCTGGATCAGAGCTCTGTCCCTTTGGCTGTTGTGGCCTGCACACAGCCAGTGTCTCATCAGCCCTCTTCTCAGGTGAGTTCTGTGGCTCTGGCCTTGCAATCAGCTTCGAGACACGGCAGAGGCCGGATCTTTCCGGCTATTGTGAGAGGGAGTTCGATGGTGAGGCATTTATCTTTACCTGGGGCAAAAATTCCGGATATCACCAGGTTGCTTCCCGAGGCTGTGCGTCAGTCACCGGGAGCTGATACTGTCATGGTTCATGTGGGGTCGAATGACATTATGAAGGGCAGCTCAGAACAGCTGAAGATGGATTTTAAAGAACTGATTGGGCAGCACTTGACACCAACAAACGCCCCATAATATCTGGCCCTCTGCCCTCCTTAAATCGTGGCATTGAACGGTTCAGCAGACGTTTAGCCCTCCATAACTGGCTACGAGACTATTGCAGCTCTGTGGGTGTAACATTTATTGACAATTTTGATACCTTCTGGAAACAAAGCTCTTATTATAAGGTGGATGGAATCCACCCAAATCATTTGGGTTCCTGGATCCTTTCACAGCATTATAAGAATGCGTTGAGACAATGACTTATCAATGACCCAAGCCCAGCTCATTTAATCCCTACCATTGTGTTGCTGAGTTATCATAATGCTTCAGCAAATGTACATTATCCTAGGGGTGTTGGAAGACACAATGTAAGTAACATAATTTATGTCCCTCTTACTGCCCTGAATGCCTCTGCTGATCCTACAGCTATTGTATGCTGTAATCATAAGCCTATGAATCAGAGTTATACTGTTAGCACTGAGGTGGTGTGCCCTAGCAAGAAGTCCACTGTGTGCATCTCACCCTGCAGTAACATAAATAACTCGAGCATGTCTACCTCTGTTAAGCTTCCCAGTAAAGCAAGAAAAACAATCAAGCATCCCAGAAAAGTGTTAAAATAGCCCACGTTAACATACGTAGCTTAAGAAACAAGGTTCATGAAATCAATAATTTGCTAGTAACAGATTATATTAATATTCTGACAATATCTGAAATTCACTTAGATAATACCTTTGATGATACATTGGTAGCAATACATGGTTATAAGATCTACAGAAAAGACAGAAATGCCAAAGGTGAAGGTGTGGCTGTTAATATTCAGAACCACTTTCCTGTAAAGCTTACAGAGAGTATCTCATGTTAAACATTGTTGAAGTAATATGGCTAAAGGTCCACCTGCCTCACCTACAGTGCCTTGCAAAAGTATTCATCCCCCTTGGAGTTTTTCCTATTTTGTTGCATTACAACCTGTAAATTAAATGGATTTTTATTTGGATTTCATGTAATGGACATACACAAAATAGTCCAAATTGGTGAAGTGAAATGAAAAAAAATAACTTGTTACAAGAAATTAGAAGAAAAAAAAATTACGGAAAAGTGGTGCATTCACCCCCTTTGCTATGAAGCCCCTAAATACACCACTTTCTGGAGACACTTGAAACCCCACCTCTTTAAGTAATACCTGGGATAGGATAAAAGTAATCCTTCTACCCTCCCCCTACCCCAACCCCCCCCAAAAAATATTTAAAAAATGGATATATTGTAAAGTGGTTGTCCCACTGGCTATCATAAGGTGAATGCACCAATTTGTAAGTCGCTCTGGTTAAGAGCGTCTGCTAAATGACGAAAATGTAATGTAAATGTAAATATATATATATATATACACCTGTTCTGAAAGGCCCCAGAGTCTGCAACACCACTAAGCAAGGAGCACCACCAAGCAAGCGGCACCATGAAGACCAAGGAGCTCTCCAAACAGGTCAGGGACAAAGTTGTGGAGAAGTACATATCAGGGTTGGGTTATAAAAAAAGATCAGATTCTTTGAACATCCCACGGAGCACCATTAAATCCATTAATAAAAAATTGAAAGAATATGGCACCACAACAAACCTGCCAAGAGAGGGCCGCCCACCAAAACTCACAGACCAGGCATGGAGGGCATTAAACAGAGGCAACAAAGAGACCAAAGATAACCCTGAAGAAGCTGCAAAGCTCCACAGCGGAGATTGGAGTATCTGTCCATAGGACCACTTTAAGCCGTACACTCCACAGAGCTGGGCTTTATGGAAGAGTGGCCAGAAAAAATCCATTGCTTAAAGAAAAAAAATAAGCAAACACGTTTGGTGTTCGCCAAAAGGCATGTGGGAGACTCCCCAAACATATGGAAGAAGGTACTCTGGTCAGATGAGACTAAAATTGAAGCCTTTTGGTCATCAAGGAAAACGCTGTGTCTGGCGCAAACCCAACACCTCTCATCACCCCGAGAACACCATCCCCACAGTGAAGCATGGTGGTGGCAGCATCATGCTTTGGGGATGTTTTTAATCAGCAGGGACTGGGAAACTGGTCAGAATTGAAGGAATAATGGATGGCTTTAAATACAGGGAAATTCTTGAGGGAAACCTGTTTCAGTCTTCCAGAGATTTGAGACTGGGACGGAGGTTCACCTTCCAGCAGGACAATGACCCTAAGCATACTGCTAAAGCAACACTCGAGAGGTTTAAGGGGAAACATGTAAATGTCTTGGAAGGGCCTAGTCAAAGCCCAGCCCTCAATCCAATTGATGTCACGATCGTCTTGAAATGAAGCGGGCCAAGGCGCAGCGTGAGATGCGTACATATTTATTACTTGTACAAAACAGCGAACAAAACAACCAACGATACGTGAAGTCCTTCGACACAAAACACAAATCAAAAGGAACAAGAAACCACAACCACAAAGTGAAAACAGACAGTTTAAATATGGCTCCCAATCAGAGACAACCAGAAAAAAGCTGACACTCGTTGCCTCTGATTGGGAGTCACTTAGGCCAACACAGAAAACAACAACCTAGAAAACCCAACATAGAAACAACCCACACAGAACGAACACACCCTGGCTCAACATACAGAGTCCCGGAGCCAGAGCGTGACAGTACCCCCCCCTAAAGGCGCGGACTGCGACCGCACCTCAAAAGTAGCAAAACAGGGGAGGGCTGGGTGGGCATACTTCCTCGGTGGCGGTTCCGGCTCCGGGCTTGACCACCACCCCTCCATAATCCCCCCGTAGCGCCCCTGGTCCGGTCTGACCCCGCTGGCTGGATCTGGACTGGACATCGACGGAGCAGATTGCTTAAGCTCCGTTGTGGAGCAGCTGACCTGTACCTGATCAGGCACCGGACTGACGACGCGCACCCCTGGCTTGGCGCGTGAGGCAGGAACGGACCGGACCTGGCTGACGATGCGCACCCCTGGCTCGGTGCGTGGAGCAGCAACGGACCGGACCGGGCTGACGATACGCACCCCTGGCTTGGCGCGTGAGGCAGGAACGGACCGGACCTGGCTGACGGTGCGCACCCCTGGCTCGGTGCGTGGAGCAGCAACGGACCGGACCGGGCTGACGATACGCACCCCTGGCTTGGTGCGTGGAGCCGGAACGGGCCTCACCGGACTGACTACTCGCATCCCTGGCTTGGTGCGAGTAGCAGGAACAGGCCGGACCGGGCTGGCGACGCGCACCGTAGGTTTGGTGCGAGTGGCATGAACAGGCCGGGTCGGGCTGGCGACGCGCACCGTAGGTTTGGTGCGAGTGGCAGGAACAGGCCGGGTCGGGCTGGCGACGCGCACCGTAAACTTGGTGCGGGTGGCAGGAACAGGCCGGACCGGGCTGGTGACGCACACCGTAGGCTTGGTGCGTGGAGCAGGGACAGGCCGGGCTGGGCTGGCGACGCACCCTGTAGGCTTGGTGCGTGGAGCAGGAACAGGCCGGGCCGGGCTGGCGACGCGCACCGTAGGTTTGATGCGAGTGGCAGGAACAGGCCGGACAGGGCTGACGAAACGCACCACAGACTTGGTGCGGGGAGCAGGAACAGGCCGGACAGGGCTGACGACGCGCACCACAGACTTGGCGCGGGGAGCAGGAACAGGCCGGGCCGGGCTGACGACACGCACCACAGGCTCGATGCGAGGAACAGGAACAGGCCGGACCGTACTGGGGACACACACCACTGGCCCTACGCAGGGATCAGGAACGGGCCGGACCGGACTGGTAACACACCCCAGTACCTCTCGCCGTGCCTCCACACTTTCCCTCTCCTCTGTGACCGGTGGCCCCCTTAACCTGGCGGCCCTCTCTGCCAACCTTCTGCACCACTCTATCCCGTACTCCTGCTGCCCCGTCGTCCACGGCGTGAGCCCCCCCCTAAAAATGTTCTGGGCTTGTCTCTCCCCCGTGGACCAGGCCTCCATGGTTCTCGTCCAATTCTCTCTCCACTTTTCATAATTCCAGCCTTTCTCCTCATCACGCTGCTTGACCCCGTCGTGGTGGTTTCTTCTGTCACGATCGTCTTGAAATGAAGCGGGCCAAGGCGCAGCGTGAGATGCGTACATATTTATTACTTGTACAAAACAGCGAACAAAACAACCAACGATACGTGAAGTCCTTCGACACAAAACACAAATCAAAAGGAACAAGAAACCACAACCACAAAGTGAAAACAGACAGTTTAAATATGGCTCCCAATCAGAGACAACCAGAAAACAGCTGACACTCGTTGCCTCTGATTGGGAGTCACTTAGGCCAACACAGAAAACAACAACCTAGAAAACCCAACATAGAAACAACCCACACAGAACGAACACACCCTGGCTCAACATACAGAGTCCCGGAGCCAGAGCGTGACAATTGAGAATCTGTGGTATGACTCAAAGATTGCTGTACACCAGCGGAACCCATCCAACTGGTGCAGTTTTGCCTTGAAGAATGGGCAAAAATCCCAGTGGCTAAATGTGCCAAGCTTATAGAGACATACCCCAAGAGACTTGCAGCTGTAATTGCTGTAAAACGTGGCTCTACAAAGTGTGTGTGTGTGGGGGGGGTGAATAGTTATGCACGCTCAGGTTCTGCTTTTTTGTTTCACAATAAAAAATATTTGGCATCTTCAAAGTGGTAGGCATGTTGTGTAAATCAAATGATACAAACCCCACAAAAATCAATTTTAAATTCCAGGTTGTAAGGCAACAAAATAGGAAAAATGCCAAGGGGGTGAATAGTTTAGCAAGCCACTATAATGCCCTTTCTGGTGGGAAGCTGCTATAGACCCCCAAGTGCTAACAGTCAGTATCTGGATAACATGTGTGAAATGCTTGATAATGTATGTGATATCAATAGAGAGGTATATTTTCTGGGTGATTTTAAATATTGACTGTCTTTCATCAGGCTGCACACTCAAGATAAAGCTTCAAAATGAAACTAGTACCTGCAACCTGGTTCAGGTTATCAATCAAACTACCAGGGTAGCTACAATTAGCACAGGAATGAAATCATCAACATGTATTGATCACATCTTTACTAATGCTGCAGAAATTTGTTTGAAAGCAGTATCCAAATCCATTGGATGTAGTGATCACAATATAGTAGCCATATCTAGGAAAACCAAAGTTCCAAAGGCTGGGCCAAATATAGTTTATAAGAGGTCATACAATCAATTTTGTAGCAATTCCTATGTTGTTGATGTAAAGAATATTTGTTGGTCCGTGGTGTGTAATGGGGAGCAACTAGACGCTGCACTTGACACATTTATGAAATTGCTTATCCCAGTTACTAATAAGCATGCACCCATTGAGATAATGACTGTAAAAACGGTTAAATCCCCATGGATTGATGACGAATTGAAAAATGGTATGGTTGAGAGTGATGAGGCAAAAGAAATGGCAAATATGTCTGGCTGTACAACCGATTGGCAAGCGTACTGCAAATTGAGAAATCATGTGACTAAATTGAATAAAAAGAAGAAGAAACTATGACACAAAGATAAATGACATAAAGAATGATAGTAAAAAGCTTTGGAGCACCTTAAATGAAATTTTGGGCATAAAGGCAAACTCTGCTCCATCATTCAGTGAATCAGATGGGTCATTAATCACAAAACCCACTGATATTGCCAACTACTTTAATGAATTTTCATTGGCAAGATTTATTTTATTTTATTTATTTTATTTCACCTTTATTTTACCAGGTAAACCAGTTGAGAACAAGTTCTCATTTACAACTGCGACCTGGCCAAGATAAAGCAAAGCAGTGCGATATAAACAACAACACAGAGTTACATATGGGGTAAAACAAAACAAAGTCAAAAATACAACAGAAATACATATATATACAGTGTGTGCAAATGTAGCAAGTTATGGAGGTAAGGCAATAAATAGGCTATAGTGCAAAATAATTACAATTAGTATTAACACTGGAATGATAGATGTGCAAGAGATGATGTGCAAATAGAGATACTGGGGTACAAATGAGCAAAATAAATAACAATATAGGGATGAGGTAGTTGGGCGGGCTAAATTCAGATGGGCTGTGTACAGGTGCACTGATCGGTAAGGTGCTCTGACAACTGATGCTTAAAGTTAGTGGGGGAGATAAGTGTCTCCAGCTTCAGAGATTTTTGCAATTTGTTCCAGTCATTGGCAGCAGAGAACTGGAAGGAATGGCGGCCAAAGGAGGTGTTGGCTTTGGGGATGACCAGTGAGATATACCTGCTGGAGCGCAGACTACGGGTGGGTGTTGCTATGGTGACCAATGAGCTAAGATAAGGCGGGGATTTGCCTAGCAGTGATTTATAGATGGCCTGGAGCCAGTGGGTTTGGCGATGAATATGTAGTGAGGACCAGCCAACAAGAGCGTACAGGTCACAGTGGTGGGTAGTATATGGGGCTTTGGAGACAAAACGGATGGCACTGTGATAGACTACATCCAATTTGCTGAGTAGAGTGTTGGAGGCTATTTTGTAAATGACATCGCCGAAGTCAAGGATCGGTAGGATAGTCAGTTTTACGAGGGCATGTTTGGCAGCATGAGTGAAGGAGGCTTTGTTGCGAAATAGGAAACCGATTCTAGATTTAACTTTGGATTGGAGATTCTTAATGTGAGTCTGGAAGGAGAGTTTACGGTCTAACCAGACACCTAGATATTTGTAGTTGTCCACATACTCTAGGTCAGACCCGTCGAGTGTAGTGATTCTAGTCGGGTGGGCGGGTGCAAGCAGCGTTCGGTTGAAGAGCATGCATTTAGTTTTAATAGTGTTTAAGAGCAGTTGGAGGCTACTGAAGGAGTGTTGTATGGCATTGAAGCTCGTTTGGAGGTTTGTTAACACAGTGTCCAATGAAGGGCCAGATGTATACAAAATGGTGTCGTCTGCGTAGAGGTGGATCTGAGAGTCACCAGCAGCAAGAGCGACGTCATTGATATACACAGAGAAAAGAGTCGGCCCAAGAATTGAACCCTGTGGCACCCCCATAGAGACTGCCATAGGTCCAGACAACAGGCCCTCCGATTTGACACATTGAACTCTATCTGAGAAGTAGTTGGTGAACCAGGCGAGGCAGTCATTTGAGAAACCAAGGCTATTTAGTCTGCCAATAAGAATGCGGTGGTTGACAGAGTCGAAAGCCTTGGCTAGGTCAATGAAAACGGCTGCACAGTACTGTCTATTATCGATCGCGGTTATAATATCATTTTGGACCTTGAGCGTGGCTGAAGTGCACCCATGACCAGCTCGGAAACCGGATTGCATAGCGGAGAAGGTACGGTGGGATTCGAAATGGTCGGTGATCTATTTGTTGACTTGGCTTTCAAAAACTTTTGAAAGGCAGGGCAGGATGGATATGGGTCTGTAACAGTTTGGATCTAGAGTGTCACCCCCTTTGAAGAGGGGGATGACCGCGGCAGCTTTCCAATCTCTGGGGATCTCAGACGTTACGAAAGAGAGGTTGAACAGGCTAGTAATAGGGGTTGCGACAATTTCGGCGGCTAGTTTTAGAAAGAAAGGGTCCAGATTGTCTAGCCCAGATGATTTGTAGGGGTCCAGATTTTGCAGCTCTTTCAGAACATCAGCTGTCTGGATTTGTGTGAAGGAGAAGCGGGGGGGGCATGGGCAAGTTGCAGCGGAGGGTGCAGAGCTGGTGGCCGGGGTAGTGGTAGCCAGGTGGAAAGCATGGCCAGCCGTAGCAAAATGATTGTTGAAATTCTCGATTATTGTAGATTTATCGGTGGTGATAGTGTTTCCTAGCCTCAGTGCAGTGGGCAGCTGGGAGGAAGTGCTCTTATTTTCCATGGACTTTACAGTGTCCCAAAACTTTTTGGAGTTAGTGCTACAGGATGCAAATTTCTGTTTGAAAAAGTTAGCCTTTGCTTTCCTAACTGCTTTTGTATATTGGTTCCTAACTCCCTGAAAAGTTGCATATCGCGGGGGCTATTTGATGCTAATGCAGTACGCCACAGGATGTTTTTGTGCTGGTCAAGGGCAGTCAAGTCTGAGGAGAACCAGGGGCTATATCTGTTCTTAGTTCTGTATTTTTTGAAAGGGGCATGTTTTTTTCAGATTGAGAGGAAATTACTTTTAAAGAACAACAAGGCATCCTCTACTGACGGAATGAGATCTATATCCATCCAGGATACCTAGGCCAGGTCAATTAGGAAGGCCTGCTCGCTGAAGTGTTTTTGGGAGCGTTTGACAGTGATGAGGGGTGGTCGTTTGACCGCGGACCCGTTACGGACGCAGGCAATAAGGCAGTGATCGCTGAGATCCTGGTTGAAGACAGCGGAGGTGTATTTAGAGGGTAAGTTAGTCAGAATGATATCTATGAGGGTACCCATGTTTACGGATTTAGGGTTGTACCTGGTAGGTTCGTTGATAATTTGTGTGAGATTGAGGGCATCTAGTTTAGATTGTAGGATGGCCGGGGTGTTAAGCATATCCCAATTTAGGTCACCAAGCAGTACGAACTTTGAGGATAGATGGGGGGCAATCAATTCACATATGGAGTCCAGGGCACAGCTGGGGGCTGAGGGGGGTCTGTAGCAAGCGGCAACAGTGAGAGATTTATTTCTGGAAAGGTGGATTTTTAGAAGTAGAAGCTCAAACTGTTTGGGCACAGACCTGGATAGTATGATAGAGCTCTGCAGGCTATCTCTACAGTAGATTGCAACTCCACCCCCTTTGGCAGTTCTATCTAGACGGAAAATGTTATAGTTGGGGATGGAAATTTCAGAATTTTTGGTGGCCTTCCTAAGCCAGGATTCAGACACTGCTAGAACATCAGGGTTGGCGGAGTGTGCTAACGCAGTGAATAACTCAAACTTAGGAAGGAGGCTTCTGATATTTACGTGCAGAAAACCAAGACTTTTAGGGTTACAGAAGTCAACAAATGATAGCTCCTGGGGAGTAGGAGTGATACTGGGGGCTGCAGGGCCTGGGTTAGCCTCTACATCACCAGAGGAACAGAGGAGGACTAGAATAAGGATACAACTAAAGGCTTTAAGAACTGGTCTTCTAGTGCGTTGGGTACATAGAATAAAGGGGGCAGTTCTCCGGGCGTTGTAGAAAAGATTCAGGGCATTATGTACAGAAAAGCATATGGAAGGATATGAGTACAGTTCAGGTAACCCTAAGCGTTGGGTAACAATGAAAGAGATAGCGTCACTGGAGGCACCGATTGAGCCGGTCTCGGCGTGTATAGGGGGTGGAACAAAGGAACTATTTGAGGCAGTTTGAGAGGGACTAGGGGTTCTACAGTGAAATTGTATAATAAGAACTAACCCAAACAGCAATAGGCAAGGCATAATTGACATGGGAGAGAGGCATAAAGCAGTCACAGGTGTTATTAGAGAGAGCTAAGACAACAACTGGAAATAGCGATAACGTTTGGGCTAAGGCTAAACAGAATAAACAGGACAGGGTACCGTGTAAAGGAACAGTCCAGCAGGCATCAGCTGTGCAGCTGAGTGATCATAAGGTCCAGTGAACAGCAATATGTGAGTCCGAGAGCAGTTCAAATTGGTGCTTCAGCACAGCTAGCAGGGAGCACAGTTGTAGTTTGCGTGTGCTAGCGGGCCGGGGCTGGCAGATGGATCTTCGTGGTCGTCGCAACGGGAAGCCTGTTGAAACCACATCAGACTATTTAGTCGGCAAACCAGTCGTGTTGGATCGGCGGGGCTCAGTGTCAACACTAGGAGGTCCCGTCCGGTTGACAGAGAGGTAGATAGCCGGGAGATGGGCCTGAGGCTAGCTCAAGGCTAACTGGTGCTTGCTATAGGGCAATGGTAATTAGCCAACAACAGGTTGCAGCTAGCTAGCTGGTTGCGATGATCCGGCGCTAGGGTCCAGTGATTCCGGCAGAAAGTCCAATAAGCTCTGGGTCGATAGCACGCTGTGCAGACTGACTTGTCCAGGCTAGAGCTGGCTGGTGGATAGTGTAGGCCACGGACAGTGGTGAAGACGCTAACGGTGACTAATAGCAAGTAGCCATTCAGTTGCAGCTACACTAGCTACACTAGTTTCAGCTTAAGGTTCTTGATGAAAGTAATAAAGAAATAATAGAATCCTTTCCACGTTGGGTGAGGCGGGTTGCAGGAAAGTATATTTAGTTAAAGAATGAAAAGTAAATATATACAAAATAGACAAAAAAACAAGAAACGGGATATTTACACAAGGACAATGAATAAAAGCGACTGCACTGCTACGCCATCTTGGCAAAGTTAGGCATGACATGCCAGCATCAAATGCTGACAATACACATCCAAGTATATCTGACCAAATGATGAAAGACAAGGATTGTAATTTTGAATTCTGTAAAGTAAGTGTGGAAAAGGTGAAAAAAGTATTGTTGTCTATCAACAATGACAAGCCACCGGGGTCTGACAACTTGGATAGAACATTACTGACGATAATAGCGGACGATATTGCCACTCCTATTTTCCATATATTTAATTTAAGCCTACTAGAAAGTGTGTGCCCTCAGGCCTGGAGGGAAGCAAAAGTTATTCCCCTACCTAAGGATACTAAAGCCCCCTTTATTGGCTCAAATAGCCAACCATATTTTGGGAAAACATTTTGTTTCACCAGATACAATGCTATTTTACAGTAAACAAATTGAAAACAGACTTTCAGCACACTTATAGGGAAGGACATTCAACAAGCACAGCACTCACACAAATGACTGATGATTGGCTGAGAGAAATTGATGATAATAGATTGTGGGGGCTGTTTTGTTAGACTTCAGTGCGGCTTTTGACATTATCGATCATAGTGTGTTGCTGGAAAAATGTATGTGTTATGGATTTACATTTACACCCCTTGTTATATTGTGGATAAAGAGTTACCTGTCTAACAGAACACAGAGGGTGATCTTTAATGGAAGCCTCTCCAACAAAATCCAGGTAGAATCAGGAATTCCCCAGGGCAGCTGTCTAGGCTTTACTAATGACATGCCACTGGCTTTGAGTGAAGCCAGTGTGTCTATGTATGTGGATGACTCAACACTATACATGTCAGCTACCACAGCGACTGAAATGACTGCAACACTTAACAAAGAGCTGCAGTTAGTTTCAGAATGGGAGGCAAGGAATAAGTTAGTCCTAAATGTTTCAAAAACTTAAATCAAATCAAATTTTATTGGCCACATGCGCCGAATACAACAGGTGCAGACATTACAGTGAAATGCTTACTTACAGCCCTTAACCAACAGTGCATTTATTTTTAACAAAAAAGTAAAAATAAAACAACAACAAAAAAAGTGTTGAGAAAAAAAAGAGCAGAAGTAAAATAAAATAACAGTAGGGAGGCTATATATAAAGGGGGGTACCGGTGCAGAGTCAATGTGCGGGGGCACCGGCTAGTTGAGGTAGTTGAAGTAATATGTACATGTGGGCAGAGTTAAAGTGACTATGCATAAATAATTAACAGAGTAGCAGCAGCGTAAAAGGATGGGGTGGGGGGGGGCAGTGCAAATAGTCCGGGTAGCCATGATTAGCTGTTCAGGAGTCTTATGGCTTGGGGGTAGAAGCTGTTGAGAAGTCTTTTGGACCTAGACTTGGCACTCCGGTACCGCTTGCCGTGCGGTAGCAGAGAGAACAGTCTATGACTAGGGTGGCTCGAGTCTTTGACAATTTTGAGGGCTTTCCTCTGACACCGGCGGCCCGTCAGGAAGTCCAGGATCCAGTTGCAGAGGGAGGTGTTTAGTCCCAGGATCCTTAGCTTAGTGATGAGCTTTGAGGGCACTATGGTGTTGAATGCTGAGCTGTAGTCAATGGATAGCATTCTCACGTAGGTGTTCCTCTTGTCCAGGTGGGAAAGGGCAGTGTGGAGTGCAATAGAGATTGCATCATATATGGATCTGTTGGGGCGGTATGCAAATTGGAGTGGGTCTAGGGTTTCTGGGATAATGCTGTTGATGTGAGCCATGACCAGCCTTTCAAAGCACTTCATGGCTACAGACGTCAGTGCTACGGGTCGGTAGTCATTTAGGCAGGTTATCTTAGAGTCCTTTGGCACGGGGACTATGGTGGTCTGCTTGAAACATGTTGGTATTACAGACTCAGTCAGGGACATGTTGAAAATGTCAGTGAAGACACTTGCCAGTTGGTCAGCACATGCTCGGAGTACACGTCCTGGTAATCCGTCTGGCCCTGCGGCCTTGTGAATGTTGACCTGCTTAAAAGTCTTACTCACATCGGCTACGGAGAGCGTGATCACATAGTCATCTGGAACAGCTGGTGCTCTCATGCATGCTTCAGTGTTGCTTGCCTCGAAGCGAGCATAGAAGTGGTTTAGCTCGTCTGGAAGTCTTGTGTCACTGGGCAGCTCGCGGCTGTGCTTCCCTTTGTAGTCTGTAATCGTTTTCAAGCCCTGCCACATCCGACGAGCGTCAGAGCCAGTGTAGTACGATTCAATCTTAGTCCTGTATTGACTCTTTGCCTGTTTGATGGTTCGTCGGAGGGCATAGCGGGATTTCTTATAAGTGTCCGGGTTAGAGTCCCGCTCCTTGAAAGCGGCAGCTCTACCCTTTAGCTCAGTGCGGATGTTTCCTGTAATCCATGGCTTCTGGTTGGGGTATGTACGTACGGTCATTGTGGGGACGACATCATCGATGCACTTATTGATGAAGCTAGTGACTGATGTTGTGTACTCCTCAATACTATCTGAATAATCCCGGAACATGTTCCAGTCTGTGCTAGCAAAACAGTCCTGTAGCTTAGCATCTGTGTCATCTGACCACTTTTTTATTAACCGAGTCACTGGTGCTTCCTGCTTTAGTTTTTGCTTATAAGCAGGAATCCGGAGGATAGAGTTATGGTCAGATTTGCCAAATGGAGGGTGAGGGAGAGCTTTGTATGCGTCTCTGTGTTTGGAGTAAAGGTGGTCTAGAGTTTTTTTTTCCTCTGGTTGCACATTTAACATGCTGGTAGAAATTAGGTAGAACGGATTTAAGTTTCCCTGCATTAAAGTCCCCGGCCACTAGGAGCGCTGCATCTGGATGAGCGTTTTCCTGTTGATTTATGGCCTTATACATCTCATTCAGTGCAATCTTCATGCCAGCATTGGTTTGTGGTGGTTAATAGACAGCTATGAAAAATATAGATGAAAACTCTCTTGGTAAATAGTGTGGTCTACAGCTTATCATAAGATACTCTACCTCAGGCGAGCAAAACCTCGAGACTTCCTTAGTATTTGATTTTGTGCACCAGCTGTTGTTTACAAATATACACAGACCGCCACCCCTTGTCTTACCGGAGTCAGCCGTTCTATCCTGCCGATGTAGCGTATAGCCCGCTAGCTGTATGTTATCCATGTCGTCATTCAGCCACGACTCGGTGAAACATAATATATTACAGTTTTTAATGTCCCGTTGGTAGGATAACCGTAATCTTAGGTCATCCAATTTGTTCTCCAATGATTGAAGATTGGCTAATAGGATTGAAGGGTGCGGCAGTTTACTCGCTCGCCGTCGGATCCTTACAAGGCAACCCGACCTACGTTCACGATATCTCCGTCTCTTCCTCATGCGAATGACAGGGATTTGGGCCTTGTCGGGTGTCTGTAGGATATCCTTCGCGGCCGCCTCGTTGAAGAAAAAATATTCGTCCAATACGAGGTGAGTAATCGCTGTCCTGATATCCAGAAGCTCTTATTGGTTATAAGAGACGATGGCAGAAACATTATGTACAAAATAAATTACAAATAACGCGGAAAAACACACATAATAGTACAATTGGTTAGAGGGCTGTAAAACGGCAGCCATCTTCTCCGGCGCTGTTCACTTAACAAAGAGCTGCAGTTAGTTTCAGAATGGGAGGCAAGTGTCACGAATTCGGCAGAGACTGCTCCTCCTCCTTGCTCGGGCAGGCTTCGGCGTTCGTCGTCCCCGGAGTACTAGCTACCACCGTTGGATGTTTCGATGTTTGTTTGGTTTGGTCTGTCTGTTGCACCTGTGTCCGTTTGTGTCTAATTATGTGACCTATACGTTTCCTGCTTTGTGTATGTGAGATTGTGTGTTATTGTCCGCCTGTCCGTTGGTGCTGTGTATTTTGCTCTTGTCTATTTTGTTTATTTACGCACAATTTGCGTAATCGCTCGCCTCCGTTTTGTTGAGGCCCGTATTTGTATTGTCGTGTTTCTGTCCAGTAAAGTCTGTTGGACTAAGCTTCTGTGTCCTGCGCCTGACTCCACACCACATCCACATCAGCCATTGACAGAATAACACACCACCATGGAGTCAGCAGGAGCAGCGGCGGCACCCAAGTCGCTTGAGGAACGGATCAGCGATCAGGACACCATGATCTGGCAACTTGGGGCCGCCATGAACGAGGTGTCAAACACTCTGCGCCGATTGGTCACTGGAGAGGTGCCCACACCTCCGCACACCTTACCATCACCATCGGCCAGTCCTCCTATCCCAGCACCGGAACCCAGTGGTATTCGGCTCTCGCTCCCAAGGGCATATGATGGTACCGCAGCCGGGTGTCAGGGGTTCCTCCTGCAGGTGGAACTCTACCTGGCCACCATACACCCGGCGCCCTCGGGATACGAGAGCGTCTCCGCCCTCATCTCCTGTCTCTCCGGCAAGGCGTTGGAGTGGGCCAACGCTGAATGGAGGGGAATAGACGCCGCCACCATCACCTACGCGGAGTTCTCCCGCCGCTTCAGGGCAGTATTCGACCATCCACCTGAGGGGAAGGCGGCGGGGGAGCGTCTGTTCCACCTCCGACAGGGGAAGAGGAGTGCACAGGAGTTCGCCCTGGAGTTCCGGACTCTAGCGGCGGATGCGGGGTGGAATGAGAGGGCCCTCATCGACCACTATTGATGCAGCCTACGTGAGGACGTTCGTCGTGAGCTGGCCTGCAGGGACACCAACCTATCTTTCGACCAGTTGGTGGACATGTCCATCCGTCTTGACACCCTGCTGGCTACCCGCGGACGTCCCGAATGGGGGCCGTCCATTCCATCCTCCAGCGCCTCCGAGCCGATCCCTATGGAGCTCGGGGGTGCTGGCGCTAGAGAGAGGAGGACAGAGAACCCGAGGGGGGCCGTCCCCTGCAACAACTGTGGCCGTGGAGGGCACACTGCGGCTAGGTGCTGGGGAGGGTCTCCTGGGAGAGGGGACAACAGCTCACGCACTGGGGAGTCATTTCAGGTGAGTAGGCACCCCACTTACCCAGAGCTCTCTGTTGTTCACCTGTGTATACCTGTGAGATTTCCACAGGTGGCACCTCATTCCCAGCATAAGGCGCTAGTAGATTCAGGCGCAGCTGGGAATTTTGTTGATCGTAAATTTTGTTCAAGGTTAGGAATTCCCCTCCGGCCGGTGGAAGCCCCCTTCCCTGTCCATGCCCTAGACAGCCGGCCGCTGGGGTCGGGGTTGATTAGAGAAGTCACAGCACCACTTAAGATGACTACGCAGGGGGGTCATGAGGAGACCATTCAGTTATATCTGATCGACTCTCCTGCGTATCCCGTGGTGCTGGGGCTTCCCTGGTTAATCGCCCATGATCCTACCATTTCGTGGCAACAGAGGGCTCTTATGGAGTGGTCGGCCCAGTGTGTAGGGAGATGTCTAGGTGTTTCCGTAGGGGCGACCTCGGTGGAGAGTCCAAACCAAGTGCCCGCAATGCGCATTCCCCCTGAATATGAGGATTTAGCACTCGTGTTCAGCAAGACAAGGGCGACACGGTTGCCACCTCATAGACAGGGGGATTGTGCGATAGACCTCCAAAAAGGTGCAGCAGTTTTTGGGTTTTGCTAATTACTACCAGAGGTTTATCCGGGGCTTTGGACAGGTGGCAGCTCCCATTACGTCCCTGCTGAAGGGGGGCCCAGTGCGTTTGCAGTGGTCAGCTGAAGCGGACAGGGCATTTGTTAAACTGAAGAACCTGTTCACTTCGGCTCCGGTGCTGGCGCATCCGGACCCCGCTTTACCATTCCAAGTAGAGGTGGACGCGTCAGAGGCCGGTATTGGGGCAGTACTGTCGCAACGGTCCGGCACGCCACCTAAACTCCGCCCCTGTGCGTTCTATACTAAGAAGCTCAGCCCGGTGGAGCGAAATTATGACGTAGGGGACAGGGAGCTGTTATCCGTGGTTCAGGCCCTAAAGGTGTGGAGGCATTGGCTTGAGGGGGCTCAACACCCTTTCCTCATTCTGACTAACCACCGTAACCTGGAGTACATCCGGGCAGCTAGGAGATTAAACCATCGTCAGGCTAGGTGGAATATGTTTCTAAATCGGTTAATTTTTTTAATAACGTACATCCCAGGGTCCCAGAACGGTAAGGCAGACTCCCTGTCCCGGCGGTATGACACAGAGGAGAGGTCCATTGAGCCCACTCCCTTACTGCCGGAGTCTTGTCTGGTGGCTCCGGTGGTGTGGGAGGTCGATGCGGAGATCGAGCGGGCGTTACGTACCGACCCTACTCCCCTAGAGTGTCCTGTGGGGCAGACGTATGTTCCGCTCGAGGTTCGTGATCGGCTTATTTATTGGGCTCATACGTCACCCTCCTCTGGACATCCAGGTATTGGCCGGACAGTGCACTGCCTTAGCGTGAAATACTGGTGGCCAACGTTAGCTAGGGATGTGAGGGTTTATGTCTTCTCCTGCTCGGTGTGCGCCCAGTGTAAGGCGCCTAGACACCTGCCCAGGGGGAAGTTACATCCCCTGCCCGTTCCACAACGACCATGGTCTCACCTCTCGGTGGACTTTGTGACCGACCTTCCCCCCTCCCAGGGGAATACCACCATTTTGGTCGTTGTGGATCGGTTTTCTAAGGCCTGTCATCTCCTCCCAATGCCGGGTCTCCCTACTACCCTACAGACCGCTGAGGCACTATTTACCCACGTCTTCCGGCACTACGGGGTTCCCGAGGATATAGTGTCTGACCGAGGTCCCCAGTTCACCTCCAGAGTCTGGGGGGCGTTCATGGAACGCTTGGGGGTCTCGGTGAGCCTTACCTCGGGTTACCACCCAGAGAGCAATGGGCAGGTAGAACGAGTTAACCATTATGTGGGTAGGTTTCTGAGGTCCTATTGCCAGGGCCGGCCGGAGGAGTGGTCAAGGTATATCCCCTGGGCAGAGATGGCACAGAACTCTCTCCGCCACTCCTCCACCAATCTAACCCCTTTCCAGTGTGTGTTAGGGTATCAGCCGGTTCTGGCACCATGGCACCAGAGCCAGATCGAGGCTCCTGCGGTGGATGAGTGGGTTCGGCGCTCGGAGGAGACGTGGAACGCTGCACACGTCCATCTGCAGCGGGCCATCCGTTGACAGAAGGCGAGCGCCGATCTCCACCGCAGTGAGGGTCCGGTGTACGCACCGGGAGATCGAGTCTGGCTCTTGACTCGAAACCTGCCCCTCCGCCTGCCCTGCCGGAAGCTGGGTCGGCGGTTTGTGGGGCCTTTTAAAGTCCTGAGGAGATTGAACGAGGTGTGTTACAGGTTACAATTGCCTATTGATTATAAGAATATTAACCCCTCGTTCCATGTGTCTCTTCTCAGGCCGGTGGTAGCTGGTCCACTCCAGGAACGTGAGATAGGAGAGACCCCTCCGCCCCCACTGGACATCGAGGGAGCTCCGGTGTACACGGTCCGGACCATCTTGGATTCGAGACGTCGGATGGGGGGTCTCCAGTATCTCGTGGAGTGGGAGGGGTACGGCCCGGAGGAACGGTGCTGGGTGCCTAGGAGGGATATCCTAGATCCATCCCTCCTGACTGAGTTCCACCGTGGTCATCCCACGCGCCCTGCTCCGCGTCCTCCTGGTCGTCCCCGAGGCCGGGGTCGGCGCACGGCTGGTACCGCGCGTCAAGGGGGGGGTACTGTCACGAATACGGCCGAGACTGCTCCTCCTCCTTGCTCGGGCAGGCTTCGGCGTTCGTCGTACCCGGAGTACTAGCTACCACCGTTGGATGTTTCGATGTTAGTTTGGTTTGGTCTGTCTGTTGCACCTGTGTCCGTTTGTGTCTAATTATGTGACCTATAAGTTTCCTGTTTTGTGTATGTGAGATTGTGTGTTATTGTCCGCCTGTCCGTTGGTGCTGTGTATTTTGCTCTTGTCTATTTTGTTTATTTACGCACAGTTTGCGTAATCGCTCGCCTCCGTTTTGTTGAGGCCCGTTTTTGTATTGTCGTGTTTCTGTCCAGTAAAGTCTGTTGGACTAAGCTTCTGTGTCCTGTGCCTGACTCCACACCACATCCACATCAGCCATTGACAGCAAGGAATAAGTTAGTCCTAAATGTTTCAAAAACTTAAAGCATTGTATTTAGGACAAATCATTCACTAAACCCTAAACCTCAACTGAATCTTGTAATGAATAATGTAGTAATTGAGCAAGTTGAGGAGACTAATCTGCTTGGGGTAACCCTGGATTGTAAACTGTCATCAATATGTTTTGACCATACAACAGTAGCTAGGATGGGGAGAAGTCTGTCCATAATAAAGCTCTACATTCTTAACAGCACTATCAACAAGGCAGGTCCTACAGGCCCGAGTTTTGTCGCACCTGGACTACTGTTCAGTCGTGTGGTCAGGTGCCACAAAGAGGGACTTAGGAAAATTACAATTGGCTCAGAACAGGGCAGCACGGCTAGCCCTTGGATGTACACAGAGAGCTAACGTTAATAATATGCATGTCAATCTCTCCTGGCTCAAACTGGAGGAGAGATTGACTTCATCACTAACTGTATTTGTGAGAGGTATTGACATGTTGAATGTACCAAGCTGTTTGAACTACTGGCACACAGCTTGGACACCCATGCATACCCCACAAGACATGCCACCAGAGGCCACTTCACAGTCCCCAAGTCCAGAACAGACTATGGGAGGCGCACAGTACTACATAGAGCCATGACTACAGTGATGGTAAAAAGTATTTGATCCCCTGCTGATTTTGTACGTTTGCCCACTGACAAAGACATGATCAGTCTAATTTTAATGGTAGGTTTATTTGAACAGTGAGAGTGTCACGTACGTTAAGGAACGGGACGGACCAAGGTGCAGCGTGAACGGCGAACATGTTTATTAACTAATAAACACACGAAACAGTAACCAAAACAACAAACTTAACCGTGACGGTCCAAAGGCTAACACACAAGCCTAAACATGAACATAACAAAATCCCACAACGCAGGCAGGAAAACTGGTTGCCTAAGTATGATCCCCAATCAGAGACAACGAGCGACAGCTGCCTCTGATTGGGAACCACACCCGGCCAAACATAGAAATACAAACCTAGAATATATTCACACCCTCACCAAACTAGCTAGAGTTCTATAGGCCAGGGCGTGACAGTCAGACAGAATAACAACAAAAAAATCCAGAAAAACGCGTGTCAAATATTTTATAAATTGATTTGCATTTTAATGAGGGAAATAAGTATTTGACCCCCTCTCAATCAGAAAGATTTCTGGCTCCCAGGTGTCTTTTATACAGGTAACGAGCTGAGATTAGGAGCACACTCTTAAAGGGAGTGCTCCTAATCTCAGTTTGTTACCTGTATAAAAGACACCTGTCCACAGAAGCAATCAATCAATCAGATTCCAAACTCTCCACCATGGCCAAGACCAAAGAGCTCTCCAAGGATGTCAGGGACAAGATTGTAGACCTACACAAGGCTGGAATGGGCTACAAGACCATCGCCAAGCAGCTTGGTGAGAAGGTGACAACAGTTGGTGCGATTATTCGCAAATGGAAGAAACACAAAATAACTGTCAATCTCCCTCGGCCTGGGGCTCCATGCAAGATCTCACCTCGTGGAGTTGCAATGATCATGAGAACGGTGAGGAATCAGCCCAGAACTACATGGGAGGATCTTGTCAATGATCTCAAGGCAGCTGGGACCATAGTCACCATGAAAACAATTGGTAACACACTACGTCGTGAAGGACTGAAATCCTGCAGCGCCCGCAAGGTCCCCCTGCTCAAGACAGCACATATGAATGCCCGTCTGAAGTTTGCCAATGAACATCTGAATGATTCAGAGGAGAACTGGGTGAAAGGGTTGTGGTCAGATGACACCAAAATGGAGCTCTTTGGCATCAACTCAACTCGCCGTGTTTGGAGGAGGAGGAATGCTGCCTATGACCCCAAGAACACCATCCCCACCGTCAAACATGGAGGTGGAAACATTTTGCTTTGGGGGTGTTTTTATGCTAAGGGAACAGGACAACTTCCCAGCATCAAAGGGATGATGGACGGGGCTATGTACTGTCAAATCTTGGGTGAGAACCTCCATCCCTCAGCCAGGGCATTGAAAATGGGTCGTAGATGGGTATTCCAGCATGACAATGACCCAAAACACACGGCCAAGGCAACAAAGGAGTGGCTCAAGAAGAAGCACATTAAGGTCCTGGAGTGGCCTAGCCAGTCTCCAGACCTTAATCCCATAGAAAATCTGTGGAGGGAGCTGAAGGTTAGAGTTGCCAACTGTCAGCCTCGAAACCTTAATGACTTGGAGAAGATCTGCAAAGAGGAGTGGAACAAAATCCCTCTTGAGATGTGTGCAAACCTGGTGGCCAACTACAAGAAACGTCTGACCTCTGTGATTGCCAACAAGGGTTTTGCCACCAAGTACTAAGTCATGTTTTGCAGAGTGGTCAAATACTTATTTCCCTCATTAAAATGAAAATCAATTCATAACATTTTTGACATGAGTTTTTCTGGATTTTTGTTGTTGTTATTCTGTCTCTCACTGTTCAAATAAACCTACCATTAAAATTATAGACTGATCATGTCTTTGTCAGTGGGCAAATGTACAAAATCAGCAGGGGATCAAATTATTTTTTCCCTCACTGTACATGGAACTCTATTCCACATCAAGTAACTCATGCAAGCAGGAAAATTAGATTTAAAAAACAGATAGAAATACACCTTATGGAACAGCGGGGACTGTGAAGCAACACAAACATAGGCACAGACACTTGCATACAAACACACGATAATATACGCTCTATACAAACACACTATACATGCCTTGGCAGCAGCTAATGGGGATCCATAATAAATAAAAAATACAAACATTTCAAAAACATTAATTTCTCCAGTTTTCCCAGGGTTCTCAGAATATTCCATCAACTTCCCACCATACATGCACAGAATATGGTTGCCATGTTCTAAGAACATAAGATATTAATGTTCTAGACACGTTTCATGGGAACGTTCCAAGAACATTTATGTGTCCCAATAAAAAGTCATTATACATCACTGAGTAAATCAAGGCCCTGATTGGTGAACCACTGATGTATTCATAGCTCTTTGTCTGTTGGCAAGGTTAGGGATACTTACACACAATGCTTTCAACATACAGTGTTTTCAACTTTCATATTTGACATTTATACAGTAATTATTATTCAACACGATTTGAACTCACAACCTCTTGGTTCACGGTACTCTGATCTTCCCGCTACGCAACCATGTCCGTGTCAGGTACCAGATATTCTGACTATTCTCTCATCATTGATTTTAATAACTTATTTCAGCAATTGAAGGGCTTTCTGTATAGTTGTCTAATGTTGGTGGGGCATATTACCCGGTTTTATTACTGGCCCATAAGCACATGTCTTAAAGATATCCCTTATGGGACAGTGGTTAGGGCATTCATCATTGGTGCTTGTGGCCTGTGTTTGTGACCCGCTAGGGGAATCACCATACTCTCCCATTCTTAGCAATATACACTGAACAAAAATATCAACACAACATGTAAAGTGTTGGTCCCATGTTTCATGAGATGAAATAAAAGATCCCAGAAATTGTCCATAAAAAGCTTATTTCTCTCAAATTGAATGCAGAAATTTGCTTACATCCCTATTAGTGAGCGTCCTTTGCTAAAATAATCCATCTACTTGACAGGTGTGGCATATAAAGAAGCTGATAAAACAGCATGATCATTACACAGGTGTACCTTGTGCTGGGGACAATAAAAGGCCACTCTAAAATGTGCAGTTCTTTCACACAACACAATGCCACAGATGTCTCAAGTTTTCTCTACCATAAGCCACCTCCAACGTCGCTATAGAGAATTTTGTCAGTACGTCCAACATGCCTCACAACCACGTCAGCCCAGGACCTCCACATCCGGTTTCTTCACCTGCAGGATCGGCCGAGACCAGCCCCCCGGACAGCTGATGAGACTGTGGGTTTGCGCAACCAAATTATTTCTGCACAAACTGTCAGAAACCGTCTCAGGGAAGCTCATCTGAGTGCTCGCCGTCCTCACCAGGGTCTTGATCTGACTCCAGTTCGGTGTCATAACCGATTTCAGTGGGCAAATGCGTACCTTGGATGGCCACTGGCATGCTGGAGAAGTGTGCTCTTCACGGATGAATCCCGGTTTCGTATGGGCGAGCGGTTTCGCTGATGTCAAGGTTGTGAACAGAGTGCCCATGGTGGCAGTGGGGTTATGGTATAAGCAGGCAAAAGCTGCGGACAACGAACACAATTACATTTTATCGATGGCAATTTGAATGCACAGAGATACCATTATGAGATCCTGAGGCCCATTGTCGTACCATTCATCCGCCGCCATCACCTCATGTTTCAGCATGATAATGCACAGCCCCATGTCGTAAGGATCTGTAGACAATTCCTGGAAGCAAAAAATTTCCCAGTTTTTCCATGGCTGTAGTTGTCAGGTGTCAGTGTGCAACGGTAGGATGGAGTCAGGCGCAGGACACAGAACTGAGTAACAGACAAACTTTACTCGGAAATAAACAAATACTAATTCCACGCAGGGAAATACACCAGCTCACAGCAGTCATAAACACCAAACAAAGAACAATCACGCACAAAACCATGAGGGAGCCAGAGGGTTAAATAGGGAAATAATCATAACGTGATGGGAACCAGGTGTGTACAATAAAGACAAAACAAATAGAAAACAGAAACGTAGATCGGTGGCAGCTAGAAGACCGGTGACGACGACCGCCGATAGCCGCCCGCACAAGGAGAGGCACCAACTTCGGCGGAAGTCGTGACAGTAGTACTCGCTTAGGAAAAACACTAGACCACTGCTACTCGCCTTTTCGAGATGCCTACAAGGTCCTCCCCCGCCTTCCCTTTGGCAAATCAGATCATACCTCCATTTTGCTCCTCCCTTCGTATAGGCAGTAACTCAAACAGGAAGTACTCGTGCTAAGGTCTATTCAACGCTGGTCTGACCAATCGGAATCCATGCTTCAAGATTGTTTTGATCATGCGGACTGGGATATGTTCCGGGTAGCCTCTGAGAATAACATTGACATATACACGGACACAGTGACTGAGTTCATCAGGAAGTATATAGGGGATGTTGTTCCCACTGTGAATATTAAAACCTACCCAAACCAGAAACCGTGGATAGATGGCAGCATTCGCTCAAAACTGAAAGCGCTAACCACCGCATTTAACCATGGCAAGGTGACTGGGAATATGGTTGAATACAAACAATATAGTTAATCCCTCTGTAAGGCAATCAAACAGGAAAAACATCAGTACAGAGACAAAGTGGAGTCACAATTCAATGGCTCAGACATGAGACATGTGTGGCAGGGTCTTTTTTTAGGGGGTAGATCAGCTTTAATATTGCAGATAGATTGTAACTTCCATCAATGTAATTGTCTGCAGCACTTCCAATCCCCCATATGTTTTTTTTTCTTCTTCTTTTTTTTTTGCATATACATATACATATACACATACATACACATCTATATATATACACACATACATATATACATACATACAAACACATCCTTTAAAAATAGATATATTTCCCTTTATTACTTTCCAACCGCACCATCCCCTCCCTAATTGGAGTAAACTAGTGAACAACAATGCTTAGGCCTCTACTTCATGCTTATACATACTATATACATTTTATGGACACAGTCACTAATTATATTTTGTTTGTTTTTACTCCTGAACTTCCTCCGATCATTTTCATGATGTCCATCTGGTATGCTTCTATATGCCATATCTTTCTAACTGTGCTCTTTCACAAAAGCTCACAATATATAACCTATATACTTATTATGGACACAGCATGTCTTACACTAGTTATCTTGTTGTTATTAGTTGTTGTTATTTGTCCCATCCTTCAGCTCCATTCAACACCTCCCATCTATCTCTTAACACCATCCATATTGGATTTCTATTTGCCATATATTTTTCAACTGTACTGTGATGTTTTACAAAAGTTCTGAACCTTTCTATTCTCATTGTTTCTACAGTTTGTGAATTGAAAATAAACATCTTTGCTAAAAGTATTATTAAATTATTGATCGATTGACTATGACTTTTCAGATCACCCAGTAGTGCTATCTGCAGGGTCAGCTCCATGCAAATATTGCAATCCTTCAGCCATTCCTGGACCTGTGTCCAGAAACAAGCTACAAATGGACAGTACCAAAACAAATGATCAAGTGATTCTGTCGTTTTGTGTATCAGTTCATAAACACTATGCCATGGAATCGGTACGTCAAAAATCTCTTCCCAACTATTTTGCAATCTATATGGGACGGCTGTCAGTCTTTTGGTCCTTAAATGAAACTGATAAACTTTTTTATTTATCACAATTTCCTTTAACCAATTATGTTCTTTAATGCAAGGCCGACAGACAAGTTCCTTACTTTTTTCTCCTTCCACTTTCCTCTTCCATTTTTGCGGTAATGCTGCAATTATTTGGTTGTAGTTTTGGGTAGAGCAGACATTTCCATATGGGACACCAACAGCATTTGCCAAATATATGCTTTCCCTTACTGCCCCAGTAGATCCACAGACAACGCAATCGCCATCGCACCGCACACTGCCCTATCCCATCTGGACAAGAGGAATACCTACGTAAGAATGCTGTTCATTGACTATAGGTCAGCCTTCAACACCATGGTTCCCTTCAAGCTCATCATTAAGCTCAGGGCCCTGGGTCTGAACCCCGCCCTGTGCAATTGGGTCCTGCACTTCCTGACAGGCCGCCCCCAGGTGGTGAAGGTAGGAAACAACACCACTTTTCTGATCCTCATCAACACAGGGGCCCCACAAGGGTGCATGCTCAGCCCCCTCCTGTACTCCCTGTTCACCCATGACTGCGTGGCCACTCATGCCTCCAACTCAATCATCAACAGAATTAGGCCTGATTACCAACAATAACGAGACAACCTACAGGGAGGAGGTGTAGCTCAGTTGGTTGAGCATGGCGTTTGCAACGCCAGGGTTGTGGGTTCAATTCCCACGGGGGGCCAGTAAAAAAAATAATATATATATACAAAAAAGAATAATGTATGCACTCACTAACTGTAAGTCGCTCTGGATAAGAGCGTCTGCTAAATGACTAAAATGTAAATGTAAATGAGGTGAGGGCTCTGGCGGAGTGGTGCCAGGAAAAATAACCTCAACGTCAACAAAATGAAGAAGATGATCGTGGACTTCAGGAAACAGCAGAGGGAGCACGCACCTATCCACTTCGACAGGAACGCAGTGGAGAAGGTGGAAAGCTTAAAGTTCCTCAGCGTAAACATTACTCACAATCTGAAATGATCGACCTACACAGACAGTATGGTGCAACAGTGCCACTTCAACCTCAGGAGGCAGAATAAATTATTCTTGGCCCCTAAGACCCTCACAAACTTTTACAGATGCACAATTGAGAGCTTCCTGTCGGGCTGTATCACTGCCTGGTACGGCAACTGCACCGCCCGCAACCACAGGGCTTTCCAGAGGGTGGTGCGGTCTGCCCAACGCATCACCGGGGGCACACTGCCTGCCCTACAGGGTACCTACAGCACCCTTTTGTCATAGGAAGGCCAAAACCACGTGAGCCACGGCCTGTTCACCCCGCTGTCATCCAGAAGGCAAGGTCAGTATAGGTGCATCAAAGCTGGGATCGAGAGACTGAAAAACAGCTTTTATCTCAAGACCATGAGACTGTTAAATAGCCATCACTAGCCGCTTAGCACCCGGTTACTCAACCCTGCACCTTAGAGGCTGCTGCCCGATATACATAGACATGGAATCACTGGCCACTTTAATAATGAAACACTAGTCACTTTAATAATGTTTACATACTGCTTTACTCATCTCATACAGATGAAGTCGGAAGTTTACATACACCTTAGCCAAATACATTTAATATCAGTTGTTCACAATTCCTGACATTTAATCCTAGTAAAAACTCCCTGTCTTAGATCAGTTAGGATCACCACTTTATTTTAATAACGTGAAATGTCAGAATAATAGCAGAGAGAATTATTTATTTCATCACATTCCCAGTGGGTCAGAAGTTTACATACACTCAATTAGTATTTGGTAGCATTGCCTTTAAATTGTTTCACTTGGGTCAAACGATTCGTGTAGCCATCCACAAGCTTCCCACAATAAGTTGGGTGAATTTTGGCCCATTCCTCCAGACAGAGCTGGTGTAACTGAGTCAGGTTTGTAGGCCACCTTGCTCGCACACACTTTTTCAGTTCTGCCCACAAATTTATTATAGGATTGAGGTCAGGGCTTTGTGATGGCCACTCCAATACCTTGACTTTGTTGTCCTTAAGCCATATCTTTGGAAGTATGCTTGGGGTCATTGTCCATTTGGAAGACCCATTTACGACCAAGCTTTAACTTCCTGACTGATATCTTGAGATGTTGTTTCAATATATCCACATCATTTTCCTTCCTCATGATGCCATCTATTTTGTGAAGTGCACTAGTCCCTCCTGCAGCAAAACACCCCCACAGCATGATGCTGCCACCCCCGTGCTTCACGGTTGGGATGGTGTTCTTAGGCTTGCAAGTGTTCCCCTTTTTCCTCCAAACATAACAGTGGTCATTATGGCCAAACAGTTATATTTTTGTTTCATCAGACCAGAGGACATTTCTCCAAAAAGTAAGATCTTTGTCCCTATGTGCAGTTACAAACCTGTCACACTCGTTGAAGGACGGGTCAGACCAAGGCGCAGCGTGAAATGCATACATGTTTATTATCCAAAATAAACACACAAACAAAACAACGTAACGTGAAGTCCTCAGGCTAAACACAACACAAGCCTCTACACAGAACAAGATCCCACAACTAATGATAACAAACAGGCTACTAAAGTATGATCCCCAATCAGAGACAACGAGCTACAGCTCCCTCTGATTGTGAATCCCACCCGGCCAAACATAGAAACACAAAACCTAGAACGAGAACATAGAAATAATAACATAGAGCTCCACACCCTGACTCAACATACTAGAGTCCCATAAGTCAGGGCGTGACAAAACCGTAGTCAGGCTTTTTTATGGCGGTTTTGGAGCATTGGGTTCTTCCTTGCTGAGCGGCCTTTCAGGTTATTTCGATATAGGACTTGTTTTACTGTGGATATAGATACTTTTGTACCTGTTTCCTCCAGCATCTTCACATGGTCCTTTGCTGTTGTTCTGGGATTGATTTGCACTTTTCGCACCAAAGTACGTTCATCTCTAGGAGACAGAACGCGTCTCCTTCCTGAGCGGTATGACGGCTGCGTGGTCCCATGGTGTTTATACTTGCGTACTATTGTTTGTTCAGATGAATGTGGTACCTTCAGGCGTTTGGAAATTGCTCCCAAGGATGAACCAGACTTGTGGAGGTCTACAATTTTCTTTCTGAGGTCTTGGCTGATTTATTTAGATTTTCCCATGATGTCAAGCAAAGAGGCACTGAGTTTGAAGGTAGGCCTTGAAATACATCCACAAATACACCTCCAATTGACTCAAATGATGCAATTAGCCTATCAGAAGCTTCTAAAGCCATGACATAATTTTCTGGAATTTTCCAAGCTGTTTAAAGGCACAGTCAACTTAGTGTATGTAAACTTCTGACCCACTGGAATTGTGATACAGTGAATTTTAAGTTAAAGAATATGTCTGTAAACAATTGTTGGAAAAACTACTTGTGTCATGGACAAAGTAGATGTCCTAACCGACTTGCCAAAACTATAGTTTGTTAACAAGAAATGTGTGGAGTGGTTGAAAAACAAGTTTTAATGACTCCAACCTAAGTGTATGTAAACTTCCGACTTCAGCTGTATATACTGTATTCTATTCTACTGTATTTTATTCAAAGCCACTCCGACATTGCTCGTCTTAATATTAATATATTTCTTTATTCCATTCTTTTACTTTTAGATGTGTGTGTATTGTTGTGAATTGTTAGATACTACTGCACTGTTGGAGCTAGGAACACAAGCATTTCACTACACCCACAATAACATCTACTAAATATGTGTATGTGATCAATAACATTTGTTTTGATTTGATTAGGGACTCATTTATTTATTTAAATTGACTAATTTCATTATATGAACTGTAACTCAGTAAAATCTTTTAAATTGTCCATGTTGCATTTCTATTTTTGTTCAGTATAATTATTGATTCCTACTGGAACGCTTTTCACTGAGGAAGATAAAGGGTGTTAATTTTCAACGGCAGTGTCTTTGTTGAAAGTTGACATTACATTTCTCTTTTCTTTTTTTGTGTGAATTGGAGTCATTGGAGAACACCACATCTACAGGTTGGGAAAGCAATTATTATTTGCATAACAAAAGCTGCCAGACAATAAAGGCTGTCGTCTAAATTGTGTCTACTGCAAAGCCTTTCGCTTTTTCTCGACTTTTAAACTGTGGTCTTTATTTTAACCTAACGTAGCAGACGTAAAAGAAACGCCTGCAACTAGATCCCCTACATACTGGTCTTGGCGAGAAGAGAGAGAAAAATCTGTAGGGGGAGGTTATTTTCTGCACTGTTCAAACAATCCAGTAAATTTGGAGGAGCAGTTAAGATGGAGTGTCGCCTTGTAAACTTCCAAAAGCGGAAGTCACGTCACAGGCTCTCTTTCTATTTCCCCAGAGAACCGGAACATCCGGTTGTTGGGGACTCAGCAGAGGCTATCTTTATTCAGACCAGTTAAATATGTCTGCATTGATTTACTCTAAGGGAGACCTGACCCAGTATGAAACAGAGAACAATCATCCTGTACATTGAGGGAAAACGGTACAATATAAAAACACATAAAATGGACCATAAGCTTGGGAAGAGATTGACAATTTGTTATTATGCTCAAAGACAGCATAATTCACTAGGGACATATTCATATGGACATTGGTATTAGCAGTGTTGAGATACTATCACACAGTGCGATTTGAGACAGTGTATGAATCAGTGGAGAAGAAGTTAAAGACCACCAGACGTGGAGATACTTTGTCTACCTATGCTCCAGCCAGTGCCATGGAGATGAGTGAGATAGTGAAAGATTTTAGTAGCACTGTAAAGGAAACTGCTTAGTCTAAAAAACGGTACTATCAAAAGTATATAATATATTAGCAAAAGCAAAGCTTTTTAAGTGATGCTAAAAGCCTGTGTGGAGTTTTATTTAAACAACAGCTCATAACTTGACCTGCGTTGTGACATGGCTAAGCACACTCTGATTTAATACCTGCTATGGAACACCAGTCCACTTCAAACAAACTCTTCTTCACTCACTGAGCAGTGTTCTTCCGGTTGGTTTTTCTGATATGATTCAATACAGAAAGGTTCAGTGTACAGGTTAATTATAGGAGCAGGGATGTAACACATATATATGAATGCTAGGATGATTATGAGAACCTCTTGACCCAGGACATGGGTATTCCATTGACTGTTTCTATTGTAGATCACAATTATTAGCTTCTATTCAGTTATTTTTCAAAGATCATCATTCTGAGATTCTTTATTAGTTCTAATAATGTACAGGAATGATCACAAATTTCATAATTGTGGCTTTGCCCCTGCAAACTGTATCAAGAAATGGGAGGCACATGTTTCAAATCCAACATGGTCTGTAACACAATTTTGACGTTGGCTTCTTGTGTAATATAAGCCTGACCTTGGCCTTGGGCTATGTTCTCTGAAAACCCACCACTTTGTTTAGCCAATCTAATGACTTGATATATGAAACATAAAAGGCTGTGGACATTTCCTGAGGGAGGTAATGATTCATAAAAGTGTGTTTGTGTTTTCTATTCATTGTTTGGTTCCCGGGTAATTGCCTTGTCCTATGCTACACAGCCCAGACATTACTTCAATTTCCTCAGACTAACAATGGAAAGGTATAGGTTACGAATGTTTCATTGTGCTGTGGCAGAAGATTTAGAATGAGAGAAAAAAAAACAATGCTGAACACAGACACACACACACACACACACACACACACACACACACACACATACAGTCCTGGAGGGGCCTTCAAATCACTTTATTATACCTCTGAATACTCCCCTTGAATAACAAATGCTTCCTCAGCTTAGAATAATAATGCTGCCATTAAATCTTAAAGGATGAGACTGCATACTGTATGTAAATGAAATGTACCCACAACATTATTGCACTGCAGTGTAACATAATTATAGTTCTTTCAACTAATGATTATTAAATAACTGGTTACACAGGCTTTTTAACTTTACTGAACTTTTCGACCAAAGTGTTACCTGAACTTTAAAAAAAATGTTTGGCCTAAACTTAGCTCCAATATGATAATTTAGGAAAAAATTCATTCAACTTAAAATTATGTTTTTGGTCAACTTGTCTTATATGTTCATTCAACAATAAATTATTATTTGGACATCGTAACTCAAAAAGGCTGTGGAACTAGTTACACACACACAATGCTTTTGACATACTATGTTTTCAACTTACATATTTGACACATGATTTTGTTCATTTATACAGTAATGTCCTGGGAATTGAACTCACAATTGCTTAGTTCACGGCATACTGATCTTATCTACTACGCCACCATGTCTGTGTCAATGACTGATTTCACCTGTACTGCTACACTTTGCACTTCAAAATTAATCGCAGCTCTGTTAAAACTACACTCAAGTAAAACAATTGTATTTATCATAGTGATTAAGGAGTAACATTAAAACAGAGTAATATGCCCCATCAACATTAGATTACTATACAGAAAACCAGAAAATAGCTAATAAGTAAAATCAATGATGAGAGAATTGTGACGAGGTGTGAATGAAGGAGTCAGGCGCAGGAGGTAAAACACCGAAGTCCAGAGTTTATTCCGTTTACATAAATCAAACGCACCCAAAGTCAAAACGAAACTATAACAAGGGAAAATATTCCACCTTGGCAAATGCAACTGAGCTACTCGCTCTCACAATAAACAATCACTCACAAAGACAAGGGGAACAGAGGGAACACTTATACACATACTAATTAGGGGAATGAGCACCAGGTGTGTGTGATTGACAAGACAAGATAGGACAAGTGGAGTGATGAGAATGGGATCGGCAGTAGCTAGTAAGCTGGTGACGACGAACGTCGAAACCTGCCCGAACAAGGAGGGGAGGCAGCCTCGGCGGAAGACGTGACAGTACCCCCCCCCCACCCCCGCCCCCCTCCCTCCTGATGCACGGCTCCAGCAGTGCGCCGACCCCGGCCTCGGGGACGGCCAGAAGGACGTGGAGCAGGGCGAGTCGGATGGCGATGGTGCAAATCCCTCAACAGGGAGGGATCGAGGATGTCCCTCCTTGGGACCCAGCACCGTTCCTCCGGACCGTACCCCTCCCACTCCACGAGATACTGAAGGCCCCCCACCCGACGCCTCAAATCCAGTATGGACTGAGTACGCCGGGGCCCCCTCGATGTCCAGAGGAGGTGAAGGAACCTCCCGCACCTCAGACTCCTGGAGTGGACCAGCTACCACCGGCCTGATGAGAGACACATGAAACGAGGGGTTAATACGGTAATCAGGGGGGAGTAACAACCTGTAAGTAACCTTGTTTATCCTCCTCAGGACTTTAAACGGCCCCACAAACTGCGGGCTCAGCTTCTGGCAGGGCAGGCGGAGGGGTAGATTCCGGGTCGAGAGCCAGACCCGATCTCCCGGTACGAAAACCGGGGCCTCCCTGCGGTGGCGGTCAGCGTTCGCCTTCTGACGACGCATGGTGCGCTGGAGGTGAACGTGGGCAGCATCCCAAGTCTCCTCCGCGCGCCAAAACCAGTCATCCACCGCAGGAGCCTCGGTCTGGCTCTGGTGCCACGGTGCCAGGACCGATTGGTAACCCAAAACACATTGGAAGGGAGTTAGGTTAGTGGAGGAGTGGCAGAGAGAGTTCTGAGCGTATTCTGCCCATGTCAGGAACACTGACCACTCCCCCGGCAATGTCCTGACAGTAGGTCCGCAGGAACCTACCCACATCTTGATTCACCCTTTCCACCTGCCCATTACTCTCGGGGTGAAATCCAGAGGTCAGGCTGACCGAGACCCCCAGACGTTCAATGAATGCCTTCCAGACTCTAGACGTGAACTGGGGACCTCGGTCAGACACTATATCCTCTGGTACCCAGTAGTGCCGGAAGACGTGAGTAAACAGAGCCTCCACATTTTGTAGGGCCGTGGGGAGAGCGGGCAGAGGAAGGAGCCGGCAGGACTTCAAAAAGTGATCCACAACGACCAGGATAGTGGTGTTACCTTGGGAGAGGGGAAGATCATTAAGAAAATAAATACTAAGGTAAGACCATGGTCGTTGTGGAACTGGTAAAGGTTGTAGCTTACCAGCTGGGAGGTGCATAGGTGCCTTACTCTGGGCGCACACTGAGCAGGAGGAAACATACACCCTCATGTCCTTAGCCAAGGTAGGCCACCAGTACTTCTCAGTCAGGCAGCGCATAGTACGACCGATACCTGGATGACCAGAGGAGGATGACGTGTGTGCCCAGTAGAGCAGACGATCACGGATAAGCGCAGACACATACTGCAGCCCAGCTGGACACTGCGGTGGAGATGGATCTGTGCATAATGCCTGCGCTATATCCCTGTCCATTGTCCATACTACCGGCACCACAATGCATGAGGCCGTGAGTATGGGGGTGTTGTCTCTGGGCCGCTCCTCTGTGTCATACAGCCGAGACAGTGCGTCTGCCTTCACGTTCTTCGTACCCGGAATGTATGAGAGTGTGAAATCAAACCGGGTGAAGAAGAGGGCCCACCTGGCCTGGCGAGGATTCAGCCTCCTCGCTGCCCGAATGTACTCCAGGTTACGGTGGTCTGTCCAGACGAGGAAAGGGTGTTTCGCCCCTTCGAGCCAATGCCTCCACACCGTCAAAGCTCGGACAACAGCCAGCAGCTCCCGATCACCAACGCTGTAGTTCTGCTCCGCCGAGCTGAGCTTCTTCAAAAAGAAGGCACAGGGGCGGAGCTTGGGTGGCGTGCCCGAGCGTTGGGATAAGACAGCGCCTATCCCTACCTTGGATGCATCCACCTCCACTACGAATGGTAGTGATGGATCGGGGTGAGCCAGTACCGGGCGGAGGCCAAATCAGCCTCAGCAGACCAGCGGAGCAGGGACGGCCCACTCTTCAACAAGGAGGTAATGGGAGCTGCGACCTTGCCAAAGCCCCAAATAAACCTCTGATAGTAGTTGGCAAAGCCAAGGAAGCGCTACACCTCCTTCACCATGGTTGAAGTCGGCCAATTACGTACGGCTGAAATGCATCTCCCTCCATCTCCACACCTGTGGTAGTAATGCGGTATCCGAGGAAGGAGATTGACTGCTGGAAAAACTCACACTTCTCTGCCTTGGCATGAAGATCATTCTCCAGCAGTCGGACCAGTACCTTGCGAACCAGGGACACATGCTCGGCGCACGTAGCGGAATACACCAGAATTTCTTCGATGTAGACCACTACACCGTGACCAAGCAAGTTCCGAAACACCTCGTTCACAAAGGACTGGAAGATGGATTGAGCATTCATCAAACCGTGAGGCATCACCAGGTATTCATGATGCCCCGTGGTTGTGCTGAATGCTGTCTTCCACTCGTCCCCCTCTCGGACACGCACCAGGTTGTACGCACTCCCGAGTGGCGCAGTGGTCTAAGGCACTGCATCGCAGTGCTAGCTGTGCCACTAGAGATCCTGGTTCGAGTCCAGGCTCTGTCGCAACCAGCCGCGACCGGGAGACCCATGGGCGGCGCACAATTGGTCCAGCGTCGTCCAAGGTAGGGGAGGGTTTGGCCGGCAGGGATGTGGGTTCGTTTCCCACGGGGAGCAAGTATGAAAAATAAAAAAAATAAAAAAACATGTATGTATTCACTAACTGTAAATCGCTCTGGATAAGAGCGTCTGCTAAATGAGTAAAATGTAAATGTACGCACTCCGGAGATCTAATTTTGTGAAGAAGCGCACCCCATGCATTGACTCGATCACAGATGGAATGAGGGGTAGAGGATACAGTTGAAGTCAGAAGTTTACATACACCTTAGCCAAATACATTTAAACTCAGTTTTTCACAATTCCAGACATTTAATCCTAGAAAAAATCCCTGTCTTAGGTCAGTTAGGATCACCACTTTATTTAAAGAATGTGAAATGTCAGAATAATAGTAGAGAGAATCATTTATTTCAGCTTTTATTTATTTCATCACATTACCAGTGGGTCAGAAGTTTACATACACTCAATTAGTATTTGGTAGAATTGCCTTTAAATTGTTTAACTTGGGTCAAACGTTTCGGGTAGCCTTCCACAAGCTTCCCACAATAAGTTGGGTAAATTTTGGCCCATTCCTCCTGACAGAGCTGGTGAAACTGAGTCAGGTTTGTAGGCCTCCTTGCTCGCACACGCGTTTTCAGTTCTGCCCACACATTTTCTATAGGATTGAGGTCAGGGCTTTGTGATGGCCACTCCAATACCTTGACTTTGTTGTCCTTAAGCCATTTTGCCACAACTTTGGAAGTATGCTTGGGGTCATTGTCCATTTGGAAGACCCATTTGCGACCAAGCTTTAACTACCTGACTGATGTCTTGAGATGTTGATTCAATACATCCACATAATTTTCCTTCCTCATGATGCCATCTATTTTGTGAAGTGCACCAGGCCCACCTGCAGCAAAGCACCCCCACAGCATGATGCCTCCACCCCCGTGCTTCACGGTTGGGATGGTGTTCTTCGGCTTGCAAGGCACCCCCTTTTTCCTCCAAACATAACGATTGTCATTATGGGCAAACAGTTCTATTTTTGTTCCATCAGACCAGGGGACATTTCTCAAAAAAGTTAGATCTTTGTCCCCAGGTGCAGTTGCAAACCATAATCTGGCTTTTTTATGGCGGTTTTGGAGCAGTGGTATCTTCCTTGCTGAGCGGCCTTTCAGGTTATGTCGATATAGGACTCGTTTTACTGTGGATATAGATACTTTTGTACCTGTTTCCTCCAGCATCTTCAAAAGGTATTTTGCTGTTGTTCTGGGATTGATTTGCACTTTTCACACCAAAGTACGTTCATCTCTAGGAGACAGAACGCATCTCCTTCCTGAGCGGTATGACGGCTGCGTGGTCCCATGGTGTTTATAGTTGCGTACTGTTGTTTGTACAGATGAACGTGGTACCTTCAGGCATTTGGAAATTGCTCCCAAGGATGAACCAGACTTGTGGAGGTCTACAATCTTTTTTCTGAGGTCTTGGCTGATTTCTTTAGATTTTCCCATGATGTCAAGCAAAGAGGCACTGAGTTTGAAGGTAGGCCTTGAAATACATCCACAGGTACACCTCCAATTGACTCAAATGATGTCAATTAGCCTATCAGAAGATTCTAAAGCCATGACATCATTTTCTGGAATTTTCCAAGCTGTTTAAAGGCACAGTCAACTTAGTGTATGTAAACATCTGACCCACTGGAGTTGTGATACAGTGAATTATAAGTGAAATAATCTGTCTGTAAACAATTGTTGGGAAAATTACTTGTGTCATGCACAAAGTAGATGTCCTAACTGACTTGCCAAAAGTATAGTTTGTTAACATTTGTGGAGTGGTTGAAAAACGAGTTTTAATGACTCCAACGTAAGTGTATGTAAACTTCTGACTTCAACTGTATATGACATAGCTGTCAATTGTTTGGTCCTTAAATGAAACTGGTATACTTTTTTATTCATCACAATTTTCTTTAACCAGGGCCGACAGACAAGTTCCTTACTTTTTCCCCCTTCCACTTGCCTCTTCCATTTTTACGGTATTGCTGCAATTAGTTGATTGTAATGTTGGATAGAGCAGACATTTCTATGTATTTTTGTTAGCTGCATGTGTGCCATAACTCCAACAATCCTATTTATGATATAATTTACAAAGATTATACTTTTATTCTATAATCGTTTTTTTATCAATGAGTATATTTGAGTTTAACCACAATATTTGTTATATAATTATTTCTGTCTTTTCTGGTGGATTAAACTGAAATTGCAACCAACTTTCTATGGCTTGTTGTAAAAACAGCAATATTTTGTAGATTATTTCATTTTCAAATAACCAAAAGTGAGAGGCTGTAATCTGAACAGGATAGCGTTTGATGGAAACCAGCCTCACCTTCACCTGAGGGTTTTGATCATGACTTCTGCCTAACAATGGACCCCTATTGATATCTATCCCAGTTCATTTGTAAATGGAAATATTTGGGTTATTATGCTTTTGGATTTGTCCTTTGCAGTTCTAAGAAGGACCTTGCAGTTCTAAGAAGGGTCGTTCGGGCAGTTTGATACAGTATATAATTTTAATTCCCAATTAAACACACAGTCATGCAATTATTGGTATACCTCTTAAAGCACATTTCATCATGGAATGTCACATATTTATTCATCCAGGAGTTTCCTGGAACTGAATATTAATAAAATGGCTGATGTGCCTTGTGCATTCATGGTGTGAGGAATGACACAGTACGTTAACACCAATTACTCCTTACATCAGTTTGTATTATCAACAGTCTCCTTATCTAATTAGCCGTCTATCGGTAATAATGTTTGCATTGCAAAGCAAAATACTTGCAAATGTCAAGCAGAATTTAAACACATCTCCCCACTGATGTGTACAGTGCACCTGGCAGTGCTTTAGAAAGCAACAGTGTTTTTTCACTAGATAATGACCTACCTTTACATTCAGGAACCCAAAAAATTTATTAAATAATGCATTTGTGAATTGGATAGTGTTAAACTGTGGTATCAGTTTTGCTCAGTGCAATCTGTAGATGCGGGGCGGTTTATGTTATATTCATCCTGCACTGACATTATGCTGGTAGAGCAGAGGGAAAGAAGGAAGCCCTGCCTGGTTTTATCTATGACGCCCACACATTTCTCTGCTTCAAATTTTCTGATAACAGCCGAACACGAGTCTCCTCCTTGAAAACTTGAATATGCAATTACATTGGAATCACCTTGGCTCTGCTCTGTCTGTAAGGCCACGACATAAAGTAATCAAAAAACTGAAGGTGTTTGTCAAACTAGATTCCCCCGACGTAGCAAGATCTCCCTGTGCAGATGAAACAGATGTGATATTGATCTATATTGAGTTATATTTTCCTTCTGTAACTCTCCCAGTTCACCATATAGGCCACCTCAAAATCCTCACAAACTGGAGTGCTTGAGTTATTTTTCTGCGCCCCCTGGTTCTTATCTGGGGTGTAGGCTGCCCTAATAGCCAACAGGATCCAGCCAGATTATCCCCCACCAGGGGTTAAATGAGTCATCTTCAAAGCCTTCACAGATTATAATCTGGTTAACCCCACTGAGCAAAGACTCTTCCTCTGCACTATTCCGTAATCCACAATGATGGGAAAAGATCATAATTTAGATTCAAGAGGATCTACAATGAGTTTTGTTTCAGAGCAATAGCTTTAGATTCGCGAGTTCTTGTTCCAAACTGTAGAGTGAAATGATTGAAGTGACTGATGCTGGATGGCTCATTGTGTGTTCTAAAGTGTTCCAAATTAGTAAAACGGAGAGACATTGTCCTTTTTCACCAACTCTTTCTCGACTTTACAGACTAATACATCATTGAGTCTTTATAGCACATACAAGGACAAGCCTCTCACAATCTCCACAAATAATTTCTAAATGGGCTCAGCGCAGTAGAAGACTGGATAGAAACCAATGGACTTTAGGTAGTCAATTTCCCTGATTGAATGACAGTCGTCAAGCGGAAACCCAGTCTCCAGACAGACCCTTATTATGAGATTTATTAAAGCTATTTCCTAACTTAATTAATCACAAGCGAGCAGACATATGTCAGACGAAGAACAATACGAACCCCAAAGTTAAGCAATATCACATTTATATGCTATTGTATGACATAATATCTCATTCAGCAATGGAACTTTGAATAAATTATATGATGATAAATTGAATTGATAGATTGATAGTCTTATTGAATCTGTTCCTTCCATTGCAGCTTTCCCTGTCTCTGGGAAGGATCCGGTCCTGCTCAGAGATTGCCTCCTAACACTAATAGGTGTTGATTGACCCAGTAATTGTGTTGTTAATTACATTAGACCCACCAGCGACTCACTGCAGCCAATTTGGAGGCTAATGAATGAAATAATTAAAGTTTTGAATGATGTTTTCTATATGCACTGCTGTCAACTCCTTAGTCTGACGTTGTGTTACCCCAACTGCTCTATCAATCAGGATTAGAAATTACCATTCTACTAATGGAGCGTCATCAATAATCCACAGCACTGACTGTTATAAGTAGTTAGTCCTCATATACCCACGTACACTTTCAGTAGCACTGGAGATGTCATTAAACACTGGGATTTATAGTTGTCTGATTTCAACATATGGAAATATCATTAGGAAAGTGCCTTGTCCAGCATTCAACATTACTGGAAGCTTTCATTGCTCCTAAACATTTCAATCACTGGTAAACATGTTACCAGCAATGAGAAAATAATGAAGATGAAGTTGAGCAGAAATTGAGTGAATTGAGCTGCTGACATTTTGCTGTGCTTATTTACACAGAGTCGTGAAGTGCTTCTATCAAGGGTCAATGGTTATTTATGTATGGAACAACGCTTCATCTGTCTACACAATTACCCACCACACTTAAACATACAGGCAGGGAGAGATAGAGAAAGCTTCTTCTACATAGTGCCTTGATTCCCTCGACTACCCTTTCCTAACATTGTCACAAGAAATGTTGATGTGTTTACTAGCCATAGTGTTGGCATCACTCCAGTGTATTAAACAGAAGGTCATTACTAAAGTAATCATCATACTCAATTGAGTGAACCTTTGCCATGTTGGCATGATTAAACCATTGCACTATAACATTAGCTTCAAAGGCCTTAGGTTTAATCCTTCATAAATGAAACATAGCGAATGCTGAATAGATCTCTCCTCAGGCTTTCAGGGAAATACTGGAATTCCTTCAGCTATGCACAAGGCTGCCCGAGATACAGTGCGATGTGCTTTGTAGCAGGAACCAGGGAGGTATTGTAAGATGGAAAAATTGGTAATTATGTATTCTGCTGGCAGCCCTGCTATAACCTAGAATGAGTTTTGTTTGAGCTGGAGGAGCTCGGGTGAAACTTGGGGTACATTTGTGAAAGGATAAGTCTATAAAAAATGTGGTTAAGATGTTTGTGAAGCCAGCACCAAGGATTGTCACCATGTCTCTATGGATAACCACAAAAAGAACAGCTTAAAGTTATGCTGTACAATATCAAGTCTATGCGGCTATATGAGCATAATGTTCTCCTAGTTATTATAGATATACTCTTGAAAAAAAGGTGCTATTTGGAACTGAAAAGGGCTCTTCGGCTGTCCCCATAGGACCCTTTTTTCTAAGAGTGTATGTATGTGAACTTGAAGTTGACTTACAGTAAGAGCTGTATGTAGTGAGTCAGCACAGATGTAAAGATGGGTTTTCTCATGCTGTTATGGTACAACATGATCCAAGCAACAGGGCCAATATGACTTATTCCAGATCTCAGTTATACAACATCAATAGACTCTTTGCAGAACGTACTTCCGTATTTACTAAACGGTATCCACTATTTCCAGCACAGCGGCACAGTGGCACAGCTGGAGGTGGTCGCTCAGTGTGAAGATGGCGGATGTTTTATCTCGGTGCCTACAGGAGTTGCTGAAGTTGACTGTAAATGATGTCCACAGAATTGCCCGGGCCACAACGTCAGTGTCGAAAAGCAAATTGGAAAAGGGATTTAAATTCTACGTATCGTCCTATTTGACAGATTACGAAGGTATGTATTCTTGACATGAATATTAGCTGACTAGCTAGCTAGGTTAGCTAGCTAAGTAACATACTTGCCAGCTGCGACAGCGTTAGCCAGCTCGCTAAAGTAGTAAAGAAAACAACCAAAGTTAACTTATTACCTAGTGATCTAACCTAACAAATAAACATACACTTATTGATGTATTTAACGACAGCGTTGTCCTTTGTTTTGTCCTTCATTAGTGTCTGGTAAGAACAGGTCTAAAAAACATATGGGGGATTGGAAGTGATGCAGACAATTACATTGATGGAAGTTACAATCTGTCTGAAATATTAAAGCTGATCTACCCCCTAAAAAAGAAAGAAAAAAAAAGAAAGAAAAAAGAACAGGTCTACCAACAAGATCTCCATCAGGGCACATTGTTTTCATTCTATGAAAAAGTATGAGAAGCCACATGATTTGAGAGTTGGCTGTATAGCAATAAGACATGTTAAAACGCGTTCACTGGTTCCTCATAGTTTTGTAAGCGAATGTGGTGACCGCAGGGAAGACAGTATAATGAAACTGAGGATGTTTTGTTCTTTAACAAGCATGCTGCTGCCCCTGGATGCTGATTTAGGATTAGCTAACTGTGTCCAAATGCCCCCCTTTTGCATGCAAAGTTTGGGTTAAAAGGAAAACTCATCCCAGATCAGCATATCAGTCAATTAACCAAGTAAACCGATTAACAGAATTCAAAGTGAAATACTGCCCATAGCACACGTTATCAAATCTCTGCTTTCAGAATAATTTGTTAAAGACAATTTTTTAATCACTCATCTAAGTATATCCTGTTATAACATATTCTGTTATATATAATTTCACGTAATATAGACCTGTGTTGTTCTTTACTAGATTGTAAACAATAACACATGATCAAAAGTAATTATTTACAGATGCATTTGATTTATGTATTGCTGATGACATTGAGAGATTCTCATTGTACTGGTGAGCAGTCGATGCTCTTGTGTTTCTGGATCCTCTATGTGCAATCATCTGGTAGCACTAGCACTGTTATTCCAGACTGCACATTACTTAGAGCTGGAGATGTCTGTGGTTCCTCCTGTTCTGTCATGCAAAGAAACTGAACAGAAATGGGATAAGCACAAAACAATGTTTTTTTGTGATTCCAAATTAACCTCTACGGGATCGGTGTCCCATATACAGGACGGTTGAGCTAATGTGCGCTAATGTGATTAGTATGACTGTTGTAAGTAACAGCAAACTTTCCAGGACATATATGGGCAGAAAGCTTACATTCTTGTTCATCTAACTGCACTGTCCAATTTACAGTAGCTATTACAGTGAAAAAATACCATGCTATTGTTTGAGGAGAGTGCACAACAACAAAACAACTTATAATGGCAACTGGTTTGATACATTCACCTCTGAAGGTAAATAATGTACTTACATTCAGTAATCTTGCTCTGATTTGGCATCCTAAGTGTCACAGAGATAAAATGTAGCAGTTTTGTTTGATAAAATCAATTTTTATATTCAAATATAGGAACTGAGTTCTACAGTTTGAACCCCTGCTGTCTCTGGCTCCACACCCACCCCGCCCGGCCATCTAGATGTGTGAAAGTTAGTGTATAAGCTAATGACCCATCATGTATGACATTCCTGGGAGTGTGTAAACTTACATTTTGTATTACCATATAATTTTTGTATGTTCCCTACACTTATGTACTTGAAAATGTATCAATTGACCAATTCGGCACATTTGGGCAGACTTGATACAAAATTGTCCAGTATTGTCTGTTTGAACTACTGGCGCACAGCTCGGACACCCATGCATATCCCACAAGACATGCCACCAGAGGTCTATTCACAGTCCCCAAGTCCAGAACAGACTATGGGAGGCGCACAGTACTACTGTCACGGATCCTCCCGGTACTGCTGCTCATTCCGTTCACCAGTTCCAGAGGTTTACGTCATCGGCTTTCTAGGCGTCACTGACATGGATCATTACCACCAACCCCGGACTGTCTTGTCTCATTACGCACACCTGGTTCCCATTCCCCCTCTACGTTCCCCCTCTACGTCACCAGCCTCCTCAAGCTTATTTTTTGTTAAGAAGAAAGATGGGAGACTGCGCCCCTGCATTGATTATCGAACACTGAACAAAGCCACCGTTAGGTTCAGCTATCCTTTACCCCTCATCCCAACCATCATCGAACAAATGCACGGGACATAGTACTTCACAAAACTGGACTTGAGGAGCGCCTACAATCTGGTGCGCATTTGTACAGGCGACAAATGGAAAACAGCCTTTTCCACGACCAAGGGGAATTACGTGTATCTCGTAATGCCCTTTGGCCTGTCTAATGCTCCAGTCTTCCAGGTCTTTATTAACGAAGTGTTTCGGGACATGCTGGGACAGGGTTTAGTGGTTTATATAGACAACATTTTGGTCTATTCTGCTGACCGAGCCAAACATGTCTCGTTAGTCAGGTCTGTGCTGGAAAGATTGTTGGAGCATAAGCTCTATGTTAAACAAGATAAATGTTTGTTTTTCCAGCGGTCCGTGTCCTTTTTGGGCTACCTCATATCCACAGAGGGAGTGGAGATGGAGGAGCAACGCATCAGCGCAGTCAGGTCATGGCCCATCCCCAACTCTGTGAAAGCAGTCCAGCGAATCATGGGGTTCGCAAACTTTTTCCGGAGGTTCATCCAGGGCTTCAGCACAGTGGTCGCGCCTCTTACCTGCCTGCTGAGAGGAGGTCCCCAGCGGCTTCGTTGGACAGCGGAGAGTGCATTCGAGACACTGAAGGCACGCTTCACCACTTCCCGACCCCTCACACCACTTCATCGTCGAGGTGGATGCCTCCGAAATAGGAGTCGGGGCAATGCTGTCCAAGCACACCGGAACCCCTCCAAAACTGCGGCCCAGCGCCTTCTACTCCAAGCAGCTGAACCCCGCCCAGAGGAAATAACAGGGGACCGGGAACTCTTGGCGGTCAAGAAGGCTCTGAAGGCATGGAGGCACTGGCTGGAGGGGTCCAAACACCCTTTTCTGGTGTGGACGGACCACTGCAACCTGGAGTACATCAGGGCAGCAAAGAGGCTAAACCCGAGACCGGCCAGGTGGGCTCTAGATTCCAATTTACGCTTTCCTATAGGCCAGGCTCGAAGAACGTGAAGGTGGACGCCCTGTCTCGCCTCTATGATGCAGAGGAGAGGCAGGGAGAGGAGACCCCCATCGTCCCTCCGTTCCATATCATCATGCCAGTGGTGTGGGACGTGGACGCCAACATACGGCAGGCCCTTCGTACAGAACCCGCACCTGCACAGTGCCCGGAGAACGGTGCCCATGGGTGTGGGACCACCTCCTTTCTTGGGCACACACGGCGCCTGTGTCGGGTCATCCTGGGATAGGCCATACGATCGCCTGCCTGATTGAGAAGTACTGGTGGCCCACCTTGGCTAGGAACGTCCGGGTTTACGTCTCTTCCTGCTCCATCTGTGCCCAGTCTAAGACACCCAGACACCTCCCTTATGGAAAGCTCCTTCCCCTGCCGGTTCCACAATGACCCTGGTCTCACCTCTCGGTGGATTTTGTCACTGACCTTCCCCCCCTCCCAGGGGAACACCACCGTTCTCGTCGTTGTGGATCGGTTTTCCAAAGCTTGTCGCCTCCTTTCTCTGCCTGGGCTCGTGTCGGCCATGAAAACTGCGGAGGCTCTTTTTACACACATCTTCCTGCACTACGGGATCCCGGAGGACATTGTGTCAGACCGTGTTCCTCAGTTCACCTCACACATACAGAAAGCGTTAATGGAAAACCTGGGTGTCATGGTCAGATCCGATAAATGGTTGATTTATGTGCAATCTTACTAGCAGCAATATCCTTGCCTGTGAAGCCCTTTTTGTGCAGAAGAAGAACAATGATTTCAAGCACCACCCTCCTTTTAAAGCTTCCAGTCTGTTATTCTAACTCAATCAGCATGACAGATTGATCTCCAGCCTTGTCCTCGTCAACACTCTCACCTGTGTTAACAAGAAAATCACTGACATTATGTCAGCTTGTCCTTTTGTGGCAGGGCTGAAATGCAGTGGAAATGTTTTTTGGGGATTAAGTTCATTTTCATGGCAAAGAGGGACTTTGCAATTAATTGCAATTCATCTGATCACTCTTCATAACATTCTAGAGTATATGCAAATTGACATCATAAAAACTGAGGCAGCAAATTTATATTTGTGTCATTCTCAAAACTTTTGACCAAGACTGTAGATTGATGAAGGGAAAAAATGAATTTAATCAATTTTAGAATAAGGCTGTAACGTAACACAATGTGGAAAAAGTCAAGGGGTCTGAATACTTTCCGAATGCACTGTACATTAATGTGACATCATCATGGGAAACAACAATGACAAAAGGATTGAATACATGCATGTGTAGTAAAATGAATTAGACTTTAATTTGAGCTGACTGTCATGCAGAATGTTTTGCCAGTGTGCAGATTAGGCTAAATCTTGTACATTCTTGTGTTCATGCATTTGACTAATGCAAACAGCGCACATTTTTAATTTGATGTGGAGCTCACCACCGTGCTGGAAAGTAACCTACCTTGACAATAAAAGGATAATGTATATTTTGTCAAGGTATACCAATTACACAATTCTTACAATAGATGGTATATTATTCCACACAATAACAGCCATACCCTTGTTTTCCAACTGGCAGTTAAGTTGTGGCATTGTTTCAACATAAGGCCATGCAGTAGATGGCGGGTGACGGTAAATAAGTAAGCTTTGTGCGAACCACATTGCACGAGCCACAATGATCCATAAGGCAGGAGCCTAGTATTTACCTCAGCATTCACTAACTTTTGTCTTCTTCTCTGATGGGTCTGCACTCTCAACAACCCTGCCATTTTGTCAAGCTTCCCTCAGTTCTGAAACAAAATAATTGGGAAAAGTTCCTATTATTAAAAGGTGTTACAAAAGCTTGATATAGGCTAGCAAACAATCATGAACAGAGGACCAAACCATAGAAATATAATAAATATAACGAATGTCCCCATTAAAATCAATGATGTCATAATGGGTGGACTGGCAGCCATTGCGAGTGTACCCATAGGAGCAAAGCAGGAAGTAAAAGCAGTAAGTAAAAGCAGGAAGTGTACCCATCAATCTGTGCTGTGATTTGTTGAATCAACTCAATTGACATTACAAAAAAATACATTCCATTGCATGATGCATCAGTCGGCATCATTTGAATGAACATTTTACATTACCATGGAAATGTTTGCATCACAATACCAGGCAGCCATTGAGAGTGTACCCATTACTTTACCAGTCAAATTGCTATGGTTAGAGGATCCAAGCCCATTCTATTCATTATATTTCTATGTGCCACACATTATGGGCACCACTGTTTTTTATAGCTGATTTATCAAAACCATTAGTAAGTATCACACAGCTTAAAATGCATTGCTCACGAACAAGGGCAAGAGGGATGAGAAGGGGTTGAGACTGAGTATAGATCCAAAGAGATGGGATGAAAGGGGGAATGTATGGTGAAATACATTGTGTTTGGGAGTTGTCAAGGCTCTAGTTAATGCTTTCTCATTGATTGTCTCACCAGTCTTAGGGCAGGCCAGTAGAGTTCATGATGGCAAGTGTGTGTGTGTGGGTAACAGAAGGAAAACAGATGGCCAGACAGACTCTGCAATGAGGTGCTTTCTTACCTGGAGAGAGGGAGAGGGGGAAAGACAGAGGATAGAATGGAGATATTGACTTCGCAATGGGTGTAGTCTGAATCAAACAGTGTTTAAACTGTGCTATGCGTGTCACAGGCAGTTGCAAATTCATAGCCATCCAGAAAAATAAAATGTATTACATTTGATAGCTCATGTTTGTTGAATTGTTATTACACATGTTATGAGAGGAGGAAACATGGGGGAAAAGGGGTTTAGGGTTAAGAGAGTTAACAGTTGTGTTTTCATACCGGCCCCAATGAAGTAAATCCATTCCTGAGAGCAAGGTTCAATCAAAGGCATGCAGCCCCTCATGATGATGTTGGGGACCCAAACAGCCGGCAGGGTCCCAAACAGACTTGAAACTGTCAATAACTGAGATGGACAGCTCATTCATAAAAATGAATTGAAATACCTTACAACTTACCTTTGATTGTGTACACTTTTGCCTGCAATGAAACTCACATTCTCAGGCCCACGCACAGACAACATCAGATGTGCCACTGCTACGTTTTCCACACCATGGTATGCTCATAATCAACAAACATAAACAAGATTTCGAAATGATTTCATGATTATCTTCATCGTGTCCAAATTGACAGTTTGTATTTTCTTTTCCATTTTAAATTACATTTTGCGTCTAACATTTCTTCTTAATACCCAATTCCGCAATAGTAGAAAAAGCTAAACTTTCCACCCCACCAGAAAAGCACATACAATCATACCTGAGTGAAAACCCATACCGGTGAATGGACTCGTTAAAAAAGGCCTATGTGATGGTTGATAAGTTGATGGATGCAGCTCCCTGGTACATGAAAACCAAAAAAGACATTAACCCAATGAGTTCCAACATCGCGCCGGCGTGATTTAGGACTTCTAACCCCTTATAAGCATTGTGTGTTTGAGCTACAGACTTCTGGGTTATACCATTGGATTTGTCTATTTCTAAGTCTATGCGAATAACTGGGGATGAACTAGACCTGTGTTTGTGAGACAATGGCGGATCCCAAAGGGGCCTGGGGCCGGGTCTTTTTTACAAAAGTATCTGTAGATTCAGAATGTCTTGAGTTACAAACTATAAAACTATCTATGAGAAGTGGAGGCTCTAACAAACATGCAAATGTAACATGTTTTGGTCTATGGCGCTCACAAGCTACACAATAATCGATAGAAGGTAAGGGGTTCTTCTACATAGAATATCATAGGAAATCCCAGGACATAGTGTCAATAATACTGTAATAAGCTCACATAGTTTCTGTCACAAAGTCCAAACTGCACACAGTCGTTACTGACTAGTTGGATATTAATTTCCCACTGAGCAAACAATTTCCGTACTTACAGCATTCATATAAATTCATTTTTATCAGGTTTTTACTTTGACTGACCTTTGTTTTATTGACATTTGTCAATAAAACTCATGAATGCAATTGTTTATGTCAAATTGTTTTGTGTTCAACGTGTAGCCCTGGTTGTCTTGAAAATGATAACATACTTTACTGTGAGGCTAAATTAAATGGCTGGACATGCAGATAAATGAAAGTGAGATAAATGAAAAGCAGATTTTTGCTGGGGTCTTAGGACTGATAGGGTTAATACAGCATTACAATACCAAGCGCACCAAATACTTTCATACTTTCATTTGTTACTCTTTACTTTAAAATATTGACATGAGGAGCACTTCCTTGAAATTAAACAAACTCAAGTAAACCTATTAGCTCCACATTTGCCTCAGGTGAACGCAGTGGTCTAAGGCACTGCATCGCAGTGCTAACTGTGCCACTAGAGATCCTGGTTCGAATCCAGGCTCTGTCGCAGCCGGCCGCGACCGGGAGACTCATGGGCGGCGCACAATTGGCCCAGCGTCGTCCAGGGTAGGGGAGGGAATGGCCGGCAGGGATGTAGCTCAGATGATAGAGCATGGTGTTTGCAACGCCAGGGTTGTGGGTTCGATTCCCACGGGGGGCCAGTATAAAAAAATATATATGTATTCACTAACTGTAAGTCGCTCTGGATAAGAGCGTCTGCTAAATGACTAAAATGTAAAATGTAATGTAAATGTGAACCTAGCAAAACAGCTATCCCTCAATAGAGAGCAGGTAGAGAAGGTAAGCTGTTTGCCTGGGGACCTTCGAGAACAGTGGCTCCACTTCAAGATTAACCAAAAAGTTTCAACAGGGAACCTATATAGGCTGTGGTATCTGACTATAAAGATTGAAATGTACAGAATGAAACAGCTGGCAGAATGTATAACCTTGGCTATAACCTATTAAAAACTAGAAACTACATTTGAAGTGAGAATAGGCATTGGTCTGAAGCCGAAAAAGAAAGGAAATTCACATGAGCACCACAATGCCTATTCCACCCATGCTCTACCAAGGTTTTCCAGCACACAGCTTTGACCTACTACAGTAGCTACAGTATGTTGGTATTGTACTTCAAACTATGTGTAGGCAGGTTGCTTAGGATTCAAACAGCCTAATTCATACTCTTAGAGGAGGTGCTTCCACAATAATGTGATTTGTACCGCATACAAGGTAAAGTTTTGGATTCTTCACACAGCACACTAAGACATGATCCCATTATCCCACCTTTTCATGCTTTTTTTTGTTAAATGAAAGCAAGCTTTGCTTTTATACTTACAAGACCATAAGGCTTGATTGAGCTGTTTTGTCTTGTAGTAATGTGGTGCATGCCTGTATTTCCTTAAACTTTTATTTTAGCAATACATGTCATAAAAAATTTTTTGGGTCAGTAGGTGCCCAACATAACAACAGGTGGTGGTGTGTTGGACAAAGTAGCTCAGATACAGTGCCTTCAGAATGTATTCATACCGCTTGACTTATTCCACATTTTGTTGTCTTACAGCCTGAATTCAAAATGGATTACATAAAACAAATCTGAACCATCTACACACAATACCCCATGACGTGAACACATGTTTTTAGAAATGTTTAGCACATTTATTGAAAATGAAATACAGAAATATCTAATTTAAATACATATTCACACCCCTGAGTCAATACATGTTAGAATCACCTTTGGCAGCAATTACAGCTCAAGTCTTTCTGGGTAAGTCTCTAAGAGCTTTGCACAGCTGGATTGTACAACATTTGCAAATGATTCTTTTAAAATGTCTTCAAGCTCTGTCAAGGTGATTGTTGATCATTGCTAGATAACCATTTTCAAGTTTTGCCATAGATTTTCAAGCTGATATAAGTCTGAACTATAACTGTTTTGGAATATTTTTTTTCTGTACACTCTGTCAATTAGGTTAGTATTGTAGAGTAACTACAATGTTGTTAATCCATCCTCAGTTTTCTCCTATCACAGCCATTAAACTCTGTAACTGTTTTAAAGTCACTATTGGCCTCATGGTGAAATCCCTGAGTGGTTTCCTTCATCTCCGGCAACTGAGTTAGGAAGGACGCCTGTATCTTTGTAGTGACTGGGTGTATTGATACACCATCCAAAGTGTAATTAATAACTTCACCATGCTCAAACGAATATTCAATGTATGCTTAATTTTTTTACTCATCAACCAATATGTTCCCTTTTTTTTCATGTTAAACACTATTATTGCACACAGAGTGAATCCATGCAGCATATTATGTGACTTGTTAAGCAACTTTCTACTCCTGAATGTCAGGAGCTGAAGTGGATGTGGTGTAGGAGTCAGGCGCAGGACACAGAGGCTTAGTCCAACAGACTTTACTTGTCATAAAGTGACAAAATACAAAATACGGGCCTCGAACAAACAGAGGCGAGCGATTACGCAAACTGTGCGTAAAAACACCAAAACAAATAAACAGAGCAGAAACTCGCAGCTCCTACGGACAGGCGGACACACCAAAACTGGACCAAGCAGCGTGTCCAGGAGCCATCGCCAGGGGAATCTCTAGCGGATCTCCTTTGCCACCTCGACTGGGTCAAGCCGTGTGAGGAGGAGAGAGGCTGGACTTGGAAGCAGAAGGGCGAAAGTCTGGCGAGAGACATGGAGACCTGGCCCACGGGGAGGAGAGACGGCCAGAAATTTTTTAGGGGGGGGCTCACGCCGTGGATGACGGGGCAGCAGGAGGCCGCCAGGTTACGGGAGTCACTGGTCACCAGGGGGAAGGAGGATGTAGAGGCACGGCGAGAGGTACTGGGGTGTGTTGCCAGTCCGGTCCGGCCTGTTCCTGATCCCCGCGTAGGGCCAGTGGTGTGTGTTCCCAGTACGGTCCGGCTTGTTCCTGTCCCTCGCACCGAGCCTGTGGTGCACGTTGCCAGCCCAGTCCGGCCTGTTCCTGCTCCCCGCACCAAGTCAGTGGTGTGCTTCGCCAGCCCGGTCCGGCCCGTTCCTGCTCCCCGCACCAAGTCAGTGGTGCGCGTCGTCAGCCCGGTCCGGCCCATTCCTGCTCCCCGCACCAAGTCAGTGGTGCGTTTCGTCAGCCCGGTCCGGCCCGTTCCTGCTCCCCGCACCAAGTCAGTGGTGCGTTTCGTCAGCCCGGTCCGGCCCGTTCCTGCTCCCCGCACCAAGTCAGTGGTGCGCGTCGTCAGCCCAGTCCGGCTCATTCCTGCTCCCCGCACCAAGTCAGTGGTGCGTTTCGTCAGCCCGGTCCGGCCCGTTCCTGCTCCCCGCACCAAGTCAGTGGTGCGTTTCGTCAGCCCGGTCCGGCCCGTTCCTGCTCCCCGCACCAAGCCAGTGGTGCGCTTCGTCAGCCCGGTCCGGCCCGTTCCTGCGCACCACACCAAGCCAGGGGTGTGCGTCGTCAGTCCGGCACAGCCCGTGCCTGTTCCACTGGTGCCTGGTCCGGCACCGGTCAGCTGCTCCACACCGGAGCTAGAGCAATCCGCTCCACCAGTGTTCAGTCCAGCTTCGGCCAGCAGGGCCAGACCGGACCAGGGGTACTTTGGGGGGTTAGAGAGGGAGTGGGGATCATGCCCGGATCAGTGCCCACCGGGCCCCTCCCCTGTTGTGTTTGGTTGGCGCGGTCGGAGTCCGCGCCTTTGGGGGGGGGTACTGTCACGCCCTGGCTCTGGGGACTCTAGTATGTTGAGCCAGGGTGTGAGTTTTCTTTGTTTGTTCTAGTTTTGTATTTCTATGTTGGCCAGGGTGGCTCCCAATCGGAGACGGCTGTAGCTCGTTGTCTCTGATTGGGAGCCATACTTAGGTAGCCGTTTGGCATTGTTTTATGTGGGATCTTGTTCCAGTATAGGTTTGTGTTAGAACCGAGGACGTCACGTTATCGTTTGTTGTTTTTGTTCGTGTGTTCATTCTAATAAAAAGAAGTATGTTCGCAAATAACGCTGCGCATTGGTCCACTGTTTCCAACGATCGTGACACTGAATATATTTAGGCTTGCCATAAGAAAAGGGTTGAATACTTATTGATTCAAGACTATTCAGCTTTCCATTTGTAATTCATTAAAAAATATATATATAAACATAACTCCACTTTGACAGTATGGGGTATTGTGTGTAGGCCAGTGACACAAAATCTCAATTTAATCAATTTTAAATTCAAGCTGTGACACAACAAAATGTGGAATTTGTCAAGGGGTGTGAACACTTTCTAATGGGCACTGTAGATAGAACCTGTCTGTATTCCTGATTTCTGTAACTGTTACCTTACCTGTGTAATATTGACATAAGCTCAGAACCACTTGTGTTTCAAACATGGTCCTGTTTTATCAATTGCTATGCTGATCAATGGACAATTCATTACCTCTGTCAAAATTATATTTTGCTTAAAGTTATGTTTGTACTTGTATTTTTTTTCCATTACAGATATTGACACAATAGGCCTATATCTAAAAACACATACAGCCAAATGATATATGTATACTGGCATACATAATTTAAAAAGCAGGACACTGTGAAGTCCATTATCCCTCTGAAGAGTATAAATTAGGCTGTTTGAGAAGGTTTGAATCCTAAGCAACCTGCCTACACATAGTTTGAAGTACAATACCAACATAGCTACTGTAGTAGGTCAAAGCGGTGTGCTAGAAAGCCTTGGTAGAGCATGGGTGGAATAGGCATTGTTGTGCTCATGTGAATTTCCTTTCTTTTTTGGCTTCAGACCAATGCCTATTCTCTGCCAATTCTTTACCAATGCCTATTCTTGTTTTTAATTTCCATGGTTTTAATGCAAAATTATTATACAACATTATAATACAGCATAACACAGCAATAACATTTAAGTAAAAGTAAACAATAATGACAAATGGCAAAATAAATAGTTATTGTTAGAATTTATTTAATAATAACAGCTGATTTTCCAGAGAGAAGCAAAAAAACAGAAACCCATTTAAACCAATATGGATTAAACTGGAAAAGATGTACCTGATCTCTCTTAAGACATTCGCGCAAGCTCCTGGAAAATACACAAATTATCAAAATGTACCCATTAACTATTTACATGAAAATGTACCATAAAGTTTACTGAAGAAAGGTCTAGTAATACATTAACTGTAAACAAAAGTGAGTAATCACTAAATATCACATTTACAACCACATTCATCAGATACTGTACAGTAAACTTTGTAAATACAATTTAGGAATGCCCACAATTGTGCTTGACAAGCTACATGTTTATGCTAGTTCAATCCTAGTTCTACCACACCTGATTCTACTATTCATGGTCTGGATGAACAGTTGATGTCTTGATGAACAGCTGAGTAGTAGAATCAGATATGGTAACACTGGATTTGAGTTTTAAAAAACATGCATAACCCTGTGGATCGTCAAGAGCAATTTTGGTAACTCCTGATACAAAAACTTCTGAGAAACACCTATAAAATGCAAAGTCATTAGACAAGTACCAAACACTCTTAAGAAAAATGATATACATATTTACAAATCTGACTTTGGATAGGTGCCCTAAATACTTTAGCTACAAATGTTCTTAGTAATTCTGTACACAGCTGTCCAACTCCAGTAAAAGAGCATGCATTCCCACTTTTATAAATGGCAGTATAAATATGAAAACAGATGGGAATACTCACAGATTTGAAACAGAACATACTTAAGTGCTACTGATAGAATACACTGTGTGATGTATTTTGTGCATATGAATAAGCTTAAGTCTTTTGTCAGCTCCACATTTGCCAGCTTGACAAAATGACAGAAAGTGGCGCCTGAAAATGAGAAAAGTGTTAAAATGGATTAAAATGCATGACATCCGGCGCAACATAACAATGTGCTTATGGGTTATGTGAATGAGGCTTGAGAGCTGGTCTCTCCGCAGTAGTACACACCACCATACTCACTGCCTATTGCCTGCCACTCCACGAACCCAAAGGCTCTTTTAAGAGCCACCTATTTAAGGAAAATAAGTGTGTGTGTGTGTCGGGAGGGGGCTGTAAAAACTATTTTAAAAATAATGGTCAAAATGTATCCTCCGGGAAGTAATCCCACAATCTTCAGGAAGTAACTCTAACCATTACACTACGAACCCTGTTCTTAAAACATTGACTTCGACAGATCATTTAAATGGACAGTCTGGAAGTGTTTGTTCCAAAATTATTTTGTTTATTCACTCAGTACTGATTGAACGTTTATTTATCTTGCTTGGTTATGTCACACCCTGGCTCTGGGACTCTATATGTTGAGCCAGGGTGTGTTCATTCTATGTGTTGTAATTCTATGTCAGGAGTTCTGGTTGTTGTGTTTCTATGTTGGCCAGAGTGGCTCCCAATCAGAGGCAACGAGTGTCAGCTGTGGCTGGTTGTCTCTGATTGGGAGCCATATTTAAACTGTCTGTTTTCCCTTTGTGTTTGTGGGATCTTGTTTCCGTTTTGGTTTGTTCCTTGTTGGTTATATTAAACCGTAGGACTGCACGTTTCGTTTTGTTGTTTTGTTGTGTATATTATCACTATAGATAATAAAGATTCAATATGTTCGTTCATCACGCTGCGCCTTGGTCTACTCCATACGACGATCGTGACAGGTTAAAATACAATAGTCTAAGACAGTTGATTTGTTGAAAACAGAGTCATTTAATCACATAGCTAACCAAGTTAGCAAGCATGTCATTTTCTTTTGACTGGGTTCGATTAATCTGGCCCTGGGTACACCAGGCTATGGCCCTTCACGTCATCGGGCGAAAGCAAGGAGTGAAGGCAGATAAAGCGTTTTTATCAAAAGCAATCACTTTTGCATGTGAAAACACAGAATCCTACTCATTACTACACATGCTTAATTACGTCACTTTTGTTTTGAGCCAATTTCTCTGTCGCTGTCCAAATTATATTTTTATTTCACCTTTATTTAACCAGGTAAGCCAGTTGAGAACAAGTTCTCATTTACAACTGCGACCTGGCCAAGATAAAGCAAAGCAGTGCGATAAAAACATAAACACAGAGTTACATATGGGGTAAAACAAAACATAAAGTCAAAAATACAACAGAAAATATACAGTGGGGAAAAAAAATATATTTAGTCAGCTACCAATTGTGCAAGTTCTCCCACTTAAAAAGATGAGAGAGGCCTGTAATTTTCATCATAGGTACACGTCACTGTGACAGACAAATTGAGGGAAAAAAATCCAGAAAATCACATTGTAGGATTTTTAATGAATTTATTTGCAAATTATGGTGGAAAATAAGTATTTGGTCACCTACAAACAAGCAAGATTTCTGGCTCTCACAGACCTGTAACTTCATCTTTAAGAGGCTCCTCTGTCCTCCACTCGTTACCTGTATTAATGGCACCTGTTTGAACTTGTTATCAGTATAAAAGACACCTGTCCACAACCTCAAACAGTCACACTCCAAACTCCACTATGGCCAAGACCAAAGAGCTGTCAAAGGACACCAGAAACAAAATTGTAGACCTGTACCAGGCTGGGAAGACTGAATCTGCAATAGGTAAGCAGCTTGGTTTGAAGAAATCAACTGTGGGAGCAATTATTAGGAAATGGAAGACATACAAGACCACTGATAATCTCCCTCGATCTGGGGCTCCACGCAAGATCTCACCCCGTGGGGTCAAAATGATCAGAAGAACGGTGAGCAAAAATCCCATAACCACACGGGGGGACCTGGTGAATGACCTGCAGAGAGCTGGGACCAAAGTAACAAAGCCTACCATCAGTAACACACTACGCCGCCAGGGACTCAAATCCTGCAGTGCGAGACCTGTCCCCCTGCTTAAGCCAGTACATGTCCAGGCCCGTCTGAAGTTTGCTAGAGTGCATTTGGATGATCCAGAAGAGGATTGGGAGAATGTCATATGGTCAGATGAAACCAAAATAGAACTTTTTGGTAAAAACTCAACTCGTCGTGTTTGGAGGACAAAGAATGCTGAGTTGCATCCAAAGAACACCATACCTACTGTGAAGCATGGGGGTGGAAACATCATGCTTTGGGGCTGTTTTTCTGCAAAGGGACCAGGACGACTGATCCGTGTAAAGGAAAGAATGAATGGGGCCATGTATCGTGAGATTTTGAGTGAAAACCTCCTTACATCAGCAAGGGCATTGAAGATTAAATGTGGCTGGGTCTTTCAGCATGACAATGATCCCAAACACACCGCCCGGGCAACGAAGGAGTGGCTTCGTAAGAAGCATTTCAAGGTCCTGGAGTGGCCTAGCCAGTCTCCAGATCTCAACCCCATAGAAAATCTTTGGAGGGAGTTGAAAGTCTGTGTTGCCTAGCAACAGCCCCAAAACATCACTGCTCTAGAGGATATCTGCATGGAGGAATGGGCCAAAATACCAGCAACAGTGTGTGAAAACCTTGTGAAGACTTACAGAAAACGTTTGACCTGTGTCATTGCCAACAAAGGGTATATAACAAAGTATTGAGAAACTTTTGTTATTGACCAAATATTTATTTTCCACCATAATTTGCAAATAAATTCATTAAAAATCCTACAATGTGATTTTCAGGATTTTTTTTTCTCAATTTGTCTGTCATAGTTGACGTGTACCTATGATGAAAATTACAGGCCTCTCTCATCTTTTTAAGTGGGAGAACTTGCACAATTGGTGGCTGACTAAATACTTTTTTCCTCCACTGTATTTATAGTGTGTTCAAATGTAGCAAGTTATGGAGGTAAGGCAATAAATAGGCCATAGTGCAAAATAATTACAATTAGTATTAACACTGGAATGATGTTGTGCAAATAGAGATACTGGGGTGCAAATGAGCAAAACAAAATAACAGTATGGGGACGAGGTAGTTGGGTGCGCTAATTTCAGATGGGCTGTGTACAGGTGCAGTGATCGGTAAGGTGCTCTGACAACTGATGCTTAATGTTAGTGAGGGAGATAAGAGTCTCCAGCTTCAGATATTTTTGCAATTCGTTCCAGTCATTGGCAGCAGAGAACTGGAAGGAATGGCGGCCAAAGGAGGTGTTGGCTTTGGGGATGACCAGTGAGATATACTTGCTGGAACGCATACTACGGGTGGGTGTTGCTATGGTGACCAATGAGCTAAGATAAGGCAGGGATTTGCCTAGCAGTGATTTATAGATGGCCTGGAGCCAGTGGGTTTGGCGACGAATATGTAGTGAGGACCAGCCAAAAAGAGCGTACAGGTCACAGAGGTGGGTAGTATATGGGGCTTTGGTGACAAAACGGATGGCACTGTGATAGACTACATCCAATTTGCTGAGTAGAGTGTTGGAGGCTATTTTGTAAATGACATCGCCGAAGTCAAGGATCGGTAGGATAGTCAGTTTTACGAGGGCATGTTTGGCAGCATGAGTGAAGGAGGCTTTGTTGCGAAATAGGAAGCTGATTCTAGATTTAACTTTGGATTGGAGATGCTTAATGTGAATCTGGAAGGAGAGTTTACAGTCTTACCAGACACCTAGGTATTTGTAGTTGTCCACATACTCTAGGTCAGACCCGTCGAGAGTAGTGATTCTAGTCGGGTGGGCGGGTGCCAGCAGCGTTCGATTGAAGAGCATGCATTTAGTTTTACTAGTGTTTAAGAGCAGTTGGAGGCTACTGAAGGAGTGTTCTATGGCATTGAAGCTCGTTTGGAGGTTTGTTAACATAGTGTCCAGAAAGAAAGGGTCCAGATTGTCTAGCCCTGATAATTTGTAGGGGTCCAGATTTTGCAGCTCTTTCAGAACATCAGCTGTCTGAATTTGTGTGAAGGAGAAGCGGGGGGAGCATGGGCAAGTTGCAGCGGAGGGTGCAGAGCTGGTGGCCGGGGTAGTGGTAGCCAGGTGGAAAGCATGGCCAGCCGTAGCAAAATGCTTGTTGAAATTCCCGATTATTGTAGATTTATCGGTGGTGATAGTGTTTCCTTCTCAGTGCAGTGGGCAGCTGGGAGGAGGTGCTCTTATTCTCCATGGACTTTACAGTGTCTCAAAACTTTTTGGAGTTAGTGCTACAGGATACAAATTTCTGTTTGAAAAAGCTAGCCTTTGCTTTCCTAACTGCTTGTGTATATTGGTTCCTAACTTCCCTGAAAAGTTGCATATCGCGGGGGTTATTCGATGTTAATGCAGTACGCCACAGGATGTTTTTGAGCTGGTCAAGGGCAGTCAAGTCTGAGGAGAACCAGGGGCTATATCTGTTCTTAGTTCTGTATTTTTTTAATGGGGATTATTTATTTTTAAATTGAGAGGAAATTACTTTTAAAGAACAACCAGGCATCCTCTACTGACGGAATGAGATCGATATCCATCCAGGATACCTGGGACAGGTCAATTAGGAAGGCCTGCTCGCTAAAGTGTTTTAGGGAGCGTTTGACAGTGATGAGGGGTGGTCGTTTGACCGTGGACCCGTTACGGACGCAGGCAATAAGGCAGTGATCGCTGAGATCCTGGTTGAAGATAGCGGAGGTGTTTTTAGAGGGTAAGTTAGTCAGGATGATATCTATGAGGGTGCCCATGTTTACGGATTTAGGGTTGTACCTGGTAGGTTTGTTGATAATTTGTGTGAAATTGAGGGCATCTAGTTTGGATTGTAGGATGGCCGGGGTGTTAAGCATATCCCAATTTAGGTCACCAAGCAGTACGAACTCTGAGGATAAATGGGGGGCAATCAATGCACATGTGGTGTCCAGGGCACAGCTGGGGCTGGGGCTGGGGGCTGCAATCAACTTTCAGCAGGTGCAAAAGATGCCTACATGGGTGCCCGGGTGAGATTAATTGAACCCCCTCAATGATTCTGATTTTGTTTTACCTGGGTGCACCCTGACTACTTATTACTTGTGGATGGCGACTTCAGATTTTCTGGGAACACACTGAAAAGTAACTTAACACTGTGTTAATCAGTCAGCACAAATTTGGATTATAATAATGATGGAGCTGGAATTTATTCTACATACTTGTTTGAAACAGCGATGCTGTCAGTCGAGTCTGGTAAGTTGTCTGATGCAAGCATGCATTTGCACACTTGCAGTGCACAACATAATTGAGGCTCTGTTTAATTGTGCGTTTGGGGTTCAACCATTGACTATATGCGGATCATAACTAGCTTACTGATTCTTAACAAAGCAATTTGTTTTCTCTACTATGGTTTGTGTTGTGGTCTTGGTTGTTCTTAGTTGATGAAATGTAGCGTAGCTAACTGCAGTGTTTGTCCTGTCTGAAATCTGGCTACCTTGTCTTACCGTAGCTTGGTCTATGGAGTAGCCTACCTAGCTAGCTAGTTTTGCTATGCCCAATGCATGCATTGTAAGGTAGCTAGCGAGCAGTGTGACGGTTTCCCAAAGTTTGACGTTGGCTTTGATCCTGCTTTGAACCTATTTAACTAGCTATGTTTTGTGGAAGAATTTAGCTATTATATATAATAGACATTGAGTTGTGGTATAGTCTTGGGGTAACATTGGCTACCTAACTAGCTAGTTCGGTAGTCAACGTGAGCAATGCATCTCACTGATCTTAACTAGCAATGCAAATGAACGTGAGCAGTGTGGCAATTTCCCAATGTTTGTTGGTTTTAAACTTAAAGCTGCAATATGTAACGTTTTGTATTTTACTTATGTTCAAAAGCTCCAATAAGTCACTAGTGGTCATCCAATGTGATGCAACAGTAACAATGTTGCGCCTCTAGCCTGCCTGAGCACCACTGTATTCATTGGTTTTCACTTTCCCGGTCGGTCGGATTTCCCCGCCAGACTTTGTGGTGCGCACAATGAGTGACGTGTTTTCTGTCAGCGAGAAGGCTGTGCCATATTCTAACGGGTAGCGTTATGATAGCTAGCAAGCTGAGCCCATTGCCAACACTTGGCTAGCGGACAGGCTTACAGACATGGCAGACGCGAGGGGCAAACAACCTGACCCAGCAGCAGTAGCTATTCCTCCACCAAAGAAACAAAGAACTTTGGAGAGCAGATAGGCAAAAAAGGAAAGCGATAGAGCCCGGGCCAAGACGAGAGTGAACCTCGGAAGTGTTCTCACAGTTGAGAGAAGAAAGGGATTTGAAAGTATTCAAATCAACCCAGAATTTGATTTTCTTTCTGATGAGAAGGTAAGACATAGCTAGTTAGATATATACACTACATGACCAAAAGTATGTGGACACCTGCTCGTCGAACATCTCATTCCAAAATCATGGGCATTAATATGGAGTTGGTACTCCCTTTGCTGCTATAACAGCCTCCACTCTTCTGTGAAGGCTTTTCACTAGATGTTGGAATATTGCTGCGGGGTGTTAAGTTGTGTAAATTCAAATCTGGTATTAGGAACAAAAGAGGTCAATGCACATCTTCTAAAATAGACTAGTATTTTAATTAATGCAAACCACTTCAATGGTAAATATGATGTTCGTATATACGGGTCCACTGAAATACCACGCAGGGCACTCAGAGAACTGATCCATTGTTCTAAGTTCTTCTTCAAATACTCTGACAAAGATAGTTCCCGCTCCCTGCTGGGCCAATCAGAGTAGAGACTGAGCGTGGTTTAGACTTACTCAGCCAATCGTTGGCGCACAGGCTGGTCCCAGTCCCTTGGCGCTTCACCGTTGCACACTGTTGCCAGGCATAAGTCTGTTATCATCACAACCTGTAGAGTCAGCACCTTTTTGCAGTAGACGTCCTTGAGCGCTCTAACAAAGAGGCAGTGTGTTTGTGTCTGTGAGAAATACAAGTCTGTCTCACCCTACTCCCTAACATTCCTCACATGAATCACAGCTTGTTATGTTAAACCATTTTTATCAGTACAGTACAAACCTATTATGTTTAATCATTAATGCATTCTTTCTAAGCTAGGCATCACATCTAGATCCCCACAGGGGACTTGCTTCCATTCAGCCACAAGAGCATTAGTGAGGTCGGGCACTAATATTGGGCGATTAGGCCTGGCTCGCAGTCTGTGATTCCAATTAATCCCAAAGGTGTTCGATGGGGTTGAGGTCAGGGCTGAGTGCAGGGCAGTCAAGTTCTTCCACACCGATCTTGACAAACCATTTCTGTATGGACCTCGCTTTGTGCACCGGGGCCTTCCCCAAACTGTTGCCACAAAGTGTTAGACTGTAACAGGACATTGTGTTGAATGACTGGAAACATCAAACTGAAATGAAAGGTTTTTTGAAACTCCCCTCTCCCCCTACAGAGAAGATGAGTTCCTGGTGCCTGGAGTCCAAGTGTTGGATGGGCAATGCGTTGAAGTTGAAGCTTTAGAAAAAAAGGTTTGAATAGTTTTCTGGGTTGACTTTGGGTGTTGTTGTTTTTTACTATAAACTTCAGAGTAGTTACAGTTTTAAATTAATATGTTAATCTTGGACATTTCCTGTAAGTAACGATGAGGACAACGATCTAATGAACAATGTAAGTATGAGCTGTATTTGCTTGAGCTGATACCTGTCCTTGCATATGTTGAGCAAAATCTACCAAAAGTTAAAGTTTGTCATATATAAGTGTGTGTTTTACAGTATAGACTGCGAAGAAGAGACCTGGGTGCCTTCTGATGACCAGTGTGAGACTTCCAATGAAGATTGGGAACCAGAGGATGACCGCTCCGATTATGGTTATGATCCCCCTCTTTGTCACAGTATGAGTTTCTCTTTCTGTCCCAGGTGGATAACAGCTTTCATACAAATATGATTCAACGAAGCAGTGTCTTCATAGTTATTGTGGTTGCCTTTGTCAACACAGAACTGGCGGTGCACTTCAGAATCCTCCATGCATAGACGCTTCCTGTCATTGGGCTTGATGAATCCGTGCATGATGCCGGCAATCGTGCAGTCTCCAGAACTGGATGTGCTGTCTTTTCCAGGACACCAGCAAGTAATATGTGAAGATAAAATTGTCGGCCAGCATGCGTCTATCACCAACGACGAGAACTTGAGGCAGCTTGCTACTTTTCTTCAGCTTCCTATACACAAGTGCACATACAAAGACTATGTGACTGGTGTAGAGTGTGTTGGCTTTCCACCATTTGAGCTTAAGGGGAACAGCAGCCATTTTGGAATGGGCGAGATGTCCCTACAGCCACATTTTCCCCTAGAAATTATATATTTCTCCTGTTTAGAATTTAGCCTATGTTCTAACATCTCAGTGGTATGCCTCTATTGCTTTGTGCTTGACTTGAATTGATCAAATGGTTTCTGTCGTGATGACTACATTGTTTGTTTGTTTTATATTTATTTCCTGTCCACTTTTTCCCTTGCTCAGTTATGCTCACATGGTCACAGCCTTTGGAAGTAGAACTTACAGGCCACCTTCAAGAACGGTATGCAGGCATGTGACTTCATGTTGGTAACCAACATTCTCCTCTCTGGAAACAACTACGTTTTGGCAGGAGAAAAGTGCTGAAGTCATTGACCGACTGCTAAACAAAGGATCGTGTTGTGTTCCTAGGTGATATTTGTTTCATCTATGTATGAAGCGGTACTATATTTTATGTCATCAACATAGTATTACATTCTCTGATTACTAAAAAACGTTTAGTTTTTTTGTGCATGTGTCTTTTCTAGCTGAAGGCAGAATGTACTCCCCAGGTAAATTAGAAGAGCATTTACATGATGTTCCACTTCATATGATGTGCCACTACTTTCTATATCAGTACAAACACACAATTCATTACTGTTTGTTGTCTGTCAACACCTTTCATAGGTCATTGTGCACAGCTTTGCACGTATAACATCATTGAGAATGAGTCGAAGGACATCATCCACATTGTCACGGTGGATAGGCGGGAGAGGCAGAGGAGCTCTGTCGTGATGGGAAAGCAGGCCTTTATTAGGACAATTGACCAGCTCATCTTGGAGGTCAAGTTGAAGAAGATCTGCACTGACACACATATTCAGATTTCGCCCCTAATGAGCAAGTGCACGTCTGTCTAGGTGTATGTAGGATCTATATTGACAAGTGATTGCACGACATTTTAGTATTGACATGTTCACTATTCTCATTGTGCTTTTGAGTTTAAACATGTGATTATTCCAATCTGTATTGTCCTACTTCCATTACAGATCCAGAGAAAGGAAAGTACGAGGACTCTAGTCTTCTTCATTTCCTTGACATATGGTATGGTGCCAAAAATATGAGCAAGAAACTACATGCGGTTAGTGTAACTACAAATGATGTGCTCTAATGATAATAACAACATATGTTGATATTGGTCTATAAACACACAAGTGCTTTTGAAATGTTACTTTTGATATATCCCAATTCCCAGAGAGCTTGCGTAGGCGACCCTGGAGAAATTGGGGGTTAAGTGCCTTGTTGAAGGACACAACATATTTTTCTACATACCAGTCTCTGGTATTTCAACCAGCAACCTTTCAGGTACCGGCCCATCGAACCTACTGCTGCCTTTGTTCAGTGACAGTAATCCAGGCCAATATGTTCAGTAGTAAGATTGGTAAAAATACAATATAGTGCACACACAGCATTACAAACGTGCTGTTCTGTGGTCTCCGGAAGCGTCGCTGATTTTGTCCTAGTCTACATTCAGCGATTACACCAATGCAATGTAAATGAGATGACTGTTATGCTATGATAGTAGACTCATCCTATTAGCACATTGGTCCTGAATTTGGAATTCTCTTTTCCCTATCATGTAAACTGCCTATTTTAATCATGAACAGTGTGATGATTGGGGGCCAATAGCTGTTGTTTGTCTTGGTAAACACAAATGATATGCATACCAGGCACTTATTACCATTTCATTAGTAATGCTGATTGTTTGAGGTGGTGTCTGGGTAGAAGTGTGCTCATGTGTAATGGACTTTCTCTCCCTGGCATTGTCTGTTCTACCAAACACAGGCAAGAATGATTTCTGGACAATCCATCATTCTGGTCTGGATCAAGGACATCGTCAACCATTTCTGGTTCTGCTGTAAAACTGCAGACAGAGTGCAGTTCATTGTAACTACTCCATTTACATCCGAAAACAACTACAATGCATTGCATTGATATGATCGGCATTTACTGTGCAGGGTATATTTCTGATCATTCTCTGAAGCAACATATTACTCTTATATTAATTCATATCAAATGTCATCCAAGAAACACCAAGTTATACAGTATCTTGTTGAGCAGACATAGAATAATACATATCCAGCCTACATATCCAGAATAATACATATCCAGCCAGACATAGAATAATACATATCCATTGTGCTGGATGGGATGACTGCCTCCCACACAAGTTGCATTAGATTTGTACTGTACATAGTTGAGTTTGTAATGCTCTCAATTATGCATTCTTAATTCATTTCAGAATCTGTGGAGGGGTGTCTTGCATCACGTGGTCAACAAACACGAATGGGCCTTCGGCTGCTGCCAGCATGACAATCTGGAGGAGAACCGCAACAAAGACTGGATGCAGCAGGGATCTTCAGCACACCCAAATTGTATTGAATGCATGTGGCTGAAAAATATAGAAGTACATCAACTTTAGGTGAGAAATCATTATTCATTCTGCCTTATAACCTCCTTCTCTAATGATCCAAAAAAGATTTACTAAACTGAATGTATTTACCCTGGAAATCTATGACTAATGGTCATCAAAGGCAAGTCTGTCATAGTTGGCAAGTGGTACAGTCGTTTTCCAGATTGTGCTAAGGATTGGTGGAACATGTTTGATTTGTTGTCTAACTTAGGTCTACATTTGAGATTGAGTCCTTTTAGAACCACATACTCATGTCAGCAGCAAAATATTTGCTTTGTCTTGTCCGGTCTAAGAGGCTAGAACCCTACTGGCAGCACTTGACTACAACCATATATCTTTCAGCTACAGGAAACTACAACAGAATCTAGAAGGTGGAGAGTCTAAGCTTTGAAATCTGAAAACGACTACATCCAGGAACTCCAGAGAGCAGTGTTGATGAGAAGACTGGGGGCTTAATCAGGGCTACCAAGGAGATGGATCCTGAGACCAGATCACCGAAGACAACTGAAGTGCCAGCACCAACAATGGCTGAGCTGATGCAGGCTCAAGTCCATAGAGGAGAGGTATGTTTAAAAAGTACAACTAATGTGCAAACACAATATGGGACTTGTTTCAGGAAACTAGGCGTATGTCGTTAAAATACATTTACATTTACATTTTAGTCATTTAGCAGACGCTCTTATCCAGAGCGACTTACAGTTAGTGAATACATTTTTTTATTTTTTTATACTGGCCCCCCGTGGGAATCGAACCCACAACCCTGCCGTTGCAAACACCATGCTCTATCAACTGAGCTACATCCCTGCCAGCCATTCCCTCCCCTACCCTGGACGACGCTGGGCCAATTGTGCGCCGCCCATGAGTCTCCCGGTCGCAGCCGGCTGCGACAGAGCCTGGATTCGAACCAGGATCTCTAGTGGCACAGTTAGCACTGCGATGCAGTGCCTTAGACCACTGCGCCACTCAGGAGACAAAATACACCAGTTTTGTGTTTATATTTTTATTGTCGGACGACAATAATATTCATGATGTCTGTATACAGTTGTCGCAGTGACATGTCAATAGACATAGTATAAACCAGCCTTTAGTCTTGAAATCTTTGGTTGTACACTACCGTACTCACTATTTAGCACATGGCCTCACGTGAATCCTTAAAGAGATGGGTGGGGCTTAAGGAGGTATGAACGATGCTGAATGGATGTAGACAAAGAAGAGCTCTCCAGTAGGTGTACCAGAACTTTCAAGGGCCATTTTCTCAAAAGTGGGGTTAAAAGTTTAGCAACTTTCAAAGCAGAATTTCTTTCCTATTGTTCCTCAACTGTAGTGTATAATATACCATTTTCTAGCGAGTCTCTACTTTTATTCAATGTAAAAAACACAATTTCAAATGTTGCTACATTAGACCGAATCGACCCGGTCGGTCACATATTTGTTTTCAGAAATGTCTATAGCAAGATCAATGCTGGCTCTAATTATCTTGTCTCTATTCCTAAGGACATGGCCTGAAGTACAGGTTCCTTTGAACAGGCGAGGACCTGAGCTCTCCATATTCTTTTCAGACTTGGTGGCTGCGGGGAAGTGTGAAAATCTATAGAGTACTCAGAGTTGTTAAGAGGGGGGGACCACGACGACAACAACAACCAAACATGTGAATCGTATGTAAGTAAGGGAAGTTTGTGAAAAACTATTTAAAATGATATCATGGAATATTATTCCTAATTGGGAAACAAATGAAGAATATTGCAGTGTAGTGGAAAGTGTTCAAACATGTAAACATAATTTGTAATAAATAAATAGAATAGTGCAGTGTTGAAATAGCATCAGCTGTAAGGTGCAGGATTTTTAGCAGTCTGAATTTGGAACTGTCTCTGGTAGTACTGCCGGACGGTATATGTCACATGTTATTTCTTACAATTTGGACTAGCCGCAAAATCCCCTCATCCAGACAAAAGTTCCATGTATGCTGTCCGCGTCTTTCTTTTTCCCAACGCAGTTAAGCCAAAACCACGCCCCGTTATTCAGAGGGGTGTTCTACTACGCTCCCATTGGCTAGCGTTTGTTGTCTCTCGACAGCTGTTGCCTCACAGTCTGTTGAGAGAAATGGATGAACACACACCCCTGAGAGTCAGTGACCTTCCAAGGTAAGGATGGAAAGTGTAATTTAACAATTAGCTTCCTACCGTAATGCAGGCCTATTATTAACATGTTTGGTAACATTTGCCCATGTATTTATTTCCAGAGTTTCAGTGAGTTGTAACAATGTCTCAGAGAACTCTGCTGAATTCCCTCAATTGAAGGTCAGCTAAGTTAACCTAGGCTACTTAATGTTACTTGCTCGGTATTTAAAGTTGTTATATTATCATTAGTAGTCTATTATCAGGTAAAAGCATATGCTTATGACTCATAATTTCGCAAATATTTATTAGCTAATAATTTCTATAAAATTGTTTAAGTTGCTCTGACTATAGCACTAAACACATCAAGTTACATTGTTTTCCTATTTAGAGTTGGCTACCCCCTGGGTACAAATATAATATTTGTTCACTTGTGGAGAGACCTACCCAGAGAGCACTCAACTTTTGAATTGAGCCTACGCCTAGGAGTGAATTCTGTTGAGTTACAAGAGTGATTTCTAAAGACTAGAGACACTGGAGTGACATGGAGGGTCCGCGTAACAAGACCCAGGAAAGGACATACAATTATTTTCAAGGTAATGATTGAAGTGGGTAAAATTATATTTCGTCAGTGGGATAGAGCAAATGTTAGGCATGCAGACATTCAGATAATAAATACAATACCCCTTCTGTTTAGGCTGATTACAGGTGCCAACTTCAAGATTTACAGTAGACCCCCCACTGCGGACAACAAGGGAACATGAAAAATGAGTATCACTCTGATACGCTGTGTCACCAGAAAGGGGAGGCTGAGCAGGTGTGTGAATGGTTTACATATAAAATCCTGTCCATTGTGGTTAATTGTTCTCTAATTTTGATTTAGCTGAAGACAATCAAATGTTTGTTCTAGGAGCAAGGACCCACATCTTCCTATGTATCCAGCCATGGTGCGTGTGTCCAATGTCCACAACCATAATCTCTTTGTGGCTGATGCACTTAAACACTGGGATGTTGGAGCCAAAGCCACAGAGACCTTGTCAAGGCTATTTGAGATTGGGCACTCCCCTTTATTAGCTTTGGATGTGCTAAAAAGTGATCTGCAGATGGAACATGGGGAGAATTACATATTTGCCTCAGCAAATAGAGCTCTCTGTCCAGACCTGAAGTTCTGTTACCGGTACGTATGCCTTATTCCCAGCACCAACATAATCTTCTCTCTTTCTTAAACATAATTAAGGTAATTCAGATTGACCTGTGTGTACACTGACAGTGGTAACTTTTTTCTTTACACAGATACAGTACTATATGAGGCATATGTGAGTGAGACCAATGTAAGTGTTTTTGCTGTGGACTCACAGGGGATGATCCAGTGTGTAAGAAATGCTGTTCCCTAGAGAAATTATTAAAGCCATACAAGATACACACGTTTCAGATACATTGGTCTCACCCACATACATACATTGGTCTCACCCACATACATTTATTAGTCATACATCTCATATATTATACATCTCATATATTATCTGTGTTTAGGAAAGTGTCTATAACAGCGTATTTTCATATCATATACAGTGTAAGATTGCAACTCTTGGGAGATTATGGAGCCAAAAAAAATACAAATACAAATACTCTTCTGTAGAAGGTTTATTTGAAATTTTCACCATATATTTGGCACAGATTGTATCAGAAAGTCTTTAGGAAAGAGTACGGAGAGCAGAGTGGGCCTTCATGATGTCAGCACTAGAGAGGCAGATAGAGGAGTACAATCTAAAATGCAGCAACACCTGTGCTAAGATAGCAACATCTTCAGGTGGAACTCCTCTCATGGCCATATGCTCCCCCCTTATGAAGCGGGTCCATCAGCTCAAACACAGTGGGGAGCTATGTTTCATTGATTCATCCGGAAACATGGACAGAGAAAACTGCAGAGTGTTTTTACTATTGATGCACACATGTGCAGGTGGTCTTCCTCTTGGGATCGTCTTCGCCCAATCAGAAGATGAGGCCACCATTTTTGAGGGCTCAAAGCATTATAGAACGCCCCTCTGAATAACGGGGCGAAGATGATATTGGCGGATGCATTTGCTGGGAGAGGTCAGAGGTCAGGCAGGGCCTCGTCTTCTTCTATCCGACGACTGCAAGGCAGAGAGAGGAGCATTAGGCCTTCCCGCAGGCAACCCTCCTCCTCTGTGTTTCTCACCTGCTCCAAGCAGTCTGGAGGTGGCTATGGAGCGAAGAACATGGCATTGAGATGAAGGACATGCAGGCCCTCTTTAGGATTGTCAAGGACATGCTTTGTGCTAGGGATATGGACAAGGTGAAACAACTCCATCATCTGGCCCTTGTCAACCCAGTTGCAGTCAGGTCAGTGTAGAGTAAAGTTATGTTAGTGTTCAGTGTAGAATAACAAGAACTTTAGTGTCCTCCTCACATGATGTAACAAAAGTAAACTCTTCAATACTGGTATTCACAGAACAGAATTGTTTTACCCGCACAAATGTTAAGTGAGGCAATACATGTCAGTTGTTTTATGTGTTCATTGAACAATTGCAGGTACAGCAAATTCCTGGCTTACCTGGAGAAACTCTATGGTCGTAGGGAGTGTTGGGCCCTGAGTTTCAGAGAGGACATGCTTACCCGTGGGAAGGACATCAACAACTACGTGGAAGCTGCCATGAGAGTCCTGAAAGACAAAATCCTCCAGAGGACCAAAGCCTTCAACCTGCCGCAGCTGTTTGATCTCCTCACATCCCGCTTGGAGACCTACTATGAAACCAAGGTGACAGATGTTTCACTTGGACGTTGGGAGGCTTTCCATAAGTCTAGATTCCTTGCTTTGGAGAGCAATCTTCAACGGTCAGACACCTGCCAGTTAAATAAAAGCATATTAGTATCACAGGCCTTATACATATCTTACCAAATTTTATTGATATCTTCTTATATACATTTTGATATAATATCCTAGATGCGGGCTGAGCTCTTTAAAATAACATCAGGAGGTAATAGAGTGCCAACAAAACATTATAAAACCCAACATGAAATTAATGTACTGTTAATGTACATAAATACATGCATCAGTGTTCATTGTATGTACTTTGAATACCTGTTATAGCTAACATTTCCCTGGAGTTCCTGCAACTCCTGAGGGACAAAAGTCAGCAAAATCAGCCAAGAGGTAAGTCAGACACAGGTAACATGCCTGTACTCAACAAGTATTTACACTGTTTCACAGACATACTATAACCACTAAAATAGATTGTCACATCATTTACCAGCATGATTCTCACTATTACCTACAGCTCATTCCGATCAACAATTTGGGGATCCAAGCTCACCAGTAAAAGGTATGAAGCTTTAAACATAAATGTTCAGTACATCTGCACTTCATGAATGAATACAGGAAAAGTATTTAGACTGGCACTTGTATTCTGTTTTGGTTACCGTTTTCCACTGTTGTTTTCAAATAATGGTATACGGTGTTGTCATCCATATTGAGTGCAGTTGAACCATCCAAATATACAACCTTCATTGCGCATTGTACCTTAGTAGTTGTATCTTAGTAGTTTCTATGTTCACTTGCAGACATGGCCACCTGCTTGGAGGAACAAACAGAGTGTGCTCCTGACCAACAGCCTGTGCCCAGTGACAATGATGAGGGTAAGTGAATTGTACTTCTAAGCAGTTCACATTCAGCACTGACATTATTTTGACAGTGACACATTTTCTGTAATTTCAGTTGTCTGTCCCCTAACAATGGGTTGAATTACTAAACTTTTACATTGCACAAATAAATATGTTTTTTCATTTTACAGACATATCCTCTGAAGTATCACCAACTGACCTGGTTGCTGGAATGCTGGATGACCTCAACAGGCTGAGTATCGATGACAACTTTAGTGAGGCACTGGTGGCAATGGCTAAGCAATTTCATGCAATTAAAGGCAATCCATCAAGGCTAGTGTCAGCCATCCATTGCCTTGGGAAGTCTCACATCATCCCAGCGGCCAACAGCGCAGCAGCACTCCGAAGAACTGCCAGACGACCAGGCCCTATGATTCCCTGTCAGCCTACAGCCGTTGCCCATCGTTCCACCAAATTAATCAGTGACTGAAATATTTTTCAATCTTGAAATACAAGAGCAAATGTTATTAATCAGTGACTGAAATTTTGCGCTACGTGATATTCACTTCCGGACTTGTAGAGCGCTCAAAGCGTTGTAGAATGCCCCTCTGAATAACGGGTGTGGTTTTGGCTTAACTACGTTGGGAAAAAGAATGACGCATGCCGTCTTGCTCACACATCTGTTGGGGCACTAGCCGCAGCACTTCCTCTTCAGGTCAGTGAGCATCTCCCAGCAATTCAGGCAGGTGCGATAGTGGGGCTGTCCTCTGTCTGGGATGTCTGGAGATCCTGGGATAGGCCTCTGCAAATCCATTAGGTAAAACGTCACTCCAGGTAGACGGGTAGCGACCTGCTCCAGCACCTTCCCCTTTCATCAAAGGACAGCTCTCTAAACTTAGCCTGTATAGCTAGTGAAAAAAAATGGAATCAAGTCAAAAATTGTGAAATATGATTTGAATATTGTGAAACTGGTCAACAGAACTGCACGTGAAAGATTTTCACCAACCTTCATCTGGTCCTGCCTCTTCTGTCAGTCGGGCAGCCCACTCACGGTCTTCCTCTCCAATTATTTCTGCAGCCCTACCTCTTCCTCTCCCCTATTTCTAACTCCTATGCCCAAGGCAAATGGGGACTGCTGCTGTTCAAAACTGGAATCCTACAGAAAAAAAACACATGTAAACAACACTGTTAGAAATGTATTTTTTTGTTTCAGTGCATGTTATTTTATGTAGCCAATAAATTATAAGGATTCTCATGCAGAAGGTCTCAGCCACACTTCTACAATCAATAGGCTACACAACATCTTGATAACTAATGTAGCTAATAAAATCACCACATGTATAGATAGCAAATTAAATGCATTGATTGTTCTTGATAACAAAATAATATGAAATTGAACGGGTTGCCTATGATTAGAGAAGCCTACATCATACTAATAATACAATTTCTTTCTCCTTTGGTGCACATTTAGCACCATCTGTCTTGTTCACATTAGGGTTTGCTACATCAAATAATTGGAGCTTTGTTTGTTTTTACTGCATTGGGCAATCTAAATCATGCACATGCACTTTCAAATATTTCACAAAACAGAAATGGGCATGTGAGAGCGACAAATTATACATTTTATTAAAACTGTTGCTTATTAAAACTTATTGAGTCTGAAAGGTGGCAAGTCTAATGGTGAATGTATGGACGCTGTAGCTCAGTTGGTAGAGCATGGCGCTTGCAACGCCAGGGTTGTGGGTTCGTTTACCACGGGGGACCAGTATGAAAATGTATGCACTCACTAACTGTAAGTTGCTCTGGATAAGAGCGTCTGCTAAATGACTAAAATGTAAATGTCTTGTTCTTATCCGACGCCTAGATATTGAGCTAGTTCTGGGACAAAAATGGTCTGATGACCCTGTGAAATTCCGGTATGTGGTTCTCGGTAATGGACGGCTCATGAAGAGAGGTGGGGAGTGTGTTGTGTACCTCCAAACAGGCGCGCAATGTTTTTTTCACTCAAAGGCGTCCGCATGGTCCTAAAGCACACAGTTGCCCTGTTTGCATCACATTCCAATTATAAAACTGGGGGAGACAAAAATGCAATTTCAGAATGTCCCCAGTGAAAGTTGCGCCCCTACCGCCAATCACGTTGATTTGCAAATGTTCATATTTGCTTAGATATGATAGTAGGGAGATTTGAATTTAACATTGAGCTTCAATTAATGTCTGCCTATGACCCCAAGAACACCATCCCCACCGTCAAACATGAAGGTGGAAACATTATGCTTTGGGGGTGTTTTTCTGCTAAGGGGACAGGACAACTTCACCGCATCAAAGGGACGATGGACGGGGCCATGTACCGTCAAATCTTGGGTGAGAACCTCCTTCCCTCAGCCAGGGCATTGAAAATGGGTCGTGGATGGGTATTCCAGCATGACAATGACCCAAAACACACGGCCAAGGCAACAAAGGAGTGGCTAAAGAAGAAGCACATTAAGGTCCTGGAGTGGCCTAGCCAGTCTCCAGACCTTAATCCATAGAAAATCTGTGGAGGGAGCTGAAGGTTCGAGTTGCCAAACGTCAGCCTCGAAACCTTAATGACTTGGAGAAGATCTGCAAAGAGGAGTGGGACAAAATCCCTCCTGAGATGTGTGCAAACCTGACCTCTGTGTTTGCCAACAAGGGTTTTGCCACCAAGTACGAAGTCATGTTTTGCAGAGGGGTCAAATACTTATTTCCCTCATTAAAATGCAAATCAATTCATAGCATATTTGACATGAGTTTTTCTGGATTTTTTTGTTGTTATTCTGTCTCTCACTGTTCAAATAAACCTACCATTAAAATGATAGACTGATCATGTCTTTGTCAGTGGGCAAACGTACAAAATCAGCAGGGGATCAAATACTTTTTTCCCTCACTGTATACACTACATGACCAAGAGTATGTGGACACCTGCTCGTCGAACATATAATTCCAAAATCATGGATATTAATATGGAGTTGGTCCCCTCTTTGCTACTCTGTTATAGCAGCAAAGGGGGAACACTTCCATATTAATGCCCATGTAGCTCAGTTGGTAGAGCATGGCGCTTGCAACGCCAGGGTTGTGGGTTCGATTCCCACGGGGGGCCAGTATGAAAAACAGATGTATGCACTCAGTAACTGTAAGTCGCTCTGATTAAGAATGAGATGTTCGAGAACGGGTGTCCACATACTTTTGGTCATGTAGTGTATATATTATCTTACTAGCTATGTCTTACATCCTCCTCCGATCTCAACAAATAATTTCTCTATGGACCTCGATTTGTGCACGGGGGCATTGTCATGCTGAAAAAGGAAAGGGCCGTCCCCAAACTGTTGACACAAAGTTGGAAGCACTGAATCATCTAGAATGTAATTGTATGATGTAGCGTTAAGATTTCCCTTCACTGGAACTAAGGGACCTAGCCCGAACCATGAATAAACAGCCCCAGACCATTATTCCTCCTCCACCAAACTTTACAGTTGGCACTATTCATTCTGGCAGGTAGCGTTCTCCTGGCATCCGCCAAACCCAGATTTGTCCGTCGGACTGCCAGATGGTGAAGCCAGCCGACCCTTGGCATTGCGCATGGTGATCTAAGGCTTGTGTGCGGCTGCTCGGCCATGGAAACCCATTTCATGAAGCTCCCGACAAACAGTTATTGTGCTGAGTTGCTTCCAGAGGCAGTTTGGAACTCGGTAGTGAGTGTTGAAACCGAGGACAGGCGATTTTTACGCACTATGCGCTTCAGCACTCGGCGGTCTCGTTCTGTGAGCTTGTGTGGCCGTTGTTGCTCCTAGACGTTTCCACTTCACAATAACAGCACTTAGAGTTGACCGGGCAGATCTAGCAGGGCAGAAATTTTAGGAACTGACTTGTTGGAAAGATGGCATCCTATGACGGTGCCACGTTGAATGTCACTGAGCTCTTCAGTAAGGCCATTCTACGGACAATGTTTGTCTTTGGAGATTGCATGGCTGTGTGTTCGATTTTATACACCTCTCAGCAACGGGTGTGGTTGAAATAGCTGAATCTACTCATTTGAAAGGGTGTCCACATACTTTTGTATATTTAGTGTATATGCAAATAAAAGTCTCATTACATTTTGGCAACATTTTTCAGGCACCTCCCTCATGTCAGCATCGGTCTGGACATGGCAGGCTGTAGCCAATAAGCATAGGCTATCACCTACACTTCGACATGTAGACTCATTATTAATGTACTTTTACATACACTTATGTTTTTCTTAACAGAATAGCTACAGGTTTGTGGTTTTCAAATGGTTAATGGCCTTGGTGCCCTGACAGATTAATCACCTCTTGAAGGCCAAATGGCTTTGCTCCTAAAATCACGGAATTCCAGGCCTGTTCACTGGAGGTTGATTTGGTGGAGTAGCCATTCCAACGTTGAATGATATCGGCAAAGATATTTAGAACTAACTCTTGTTCTATCTGTGATATCGTGGGTATCTTGCTCTGAGTCTTATCATTTAATGTCATCCGGTCGTTCAGATGTGATGACAACTTCCGCCAAGATTTTACAGTTCAATGGAGATAGCCAACTGAGATTAAACCTGCATTTGTGGATCATTTCTCTATAACAATACGGAATGTTAGTGCCATATTTCTGTAAACAAATGAAAACAGATCTACAGACATAATTTGATCCACAAATCCAGATTCGAAAGTGTTGTGTTGAAATTTGTGGATACCTACACAACACAATGCTTTTATTTATAACTTTGGAAAGATGTTTGTTAGTGTTTGTTAGGTTTGTTTGCAAATGTGAGAGCATTTACTCTAAAATCCTTAGCCATATTTACAAATCATTTTGGATTTATTAAAATAATGTTTTACAAATACAAGTCAAGAGGTGTGTGGATAGTCAATTATATTTTTGCGTTGTGTTTTTGGTTTACGGATCATGGTACACATTTGTGAGTTGTACACTGTGCGTTTAAAATAATATTGGCACTAATTGATCTCCATATTTATTTTTCAGCAGCCGGCATGTGAGAATGAAATCAAGAAGCTGAAAAGGCAATATACAGTTTCTGCATCTATGCCTTTGGCAGAGAACATTTATCCTGCCAAGAGTAAAGATGGTAGGATAAATAACATAGATACACAAATAAAAATGCACGCATGGCCACACACACACACACACAAACACAGACACGCACACACGCATGCACACACACACACACACACACACACACACACACACGTAATAGAAAAGATTACACATTATCTGTAACAGATCCTTCTTGCAACATGAACCCCTAAGCAGTTCATCGCCCCTAATGCAGAAAAACAACAACAACACAGCTAAGGAAAGAAAGACACAAAGAGAAAAGACAATCAAATGCCAAGAAAAGTTAACACTGATTAGAGGGTATTGAATCAAAGTAGGATGTAATTTTTCTCAGTCTTCTAAAGGGCTTACAGTAGAGTAGTTAGTGAAAGCTCTGGCTAGGCTATTCCCCGTTAGGAAGTGTGTTCTCTCAGATTACTTGTGTAAACCTGCAGCAGGACGGGGTGAAGTGAGGCTGAACATCCAACTCCCTCAAATGGTCACTGGTCTCTGTCTCTGGACGATCACATGCACTCACACACAGGCACTCGCACACATACACATTCATACACACACAGACTTCTGTTGGGCACGCCTGCATCAAAGGGGCCGCCGTGGAGACGGTCAAAAACATCAAGTTCCTCAGCATACACAGGGTGGGACGCTCAGCCGAACGCACCATTGGGTGCACACTGTCTGCCCTCCAGGACACCTCAGGAAGGCCAAGAAGATCATCAGGGACCTCAGCCCCCCCAACGGACAATTACCCTGCAAACACCACAATGGACTTTAATATTGTAATTGTCACAGTTGTAAATATTATTATTATTATTATTATTATTATTATTATTGATGTTTCATTCACCCCTGCACTGTTGGAATTCGGATGTAAGTATTTCACTGTTTACTGCAACTACATCTGTACATGTGACTAAATAAAACATCTAATCTAATCTATATTGAGGGAACTATTTCATTATTAAGATATCAACAGGCACACAGCATATCTAGAAATTATAAAGCATTTTCGAGCAAATATTAACATGAACATATTTTCTCTCTCTGTGATACTGTGAATAAAAAAAAAGATTAATTACTTTGTCAAAATAATTATTATATTGACTTCCGCCTTCTCTTTTATAATTTATCTCGTACACAATTTTCAACGTTTCTTTCAAGGCAACCCTTTTCAATACATTCAATCTAAATCAATGAATGCAGAAAAATACAGTGATAGGAAGGCAGTAGATACTGTAGGTCACTGAGAGTGGGCTGGGGATGGTAAATGGGTAAATGGAATAGTCTTAGTGGATAGCATCAACTGAACTCCATTCAGCATGATTAGGGTACGTTCCTACAGTAATTGCATTGACTTCCATTACTCTGGAGCACTTCAGCGCTGGATGAGTGGCATCTAATTAACAGCGTCTAAAAGCTGGAGCATGAAGTGCCTTCAGAAAGTATTCACACCACTTAACTTTTTACACATTGTGTTGTGTTACAGCCTAAATTTAAAATTGATTACATTTAGATTTTGTTGGTTACTGATCTACACACAATACCACATAATGTCAAAGTGGATTATGTTTTTTACATGTTACAAATTATTAAAAAATGAAAATCTGAAATGTCTTCAGTCAATAAGTATTCAACCCCTTTGTTATGGCAAGCCTAAATAAATTCATGAGAAATAATTTGCTTAACAAGTCACATAATAAGTTGCATGGACTGTGTGCAATAATAGTGTTTAACATGATTTTTGAATGACTACCTCATCTCTTTTACCCCACACATACAATTATCTGGAAGGTCCCTCAGTCGAGCTGTGGATTTCAAACACAGATTCAACAACAAAGACCAGGGAGTTTTCCAATGCCTCGCAAATAAGGTGTTATGATGAGTTTCTGGTATTGAGAAGTTCAGGATGCAAGAGAGCAGTTGACACAGATGGAGATTGGATTCAGTCATTAATTAATGGTTACAATGTTTGATTCAATGACAGGGGGTACGGACATAGCCTCCTGCCATCTGAATGACTTCCATAGACAATCTCTCAGCTTATATACTGCTCTTCCAACCTACTTTTATCTTATCCAGTTGCTAACCATTATTGATTGTCACTCATCCACCACCATATCATGTGCCTCCTTGGTGTCGTGTGGCACACTAGCCAGGCCATTCCATCACGCACCCATCCTAAGATTAGCACCATTAGCCCCCAATCTATCTTGGCACACTGACCTTCTATTCCTCACTCGTGACACCACTAACACATGGTGTGTCCTTGTCCTGTGTCCACATACAGCTTATGAGTTGCACATACATTAATGAATCTTGTATCACAAATCATCATAACAGAAGGGCACCTATTGGTAGATGGGTAAAAAAAATAGAAAAAAAGACGACAATGAATATCTCTTTGAGCATGGTTAAGTTATGAGTTACACTTTGAACGGTGTATCAATACACCCAGTCACTACAAAGATACGGGTGTCCTTGCTAACTCCGTTGCAGGAGAGGAAGAAAACCGCTCAGGGATTTTACCATGAGGCCAATGGTGACTTTAAAACAGTTACAGAGTTTAACGGCTGTGATAGGAGAGAAATGAGGCTGGATCAAGAACATTGTAGTTACTCCACAATACTAACCTAATTGACAGAGTGAATCAAGGCACTAAAGTAATAATGCAAAAAAATGTGGCAAAGTAATTCATTTTTGTCCTGAATACAAAGTGTTATGTTTGGAGCAAATCCAACACAACACATCACAGTACCACTCTACATATTTTCAAGCCTAGTGGTGACTGAATCATGTTAAGGGTATGCTTGTAATCGTTAAGGACTGGGGAGTTTTTCAGGATAAAAAATAAATGGAATGGAGCTAAGCACAGGCAAAATCCTAGAGGAAAACCTGGTTCAGTCTGCTTTCCACCAGACACAAGGAGATTAATTCACCTTTCAGCAGGACAATAACCTAAAACACAAGGCCAAATATCCACTGTTGCTTACTAAGAAGACAGTGAATGTTCCTGAGTGGTTTTGACTTAAATATGCTTGAAAATGTCTGGCAAGACTTGAAAATGTTTGTCTAGCAATGATCAACAACCAATTTGACAGAGCTTGATTAATTTTTTAAAGAATAATGGGCAAATATTGCAAAATACAGATGTGCAAAGCTCTTAGAGACTTATCCAGACAGACTGACAGCTGTGATTACATGCGTAAGGTGATTCTAACATGTATTGACTCAGGAGTGTGAATACTTATGTAAATTAAATATTTATGTATTTCATTTTCAATAAATTTGCTAAAATGTCAAAAAAATGTTATTATGGGGTATTGTGTATAGATCGGTGAGAGAAAACAATATATTTAATCAATTTTGAATTCAGGCTGTAACACAACAAAATGTGGAATAAGTCAAGGGGTATGAATACTTTCTGAAGCACTATATACAGAGATATCAATATGATGGTGCGGATAGACAGTATGGACAGTATATGAATAGAAAAGGTGTATACAGCAGTAGTTATATAGGATGAGCCATGACTAGAATACAGTATATACATATGAAGTGGGTAAAACAGTATGTAAACATTTTTAAAGTGACCAGTGTTCAATGACTATGTACATAGGGCAGTAGTGTCAAAGGTGCAGGGTAGAGTACCGGGTGGTAGCCGGCTAGTAACAGTGACTAAATTCAGGGCAGGGTACTGGGTGGAGGCTATTTAACAGTCTGATGGCCTGGAGATAGAAGCTGTTTTTCAGTCTCTTGGTCCAAGCTTTGATGCACCTGTGCTGTCGCCACCTTCTAGATGGTAGCAGGGTGAACAGGCCGTGGCTCGGGTGGCTGAGGTCCTTCATGATCTTCTTGGCCTTCCTGTGACACCGGGTGCTGTAGATGTCCTGGAGGCAGTGTGCCCCCGGTGATACGTTGTTCTGACCGCACCACCATCTGGAGAACCCTGCGTTTGTGGACGGTGCAATTGCCGTACCAGGGGGTGATACAGCCCGACAGGATGCTCTCAATGGAGCATCTGTAGAAGTTTGTGAGGGTCTTAGTGGCCAATCCGAATTTCTTCAGCCTCTTGAGGTTGCCGCGTCGGCGGCACAGTGTTTTCCTCGAAGCGGGTGAAGAAGGTGTTTAGCTTGTCCGGGAGCAAGGCGTCGGTGTCCATGATGTGGCTGGCTTTTCCTTTTTATAAAACTCAGTGCTAATAGGCCCTGCTTGGTTGCTTAATGGCAGGCACATTTTTGTTTTGTTTGTGAAGGAGATTCAAATATACTCAGTGCCGTAACAACAGATAATTGTTTTTTAGAACAACAAACAGAAGCTTCAGTTTTGTTGATATGTAATGGGTCTTTCAGGAGGAATCTAATATACAACCCACTAGCAAATTCCCCTATTTACTTAATTAGCATAATTGGCTAAATGTGCTTTCCCAAATAAAGTGCTTTTACTGGGCTCAACATTGACACAATCAGACCACATTAAAAGCATTAAAAGCTTTTTGGTTGGGAGCTTTTTAAACTATATTTAATAATAATCATTGGAAACAAATACAATACAGTAAACATTCATGCTATCTCTGAGAGGTCTACAGTAGCTGTCTCTAACCAGTCAGTTCCCTCAGCCTAGCATCTGACCTCTAAGAGGTTAAACAATACAACACAGTCAACCTCTTAAACTCTCCATCTTACAAACATACACACCAATTTAGATGACGAGATCATGCCTGTATATCGACCAGCTAGGATTGTCAGGTTTCTTTGCCATCTAATCAGAGACAAAACTCAGTTCTTGCCAATGCAATTATAAGTTTAATTACAGCCGATAGTGATCAGCCTTGCTGTTGTATCAAAAGGATATCTCGCCATTTAATGTGGACTCTGTAATGGAAGGCCAGTCTTAATGAATTCTACATTTGTGCTGTCTACGAATTTTGGACTGTGACAACCAAATGGCTAATAAGCATCTTAATGCAGTCTTTACATTTCTGGGATGGAGTGTCTAGAGAAGAAACAGAGCAGGGATTATATTAGCGCTATCTAATTAACCTGTGGTAGACCTGATGTGGACCTCACTGCAGAGTTCACAGACAAAAACCGTACTGGCAGAATCCATTCTCTGGGTAATGTATGCGGTGTCTGTGTACATTTATGATTGATGACAGGTTATGGGGCATTAATTAAAGTAATCATGTACTCTGTTGATGTCCTCCACACCTGCTAGTTGTTATGCCCCTAAGGGTTACATACAGTACATCGCAATTGGTACATGTTTTTGAATTTAGGTGATGTTTTCCTTATACCATCATGCACGCAATACCTCCAAAATCTTTCTTTTTTGCAAAGATGTGAGAGCACCGGAATAGCAATCACGTTTCTATCTATCTATCTATCCACTACAGAGAGTTGTACTATGAGTAGCTGTCTTCAAATACAATGCTGAGAGCCCTATACAACAAACCATCCACACGTCCTCTTCAGGTTGAGTGTTGTGTGTCACTGCAGGCTAAGCCAACCAGGCCTTTCCCTTTCCTTACAGAAGTGTGATTCCTGATTAATGTATGTATCATGCCTGTGTTGTTGATGCTCCATGCCCTGCGGAACCTTCTGCTGAATAGAATGCAGGGATTATTGCAGATAGGGATGGATCACAATAGCATGATCAAGCTGAGCTCTGGTCCGCGGATAGGAAGCTGCCTGGGCCACGGAGCCAGGCTATAGATTTAATTGTGGGAAGCTGTGTAGGCAAATTGCTTCAAACATTAACTTTTATCCACTGATGCTTTACACCCTCTCTCTCTCTCTCTCTCTCTCTATATATATATATATATACATATATATATATATATATATATATATATATATATATATATATACAGTGAGGGAAAAAAGTATTTGATCCCCTGCTGATTTTGTACGTTTGCCCACTGACAAAGACATGATCAGTCTATAATTTTAATGGTAGGTTTATTTGAACAGTGAGAGACAGAATAACAACAAAAAAATCCAGAAAAACGCATGTAAGAAAATGTTATAAATTGATTTGTATTTTAATGAGGGAAAGAAGTATTTGACCCCCTCTCAATCAGAAAGACTTCTGGCTCCCAGGTGTCTTTTATACAGGTAACGAGCTGAGATTAAGAGCACACTCTTAAAAGGAGTGCTCCTAATCTCAGTTTATTACCTGTATAAAAGACACCTGTCCACAGAAGCAATCAATCAATCAGATTCCAAACTCTCCTCCGCCTTCATCATTCTAACTGGCCTTCACCAAGACCAAAGAGCTCTCCAAGGATGTCAGGGACAAGATTGTAGACCTACACAAGGCTGGAATGGGCTACAAGACCATCGCCAAGCAGCTTGGTGAGAAGGTGACAACAGTTGGTGCGATTATTTGCAAATGGAAGAAACACAAAAGAACTGTCAATCTCCCTTGGCCTGGGGCTCCATGCAAGATCTTACCTCGTGGAGTTGCAATGATCATGAGAACGGTGAGGAATCAGCCCAGAACTACACGGGAGGATCTTGTCAATGATCTCAAGGCAGCTGGGACCATAGTCACCAAGAAAACAATTGGTAACACACTACGCCATGAAGGACTGAAGCGCCCGCAAGATCCCCCTGCTCAAGAAAGCACATATACAGGGCCGTCTGAAGTTTGCCAATGAGCATCTGAATGATTCAGAGGACAACTGGGTGAAAGTGTTGTGGTCAGATGAAACCAAAATGGAGCTCTTTGGCATCAACTCAACTCGCCGTGTTTGGAGGAGGAGGAATGCTGCCTATGACCCAAAGAACACCATCCCCACCGTCAAACATAGAGGTGGAAATATTTTGCTTTGGGGGTGTTTTTCTGCTAAGGGGACAGGACAACTTCCCAGCATCAAAGGGACGATGGACGGGGCCATGTACTGTCAAATCTTGGTTGAGAACCTCCTTCCCTCAGCCAGGGCATTGAAAATGGGTCGTGGATGGGTATTCCAGCATTTCAATGACCCAAAACATACGGCCAAGGCAACAAAGGTGTGGCTCAAGAAGAAGCACATTAAGGTCCTGGAGTGGCCTAGCCAGTCTCCAGACCTTAATCCCATAGAAAATCTGTGGAGGGAGCTGAAGGTTCGAGTAGCCAAACGTCAGCCTCGAAACCTTAATGACTTGGAGAAGATCTGCAAAGAGGAGTGGAACAAAATCCCTCCTGAGATGTGTGCAAACCTGGTGGCCAACTACAAGAAACGTCTGACCTCTGTGATTGCCAACAAGGGTTTTGCCACCAAGTACTAAGTCATGTTTTGCAGAATGGTCAAATACTTATTTCCCTCATTAAAATGCAAATCATTTTATAACATTTTTGACATGCGTTTTTTTTCTGGATTTTTTTGTTGTTATTCTGTCTCTCACTGTTCAAATAAACCTACCATAAAAATTATAGACTGATCATGTCTTTGTCAGTGGGCAAACGTACAAAATCAGCAGGGGATCAAATACTTTTTTCCCTCACTGTATATATATATATATATATATATATATATATATATATATATATATATATATATATATATATATATATACAGTGAGGGAAAAAAGTATTCAGACCCCTTGACTTTTTCCACTGTTTTTGTTGTTACTTTACAGCCTTATTCTAAAATGGATTAAATACCTTATTTACATAAGTATTGCTATGACACTCGAAATTGAGCTCAGGTGCATCCTGTTTCCATTGATCATCATTGAGATGTTTCTGCAACTTGATTGGAGTACACCTGTGGTAAATTCAATTGATTGGACATGATTTGGAAAGGCACACACCTGTCTATATAAGGTCCCACAGTTGAAAGTGCATCTCAAAGAAAAAAAACAAGACATGAGGTCGGAGAAATTGTCCATAGAGCTACGAGACAGGATGGTGTTGAGGCACAGATCTGGGAAAGGGTTTCAGCATTGAAGGTCCCCATGAACTAACTGGCCTTCATCATTCTTAAATAGAAAAAGTTTGGAAGAACCAACACTCTTCCTAGAGAAGGTCAGGGAGGTGACCAAGAACCTGATGGTCACTCTGACAGAGCTACAGAGTTACTCTGTGGAGATGGGAGAACCTTCCAAAAGGACAACCATCTCTGCAGCACTCCACAAATCAGGCCTTTATGGTAGAGTGGCCAGACGGAAGCCACTCCTCAGTAGAATGTACATGACAGCCCGCTTGGAGTTTGCCAAAAGGCACCTAAAGGACTCTCACACCATGAGAAAAAATATTATCTGGTCTGATGATGCCAAGATTGAACTCTTTGGCCTGAATGCCAAGTGTCACGTCTGGAGGAAACCTGGCACCATCCCAACGGTGAAGCATGGTGGTGGCAGCATCATGCTGTGGGGATGTTTTTCAGCGTCAGGGACCGGGAGACTAGTCAGGATTGAGGGAAAGATGAACAGAGCAAAGTACAGAGAGATCCTTGATGAAAACCTGCCCCAGAGCGCTCAGGACCTCAGACTGGGGTGAAGGTTATTCTTCCAACAGGACAATAACCCAAAGCACACAGCCAAAACAATGCAGGAGTGGCTTTGGGGCAAGTCTCTGAATGTCCTTGAGTGGCCCAGCCAGAGCTCGAACTTGAACCTGATCGAACATCTCTGGAGAGACCTGAAAATAGCTGTGCAGCGACTCTCCCCATCCAACCTGATAGAGCTTGAGAGGATCTGCAGAGAAGAATGTGAGGAACTCACCAAATACAGGTGTGCCAAGCTTGTAGTGTAATACCCAAGAAGACTCAAGGCTGTAATCGCTGCCAAAGGTGATTCAACAAATGATTGAGTTCTTTATATTTTTTTTGTAGCAAAAATGTATACAAACCTGTTTTTGCTTTGTCATTATGGGGTATTGTATGTAGATTGATGAGGGGAAAAAACGATTTAATCCATTTGAGAATAAGTTTGTAACGTAACAAAATGTGGAAAAAGTCAAGGGGTCTGAATACTTTCCGAATGCACTGTATACATATACAGTATGCATCTTCTGGTCACAGATACCTTAAAAAGTGGGGGAGGGGATCAGAAAACCAGTCAGTATCTGGTGTGACCACCATTTGTCTCATGCAGCGCAACACATCTCCTTTGCATAGAGTTGATCAGGCTGCTGATTGTGGCCTGTGGAATGTTTTCCCACAAGTTGCTGGATATAGGCGGGAACTGTAACACCCTGTCATACACGTCGATCCAGAGCATCCCGAACATTCTCAATGGGTGACATGTCTGGTGAGCATGCAGGCCATGGAAGAACTGGGACATTTTCAGCTTCCAGGAATTGTGTACAGATCCTTGCGACATGGGGCTGTGCAGTCCTGCAGTCAGCACGCTCCCTCTAAACTTGAGACATCTGTGGCATTGTGTTGTGTGACAGAACTGGCCTTTTATTGTCACCAGCACAAGGTGCACCTGTGTAATGATCATGCTGTTTAATCAGCTTCTTGATATGCCGCACCTGTCAGGTGGATGGATTATCTTGGCAAAGGAGAAATGCTCACTAACAGGGATGTAAACAAATTTGTGCACAAAACTAGAAAGAAAGAAATACACTTTTTGTGCATACGGAACATTTCTGGGATCTTTTATTTCAGCTCATGAAACATGGGACCAACATACACAATTGTGTGTGTGTGTGTGCTCACGCAATATGGCCTTATTTCAGCAGGAGTTGATAACGGAGCCGGAAGACAGAGGAATCGAGAATTCATTTTCCACACTTTCAAGTCTCAGCAAAATGAAAACCGTCTCTGCCATCAACCACCACATGCTATTCCATTTATTTTCACTGTGTGGGTTATTTCAATATATTTGCTAAAACGATAGGCTCAGTTGAATAATTTAGTGATATGATGGAAATGATTACACCCCAATTTCAAATATGCCTACAGTACATCCAGGGTATGTTAAGAGGAAATCTTCAGAGGGGGGAAAATAAATATAATCACAACTGTCACAGACTGCCTTTAAATGTGTATTGATTTCCTCTATGTATATCTACTTTATTGAGTTGAACTTATCTTAAGAGGTTTTTTCCAGCCTCTGTTATCAAAAGGAACGTTCACATTCCGATATGAAAAATAGTGTATTTTCTTTCCCTGCTCTAACAGATGGGAGCTCTGGTAGCATTTGTCTTTTTGGATAGCTGTATAAGACTTATCTGATACTGTGGAACCATCCTGATGACGGACTGTAGATTGTCTCTTTGGGCCATAGAATGTCCACAACATACCCATTGAAGCACTAACAAATATTGCACTGTTATTATTAGTTCAACCTCTGGGGCATACAATCACTGGTATATAAACAATAGTCTTGAGAAAGGCTGTGGGTTCTCTAGGTTGTGGCAATATAAGAACATTTTACATTTGACATTTTAGTCATTTAGCAGACGCTCTTATCCAGAGCGACTTACAGTTAGTGCATACATTTTTATTATTTTTTTTATACTGGAATCGAATCCACAACCCTGGCGTTGCAAACACCATGCTCCACCAACTGAGCTACATCCCTGCCGGCCATTCCCTCCCCTACCCTGGACAACGCTGGGCCAATTGTGCGCCGCCCCATGAAGAACGTTTACTTTATATATGGCATGTCCCAAACTCTTTAGTTTGACCCCTACTGAAGCAATCATCATCCTTGTGGTTCAAAACTGAGTGAACCTTGTTAGACTTGATTGTTTAGACAACAAACTTTAGATAAGAAAGACAAGGTCGTCCCCAAAATAAAGGATATACTGAAAGGGGGTTCTTGACAAAGAGGGTGAGTTTTGAGTCATGTTGTTCACTTTTGCATGGATGTGAGTCTCAAGGTTCTCTTCTTTATTTCTGTCTCTTTATCATCTCATTGTACAAAGGTACTCTTTGCACTTTACCATTAAGCACACACAGGGCACCAAGGTAAGAGTGTGAACTAGGGCTGGGCGATATATCAAATTAATTTGATTAATTAGAATGTATGTTTATGCGTGATATTCCAAATGCTTGTATCACAAGAATCTAGGTTTTGTTATTTTTCGTTTTTATGAGTGTTTATGTCCGCTTGTTCTCATGTTGTATTTTTGGTCTCGTCTCCTTCGCTTCTCTGTGCTGTGTGCACCTTCCCATTTACACCAGAGATCTGTATATAATGACGAGGTGCACATCTCCGCCCTAACAATGGGAGTCGTTGTCCCAAAGGCGGGAAGGCAGGCGACAAGCTTAGCTCCAAAATACACCCACAGAAACGCATTGGCCTTACTTTGGACCGATTTTAGCGAGAGGTTTTGCTTCACCTCTTCCTCTATAGTTTACACACACACCAAGCCCCTCCCCCTGCCTCTCACGCCAACAAAGTTGCGAGATCACATCTTCCTCTCTGACAAGCGGTTTCAACTCGCTATTTGCGATCAGTCATATGGACACCAAAACATATTGAGTCATTATTTTACTGCAATAGAGAAGTTAGCTTTTTATGTTTCAACTGATCAAATTGCGCGCAGAGAAGACACTACTGAAAGGAGAGTATCAATGAAAATTAATGCTCAGTTTGTCGCACGTGGCATTGGGGTACCGCTAGCAGCATTTTAGCCAAAGACTGTTATACTAGCTGTCTAGTCTGTGTTTTACAAATGTGCAATAAGCATAAAACACAATTATGTAAGGAATTCGAAACTCGTTCTTATTCTGAGAAATAAGGTAGGCCACTTGATTTCAACATCTGAACATACTAACATACTTTTCAAACAGTTGGAGACAGACAGAAGGGTGTTTTCATAACAATTCAACTGTTCAACCTTGTTAGCGCGCAAATAGATCCAAGTTGTCTAAACTTGAAATATAAAGATGATGAGACCTGTGTTAATGTTCTATAGCCTAATGCCTACTACAAGAAGTTAGTAATTATAAGTGAATGTGCATTATGCATGGTTCTTGTTCAATTTGTAACAAAAAAGGGCATTTTCATAGACAGGCTTGAAAGCCAGATCAGTGATTATTGCAAAAAAACAAGCAGGTTAAACTATTTTGATAAAATAATACAATTATTAGCGGGTCTTATTTTACATTTAAGTCATTTAGCAGACGCTCTTATCCAGAGCGACTTACAAATAGGGGGTAGAAGGATTACGGTTTGTCACGCCCTGGCCTTGAGAGGCCTGTTGTCTTTGGTTGGTTTGGTCAGGGCGTGAGTTTCTATGTTATATATTCTATGTTTATGTTCTAGTTATGTTCTAGTTAGTCTATTTCTATGTTGCAGTGCTAGGTTTGGCCGGGTGTGATTCCCAATCAGAGACAGCTGTCGCTTGTTGTCTCTGATTGGGGATCATACTTAGGTAGCCTATTGCCTACTGTGTATTGTGGGATCTTGTTCCTGTTAGGCTGGTGTTTGTATAGCCCTTTGGACTTCACGTTACGTTGTTTCTTGTTTTGGTTTGTATGTTTATTTGGTGAATAAACATGTACGCTTTTCACGCTGCACCTTGGTCCGACCCGTCTCTCAATGTTCGTGACAGAAGATCCCACCAAACAAGGACCAAGCAGCGTGGCCAGGAGGAGCAAACACCCGGGACACAGCGGGAGGCTACGTTGGTAGATGTCCTCCTCGGTTGGGGGAAAATCACAGAGGAGGAGGCCGTCCATTACAGTAAGGCAATGAAGGAGGAAGCCCGGGTAGGAGAGGATCAACGGCGATCAACGGCGACATCAACGGTGCCGGTCGAAGAGGAAGCCCGAGAAGCAGCCCCAAGAAAAACATTTGGGGGGGCTTACGGGGTGGACGACGAGGTAGCAGGAGGCCGTGAAAGGGCTGACTAGAGAGGAGGAGGCCGCTATTCTAGAGGTCCTCCAAGACCTGCGGATCGAGAGAGAAGAGCCTCGACCACTGCACCCGGTGGGGTTCCAGTTGGAGTCCCTACGACCATGGGAACAGGAATGGGAACAGTTTTACACTAGGAGTCGGAGGATGACGACGACGATGAGTTTCTGTTCCCTAACTCGTGGGGGCTCCCGGAGGAGTCCTCACTGGAGGAGGATTGGGCGCGGAGAGAGAAAGACTGGAACAGTCGTACATCTCCAACGCCAGTTCCCAGCCCGGTACGCGCCGTGCCTGCTTCTCTCACCAAGCCAGTGGTGCGTGTTCCCAGTCCGGCACGGCCTGTGCCTGCTCCTCGCACCGAGCCAGTGGTGCGTGTTCCCAGTCCGGCACGGCCCGTGCCTGCTCATCGCACTAAGCCAGTGGCGCGTGTTCCCAGTCCGGAGCCAGAGCAGTCCGCTCCACCGGTGCCAAGTCCAGCTGCGGTCAGCGGCTCCAATCCGGAGTCAGAGCATTCCACACCACCGGGGTCCAGTCCAGCTCTGGTCAGCTGCTCCACTCTGGAGCCAGAGCAGTCCGCTCCACCGGTGCCTGATCCAGCTCCGGTCAGCTGCACCACTCCGGAGCCAGAGCAATCCGCTCCACCGGTGCCTTTTCCAGCTCCGGTCAGCGGCTCCACTTCGGAGCCAGAGCAGTCGGCTACACCGGTGCCCTGTCCAGCTCAGGTCAACGGCTCCACTCCGGAGTCAGAGCATTCCGCTCCAACGGGGTCCAGTCCAGCTCCGGTCAGCTGCTCCACTCCGGAGTCAGATCATTCCACTCCGCCGGGGTCCAGTCCAGCTCCGGTCAGCTGCTCCACTCCGGAGCCAGAGCCGTCCGCTCCACCGGTGCCTGATCCAGCTCCGGTCAGCGGAGCCATTCCGGAGCCAGAGTAGTCCACTCCACCGGTTTCCAAGCCAGCTCCGGTCAGCGGCTCCATTCCGGATCTTGAGTAGTCCGCTCCACCGGTGCCCAGCTCCACTCCGGAGTCAGAGCAGTCCGCTCCACCGGGGTCCAGTTCAGCTCCGGTCAGCGGCTCCCCTCCGGAGCCAGAGCAGTCCGCTCCACCGGGGTCCTTCCAGCTCCGGTCAGCTGCTCCACTCCGGAGCCAGAGCAGTCTGCTCCACCGGTGCCTGATCCAGCTCCGGTCAGCGGCACCACTCCAGAGCAGTCCACTCCACCAGTGCCTAGTCCAGCTCCGATCAGCGGCTCCACTACGTAGTCAGAGCAGTCCGCTCCACCGGGGTCCAGTTCAGCTCCGGTCAGCGGCTCCACTCCGGAGTCAGAGCAGTCCGCTCCACCGGGGTCCAGTTCAGCTCCGGTCAGCGGCTCCACTCCGGAGCCAGAGCAGTCCGCTCCACCGGGGTCCTTCCAGCTCCGGTCAGCTGCTCCACTCCAGAGCCAGAGCAGTCCGCTCCACCGGGGTCCAGTTCAGCTCCGGTCAGCGGCTCCACTCCGGAGCCAGAGCAGTCCGCTCCACCGGGGTCTAGTCCAGCTCCGGTCAGCTGCTCCACTCCGGAGCCAGAGCAGTCCGCTCCACCGGTGCCTAGTCCAGCTCCGGTCAGCTGCTCCACTCCAGAGTCAGAGCAGTCCTCTCCACCAGGGTCCAGTTCAGCTCCGGTCAGCGGCTCCACTCCGGAGCCAGAGCAGTCCGCTCCACCGGGGTCCAGTTCAGCTCCGGTCAGCGGCGCCACTCCGGAGCCAGAGCAGTCCGCTCCACCGGGGTCCAGTTCAGCTCCAGTCAGCTGCTCCACTCCAGACCCAGAAGTCAGCCCCTCTCCAGGTTCGGGGTCTCCCACACCAGGGTCCAGACAGGGCTTGGTACATCGTAGGGGGATTGCCGATCCAGGCCCAGACGTCAGCCTTTCTCCAGGTTCGGGGTCTCCCACATCAGGGTCCAGACAGGGCTTGGTGCATCGTGGGGGTATTGCCGATCCAGTCCCAGACGTCAGCCTTTCTCCAGGTTCGGGGTCTCCCACACCAGGGTCCAGACAGGGCTTGGTGCATCGTGGGGGGATTGCCGATCCATGCCCAGACGTCAGCCCCTCTCCAGGTTCGGGATCTCCCACACCAGGGTCCAGACAGGTCTTGGTGCATCGTGGGTGGATTGCCGATCCAGGCCCAGACGTCAGCCCCTCTCCAGGTTCGTGGTCTCCCACACCAGGGTCCAGACAGGGCTTGGTGCTTCGCGGGAGGATTGCCGATCCAGGCCCAGACGTCAGCCCCTCTTCAGGTTCGGGGTCTCCCACACCAGGGTCCAGACAGGGCTTGGTGCATCGTGGGAGAGAAGAGAGGGGAAGCATCGCGCCGAGGTCCAGACCAGACCAGGGGCGCAACGGGGAGGCAGAGAGTAAGAGGTCGTCACGCCCGGAGCCGGATCCGCCTCCGAGGCTGAAAGCCCACCCGGACCCTCCCCTGATGAGTCAGGTTGGTGCGGCCGGAGTACGCACCTTTGGGGGGGGGGGGGGTACTGTCACGCCCTGGCCTTGAGAGGCCTGTTGTCTTTAGTTGGTTTGGTCAGGGCGTGAGTTTCTATTTCTATGTTGCAGTGCTAGGTTTGACCGGGTGTGATTCCCAATCAGAGGCAGCTGTCGCTCGTTGTCTCTGATTGGGGATCAAACTTAGGTAGCCTATTGCCTACTGTGTATTGTGGGATCTTGTGAGGCCTTGTGGGACCTTGAGAGGCCTGTTGTCTTTAGTTGGTTTGGTCAGGGCGTGAGTTTCTATGTTATATATTCTATGTTTATGTTCTAGTTAGTCTATTTCTATGTTGCAGTGCTAGGTTTGGCCGGGTGTGATTTCCAATCAGAGGCAGCTGTCGCTCGTTGTCTCTGATTGGGGATCAAACTTAGGTAGCCTATTGCCTACTGTGTATTGTGGGATCTTGTGAGGCCTTGTGGGACCTTGAGAGGCCTGTTGTCTTTAGTTGGTTTGGTCAGGGCGTGAGTTTCTATGTTATATATTCTATGTTTATGTTCTAGTTAGTCTATTTCTATGTTGCAGTGCTAGGTTTGGCCGGGTGTGATTTCCAATCAGAGGCAGCTGTCACTCGTTGTCTCTGATTGGGGATCAAACGTAGGTAGCCTATTGCCTACTGTGTATTGTGGGATCTTGTTCCTGTTAGGCTGGTGTGTGTATAGGCCTTTGGACTTCACGTTACGTTGTTTCTTGTTTTGGTTTGTATGTTTATTGGGTGAATAAACATGTACGCTTTTCACGCCGCACCTTGGTCCGACCCGTCTCTCAACGTTCGTGACACTGTTATACTATTCCAGGTATTCCTTAAAGAGGTAGGGTTTCAAGTGTCTCCGGAAGGTGGTCAGTGACTCCGCTGTCCTGGCGTCGTGGGGGAGCTTGTTCTTATGGTTGTGGAAGGCTTATATTTAGCCTAGGTATAACTTCACAAGCCCTGAATTCATTAGTTTATTGTTGACTGTTTGAAATGCAGTGTATTTTACCTTTAATTGTACAACAACACTTATTTCGAGAAAAGATAACAAAAAAATCAAATTGAGATTTGATTTTTAGGCCATATTGCCCAGCCCTACTGTGAACCCACTCTTTCTGACTTAGATGGAGAGGCCATACTGAAAAAATACAACCTCAAGAAATACAACCTCAACAGAACCAGCCCGGGAAGACGAATGATAGCCTATGGCATTAGCTCATGATTTATTTATTTATTTTACCTTTATTTTAACAGGGAGTCACCATTGACACCAAAGTCTCTTTTACAAGGGAGCCCTGCATATATACAATTTACAAAATAAAGTAAAATACCCCACATAAAAATAACACTACGGTTTACTATAGAATACTATAATACTCACTATATAATTATGTAGTAAACTGTAGTATACTGTAGAATACTATACTCCACACTGTAGTATCCCTTCATCATGTGTAGGACTTACTATAGAATTTTGTAGAATACTGTAGAATACTATACTACACACTGTAGTGTCCATCGATCATGTAGTGCTTACTTTAGAAAAGTGAAGTATACTGTATAATACTAGACCACACACTGTAATATCCCTCAATCATGTGCAGTATTTACTATATCATTGTTTTGTAAACTGTAAAATACTATACAAACACTGTAGTATCCCTCGATCATGTAGTGCTTACTTTAGAATTGTGAAGTGTACTGTAGAATACTATATTACACACTGCACTATCCCTCGATCATGTGTAGTACTTACTATATAATTTTTCTGTATACTGTAGAATACTATAGTAAATACTACAGTATTATTCGCCATAAAACACTGTAGTAAAAACTATATAATGTCCACAAAAACACTACAGTTTATTTGCATGTACCCCACCCATTCCCCTCCTCCATATCCCGATTTGTGCCACTCAAGAGTGAAAAACCTACGTGCCAAGTATATTGTGTTCCCTACAGGTTACAGAAAAGAGCAGAAGCGCTAAACTATCCGCTCAGATGCCAGTCCTGCCTACCTACAGGTTATGGAAAATTGTCTCTTTTAGTATTTGTCCAGTAGGTGTCCTCAAGGAGAAAGCCCCCACTTCTGTGTCAAACATATTAAAACAAAAACACTATAGTAAAATTGACTATAGTATACTACAGTCATGTCCGCAAAAACACTTTAGTATACTACAGTTAAGTCCGCAAAAACATTACAGTGAATACTAAGTATTCAGACCCCTTGACTTTTTCCACATTTTGTTACGTTACAGCCTTATTCTAAAATTGATATCTTTTTTTTTATTCCCCTCATCAATCTACACACAATACCCCATAATGTACTCTTAACCATCCGTGCTATTTTGTTTGTTTATTCGCATTGTTTGGAACTTATTTAATAATATGCCATTTAGCAGATTTTTTGTACATAATGTTGCTGCTACCGTCTCTTATGACCGAAAAGAGCTTCTGGACATCAGAACAGCGATGTCCAGAAGCTCGACGGGGCTGTAGTGGAACAGGTTGAGAGCTTCAAGTTCCTTGGTGTCCACATCTCCAACGAACTATCATGGTCCAAACACACCAAGACAGTCGTGAAGAGGGCACGACAAAGCCTATTCCCCCTCAGGAGACTAAAAAGATTTGGCATGGGTCCTCAGATCCTCAAAAAATTCTACAGCTGCACCATCGAGAGCATCCTGACTGGTTGCATCACCGCCTGGTATGGCAACTGCTTGGCCTCTGACCGCAAGGCACTACAGAGGGTAGTGCGTACGGCCCAGTACATCACTGGGGCAAAGCTCCCTGCCATCCAGGACCTCTATACCAGGCGGTGTCAGAGGAAGGCCCTCAAAATTGTCAAAGACTCCAGCCACCCTAGTCATAGACTGTTCTCTCTGCTACCGCACGGCAAGCGGTACCGGAGTGCCAAGTCTAGGTCCAAAAGACTTCTCAACAGCTTCTACCCCCAAGCCATAAGACTCCTGAACAGCTAATCATGGCTACCCGGACTATTTGCACTGCCCCCCCACCCCATCCTTTTTACGCTGCTGCTACTCTGTTAAGTATTTATGCATAGTCACTTTAACTCTACCCACATGTACATATTACCTCAACTACCTCAACTAGCCGGTGCCCCCGCACATTGACTATGCAACGGTACCCCCCTGTATATATAGCCTCCCTACTGTCACTTTATTTTACTGTATATATAGCCTCCCTACTGTCACTTTATTTTACTTCTGCTCTTTTTTTCTCAACACTTTTTTGTTGTTGTTTTATTCTTACTTTTTTGTTTAAAATAAATGCACTGTTGGTTAAGGGCTGTAAGTAAGCATTTCACTGTAATGTCTGCACCTGTTGTATTCGGCGCATGTGACCAATAAAATTTGATTTGATTTGATTTGATTTGATATTCACCATGAACTGGACTAATAATTTTTCTTTAATGAGTCGGACGAGAGGGATTTGCTCAAGACACCAGACAGGGCCCTCATCCCCGTCATTCGCAGGAGAAAGAGACGGAGATATCGCGGAAGGAGATCGGGGTGCCTGATAAGGAGCCGGCGACGAGTGGCTAATCTGCCTTTGCCATCGGTACTATTGGCCAACGTACAATCGCTGGATAATAAAGTCGACAAACTAAAAGCATGTATATCCTACCAATGGGACATTAAAAACTGTAATATCTTATGTTTTACAGAGTTGTGACTGAACGACGACATGAATAACATACAGCTGGCGGGTTATACACTGTATCGGCATGATAGAACAGCAGCCTCTGGTAAGACAAGGGGTGGCGGTCCATGTATATTTGTAAACAACAGCTGATGCACGATATCTAAGGAAGTCTCAAGGTTTTGCTCGCCTGAGGTAGAGTATATCATGATAAGCTGTAGACCACACTATCTACCAAGAGAGTTTTCATCTATATTCTTCGTAGCTGTCTATTTACCACTACAAACCGATGCTGGCACTAAGACCGCACTCAATGAGCTGTATTCGGACATAAGCAAACAGGAAAACGTTCATCCAGAGGCTGCGCTCCTAGTGGCCCGGGACTTTAATGCAGGTAAACTTATATCCGTTTTACCTAATTTCTACCAGCATGTTAAATGTGCAACCAGAGGGAAAAAAACTCTAGACCACCTTTACTCCAAACACAGAGATGCGTACAAAGCTCTCCCTCGCCCTCCATTTGGCAAATCTGACCATAATTCTATCCTTCTGATTCCTGCTTACAAGCACAAACTAAAGCAGGAAGAACCAGTGAAGCAGATGCTAAGCTACAGGACTGTTTTGCTAGCACAGACTGAAATATGTTCCGGGATTCTTCCGATGGCATTGAAGAGTACACCACATCAGTCACTGGCTTCATCAATAAGTGCATTGATGACGTCATCCCCACAGTGACTGTACGTACATACCCCAACCAGAAGCCATGGACTACAGGCCACATCCGCACTGAGCTAAAGGATAGAGCTGCCGCTTTCAAGGAGCGGGACTCTAACCTGGAAGCTTATAATAAATCCTGCTATGCCCTCCGACGAACCATCAAAAAGGCAAAGCGTCAATACAGGACTAAGATCGAATCGTACTACACCGGCTCCGATGCTCGTCAGATTTGGCAGGGCTTGCAAACTATTACAGATTACAAAGGGAAGCACAGCCGCGATCTGTCCAGTGACACGAGCCTACCAGACGAGCTAAATTACTTCTATGCTCGATTCGAGGCTAGTAACACTGAAACACGCATGAGAGCATAAGCTGTTCCGGATGACTGTGTGATCACGCTCTCTGTAGCTGATGTGAGTAAGACCTTTAAACAGGTCAACATTCACAAGACCGCAGGGCCAGACAGATTACCAGGACGTGTACTCCGAGCATGCGCTGACCAACTGGCAAGTGTCTTCACTGACATTTTCAACCTCTCCCTGTCTGAGTCTGTAATACTAACATGTTTAAAGCAGACCACTATAGTCACTGTGCCCAAGAACACTAAGGTAACCTGCCTAAATAACTACAGCCCCGTAGCACTCACGTCTGATGCCATGAAGTGCTTTGAAAGGCTGGTCATGGCTCACATCAACACCATAATCCCAGAAAACCTAGACCCACTCCAATTTGCATACCGCCCCAACAGATCCACAGATGATGCAATCTCTATTTTATTCCACACTGCCCTTTCACACCTGGACAAAAGGAACACCTATGTGAGAAATCTATTAATTGACTACAGCTCAGGGTTCAACACCATAGTGCCCTCAAAGCTCATCACTAAGCTAAGGACCCTGGGACTAAACACCTCCCTCTGCAACTGGATCCTGGACTTCCTGACGGGCCGCCTCCAGGTGGTAAGGGTAGGTAACAACACATCCGCCACACTGATCCTCAACACGGGGGCCCCACAGGGGTGCGTGCTCAGTCCCCTCCTGTACTCCCTGTTCACTCATGACTGCATGTCCAGGCACGACTCAATCACCATCATTAAGTTTGCCGATGACACAACAGTGGTAGGCCTGATCACCGACAACGACGAGACAGCCTATAGGGAGGAGGTCAGAGACCTGGCCATGTGGTGCCAGGAAAACAACCTCTCCCTCTACGTGATCAAGACAAAGGAGATGATTTTGGACTACAGGAAAAAGAAGAGGACCGAGCACGCCCCCATTCTCATTGGCGGGGCTGTAGTGGAGCAGGTTGAGAGCTTCACGTTCCTTGTTGTCTACATCACCAACAAATTAACATGGTCCAAACACACCAAGACAGTCGTGAAGAGGGCACGACAAAACCTATTCCCCCTCAGGAGACTGAAAATAATTGGCATGGGTCCTCAGATCCTCAAAAGGTTCTACAGCTGCACCATCAAGAGCTTCCTGACTGGTTGCATCACTGCCTGGTATGGCAACTGCTCGGCCTCCGACCGCAAGGCACTACAGAGGGTAGTGCATACGGCCCAGTACATCACTGGGGCCAAGCTTCCTGCCATCCAGAACCGCTATACCAGGCGGTGTCAGAGGAAGTCCCTAAAAATGGTCAAAGACTCCAGCCACCCTAGTCATAGACTGTTCTCTCTGCTACCGCACGGCAAGCGGTACCGGAGCGCCAAGTCTATGTCCAAGAGGCTTCTAAACAGCCATAAGACTCCTGAATATCTCATAAAATAGCTACCCAGACTATTTGCATTGACACCCGCTCTGGAGCAGGTTTTCATCAAGGATCTGTATATACTTTGCTCCGTTCATCTTTCGCTCGATCCTGACTAGTCTCCCAGTCCCTGCCGCTGAATAACATCCCCACAGCATTATGCTCCCACCACCATGCTTCACCGTAGGGATGGTGCCAGGTTTCCTCCAGACGTGATGCTTGGCATCCAGGCCAAAGAGTTCAATCTTGGTTTCATCAGACCAGAGAATCTTGTTTCTCATGGTCTGAGAGTCCTTTGGGTGCATTTTGACAAACTCCCAGCGGGCTGTCATGTGCCTTTTACTAAGGAGTGGGTTCCGTCTGGCCACTCTACCATAAAGGCCTGATTGGTGGAGTGCTGCAGAGATGGTTGTCCTTCTGGAAGGTTCTCCGATCTCCACAGAGGAACTCTGGAGCTCTATCAGAGTGACCATCAGGTTCTTGGACACCTCCCTGACCAAGGCTCTTCTCCCCCGATTGCTCAGTTTGGCCGGGCAGCCAGCTCTAGGAAGCGTCTTGGTGGTTCCAAACTTCCATTTAAGAATGATAGAGGTCACTGTTTTTTTGGGGACCTTCAATGCTGCAGACATTTTTGGGTACTCTTCCCCAGATCTGTGCCTCGACACAATCCTGTCTCGGAGCTCTACGGACAATTCCTTCGACCTTATGGCTTTGTTTTTGCTCTGACATGCACTGTCAACTGTGGGACCGTATATAGACAGGTGTATTACATTTACATTTTAGTCATTTAGCAGACACTCTTATCCAGAGCGACTTACAGTTAGTGCATACATTTTGTATTTTATTTTTCATACCCCCCCCATGGGAATTGAACCCACAACCCTGACGTTGCAAACGCCATGCTCTACCAACTGAGCTACATCCCTGCCGGCCATTCCCTCCCCTACCCTGGACGACGCTGGGACAATTGTGCGCCGCCCCATGGGTCTCCCGGTCGCGGCCGGCTACGACAGAGCCTGGATTCGAACCACTGCGCCACTCGGGAGGTGTATGCCTTTCCAAATCATGTCTAATCAATTGAATTTACCACAGGTGGACTCCAATCAAGTTGTAGAAGCATCTCAAGGATGATCAATGGAAACTGGATGCACCTGAGCTCAATTTCGAGTCTCATAGAAAAAGGTCTGAATACTTATGTAAATAAGGTATTTCTGTTTTTTATAAAAACCTGTTTTGGCTTTGTCATTATGGGGTATTGTGTGTAGATTGAGAAGAATCCATTTTAGAATAAGGCTGTAACGGAAGAAAATGTGGAAAAAGAGAAGGGGTCTGAATACTTTCCGAATGCACTGTATACATTAATACTACAGTATTTATACCATAGTATATTATATGGGACATGTAAAATAAAATACAATATAATACAAATAATCAAGAAAACATGCACATTCCTCAGCAAGGAGGTCCCCAATCAACATATTGAACTGCCCGAGAGGCACCAGAACATCCAGTTGTAGGGTACTCTGTAGGTTATTCCATTCATGGGGTACAAAGAAACTAAAAGCAGATTTACCTAACTTGACTTATGTGGAGGGTCACAGAGGGGGGAAAGGGGAGATAATGGCACAGATAGATTGAGGTGAGTGCTCCCATTTAAGCACTGCTGGATCTTTGACCACCTCATTATTGATTTTGTCACCTGATAGTGGTCTCCAGACAGCTGATAGATTGTGAAGGATACACTTCATTAACTCTTGACTGTCTTCTCCATTTACCTCCTAAATCTCCCTCCTTTTTCTCAAGCCTCTGTCAATACATGCACTATCATCAGAGAACTAGAGCCTGTCTGTCCTCCGCTCCACATTCTCTCTATTCTCCCCCTCACAGAGAGATGATGAGATAGATAAGTCATGGTAATGGTTGGAAAAGAGAGAGAAATAGATTAAATACGTGGATGAGCAAGGATTTAGCTACGGATCACTAAATTGTGAGAGCACCATTGACCTCACAAGTCGACCACACACGTCATCATCTCACAGAAGATGCTTTATGGGCTTCTACAAGACATGCACAGTCAGACATGAAACTAGCTTTCTCAATGGAGCTGAAGACATTGGCCAAAATGCACTCAATCTTTTTTTTACATCGACCATGACCATGGCAATTAGCTAAACCAAAGCAGACAGGCCACCTTTTTGATAAGTGGTAGTCAACAGACAACAATACAATATCCCCACGTTATTACCTATGAGTGGGGAAGCTTTGTAAGCCCATTAGCTCTACAACAACTACCAGCGATGAAAGAAGCAGCCTAGTCTGTTTCTGCTGTACCATAATAGAGAGCTGTAAAGGTTAACTCAAACTACCGAGTAGAGCAGCGCAGAGCTACCAAGCATCAATCCGAAACCCTGTCTTCTGGGTAAATCCATTTGAATTCAATCACTTTTAGATGTAAAATAACCCTGTAAGCTTTTAAATGAAATCAATCTTAGCCGTTTATCTTTTCCAGTGATGAAGCCATGGATGTGTCATGGTATGGTAGGGTTTGTAAAAGGGGGCAACTTTGAACACTTTTATCTCTTCAATGTTTTGTCATGCAGGTACAAAAAGCAACTTTCTGAGCACTTTCACAATGGGCAAATATGTATGGAAGGTTTTGTTCAAATCAAAAGGAGTGCTGTCAAAAAGAGATTGAAATTCAGATGAATTTACCCTTCTATGGAAATACCAGTGGCTCCTCTGTTAAATGAAGATGATCCAGTGACTCCTATTCTAAATAAACCTCTTTCTCTTTCTCTCTCTCACTCCACACGGTAATGGTACAAAAATATCACATTTGTTGATAATTGCGCCCTGCATCATTTTGAAACTCAATGACACTTCGGAATAAAAGGGTTCCAGTAAAACTAGCAAACCAACATTTACATTTTAGTCATTTAGCAGACACTCTTATCCAGAGCGACTTATAGTAGTGAGTGCATACGTTTACGTACTGGTCCCCTGTGTGAATTGAACCCACAACCCTGGCGTTGCAAGCGCCATGCTCTACCAACTGAGCCACACCTGACAGCGCTGTTATGTGAAGTTACTGGTTGTTGTTGCATTTCTCAATGAATTATTAGACACGGACACATTAAATGCTAATTGTGCTAATATCCAGGCAAAGTCGTTCCCAATATGCATATTAAGTCCATAATCACTTGATATCAATGATAATAAACACAGCCCAATATACACACACTATACTATGGCTCATACAGTGTCCTCAAAATATCCCTGGCTACCTTTACCCATGCCCTACCCACTTTGACAACAGACCGAATGAAACTACATTGGTAAGCGAAGCATGTTGTCTTTTACAAATAATTTGGAGGAGACTGCAGTGGTCCGTCCCAGTGTACTTGCCTCCATTAAACAGGCCTACTAATGTAAGCGTTCTGAGCCTGAGGCGCTCTGCTCCTCTCCTGTTTCCTGTTTGTGCCGCTGAGTCTTGTTTCCCCTTAATAGATTTCCCTCTTTACACATCAAGACACACATGCATGAATATTGAAAACACACACGCATGCATGCAAAATCACTTACACAAACAAAACACATTCATAATAAAAAACGTGGGCATATTCACATCACACACACACACACACACACACACACACACACACACACAAACACAATGCACATGAGAGCACACACACTTTTGTTTTCATCACTGTGTAATGTAGTGGACATTAATTGATGAGAACCTGAGTGAGTCGTTATGCATGCTGGTTGAGTTGTTTGAGTAGTGTGACAGCCACTCATTACAATCACCATCCCCATCACCATGTCCTCCTGACAAAGACAGAACCACTGGAACACTCATCAATATCTGCTCCTTGGATTATGCTACAAACAGCATTTTGTTCTCAATCAACAGGAAATATTGATGGATCTCCATTTCTAAAGGCATGGATCTGTTTCAATGCTGTGTAAAGACCTTGAAGGAAGCAGTCATTGATCAGAAGTCCTTTCATGTCCTTGCCCAGTGTGATGTATTGTGCTGGGAACATCACAAGCTAGCTTACACTGGAAACAATAGGCTAGCCTCCATGGGGCAGTTCCTAGACATTTACATTTACGTCATTTAGCAGACGCTCTTATCCAGAGCGACTTACAAATTGGTGCATTCACCTTATAGCCAGTGGGATAACTACTTGACAATGTTTTTCTTTTCTTTTTTCTTTTTTTTTTTGGGGGGGGGTTGGGGTGGGGTAAGGGGGGGGGGGGGGTAGAAGGATTACTTTATCCTATCCCAGGTATTCCTTAAAGAGGTGGGGTTTCAAATGTCTCCGGAAGGTGGTCAGTGACTCCGCTGTCCTTGCGTGGTGAGGGAGCTTGTTCCACCATTGGGGTGCCAGAGCAGCGAACAGTTTTGACTGGGCTGAGCGGGAACTGTGCTTCAGCAGAGGTAGGGGAGCCAGCAGGCCAGAGGGGGATGAACGCAATGCCCTCGTTTGGGTGTAGGGAGTGATCAGAGCCTGAAGGTACGGAGGTGCCGTTCCCCTCACAGCTCTGTAGGCAAGCACCATGGTCTTGTAGCAGATGCGAGCTTCAACTGGAAGCCAGTGGAGTGTGCGGAGGAGCGGGGTGACGTGAGAGAACTTGGGAAGGTTGAAAACCAGACGGGCTACGGCATTCTGGATGAGTTGTAGGGGTTTAATGGCACAGGCAGGGAGCCCAGCCAACAGCGAGTTGCAGTAATCCAGACGGGAGATGACAAGTGCCTGGATTAGGACCTGTGCCGCTTCCTGTGTAAGGCAGGGTCGTACTCTCCGAATGTTGTAGAGCATGAACCTACAGGAACGGGTCACCGCCTTGATGTTAGCGGAGAACGACAGGGTGTTGTCCAGGGTCACACCAAGGCTCTTCGCACTCTGGGAGGAGGACACAACAGAGTTGTCAACCGTGATGGCGAGATCATGGAACGGGCAGTCCTTCCCCGGGAGGAAGAGCAGCTCCGTCTTCCCAAGGTTCAGCTTGAGGTGGTGATCCGTCTTGAGGTGGTGATCCGTCATCCATACTGATATGTCTGCCAGACATGCAGAGATGCGATTCGCCACCTGGTTATCAGAAGGGGGAAAGGAGAAGATTAGTTGTGTGTCGTCTGCGTAGCAATGATAGGAGAGGCCATGTGAGGATATGACAGAGCCAAGTGACTTGGTGTATAGCGAGAATAGGAGAGGGCCTAGAACTGAGCCCTGGGGGACACCAGTGGTGAGAGCACGTGGTGCGGAGACAGCTTCTCGCCACGCCACTTGGTAGGAGCGACCGGTCAGGTAGGACGCAATCCAAGAGTGAGCCGCGCCGGAGATGCCCAGCTTGGAGAGGGTGGAGAGGAGGATCTGATGGTTCACAGTATCAAAGGCAGCAGACAGGTCTAGAAGGACAAGAGCAGAGGAGAGAGAGTTAGCTTTAGCAGTGCGGAGAGCTTCCGTGACACGGAGAAGAGCAGTCTCAGTTGAATGACCAGTCTTGAAACCTGACTGGTTTGGATCAAGAAGGTCATTCTGAGAGAGATAGCAAGAGAGTTGGCTAAAGACGGCACGCTCAATAGTTTTGGAGAGAAAAGAAAGAAGGGATACTGGTCTGTAGTTGTTGACATCAGTGGGATCGAGTGTTGGTTTTTTGAGACGGGGTGCAACTCTCGCTCTCTTGAAGATGGAAGGGACATAGCCAGCGGTCAAGGATGAGTTGATCAGCGAGGTGAGGTAAGGGAGAAGGTCACCGGAGATGGTCTGGAGAAGAGATGAGGGGATAGGGTCAAGCGGGCAGGTTGTTGGGCGGCCAGCCGTCACAAGTCGTAAGATTTTATCTGGAGAGAGAGGGGAGAAAGAAGTCAAAGCATAGGGTAGGGCAGTGTGAGCAGGACCAGCATTGTCATTTGACTTAACAAACGAGGATCGGATGTCGTCAACCTTCTTTTCAAAATGGTTGACGAAGTCATCCACAGAGAGGGAGGAGGGGGGGAGGGGGAGGAGGATTCAGCAGGGAGGAGAAGGTGGCAAAGAGCTTCCTAGGGTTAGAGGCAGATGCTTGGAATTTAGAGTGTTAGAAAGTGGCCTTAGCAGCAGAAACATATGAAGAACATGTAGAGAGTAGGGAGTGAAAAGATGCCAGGTCCGCAGGGAGTCTAGTTTTCCTCCATTTCCGCTCGGCTGCCCGGAGCCCTGTTCTGTGAGCTCGCAATGAGTCATCAAGCCACAGAGCTGGAGGGGAGGACCGAGCCGGCCGGGAGGATAGGGGACATAGAGAGTCAAAGGATGCAGAAAGGGAGGAGAGGAGGGTTGAGGATGCAGAATCAGGAGATTGGAGGGAGAAGGATTGAGCAGAGGGAAGAGATGATAGGATGGAAGAGGAGAGAGTAGCGGGAGAGAGAGAGCAAAGGTTGCGACGGCGCATTACCATCTGAGTAGGGGCAGAGTGAGTAGTGTTGGAGGAGAGCGAGAGAGAAAAGGATATAAAGTAGTGGCGGACACATGGAGGGGAGTTGCAGTGAGATTAGTAGAAGAACAGCATCTAGTAAATATGAGGTCAAGCGTATTGCCTGCCTTGTGAGTAGGGAGGGACGGTGAGAGGGTGAGGTCAAAAGAGGAGAGGAGTGGAAAGAAGGAGGCAGAGAGAAATGAGTCAAAGGTAGACGTAGGGAAGTTGAAGTCCCCCAGAATTGTGAGGGGTGAGCCATCCTCAGGAAAGGAACTTATCAAGGCGTCAAGCTCATTGATGAACTCTCCAAGGGAACCTGGAGGGCGATAGATGACAAGGATATTAAGCTTAAATGGGCTAGTGACTGTGACAGCATGGAATTCAAATGAGGAGATAGACAGATGGGTCAGGGGAAAAATAGAGAATGTCCACTTGGGAGAGATGAGCATTCCTGTGCCACCACCCCGCTGACCAGATGCTCTCGGGGTATGCGAGGAGAGAGCAGTAGGAGTAGCAGTGTTTACAGAGGTAATCCATGTTTCCGTCAGCGCCAAGAAGTCGAGGGACTGGAGGGTAGCATAGGCTGAGATGATCTCCGCCTTGTTGGCAGCAGAACTGCAGTTCCAGAGGCTGCCTGAGACCTGGAACTCCACGTGGGTGGTGCGTGCAGGGACCACCAGGTTAGAGAGGCAGCAGCCACGCGGTGTGAGGCGTTTGTATAGCCTGTGCGGAGAGGAGAGAACAGGGATAGACAGAGGCATAGTTGACAGGCTGCAGAAAATGGCTACAATAATGCAAAGGAGATCGGAATGAAATGAACTAAACCTCTGGGAAAGGAGAGAGCGGGGCCTCACTCACCACAACACCCAAATATAACTCTCCCAACTTCCACCTCAGAAACTATAATTGTTGTAAACTACAGCGGTTCAATGTTTTCTAGGAATAGATTAACTTAGTTTATTCAGCTAGCTAACTAGGTACAGTATTCTTCCGTGAAAATCGTCCAGGTAGCATGCCGGACTCCAACAACACGGTTTAGCACCAATACTTGGCCACAACAAACCACCAGTGTGTCAACACGCCAAGCAGATCGTTCGTGTCCGTGTCTAACGTTGTGGGTTAGTCCCGACAGCTTGAGCGAGTCCGTCGTCAACTTATTCAGCCAGTTAGTTAGCTAGAATAGTTAGCATACTAGCTAGCCATTGCTTTCAGACAAAGAAGAAACACCCTCCTTTCACGGCACGAACGCACAGAGAGAGCCAAACTAACGTTAACTAGTCACCCATGTCCCGAATTCCTTGAACGACTCTGGCTACCAATATGTAAAAACAAAACACAAATGTAGGTTATGACTTACCCCTAGCAGCTACTGTTAGCTAGCCAAGTGCAAAGCTAGCCACTGAATTGACTCAGCCAGTTCGCGTCTGTTCGCTAGGTCGTTCCAGCTATTGTTTACTAGTTGCTATCCAGGTAGCAACAAGCTAGCTAAATTTCAAGCACAGTAGCCACTTACTACCTAACGTTAACGGTTCAGACAATGAGGTTAGAAAACAGCTGAATGGTAGGCAATTATTGTATGTAATTATTGTAGGCAGCCAGCTGGCGTAATTACAGGCACTCTCAGGCGTGAAAAAACTATACCGTTGCTAATAGTTGCCAGTAGCTACCCTCCAGGTAGTGGGTTAGCCAGCTAGCTTCGTGCTTCACCGGGCTCAGCCGAATACAATACTAACCTACAATAATTACATACAACAACCCACGATAACTACCTACAATACCTAACTACAATCTAAATACATAGTTTAAGCCTTACTCGACAAAGCCCAAACTATGTATGAAGCCAAGCTTACCCGACGACCTCACCCGACAACCTCCTCCTAGACGCATCCTGAGAGTCTGAAACACACACACACACACAGAGTGTTTGATGAGGATCCACTTTGAAAGTATTAGCTACCTTCATCTTGTGTTTGTTCTAAAGTCATTACGTTTTCTTGCATTGTGTGTCTTCAGTCGAGAGGAGAAGGCTACACCCGGGAGCTGAATGACAAAACAGTAATAAAGAAATGTAATTCATCAGATGTTCACTGGAATATAATATATTTTCCAGTCTAGTATGACTTCCTGTGTTTAACTTTACACCTTACTATACATTATTGGCTATATTGAAGACTTGAAGGTGTATGATGGTGAATTGAAACCAAATCCATCTCCAGTGTCAATATTTCATCCTTTAATTAAACGTGACTGTGTCTATCCATCATAGCTTCAGAGAGACGGATGGATGACCAGAGACTAGATGGATGGATAGTTATGTTTTATTGATGAACAGGTAGTTATTTTTTATTGCTTTGACATTTGACTCAACTGTGGCCGTGGATCTATGATGTGCTTGCCGTTACTGAAGGGTCATGCTTTCATCCAAGTATTTCGTTTATAATCTTAACCTACAGTAACATTCAGACATCTCAACTAAATCTAAATACTTGGAGCTACTGTTGGTAATGCTCCCTTCTCATCACACCATGTGTAGCCCTTGTATACTGTCAACTACTCATGGTGTTGTAAACAAATACATGTTTTAACTTTTTATAAAATAAATGCATATTGCGTTCAATATTAATAGAAAAAAAGATATAAGACAGTAACAGCCGTGCAAAGCATCTGTTGAGTTCAGTCTTTCCGATCACCATTCACTCCAGCTTTTAGAAACTAAAAGCATCCTCTTATCATAAATAGAAAGTCTATTACTAGAGAATCCATAAAAATAATGAACTCTCGACATGGCCAAAAACGAATGAGCTTGCCAAAAATGAGAGTAGGGCTGCAAATGAAGCAGAAAAGCCTGCGGAAATACTTCTGTGCTGACATTTAATTTAACATATTATGGTAAATTAAAAAGGTGATTAATAAATTTGATTTTTTCATTATTTTCTCTGTGAAGAAGCCTCATGTCATATTGACCCTAGTGCTGTTCGTACACATTGTCACATATTTTGCAAGCCACACGCACAAACATACCCACATCCACACAAAGGCCTACAGAATGTACCTGCACACACAGTCCCTGAAACATGTTATTTCACTGCTCCCTTGGGGCACATTCAATCGATCACACATGAGATAGTCATCCAACAGAGAATGAGAAAAATCATGTGGCTGATTCAATGTCCCCGTCTCTGGAATAATGTCTCCTCACTGACTGTGACAGACACTTTCTTCACTGCTCTTTCCGTTTTCTGACATATAACCACACTTTTTGTTCATCAGACCTATAACACAAGACAAATAGTAAAATGTTGCATCTGTTCAAGTGTTTTACCTACTTGGTGTGTTAACAACTTAGAGAGAGTTCTTGCCTTTCTGAGATAACATAAAATCATTATAATTATGTCCATATGGCCCTATAAACCAGACTGAAAGCATTTATATTAAGATAGATTCAATAGAGCGCGCCAGCTTGTAGTCCTAAAACCCGGAAATGAGTTACCTCTGGTTCGTTCAGCCATTCATATGGGGAAAATGAATGGGGAAAGAATAGGGTTTTGGGATAAACACCGAAAATATGGTCTGAGGTTACAGTCTTAGGAGCTCTTATACATTTTGTTCTATGAGATACTATCAGTCAGTTAACATGACCTTTATGAATTATGAATCAAGCCTTTCTGTGCTTTATGGGCTTTTTCTGATTACATAAATCCTTCAAAATTCACAGAAAGTGACGTTAGCTGATGAAGATTATCTCAAACAAAAAAACGTATAATATCTCCAATGCCTGTGTTTACCATAGACCTTATTTTCAGTGTTTATCCAAAAACCCTACAAAAACTCCATTATTTTTCAGATAGGCTTTGTCCAACGAACCATAGCGGAGTTAGTGCCTACAAAAAGACACCATTACTATTACTCTCAATACTGTATACTTCTCCTGAACATAGAATCAGAATACTTCCACCATTCCAAATATGGCCTTGCCTTTCCTAATGTTAATTAGCTTTATTAACACCATCAACACACTAATTGTGTGTTTGGTGTAGGCTGACCTTAGCCTGACGTTTTGATAGCCGTGTAATTCTCTCTCGGACAAGTTGAGAATTCTCGTCAAGAAGAGAGGCACGGAAGCCCAGTCTAGCTAGCCTGTAGCCTCAAATGGAGGACGCTAACAAATGTTTTCAACTCTGCAGGAGCTGTGTTTATTTTGCTATATTCCGGGACAATGTGGACCGCCCAGACTTTCAATGTAGCAACTGTTTGCTTGCAAAGGACTACAGGGGTGAAGTGGCTACTCTTAGCAAACAAGTGACAAACTTACACAAGCTACTGGGAAATCCATGCCCATCTACTCTTTCTTTCTCTTCTACCCCAGTATCCTGACGCTGCTCTGGCCTGGTGGAAGTGTCGCCGCCGTGTCGGCTCTCCACAACCGACTGGCCGGTGTTCTGCAGGGATCCCTCACCATACTGTTAGCACTGAGGCGGTGTGCCCTAGTAGGAAGTCCACTGTGTGCAGCTCACTTGCTAGTAACAGAAGACATTCATATTCTGACTCTCTGAAACACACTTGGATAATACCTTTGATGATACAGTTGTAGCAATACATGGTTACAACATCTACGGAAAATACAGAATTGCTAAAGTGCTAACAGTCAGTATCTGCATAATATGTGAAATGCTTGATAATGTATGTGATAACAATAGAGGTATATTTTCTGGGTGAACTAAATATTGACTGGCTTTCATCAAGCTGCCAACTCAAGAAAAAGCGTTAAACTGTAACCATTGCCTGCAACCTGGTTCAGGTTATCAGTCAACCAACAGGGTATTTACACTGAACAAAAATATAAATGCAACATGTAAAGTGTTGGTCTCATATTTTATGAGCTGAAATAAAAGATCCCAGACATTTTCCATACGCACAAAAAGCTTATTTCTGTCAACTTTTGTGCACAAATTTGTTTACATCCCTGTTAGTGATTATTTCTCCTTTGCCAAGATAATCCATCCACCTGAAAGGTGTGGCATATCAAGAAGCTGAATAAACAGCATGATAATTACACAGGTGCACCTTGTGCTGGGGAAAATAAAAGGCCACTCTAAAATGTGCAGTTCTGTCACACAACACAATGCCACAGATGTCTCAAGTTTTGAGGGAGCGTGCAATTGCAATGCTGACTACAGGTCAACGAACACAGTTGCATTTTATTGATGCCAATTTGAATGCTTAGAGATCCCGTGACGAGATCCTGAGGCCCTTTGTCGTGCCATTCATCCGCCATAATCACCTCAAGTGTCAGCATTATAATGCACGACCCCATGTCGCAAGGATCTGTACATAATTCCTGAAAGCTGAAAATGTCCCAGTTCTTCCATGGCCTGCATACTCACCAGACATGTCACCCATTGAGCATGTTTGAGATGCTCTGGATCAACGTGTACAACAGCGTGTTCCAGTTCCCACCAATATCCAGCAACTTCACACATTGAAGAGGAGTGGGACAACATTCCACAGGCCACAATCAACAGCCTGATCAACTCTATGCGTATGAGATGTGTTGCGCTGTATGAGGCAAATGGTGGTCACACCAGATACTGACTGGTTTTCTGATCCGCGTTTTTTATAGGCATCTGTGACCAACAGACGCATACTGTATATATATATATATATATATATATATATATATATATATATATATATATATATATATACACACATACAGTGCATTCGGAAAGTATTCAGACCCCTTGACTTTTTCCACATTTTGTTACATTACAGCCTTATTCTAAAATTGATTCAATAGTTTTTTTCCACTATTCAATCTACACACAATATCCTATAATGACAAAGCAGAAACAGGTTTGTAGAAATGTTTGCACGTTTTAAATATTACATTTACATAAGTATTCAGACCCTTTACTCGGTACTTTGCTGAAGCACCTTTGGCAGCCTCGAGTTTTCTCGGGTATGACGCTACAAGCTTGGCACACCTGTATTTGGGGAGCTCCTCCCATTCTTCTCTGCAGAGTCTCTCAAGCTCTGTCAGGTTGGATGGGGAGCGTCACTGCAGAGTTATTTTCAGGTCTCTCCAGAGATGTTGGATCGGGTTCAAGTCTGGGCTATGGCTGGGTCACTCAAGGACATTCAGAGACCTGTCCCGAAGCCACTCCTGCGTTGTCTTGGCTGTGTGCTTACGGTCGTTGTCCTGTTGGAAGGTGAATCTTCGCCCCAGTCTGAGATCCTGAGCACCCCCTTTTCCTTTCCAATTTTTATCTTGTCTCATCGCTGCAACTCCCCAAAGGTCGAGTAATGCGTCCTCTGAAACATGACCCGCCAAACCGCGCTTCTTAACACCCGTCCGCTTAACCCGGAAGCCAGCCTCACCAATATGTCGGAGGAAACACTGTTCACCTGACGACCGAGGTCAGCCTGCAGGCGCCCGTCCCGCCACAAGGAGTAGCTAGAGCCCGATGAGCCAAGTATAGCCCCCCGGCCAAACCCTCCCCTAACCCCGGACGACACTGGGCCAATTGTGCGCCGCCCTATGGGACTCCCGATCACGGCCGGTTGTGATACAGTCTGGAATCGAACCCGGATCTGTAGTGACGCCTCTAGCACTGCGATGCAGTGCCTTAGACCGCTGTGCCACTCGGGAGGCCCCGTTTTACATTTTTTATAAATTTGGAACAATTTCTAAAAACCTATTTTCGCTTTTTCATTATGGGGTATTGTGTGTAAATTGATGAGGAAAACATTTCATTTGATCCATTTTAGAATAAGGATGTAATGTAACAAAATGTGGAAAAAGGGAAAGGGTCTGAATACTTTCCGAATGCACTGTAGTGTATAAGAGGTCACACAAGAAATGTTGTAGTGATTCCTATGTTGATTATGTACAGAATATTTGCTGGTCTGTGGTGTGTAATGAGGAGCAAGCAGACGCTGCACTTGATACATTTATGAAATTGCTTGTTCCAGTTACTAATATGTATGCACCCATTAAGAAAATGACTGTAAAAACTGTTAAATCCCCATGGGTTGATGAGGAATCTATCAACAATGACAATCCACCTGGGCCTACAACTTGGATGGAAAATTACTGAGGATAATAGCGGATGACATTGCCACTCCTATTTGCCATATCTTCAGTCTAAGCCTACAAGAAAGTGCATGCCCTCAGGCCTGGAGACGAGCAAAAGTAATCCCGCAACCCAAGAATGTTAAAGCCCCCTTTACTGGCTCAAATAGCTGACCAATCAGCCTGTTACCAACCCTTAATAAACTTTTGGAATAAATGGTGTTTGGACAGATACAATTATATTTTACAGTAAACAAATTGACAACAGACTTTCAGTACGCTTATAGGGAAGGGCATTGAATGTGCACGGCACTTACACAAATGACTGAAGATTGGCTGAGAGAAATTTATAGTAAAAATGTTGTGGGAGCTGTTTTGTTAGACTTCAGTGTAAATTTTGACATTATTGATCATAGTCTGCTGCTGGAAAAACGTATGTGTTATGGCTTTACACCCACTGCTATATTATGGATGAAGAGTTACCTGTAACAGAACACAGAGGATGTTCTTTAATGGAAGCCTCTCCAACATAATCCAGGTAGAATCAGGCATTCCCCTTGGCAGCTGTCTAGGCTCCTTTCAATCTTTACTAGTGACATGCCACTGGCTTTGAGTAGAGCCAGTGTGTCAATGTACAGTGGGGAGAACAAGTATTTGATACACTGCCGATTTTGCAGGTTTTCCTACTTACAAAGCATGTAGAGGTCTGTAATTTGTATCATAGGTACACTTCAACTGTTAGAGACGGAATCTAAAACAAAAATCCAGAAAATCACATTGTATGAGTTTTAAGTAATTAATTTGCATTTTATTGCATGACATAAGTATTTGATCACCTACCAACCAGTAAGAATTTCGGCTCTCACAGACCTGTTAGTTTTTATTTAAGAAGCACTCCTGTTCTCCACTCATTACCTGTATTAACTGCACCTGTTTGAACTCGTTACCTGTATAAAAGACACCTGTCCACACACTCAATCAAACAGACTCCAACCTCTCCACAATGGCCAAGTCCAAAGAGCTGTGTAAGGACATCAGGGATACAATTGTAGACCTGCACAAGGCTGGGATGGGCTACAGGACAATAGGCAAGCAGCTTATTGTTGGCGCAATTATTAGAAAAAGGAAGAAGTTCAAGATGACGGTCAACCACCCTCGGTCTGGGGCTCCATGCAAGATCTCACCTCGTGGGGCATCAATGGTCATGAGGAAGGTGAGGGATCAGCCCAGAACTACACGGCAGGACCTGGTCAATGACCTGAAGAGAGCTGGGACCACAGTGTCAAAGAAAACCATTAGTAACACACTACGCCGTCATGGATTAAAATCCTGCAGCGCACGCAAGGTCCCCCTGCTCAAGCCAGTGCATGTGCAGGCCTGTCTGAAGTTTGCCAATGACCATCTGGATGATCCAGAGGAGGAATGGGAGAAGGTCATGTGGTCTGATGAGACAAAAATAGAGCTTTTTGGTCTAAACTCCACTCGCCGTGTTTGGAGGAAGAAGAAGGATGAGTACAACCCCAAGAACACCATCCCAACCGTGAAGCATGGAGGTGGAAACATCATTCTTTGGGGATGCTTTTCTGCAAAGGGGACAGGACGACTGCACCATATTGAGGGGAGGATGGATGGGGCCATGTATCGCGAGATCTTGGCCAACAACCTCCTTCCCTCAGTAAGAGCATTGAAGATGGGTCGTGGCTGGGTCTTCCAGCATGACAACGACCCGAAACACACAGCCAGAGCAACTAAGGAGTGGCTCCGTAAGAAGCATCTCAAGGTCCTGGAGTGGCCTAGCCAGTCTCCAGACCTGAACCCAATACAAAATCTTTGGAGGGAGCTGAAAATCTGTATTGCCCAGCGACAGCCCTGAAACCTGAAGGATCTGGAGAAGGTCTGTATGGAGGAGTGGGCCAAAATCCCTGCTGCAGTGTGTGCAAACCTGGTCAAGACCTACAGGAAACGTATGATCTCTGTAATTACAAACAAATGTTTCTGTACCAAATATTAAGTTCTGCTTTTCTGATGTATCAAATACTTATGTCATGCAATAAAATGCAAATTAATTACTTAAAAATCATACAATGTGATTTTCTGGATTTTTGTTTTAGATTCTGTCTCTCACAGTTGAAGTGTACCTATGATAAACATTACAGACCTCTACATGCTTTGTAAGTAGGAAAACCTGCAAAATCGGCAGTGTATCAAATACTTGTTCTCCCCACTCTATATGGATGACTCAACACTGTACACGTCAGCTACTACAGCAAGTGAAATCACTGCAACACTTAACAAAGAGTTGCAGTCAGTTTCAGAATGGGTGGCAAGAAATAAGTTAGTCCTAAATATTTCAAAAAACTAAAATCATTGTATTTGGGACACTAAACCCTAAACCTCTACAAAACCTCTACTTGTAACGCCAGGGCAGTGGGTTCGAATCCGGGACTACCCATACGTAAAAATGTATGCACACATGACTGTAAGTCGCTTTTGATAAAAGCGTCTGCCAAATGACATATTATATTCATATTATAGTGTTTTCGCACCTGTACTACTGTCCAGTTGTGTGGTCAGGTGCCACAAAGAGGTACTTCGGAAAATTACAATTGGCTCAGAACAGGGCAGCACGGCTGGCGCTTAAATGTACACGGAGAGCTAACATAATAATATGCATGTCAATCTCCCATGGCTCAAAGTAGAGGAGAGATTGACTTTATCACTACTTGTTTTTGTAAGAAGTATTGACATGCAGAATGCACCGAGCTGTCTGTTTAAACTACTAGTACACAGCTCTGATAACCATGCATAGCACACAATCCCCAAGTCCAGAACAGACTATGGGAGGCGCACAGTACTACATAGAGCCATGGCTACATGGAACTCTATTCCACATCAGGTAACTAATGCAAGCAGTAGAATCAGATTTTAAAAACAGATAGAAATACACCTTATGGAACAGCGGGGACTGTGAAGAGACACACACACAGGCAAAGACACACGCATACACATGCTAACACATGTACTCTACCCACACGCTTACACATGGATTTTGAGTTGTAGATATTTGGTAGTAAAGTAGTGGCCAGAGGGCACACACTTAATGTGTTGTGAAAAGTGTCATGAAATGTAATGTCATGTCATGTTTTTAATTGTATATAACTGCCTTAATGTTGCAGGACCCCAGGAAGAGTAGCTGCTGCCTTAGCAGCAGCTAATGGGGATCCTTAATAAATACATTATTTTCATCATCGCTATGCAAACAAGGCTGATTTCCGAAACAATTTTGATGTTTAAACAAGTTTTGTTTAGCTAATAAAATGAAAAGATTACCTCGAACTACTTTTGGGTACCTTGTTAACATCAGAACATGAAATCCATGTCATAAACGTTGCTATGTTTCGGAAATAGCAAAGAAAACGTGTATCTGCTTGACATATTAAAGTTACTTACCTTACAGATCACAAAGTCAGCTAATTTCCACTCCATTCATGTGCAAATCCATTTGATTCATACACTGGCTTGTCTGGCTGGCATGTTTTTATTTTAACCTGCCCTTCCCTTATCAACACAGAGATAAAATAAATTCAGTAGTCCTCTATTATGAATGTTTTTTTTTTTTTTGCATAGCTCATTAGTACACCCTTGTGGTTGAATATATATGTATATATTGTAGGTCCTAGGATACAACAATGAATAATGTGGAACAAATAAATACCATCAAAGGATACCTTACAACTTACAATAATGAACACCTTGTGAAACAGTGGGAGGTTCTGCCTGTCACCTGTTCTCAACAGGCAGCCAGTCTCGGAAGGGGGACTTGAAGAGGGAGACTGCAAAGTCCAGGCACTGCTTCTCTCTTTGTTCTGAGTGTTTGCAGAGCACAGAGAATCAGACTGATCTGAACGCACTGGCTCTGGTGGATGGGATACCTCATGGGGTGCTCGGACAGTCGATGGTACTAAAGTCATTTGGAGAGGTAAATTGAAGAGGTACATTTTTATAAGCTCAGCATAACTACCATTTCTTGCCTCCTCAAATGTCAACCAAAGCTTAACATACTATGTCTATTGTGCTTCACCGAAGTGTAGGGCGTCAGGGCTTTCAGTGGTCTACCATCCAACTGCTCCAACTGGAGAAGATTTTTGGCTTCCACCGAGGTAACCCTAGGAAGACAAAGATAAAAATATCAGGGTTAAGGAAAGTAAAACTAGCTTCAGGTTATTTTGTGTGCAAATGCAAATAGTTATTATCTGAGATGTTTTATATTCACCTTAACAGATGGTGACCCCAGCTAGGAGCGAAAGAACAGCGAGGTTTCCCAGGTCTTGCCTTCCTTTCGTCCTTCTTCCAAACCAAGTAATTTGACCGACTGTCATAGCACTTGGTCACCTTCTTGATTCTGCTCCGGTAGCTCCCTTCTGTTTCTCCTGCGCCTTGTCGATGTTCAGTCTCATCTTGATTGATAACAGGAACAAATGCAATTATTTTTCATATTACAAATACATTTCTTACATATCTCTTGGAGGGCCAGAACAAAAATGAACAGCGGACAATCATTTTTACCAGGTTAAAAACCTCCACATCCTTCTCAGTCCGTGCCTGAAGGTGGTCCTCGAAGGCGTTCTGATCTGGTTCGACAACTTCCACCACATCAGGAGGGGTTTCAGTGATCTGAAAGTATGTTATACAAAAATAGCAATAGACAAACAACAACACTAAGTCAATCACAAATTTGAAAGAATACAGTATATGCAATAATTGTATATACTGTACAATTGCATTGTTTACCTCAGTCAACAGCTGCGGCTCCGTCCGTACTCAGTGGAGGTATGGCCGCTGCTGTTGAGTGTAAAGAGAATTACAGCGCCTTGCGAAAGTATTCACCCCCCTTGGCATTTTTCCTATTTTGTTGCCTTACAACCTGGAATTAAAATGGATTTTTGGGGGGTTTGTATCATTTGATTTACACAACATGCCTACCACTTTGAAGATGCAAAATATTTTTGGGGTGAAACAAACAAGAAATAAGACAAAAAAACAGAAAACTTGAGCGTGCATAACTATTCACCCCCCCCAAAGTCAAAACTTTGTAGAGCCAACTTTTGCAGCAATTACAGATGCAAGTCTCTTGAGGTATGTCTCTGTAAGCTTGGCACATCTAGCCACTTGGATTTTTGCCCATTCTTCAAGGCAAAACTGCTCCAGCTCCTTCAAGTTCGATGGGTTCCGCTGGTGTACAGCAATCTTTAAGTCATACCACAGATTATCAATTGGATTGAGGTCTGGGCTTTGACTAGGCCATTCCAAGACATATAAATGTTTCCCCTTAAACCACTCAAGTGTTGCTTTAGCAGTATGCTTAGGGTCATTGTCCTGCTGGAAGGTGAACCTCAAGAATTTCCCTGTATTTAGTGCCATCCATCATTCCTTCAATTCTGACCAGTTTCCCAGTCCCTGCCGATGAAAAACATCCCCACAGCATGATGCTGCCACCACCATGCTTCACTGTGGGGATGGTGTTCTCGGGGAGATGAGAGGTGTTGGGTTTGCACCAGACATTGCGTTTTTCTAGATGGCCAAAAAGCTCAATTTTAGTCTCATCTGACCAGAGTACCTTCTTCCATATGTTTGGGGAGTCTCCCACATGCCTTTTGGCCAACACCAAACATGTTTGCTTATTTTTTTCTTTAAGCAATGGCTTTTTTCTGGCCACTCTTCCGTAAAGCCCAGCTCTGTGGATGGTACTGCTTAAAGTGGTCCTACGGACAGATACTCCAATCTCCGCTGTGGAGCTTTGCAGCTCCTTCAGGGTTATCTTTGGTCTCTTTGTTGCCTCTCTGATTAATGCCCTCCTTGCCTGGTCCGTGAGTTTTGGTGAGCGGCACTCTCTTGGCAGGTTTGTTGTGGTGCCATATTCTTTCAATTTTTTAATAATGGATTTAATGGTGCTCCGTGGGATCTTCAAAGTTTCTGATATTTTTTTATAACCCAACCCTGATCTGTACTTCTCCACAACTTTGTCCCAGACCGGTTTGGAGAGCTCCTTGGTCTTCATGGTGCCGCTTGCTTGGTGGTGCCCCTTGCTTAGTGGTGTTGCAGACTCTGGGGCCTTTCAGAACAGGTGTATATATACTGAGATCATGTGACACTTAAATATAGTCCACCTGGGTGCAATCTAACTAATTATGTGACTTCTGAAGGTAATTGGTTGCACCAGATCTTATTTAGGGGCTTCATAGCAAAGGGGGTGAATACATATGCACGCACCACTTTTCCGTTATTTATTTGTTAGAATTCTTTGAAATGAGTTCACTTCACCAATTTGGACTATTTTGTGTATGTCCATTACATTAAATCCAAATAAAAATCCATTTAAATTACAGGTTGTAATGCAACAAAATAGGGAAAAGGCCAAGGGGGCTTAATACTTTTGCAAGGCACTGTACCTTCAGGTTGCTCTCCCACCGTTCCTGGTACCCATCAAGGGACTTGCCCATGGCAGTCTTGAGGGTCTGGTTGGTCCATTCACCAAACCTGTAGGAGGGGGTAGGAAAGCGATATCTATTGACACTGTAAAATATAGAAATATGTCTGATTATGTACCATGGGAAAACAAAACAAATTGTAAAAAATAAATAAAACATTTATGACAGAATAAACCTATAACATCTTTACCTTGTTCCAGCATTCATGACCTTGGTCACTCAAGATGACCTCAGGTGAACCGTGGGTGTTGAAGATCATCGCCTTGGAGGTGGCCTCGCCAGTCTCATCGTTGATGGGTATCACACAAAACAAAAATCTATTTTTGGTTCCAATCACCCTTTTTAATGGGTTACAGAAGGGAATTTAGAGTTAAACACGTTCTCTTCCTTTACTGACCTTTGACAAAGTCTAAGTACATTTGCACTGCTGTCTTTCTCTCTTAGTTTCTCTCTCTCCATCTCTCTCTCTCCATCTCTCTCTCTCTGTCTGTCTTCCACTCTCTTCCCACCCTCTCTCACTTTCATCCTTTCTTTCTCATTTTCTTCCTCTCTCACTCCCCACCTCTCTCTCTCTGTGTCTGTCTAGCAAAGACACTTAGTTAAGGGCATTTGGAATTGCCATAATTACTTACACCTATCCATTTGATTGATCAGGTTTAACTTATAGCTAGATACCTCAATATGACAGAGATAAAACTATTCAGTTGAGGCTGCTGAGGGGAGGAAGGCTCATAATAATGGCTGGAATGGAGTCAATGGAATGATATAAACCACATCGAAACCACTTGTTTGATACCATTCCATTGACTCCATTCCAGATATTATTTTGAGCCATCCTGCGGCCTCAGCAGCCTCCAATGAACTATATGTATAGCTAGCAACATGTAGATGACCAACTAACGTTAGCTAGATGGAAAATGGTTGTACTTAGCTAAATCTGTCCAGTTATCTAATAGAAGTTAATAGCCTAACGTTACCCTGAATTGTGAATGTGTCTGAATGTTGCGCCTCTTGTCGAGATCAGTGGTGCCTTCCAAGTACTTTGCCTGGTTGGAAAGATAAAATAAAATCTCCTCGAGGGATGCCATTGAAGTGCAAGCTACATACAAACAGAAAGCTACAATAACAGTTACAGTAGCTAGCTAGCTAGCTAACGTTAGCTAAATAAAACTGTCTGGCTAGCTAGCTAAGTTACTGTAGCTGGCTAGTTGACTAGGCAGGCTGAGGTAAATAAGTACACTAGCTAGCAACGTCAATCTAAAAAAAGCTTAAATTATGTATTCCTATTTAAATATGTTCTTATATAAAGACAAATATATGGTAAAGAAAGTGTTCTCTTTCCAGTCTTTTCGGTCCTCTGAAGCAACAGGTAGTCAGCAGGTAGTCACCGTTAAAAACCCCGTCCTTGGAGAGCAATTCTGAGGTAATTATTTGAGCAGGCGCTTATGAGGTGAAATAGAACTAGAACTGCCCGCGTCCTCCGTCCTTCGCGAACGCTACCAGGTAAAATAGAGCCAAGAAACCAGCATAGCAACGGACGCCCGAATGATCATCATCAGCCACGGAACACAGAACATTCTAGAGCGGCGCCTCATCAAGGACTGTCACCTGATTCAATGTTGCTTAAGCAGGCTTAAAGGAGACAAGCAATCCATGGGAATGGTCATGTAGCCATACCAGTAAAGGATCAGGCCCCTGGTAGCGCATTATTTCAGATCTGCTTAGCCGACAGTTGGCCAGCGAGCCGCGCTGGCAGTTGGATCCACGAATTCACCTGCAGCGGCCATCTTTGAGCCGAGAGAAGAGACTCTGCTTACTGTTGGACTTCTCACATTGAAAGTGGGACTGCTGCCATCCACATTTTTAATGTCATGCCCATGAAAATCCAAAGAAGTAGAAGCCATCTGTGGCGTTAAAATGTCTGGCGCTCGACAGAGGGGACCTCAAGCGGGTAATGAAGATCACATCCATTGAACATTTATGCTGGCTTAATTTAGATTTGAGTTGTTTGTGCACAGGAGTTTCACTTACATTCTCTACATTTCAATGTCACACAGAGGTTTGTGAAACTTTTTCAGCACTATGTTAATGAAAATCCAATGTAACACTTCCCCTCCCCCACCACGACGGAACTCAAAACACAGTGGGATCCTGGGTAATAATATGACAGCAGAACACCTGACAGTTGCCATAGAAACACTGAGACCATGCTTGTAGAAATGTGTGATGGTCCCCAGAAAAGGCCCTCCAGCAAATGGCCCTGTTGCCATAGGTGCTGTGAGGTTGCCTAGACAGAGAGCTTTTCCAAACTGCCTCAACTCCATTCATTTTACATCTTTAATTTGTTGTTCATTGATGAATTATGTGTTTTGTTAACAAAAGGACCACAATGGAAATACGTTTATTTAAAAAATGGTGTTGTCCTCGATGATTTTTAAATGCATTGTATCCACATGTGGGGTTGTATTGTGTTTTTTTTGTATGTCAAATAAATCATATCATATATAATATATACGCACAAAAGTATGTGGACACCCTTTCATATTAGTGAATTTGGCTATTTCAGCTACACCCGTTGCTGACAAGTGTATAAAATCGAGCACACAGCCATGCAAACTCCATAGACAAACATTGGCAGTAGAATGGCCTTACTGAAGAGCTCAGTGACTTTCAACGTTGCACCGTCATAGGATGCCACCTTTCCAACAAGTCAGTTCATCAAATTTCTGACCTGCTAGAGCTGCCCCGGTCAACTATAAGTGCTGTTATTGTGAAGTGGAAATGTCTAGGAGCAGCAACGCCTCAGCCGCAATGTGGTAGGCCACACAAGCTCACAGAATAGGACGGCCGAGTGCTGAAACTCTTAACGCGTAAAAATAGTCTGTCCTCGGTTGCAACACTCACTACCGAGTTCCAAGCTGCATCTGGAAGCAACATCAGCACAAGAACTGTTAATTTGGAATGGGTTTGAAATGGGTTTCCATGGCCGAGCATCTGCACAGAAGCCTAAGATCACCATACGCAATGCCAAGGGTCGGCTGAAGTGGTGTAAAGCTCGCTGCCATTGGACTCTGGAGCAGTGGAAACGCGTTCTCTGGAGTGATTAATCACGCTTCACCATCTGGCAGTCCGACGGACGAATCTGGGTTTGGCGGATGCTTGGAGAACGCTACCTGCACAAATACATAGTGCCAACTGTAAAGTTTGGTGGAGGAGGAATAATGGTCTGGGGTTGTTTTACATGGTTCGGGCTAGGCCCCTTAGTTCAAGTGAAGGGAAAACGTAATGTTACAGCATAAAATGACCTTCTAGACGATTCTGTGCTTCCAACTTTGTGGCAACAGTTTGGGGAAGGCCCTTTCCTGTTTCAGTATGACAATGCCCCCGTGCACAAAGCGAGGTCCATACAGAAATGGTTTGTCGAGATCGGTGTGGAAGAACTTGACTGACCTGCACAAGAGCACTGACCTCAACCCTATCGAACACCTTTGGGATGAATTGGAACGCCGACTGTGAGCCAGGCCTAATTGCCCAACATCAGTGTACGAACTCACTAATGCTCTTGTGGCAGAATGGAAGCAAGTCCCCGCAGCAATGTTCCAACATCTAGTAGAAAGCCTTCCCAGAAGAGTGGAGGCTGTTATAGCAGCAGGTTGGCCAAAAAGTTACTTATTGCAGCTTTAATTGAAATGGTTGGTTGAATTGTTTGTACCTGCTGTACTTCAGTGTTTACAATTTTAAGATGTATTGCTATTTCATGTCTCTATTGTGTATTTTGTATGCAGGAGATGAGCTAGACAATTTGTCTAGAATGGTGTGAACATTGGCGAATTCATGATAATCCCAAATTGGTTCCAATTGTTGCATAGGCCAGTGACAGCATCTGATGAAGAGGTTTTATTTTATTGTAATTTGTTTTACCAGATAAAAGTGTTTTATTATAACAGTCTGCTCAGGTGATTTAAAGAACACAAAAGCCAACCCAGGCAGGCAGCCTGGCAGCACAAACACACACACGCGATCACACAAACTCTCACACACACGTCTGTGATTGCATTTGCGACTTTGAGGGGTAATTTATGGGAATGATTCTCCCAGCAATAAAACAGGCTTGTAGGGTCACTTATCCACACGTATATATATTCTTAACCTGCTGAAGGGAACAGACAGGCTGACTGGCAGTTGAAAAGAGCTCAGACTTAACAAGAGGTTTCTGAGGGCCTGAAAAACAAACTGGCACCCTGGGATAACACAACACAGTTGTGTTATCCCAGACCATGTCCCAACAGTAGTGGTGCAAGGAACTTACAAGAGTGAGGAAATGCAATGTGTTGGAAAGCAGATATTAAACAAAGTTGGCAACTGACCACCATTCTGTCTGCAAGCCCTCTGAGTGAGACATTGTAAATGTGCAGCAACAACTTAAACTTCAGCATAATCAGTACTTCATTAGAGACCTACATTTCACCGCTGCTCACTATTCACAAGAGCAGCACTTTTCAGCAAACAAGCATTTAACATGAGAGGTTTGGATGAGGTAATTTTCTGCATCATTTGAGCGTGAACAAATCACTAAATGGAAGCAGAAAGGTTGCTTTGCGAGTGCTGAAGCAAAACTACACCTCCGTTTCACTCTCCATGGAGTCAAGGAGAGGAAAGAGAAGTGTTGAAACTATTTATTTGAAGTGTTTTAATAAATGTTAATATTTGTAGCTACTTTAAGTAAATACCTGCAGTCAACTTGTGCACTTATGTTAGGAGATAAAGCACATCACGTTCTTCATTTCACCTGTCACATAATTTTTTATTATGAAGCCAGTAGTCCCTAGTCACATGGTGTTGTTTGTTTACAAGCACACAATGAAGAGAGACCAGAGCCTTGTGAGTCACTCACTGTTGTGCAGCATGCGCCAGGTGATCTAGTTAAAGTATGGAATTCACAACTAAATGTTTGCCAGATAGATATCTTATAACTATTAAGTTAACTGTCTAAAATGTGCTAAATGCTCTGCAGTTGAGTATTTGTTTTGCAAATTTAGTAGCTAGTTATCTAGCTAGCTAAGTGGTTAGCTTCTTGCAAAATCAAGCTTCTCTTGGTAACAGCAGAGAATCCCCTCCTGGATCAAGAGCTTTGACGTCTAATATTTGTTTTGTGTGTGAAGCAAATTGTGAGTAGCATTTTAGAGTTACTTGTATAATTTTATGAGCTGTGATGTCTTTCCTGCAAATAGTTTATGTCAGAGACTGTATAAAATGTTCACAATGCACCCGTTAGCATTGAGCTAGCATCCACTATGGGGTTTTACATGTACTTGTTAGCATTGCTAACCTTCGGATTACAGAGGCTCAGAGGGGTTTGAAAATAGCACCCCTTGTGTTAGGTGCCAGTATTACCAAATGTCCCGGGATGGCACATTTTTACATTTTAGTCATTTAGCAGATGCTCTTATCCAGAGCGACTTACAGTTAGTGAGTGCATATATTATATTTTTTATTTTCATACTGGCCCCCCATGGAAGTCGAACCCACAACCCTGGTGTTGCAAACGCCATGCTCTACCAACTGAGCTACATCCCTTCCGGCCATTCCCTCCCCTACCCTGGACGACGCTGGGCCAATTGTGTGCCGCGGCCGGCTATGACAGAGCCTGGTTTCAAACCAGGATCTCTAGTGGCACAGCTAGCACTGCGATGCAGTATGATGGTATGACATACTGGATACCGCCCAAGCCTAGTGTGTGTGTGTATGTGTCCTGTCATGTGCAGTGTGTGTGGTGCAGGTCCGCAGGCATCCTTCCTCTCACAGACATATCACACACTGACCTGTCAAACCAGCCCACCTCCCACCACGCCTCCGTATGGGACAGTGTCCCACAGACACAGGAATATCAGTTCACACTGACATTTCCACTTCCACTTCTATCTCCTTCCCAATGCCTTTCTTTTTCTATTCCTCTTCCCCTCCCCCTCTCCTATTATATGAGCAATATTTTCAGTTTTTATACTATCATTCCACAGTAGTAGAGGCACCAATAGCAGTAATCAGTTGTGCCAATGTCAAAATGCTAGTAGGCAATCTACAGTATCTGCCAACTCAACCGTTAATATGAATCTAAATGTTGACCCTTACTTGTATTCATGTATCTATTGTAAGGGGAGGAAATATGATCCAATTATGATCATTATCCTGCAACAGTAAGAAGAGGTTGAATGACACAGGTTAAGGTGCTGGGAAAGTGCAGAGAGAATTATCTCAGAAAATAAGAATTGTCATCCATCGGCGCATCACTGCAGTGCACAGCTTGTTGGCGTAGCGCAAAGGTTCCCTAGCACACACACACACACACATCGATTTCCACCTCACCGAGCACACACAACTAGCTCCGAGTAAGTAATGGAGAAGCATCAAACTCCGGTACACAGGAATAATATCCTGGGTGTCGAGGAGGGGGAGCCGTGGCAAAGGGACTTCATCTACAGTGAGGGAAAAAAGTATTTGATCCCCTGCTGATTTTGTACGTTTGCCCACTGACAAAGAAATGATCAGTCTATCATTTTTATGGTTGGTTTATTTGAACAGTGAGAGTGTCACGTACGTTAAGGAACGGGACGGATCAAGCTGCAGCGTGAACGGCGAACATGTTTATTAACTAATAAACACACGAAACAGTAACCAAAACAACAAACTTAACCGTGACGGTCCAAAGGCTAACACACAAGCCGGTCAGCGCCGGAAGAAGATGGCTGCCGTTTTACAGCCCTCTAACCAATTGTACTATTATGTGTGTTTTTCCGCGTTATTTGTAATTTATTTTGTACATAATGTTTCTGCCATTGTCTCTTATAACCAAAGAGAGCTTCTGGATATCAGGACAGCGATTACTCACCTCGCGTTGGACGAAGACTTTTTCTTCAACGAGGCGTTCGCGAAGGATATTCTACAGACACCCAACAAGGCCCAGATCCCCGTCATTCGCGTGAGGAAGAGACGGAGATATCGTGGACGCAGATCCGGGTGCCTTGTAAGGATCCGACGGCGAACGAGTAAACTGCCTCTCCCATCAATCCTATTAGCCAACGTTCAAGCTTTTGAGAATAAAATGGACGATTTAAGATTACGGTTATCCTACCAACGGGACATTAAAAACTGTAATATCTTATGTTTCACGGAGTCGTGGCTGAACGACAACAATGACAACATTCAGCTAGCAGGCTATACGCTACATCGGCAGGATAGAACGGCTGCCTCCGGTAAGACAAGGGGCGGCGGTCTGTGTATATTTGTAAACAACAGCTGGTGCACAAAATCAAATACTAAGGAAGTCTCGAGGTTTTGCTCGCCTGAGGTAGAGTATCTTATGATAAGCTGTAGACCACACTATTTACCAAGAGAGTTTTCATCTATATTTTTCATAGCTGTCTATTTACCACCACAAACCAATGCTGGCATTAAGATTGCACTGAATGAGTTGTACAAGGCCATTAATCAACAGGAAAACGCTCATCCAGATGCAGCGCTCCTAGTAGCCGGGGACTTTAATGCAGGGAAACTTAAATCCGTTCTACCTCATTTCTACCAGCATGTTAAATGTGCAACCAGAGGGGAAAAAACTCTAGACCACCTTTACTCCACACACAGAGACGCATACAAAGCTCTCCCTCGCCCTCCATTTGGCAAATCTGACCATAACTCTATCCTCCTGATTCCTGCTTATAAGCAAAAACTGAAGCAGGAAGCACCAGTGATTCGGCTAATAAAAAAGTGGTCAGATGACGCAGATGCTAAGCTACAGGACTGTTTTGCTAGCACAGACTGGAACATGTTCCGGGATTCTTCAGACAGCATTGAGGAGTACACCACATCAGTCACTGGCTTCATCAATAAGTGCATCGATGATGTCGTCCCCACAGTGACCGTACGTACATACCCCAACCAGAAGCCATGGATTACAGGAAACATCCGCACTGAGCTAAAGGGTAGAGCTGCCGCTTTCAAGGAACGGGACTCTAACCCGGACGCTTATAAGAAATCCCGCTATGACCTCCGACGAACCATCAAACAGGCAAAGAGTCAATACAGGTCTAAGATTGAAACATACTACACTGGCTCTGACGCTCGTCGGATGTGGCAGGGCTTGAAAACTATTACAGACTACAAAGGGAAGCACAGCCGCGAGCTGCCCAGTGACACAAGCCTACCAGTTGAGCTAAACCACTTCTATGCTCGCTTCGAGGCAAGCAACACTGAAGCATGCATGAGAGCACCAGCTGTTCCGGACGACTATGTGATCACGCTCTCCGTAGCCGATGTGAGTAAGACTTTTCAGCAGGTCAACATTCACAAGGCCGCAGGGCCAGACGGATTACCGGGACGTGTACTCCGAGCATGTGCTGACCAACTGGCAAGTGTCTTCACTGACATTTTCAACATGTCCCTGACTGAGTCTGTAATACCAACATGTTTCAAGCAGACCACCATAGTCCCCGTGCCCAAGAACTCTAAGATAACCTGCCTAAATGACTACCGACCCGTAGCACTGACGTCTGTAGCCATGAAGTGCTTTGAAAGACTGGTCATGGCTCACATCAACAGCATAATCCCAGAAACCCTAGACCCACTCCAATTTGCATACCGCCCCAACAGATCCACAGATGATGCAATCTCTATCGCACTCCACACTGCCCTTTCCCACCTGGACAAGAGGAACACCTACGTGAGAATGCTATTCATTGACTACAGCTCAGCATTCAACACCATAGTGCCCTCTAAGCTCATCACTAAGCTAAGGATCCTGGGACTAAACACCTCCCTCTGCAACTGGATCCTGGACTTCCTGACGGGCCGCCCCCAGGTGGTAAGGGTAGGTAACAACACATCTGCCACACTGATCCTCAACACGGGGGCCCCTCAGGGGTGCGTGCTCAGTCCCCTCCTGTACTCTCTGTTCACCCATGACTGCATGGCCAGGCACGACTCCAACACCATCATTAAGTTTGCCGACGACACAACAGTGGTAGGCCTGATCACCGACAACGATGAGACAGCCTATAGGGAGGAGGTCAGAGATCTGGCCGTGTGGTGCCAGGACAACAACCTCTCCCTCAACGTGACCAAGACAAAGGAGATGATTGTGGACTACAGGAAAAAAAAGAGGACTGAGCACGCCCCCATTCTCATCGACGGGGCTGTAGTGGAACAGGTTGAGAGCTTCAAGTTCCTTGGTGTCCACATCACCAACGAACTATCATGGTCCAAACACACCAAGACAGTCGTGAAGAGGGCACGACAAAGCCTTTTCCCCCTCAGGAGACTAAAAAGATTTGGCATGGGTCCTCAGATCCTCAAAAAATTCTACAGCTGCACCATCGAGAGCATCCTGACTGGTTGCATCACCGCCTGGTATGGCAACTGCTTGGCCTCTGACCGCAAGGCACTACAGAGGGTAGTGCGTACGGCCCAGTACATCACTGCCATCCAGGACCTCTATACCTGCCATCCAGGACCTCTATACCAGGCGGTGTCAGAGGAAGGCCCTCAAAATTGTCAAAGACTCCAGCCACCCTAGTCATAGACTGTTCTCTCTGCTACCGCACGGCAAGCGGTACCGGAGTGCCAAGTCTAGGTCCAAAAGACTTCTCAACAGCTTCTACCCCCAAGCCATAAGACTCCTGAACAGCTAATCATGGCTACCCGGACTATTTGCACTGCCCCCCCACCCCATCCTTTTTACGCTGCTGCTACTCTGTTAAGTATTTATGCATAGTCACTTTAACTCTACCCACATGTACATATTACCTCAACTACCTCAACTAGCCGGTGCCCCCGCACATTGACTATGCAACGGTACCCCGCTGTATATATAGCCTCCCTACTGTCACTTTATTTTACTGTATATATAGCCTCCCTACTGTCACTTTATTTTACTTCTGCTCTTTTTTTCTCAACACTTTTTTGTTGATGTTTTATTCTTACTTTTTTGTTTAAAATAAATGCACTGTTGGTTAAGGGCTGTAAGTAAGCATTTCACTGTAATGTCTGCACCTGTTGTATTCGGCGCATGTGACCAATAAAATTTGATTTGATTTGAAACATGAGCATAACAAAATCCCACAACGCAGGCAGGAAAACTGGTTGCCTAAGTATGATCCCCAATCAGAGACAACGAGCGACAGCTGCCTCTGATTGGGAACCACACCCGGCCAAACATAGAAATACAAACCTAGAATATATTCACACCCTGACCAAACTAGCCAGAGTTCTATAGGCCAGGGCGTGACAGTGAGACAGAATAACAACCGAAAAATCCAGAAAGACGCATGTCAAAACGTTATAACTTGATTTGCATTTTAATGAGGGAAATAAGTATTTGACCCCCTCTCAATCAGAAAGATTTCTGGCTCCCAGGTGTCCTTTATACCGGTAACGAGCTGAGATTAGGAGCACACTCTTAAAGGGAGTGCTCCTAATATCAGCTTGTTACCTGTATAAAAGACACCTGTCCACAGAAGCAATCAATCAATCAGATTCCAAACTCTCCACCATGGCCAAGACCAAAGAGCTCTCCAAGGATGTCAGGGACAAGATTGTAGACCTACACAAGGCTGGAATGGGCTACAAGACCATCGTCAAGCAGCTTGGTGAGAAGGTGACAACAGTTGGTGCGATTATTTGCAAATGGAAGAAACACAAAATAACTGTCAATCTCCCTCGGCCTGGGGCTCCATACAAGATCTCACCTCGTGGAGTTGCAATGATCATGAGAACGGTGAGGAATCAGCCCAGAACTACATGGAAGGATCTTGTCAATGATATCAAGGCAGCTGGGACCATAGTCACCAAGAAAACAATTGGTAACACACTACGCCGGGAAGGTCCCCCTGCTCAAGAAAGCACATATACAGGGCCGTCTGAAGTTTGCCAATGAACATCTGAATGATTCAGAGGAGAACTGGGTGAAAGTGTTGTGTTCAGATGAGACCAAAATGGTGGAGGAGGAATGCTGCCTATGACCCCAAGAACACCATCCCCACGTCAAACATGGAGGTGGAAACATTATGCTTTGGGGTGTTTTTCTGCTAAGGGGAAAGGACAACTTCACTGCATCAAAGGGACGATGGACGGGGCCATGTACCGTCAAATCTTGGGTGAGAACCTCCTTCCCTCAGCCAGGGCATTGAAAATGGGTCGTGGATGGGTATTCCAGCATGACAATGACCCAAAACACACGGCCAAGGCAACAAAGGAGTGGCTCAAGAAGAAGCACATTAAGGTCCTGGAGTGGCCTAGCCAGTCTCCAGACCTTAATCCCATAGAAAATCTGTGGAGGAAGCTGAAGGTTGGAGTTGCCAAACGTCAGCCTCGAAACCTTAATGACTTGGAGAAGATCTGCAAAGAGGAGTAGGACAAATTCCCTCCTGAGATGTGTGCAATCCTGGTGGCCAACTACAAGAAATGTCTGACCTCTGTGATTGCCAACAAGGGTTTAGCCACCAAGTACTAAGTCATGTTTTGCAGAGGGGTCAAATACTTATTTCCCTCATTAAAATGCAAATCAATTGATAACATTTTTGACATGCGATTTTCTGGATTTTTTTGTTGTTATTCTGTCTCTCACTATTCAAATAAACCTACTATTAAAATTATAGACTGATTACATTTACATTTACGTCATTTAGCAGACACTCTTATCCAGAGCGACTTACAAATTGGTGCATTCACCCTATAGCCAGTGGGATAACCACTTTACGATATTTTTTTTATTTTAGATTGTATTTTTTTCTTCTTTTTTTTTCTTTTTTTTTTGGGGGGGGGGGGGGGTAGAAGGATTACTTTATCCTATCCCAGTTATTCCTTAAAGAGGTGGGGTTTCAAATGTCTCCGGAAGGTGATGAGTGACTCCGCTGTCCTGGCGTCGTGAGGGAGCTTGTTCCACCATTGGGGTGCCAGAGCAGCGAACAGTTTTGACTGGGCTGAGCGGGAACTATGCTTCCGCAGAGGAAGGGGAGCCAGCAGGCCAGAGGTGGATGAACGCAATGCCCTCGTTTGGGTGTAGGGACTGATCAGAGCCTGAAGGTACGGAGGTGCCGTTCCCCTCACAGCTCCATAGGCAAGCACCATGGTCTTGTAACGGATGCGAGCTTCAACTGGAAGCCAGTGGAGTGTGCGGAGGAGGGGGGTGACGTGAGAGAACTTGGGAAGGTTGAACACCAGACGGGCTGCGGCATTCTGGATGAGTTGTAGGGGTTTAATGGCACAGGCAGGGAGCCCAGCCAACAGCGAGTTGCAGTAATCCAGATGGGAGATGACCAGTGCCTGGATTAGGACCTGTGCCGCTTCCTGTGTAAGGCAGGGTTGTACTCTCCGAATGTTGTAGAGCATGAACCTGCAGGATCGGGTCACCGCCTTGATGTTAGCGGAGAACGACAGGGTGTTGTCCAGGGTCACGCCAAGGCTCTTCGCACTCTGGGAGGAGGACACAACAGAGTTGTCAACCGTGATGGCGAAATCATGGAACGGGCAGTCCTTCCCCGGGAGGAAGAGCAGCTCCGTCTTGCCAGGGTTCAGCTTGAGGTGGTGATCCGTCATCCATACTGATATGTCTGCCAGACATGCAGAGATGCGATTCGCCACCTGGTTATCAGAAGGGGGAAAGGAGAAGATTAGTTGTGTATCGTCAGCGTAGCAATGATAGGCGAGGCCATGTGAGGATATGACAGAGCCAAGTGACTTGGTGTATAGGGAGAAAAGGAGAGGGCCTAGAACTGAGCCCTGGGGGACACCAGTGGTGAGAGCACGTGGTGCGGAGACAGCTTCTCGCCACGCCACTTGGTAGGAGCAACCGATCAGGTAGGACGCAATCCAGGAGTGAGCCGCGCCGGAGATGCCCAGCTCGGAGAGGGTGGAGAGGAGGATCTGATGGTTCACAGTATCAAAGGCAGCAGACAGGTCTAGAAGGACAAGAGCAGAGGAGAGAGAGTTAGCTTTAGCAGTGCGGAGAGCCTCCGTGACACAGAGAAGAGCAGTCTCAGTTGAATGACCAGTCCTGAAACCTGACTGGTTTGGATCAAGAAGGTCATTCTGAGAGAGATAGCAAGAGAGTTGGCTAAAGACGGCACGCTCAATAGTTTTGGAAAGAAAAGAAAGAAGGGATACTGGTCTGTAGTTGTTGACATCAGTGGGATCGAGTGTTGGTTTTTTGAGAAGGGGTGCAACTCTCGCTCTCTTGAAGACGGAAGGGACATAGCCAGCGGTCAAGGATGAGTTGATCAGCGAGGTGAGGTAGGGGAGAAGGTCACTGGAGATGGTCTGGAGAAGAGAGGAGGGGATGGGGTCAAGCGGGCAGGTTGTTGGGCGGCCTGCAGTCACAAGTCGCAAGATTTTATCTGGAGAGAGAGGGGAGAAAGAAGTCAAAGCATAGGGTAGGGCAGTGTGAGCAGGACCAGGAGTGTCATTAGACTTAACAAACGAGGATCGGATGTCGTCAACCTTCTTTTCAAAGTGGTTGACGAAGTCTCCCACAGAGAGGGAGGAGGGTGGGGGGGGTGGGGGGGGGATTCAGCAGTGAGGAGAATGTGGCAAAGAGCTTCCTAGGGTTAGAGGCAGAAAATGCTTGGAATTTAGAGTGGTAGAAAGTGGCCTTAGCAGCAGAAACAGATGAAAAAAATGTAGAGAGGAGGGAGTGAAAAGATGCCAGGTCGGCAGGGAGTTTAGTTTTCTTCCATTTCCGCTTAGCTGCCCGGAGCTCTGTTCTGTGAGCTCGCAATGAGTCATCAAGCCACGGAGCTGGAGGGGAGGACCGAGCCGGCCGGGAGGATAGGGGACACAGGGAGTCAAAGGATGCAGAAAGGGAGGAGAGGAGGGTTGAGGAGGCAGAATCAGGAGATTGGAGGGAGAAGGATTGAGCAGAGGGAAGAGATGATAGGATGGAAGAGGAGAGAGTAGTGGGAGAGAGAGAGCGAAGGTTGCGGCGGCGCGTTACCATCTGTGTAGGGGCAGAGTGAGTAGTGTTGGAGGAGAGCGAGAGAGAAAAGGATACAAAGTAGTGGTCGGAGACATGGAGGGGAGTTGCAGTGAGATTAGTAGAAGAGCAACATCTAGTAAAGATGAAGTCAAGCGTATTGCCTGCCTTGTGAGTAGGGGGGGACGGTGAGAGGGTGAGGTCAAAAGAGGAGAGGAGTGGAAAGAAGGAGGCAGAGAGAAATGAGTCAAATGTAGATGTAGGGAGGTTGAAATCCCCCAAAACTGTGAGGGGTGAGCCATCCTCAGGAAAGGAACTTATCAAGGCGTCAAGCTCATTGATGAACTCTCCAAGGGAACCTGGAGGGCGATAGATGACAAGGATATTAAACTTAAATGGGCTAGTGACTGTGACAGTGTGGAATTCAAATGAGGAGATAGACAGATGGGTTAGGGGAAAAATTGAGAATGACCACTTGGGAGAGATGAGGATTCCTGTGCCACCACCCCTCTGACCAGATGCTCTCGGGGTATGCGAGAACACATTGTCAGACGAGGAGAGAGCAGTAGGAGTAGCAGTGTTTTCAGTGGTAATCCATGTTTCCGTCAGCGCCAGGAAGTCGAGGGACTGGAGGGTAGCATAGGCTGGGATGAAGTCAGCCTTGTTGGCAGCAGAACAGCAGTTCCAGAGGCTAGCTGAGACCTGGAACTCCAGGTGTGTGGTGCGTGCAGGGACCACCAGGTTAGAGAGGCAGCAGCCACGCGGTGTGAGGCGTTTGTGTAGCCTGTGCGGAGAGGAGGGAACAGGGATAGGCAGAGGCATAGTTGACAGGCTGTAGCAGATGGCTACAATAATGCAGAGGAGATCGGAATGAAATGAACTAAACATCTGGGAAAGGAGAGAGCAGGGCCTCCCTCACCAAAAAAATATAACTCTCCCAACTTCCACCTCAGAAACTATAATTGTTTCACTGAACCACCCGAATAAAACTCTCCCAACTTCCACTTTAGAAATTAGAATTGTTGTAAACTACAGCGGTTCAATGATTCAAGGAATAGACTCAACTTACTTTATTCAGCTAACTAACTATGACGCCATAGCTAACTCGCATGCTAGCATCCAATAACACACAGTTTAGCACCAATACTTGGTTACAACAAACTACCAAGGGGGGAGCTATAGTGTGTTAACACACTAAACAGATAATTCGTGTCCGTGTCTAGTTCTTTCATAACGCAGCAATAATTAAACGTTGGCTAGCTAGCACAAAGATATTGTATTTAGCTACTACAGTACAGCTAGCTGGTAGTGTTGGCTAGCTAGCAATGGCTGCTGTGTTGACTTTGTTTGAAAAACGGCGTCGCTGCGAACGAATGTAGCTGGCTAAAAGGATATTGTATTTAGTTGCTACCGTTGCTAATCAGCTAGTCCAGGAGGTGAGTTAGCTAGCTAGCTTCGTGTTACACCCGGCACCGCCGAATACAAAAGTAACCTACAATAACTACATACAACAACTACCCACAACAACCCACGATGCCTAGCTACAATACCCAACTACAATCTAAATACATAGTTTAAGCCTTACTCGACAAAGCCCAAGCTATGCATAAAGCCAAACTTACCCGACGCCAGCTGTTTGGGTGGTTTTCTGCAATCAGTAGCTGTAATTAAGTACACTAGCTACTAACTACCTAACGTTAATGCTTCAGATAATGAGGTTAGAAAAACAGCTGAATGGTAGGTAGCTAGCTGGCTTAATTACAGGTACTCTTAAGCGTGAAATAACATTGGAAACAACTATCCACCGTTGCTAAAAGTTACCAGTAGCTACCCGCTAGGTTAGCTAGCCTCGTGCTTCGCCAGGCTCACTCGAATACAATACTTACGTACAATAATTACCTATAATTACCTACAATAACTACCTAAATAAACTACCTACAATATCTAACTACAATACCTACCTACCTACAATCTAAATACATGGTTTAAGCTTTACTCAACACCATATAAGAAGCCAAGCTTACCTCCTGCTAGAGAAAACACAATAACCTCTCTCCACTCCTTTCTCTCCACTCCTCTCTCTGATCATGTCTTTGTCAGTGGGCAAACGTACAAAATCAGCAGGGGATGAAATCTTTTATTCCCTCACTGTATCTCATGACGGGAAATGATGGACATGTCCATGATCGTTCTACCTTTCACAGGAGCAGATGGTAATATTTGTATAGAATAAATAATGCTAAAATATCTATGAGAAGATGAAAAAGTAATAATTTTCCTTTGGAAGCACATAGCGGGCTCAACCATTTCTGCCACAAGAAGACAGAAATCTATAAGGGAGATCTGATGTGGAACAATTTACAGACAACACATCACTCATCACTTTAATATTGGAAAACATATCACCAGATCCTCCTCTCCCGTGAGATCAGCCTCCCTGATAAGAGTAATGTGGCATAATATTTTATAGATTTGATGGGGGAGCCTGAACTCTTAAGAAATCAGAGAACATCTATAGCTTCATTTTTATATTAACTTTAAGCATTCAGAGTTTGGAGAGAGAGAGAATTGGGAAGAAAACAAGCCTTTATTTTCACCAGTATTTGTACATTGATTTGCCAATAGCTTTCATCTAGCCTCCTCCTTCCTCCATTAATTCATTGGCCTCTCTGTTTGACTTGAGTTGATTTAATATCTGTACAACCAAACCCCACGCTCCCACACAGCCAGAGAAAGAGAAGAGGGAGAAAGAGAGAGAAGCAATAGAGAGGGGAGAGAGAGAGGGAAGCAAGAGAGAGCGGAGAGATCGAGAGAAGCAAGTGAGAGCGGGGAGAGACAGAGAAATAGAAAGGGAGAGCAAAGGGACATTACTATTCACACTGCAAAAGACTGATTGAAGAAATCCCATTTTATAGGCATTACAATATGGAAGGCATCTACTAAATGGGTCTTTCTGGACGCTTCAACGTTAAACAGTTCTAATGTCGACGAACAAAGGCCTGCTGTGATTGGAGAAACTGTTATAAAGGCTTTGAATGCATAAACAGCTTTACCACCTAACCAAAGACTTTGTGTTACTCCTGAGTGGCGTAACTCCTGAGTGGCGCAGTGGTCTAAGGCACTGCATCGCAGTGCTAACTGTGCCACTAGAGATCCTGGTTCGAATCCAGGCTCTGTCGCAGCCGGCCGCGACCGGGAGACTAATGGGCGGCGCACAATTGGCCCAGCGTCGTCTAGGGTAGGGGAGGGAATGGCCGGCAGGGATGTAGCTCAGTTGATAGAGCATGGCGTTTGCAATGCCAGGGTTGTGGGTTCGATTCCCACGGGGGGCCAGTATAAAAAAAAAAAAAATGTAATCACTAACTGTAAGTTGCTCTGGATAAGAGCGTCTGCTAAATGACTAAAATGTAATGTAAAATGTGTTGCTGCCAATGCACCTTACAGGCTATATCTCCCTCTTTTCAATGTGTTTAACAAAACGATAAGAATCTAGTCGAATAGACCTCAATTATGGTAAATGTCAGAGGACAGAGTTGTGTCAATCACAAGACAATTTGATATTAAGTATCATTATCATGTAAATAATTTGATTTTTAATTAAAACGTAAAACGTAAAATTGCTTTTTACACAACTTCGCCGTTTTAATTGATGGTGAATACATTCAGATTTCACAACTTCACTATGTAAGGGGTTGTGTGAGGCTGTAGTTGATTTAACTAGACAAACTTCACTATGAACACTCTCAGCTCTCATTCTGCAGAGAACATCTAAGGTTATATTTGGATAAATTCTTCGTACGATGCTTCATGTGACACTTGGTGGCCCTGCTCCAAGTCTGACAGTTAATATTTTTTTTAAATATACTGTATTACAGCTGAAAATGTTGCTAGGTTATGTAACTAATGTTACCTTAGACCTTCATAAACACAACATTTACATTTGACATTTTAGTCATTTAGCAGACGCTAAATCCAGAGCAACTTACAATTAGTGCATACATTTTCATACATTATTATTTTTGCAATAGCATATATTAAATTTATTAATTACGCTGTCAGAATGGTCTTAATTCAACTGATCCTCTGTACAACTTGTGTAAGCTTTTAACTTACTTTTCTAAAGACTCTGAAGACTTTGTCATGTACTGTGTTTGTTTACCTATGTAACAGACCCAACAATGATTTCTGCCAATTGTCAGCTATACTCCTGACCAAATCCATATGTTTGTTCAGGTTGTTAAAATGTTACATTAACATACTGGTAACTACAAAAAAATGCTGAATCACCAACTTTAACACTAATAGCTTTGAAAAACATTGCCTTTATCTCTAAAGCCATGTAAGTTTGGTTAGATAAACTATATATTCAAAATTATGTGGACACCCCTTCAAATTAGTGGACACTTTCTTACCCGGGTAGTCGTTTAAACATATCTGGACCAAAACAAATTAGAAAAAGCATTGAGTCTTACTTATGACAAGGTAAGCCATACACAAGTAATATAACATTAAAGAGAAACTTCACTGCTAGACACTATTTGGGGTGTCTCCCTACATAATTATGAGTGATGACAGGTGTTTCAGATATAACTATGCACCATATAGGTATTATTAGAATTTTCGCGCCGGGAGAGTTTAACCAATGACGCCATTGGTTGATTGAGCCTGCTGTCTGATCTGAAAATCAATGAAAAAAGACAGTAGCCATTACTTATTTCATGACCAGAGTTTTTTTGCACTTCATTGCTCACCTTTAATAATGCATCCAAGGTATATCTACCTTTATGGAAACCACTGACATTGATTCAAAATACCTCCATGTTCCAGGAAATAGGACAGTCTCTTGACAATGATCATTTCCATCCGTTTCCATAGGTTAAAGGTCAGTGCTATTGGTCTGTAACTATCAGCACATCCTTACTAGGCTTTACAAACGGTAATATAACTGCACATTTCCATCCAGAAGGTATAAGCCCTTCACTCCAGATCTTATTAAATAATCTAGGGAGAATATTTATGACCTCATCAGGAAGATGCTTAAACATTACATAACACAACTGACCATGACTTGGGGCTGTACATCCACAGCCTATTAGGGCTAAACACATCTCATGTAATGTAAAATCAGCATCAAAAGAAGTCAACGATATCCCTCTTCTTATACACAATGGTATGAGCATTTAAAATCTCACGCCTGCGTTGCTTGTACACTTTGTTCAAAGTATCCTCACTCTTTACATTTTTACATTTTAGTCATTTAGCAGACGCTCTTATCCAGAGCGACTTACAGGAGATGCAGCAAATGTTTTCCCCAACAGGTCAGCTTTTTCTTGATCTGATACAGCCAGATTGTCACCCTCAATCAAAACTGGAATTCAAGTGCATTTGCTTCTTTCTGTCATCTTCGTCAACATGGACCAACCATCGCACACCTCAGTACCCCTGCCTATTGTAGAACAAAATTGTCTCCATGCATTTCTCTTGGCAGACTTAATGACTCTACGCACCAAAGCTCTCTTCCTTTGGGATACTGCTTGGATATGACTAGTGGATTGAAACTGGCGCCTGGGGTGCGTTCAGTTCGATTGAACGTTTGCTATGTTGCATAACGACTTGTACTGAATGACTTGTACACATTTCCCCAAAACGTTGTTCTACGTTCATGAACAGACTGAGGCACGTTTGCTCCATTTGGTGGATGTGGCAGGCTGTTGCTTGAAGCAATGAGCGGCGTATTTAAAGGGAAGCGGTGCATTTTGAACCCACAACCCAACCCCATTGTTAAACTGGTGGTTCAGAATCACACCATTTTCGGACTGAACGCAGGCCATGTACAACAGTGGAACATACAACATTCAAATAGTTAAACAGTTTAGGGTAGTGGTCACCAACCCTTTCTGAGTCAAGATCAATTTCACAGTCAAAAAGCAAGCCGAGATCTACCGCTGAGATGTTAGATAAAAACATGACTTAAAAAATTTAACATTAACCTAATAAAACTGTTCTGTAGGAATGATGTTTAGGCAGTAGACCTAATACATTATCAACATCATATTGGCTATATGCCTGGCCGGCCAATATTGTTATTCTCAGACCATATTATATATTTAAAAACTTTGATAACAAAATAGATTAGTTGGTGTAGAACTTTCGAGGCACTGCGGAACATAAATTGAAATAATTTGGTTTTAATTTTACTGGACTGATGGTACTTGCTTCTGATGGTCATGTTGCTTTCAAGACAACTGGGAACTCGGGGGAAAAAAAGAGATCAAATCATGACGTCAGTGATCTTCAGGTCGGAAAATCTGAGCTCTAGACAGATGCCAGAGTTTCCGACTAGGAATTTCGAGTTGGATGGCCGTTCAAAACATTTATTTCCCAGTTGGATCTCGTTTTTTTCCCCAGAGTTCCCAGTTGTTTTGAACACAGCATTAGTCTCAGCAAAGGGAGGGAGAGAGCAGCAGAGTTTCCGCCTCTTACGGTCCATGCTCACTCCTTCCTTTCCTCTGGTGAGACTGACCAGAGAGGAGACACTGTCTTCCACCTGATGGCGAAACTCGAGCTGCACCGCATCTGCCTCAGTCATGCACAAATTCATGTTGTTCCTATGACCAGAGAAAGTTAAATATTCCTCTATATTAAAGTAGACACAACGAGCTGCCAATAATAAAAACGCAGGGCTATCAATATACTTGGCTACTCATTCATTGCAGCAGCAGCATGAGTGGAAGTACGGAGAAGCGCATTGTTTTGTAATAGTGCTGAATGAAAACTTAATCTCACTCATAAAAACAGCAGCTCTTTGCTGTATTCTTTGGAAGTCTCTTTGTGGTCATGGTTTTAAAAGTTATGAAATCTTATGTAGGCTAGTATCAAACTTTGACAGGCCAGGGTCGTAGAAGCTCTGTAGGCACAGTGATTTGAGCGCACTCGATTTAGTTTGCCGATTAGGCGGAGTTGATCTTTTCAGACAAATTAAATGGTTCAAAATAAAACTTTGCTTATCCGGTGCACAGGGCTTCTGAATCAAGTGCACCTACTGTCAACAGTGCAACACACAAAAAAAGGGGCGCAAGCCATTATCGTTGGCTTTTCTACAGAAGTGTTTGGTGATTGACTAGGAATGCCTTGAAGATCGACCAGTCGATTGCGATAGACCGGTTGGTGACCACTGGTTTAGGGGATTAAAATAGTACCTACTCAGCAAATTTGCAGGTGTTAAAATCTCAATGCTGAGGTAAAAAGTGTTGTGAGTGTTATATCTGAGTGTTGATTCTGGTGGGGTTACCACCAGAGGGATTGAAATTGACACCATCTGCAGTGGATAAAAGTTTTAACCAGGTGATGTTGTTGTTACTCATTTTACATTTTAGTCATTTAGGTGGCAGAACGGAGTGCTTGGGTTGGGGTGTAGTATTTGAGCATAGCCTGAAGGTAGAGGGGGCAGTTCCTCTTGCAGTTCCATAGGTAAGGGCCATGGTCTTGTAGTGGATGTGAGCTTCGACTGGAAGCCAGTGCGGAGGAGCGGAGTGACATGGGAGAACTCGGGAAGGTTGAAAACCAGGCGGGCTGCAGCGTTCTGGATAAGTTGCAAGAGGTTTGATGGCACAAGCAGGGAGCCAAGCTAACAGTGAGTTACAGTAGTCCAGACGGGAGAGTGCCTGGATTAGGACCTGCGGCAGAGAGGAGGATCTGATGGTTCACGGTGTCGAAGGGAGCGGATAGATCTAGGAGGATGAGAAGAGAGGAGAGAGAGTCAGCTTTGGCAGTGCAGAGAGCCTCCGTGACACAGAGAAGAGCAGTCTCGGTTGAGTGACCCGTCTTGAAGCCTGACTGGTTAGGGTCAAGAAGATCGTTCTGAGAGAGATAACAAGAAATGTGATCAGATACAACAAACTCAAGTGTTTTGGAAAGAAAAGAAAGAAGGGATACAGGTCTACAGTTTTTGACGTCAGATGAGTCGAGTGTTGGTTTCTTGAGGAGGGCGCAACTTGGGCCATTTTGAAGTCAGAGGGATGGGTTGATGAGGGAAGTGAGGAATGGGAGGTCTCCAGTGATGGTCTGGAGAAGGGAGTAAGGGATGGGGTTGAGCACGCAGGTTGTAGGGTGGCCAGACCTCACTATTCGCAGGATGTCATCTGGAGAGAAAGGGGCGAAAGAGGTCAAGGCGTAGGGTAGTTCTGTGTGAATGAGACCAGTGGACTCAATAGTCTGAGTGAATGAGTAGCAAATGTTGTCAACCTGTTTTTCAAAGTGGTTGACAAAGTCATCCGCAGAGAGGGAGGAGGGAGGGGGTGGAGGATTAAGGAGGGAGGAGAAGGTGGGAAATAGTTTCCTAGGGTTAAAGTGGTAGAAAGTGGCTTTAGCAGTGGATACAGAGGAAGAGAAGGTAGAAAGGAGGGAGTAAAAGGATGATAGGTCCTCCGGAAGGTTAGTTTTCCTCCATTTTCGCTCAGCTGCCCGCAGCCCTGTTCTGTAAGCTCGCAATGAGTCACTCAGCCACGGAGCAGGAAGGGAGGGCCGACCCGGCCGGGAGGAAAGGAGACAGTGCAAGTCATAGGATGCGGAAAGGGAGGAGAGTAGGGTCGAAGAGGCAGAATCAGGAGACAGTAGGGAGAAGGATTTAGCAGAAGGGAGATATGAAAGGATAGAAGAGGAGAGAGTAGTGGGAGAGAGAAAGCGAAGAATGCAACTGCGCATGACCATCTGGGTAGGGCCTGAGTGGTTAGGGCCTGAGTGGTTAGGGTTGGAGGAAAGGGAGACAGAAAAGGAAACACAGTAGTGATCAGAGACCTGGAGGGGGGTTGCAGTGAGATTAGTAGGCCAGCAGACTCTAGTAAAGATGAGGCCAAGCGTATTGCCTGCCTTGTGAGATGGAGGGGATTGGGAAAGGGTGAGTTCAAAAGAGGCAAGGAGGGGAAAGAGAGTTGGAAATAAATTAAATCGAAGGCAGACGTCGGAAGGACGAAGTCGCCAAGTACAAAGAGCGGTGAGCCATCGTCAGGAAATTAGCTTATCAAGGTGTCAAGCTCATTGAGGAACTCTCCAAGGGCACCTGATGGCCGATAGATTAACAATAATGTTAAGCTTGACGCGACGACCAGATGCTCTCGGACTATCAGAGAAAACATAGTCAGATGAAGAAAGAGCAGCTGGAGTAGTATTCTCTGGGGTGATCCAGGTCTTTGTCAGGGCCAAAAAGTCAAGGGACTAAAGGGTAGCATAGGCTGAGATGAACTCTGCGTTTTTGACCACAGATCGGCAGTTCAAAACGCTGCCAGAGACCCGGAATTCCACATGGGTTGTGTGCGCAGGTACACTCAATTAGAAGGGTTGCAGCCAAGGGGTGGGGAGCGTCTGTAAAGCCTACAGGGAGAGGTGCGAACAGGTATAGAAAACACACAGTTGACAAAGCTACAAAAGAGCAAAATGAGATCTGTAAATAACTAAGTAAGCTATTCAAGTGAGAGAGTGGTTGTGGAGCCTTCCTCTCTTTCCTTCCTCGAACTCCGCAGAACAACTCGACAGAACCATCTTTGTTTCGGCGACAGTCTGTCACGATTTAACTGGATATGAACCCAAATGCAGACAACTACACCGAGCCAGAGAAGGTTTAACAGGTTTATTTACAAAGTTCAATTGTCCAGGTTTCCAAAAATAGGGGAAGAGCAAGTCCAGGTCTACAGGGAGGGTAACAGATCCAGGTTCTGAGCAGGAGTGGTACCGTAACGTCCTAGTGTCCGTGGTGAGTCCAAAAGGGAGGTCCAGTAGTGGAAAGCAGGATGGTGGTGGCAGGAGTGAAGCGGAGGCAGGAGTCAGGTTCCAATAATCTGTGGCACAGGAGAAAAGTAAATAGAACAGGCCAAAAACACAAAGAGCGAAAACAAGCAGGTTGAGTCAGCAGCGAGACTAACATGGTCGTCTTGACTATGATCTGACGATGAGTGGCAAGTTTGACCGGGTCTTTAAGGCTGAGGTGATTATGGTGAATGAGCTGCAGCTGGAACCCTGACTCCCGCACACCAGACTTCACTCCTGCAATCAAGAACAGACAGAGGGGAGGGGGAGAGCAGAGAGAGAGCTACCTAGCAGCAGTAGGCCTAACACAGTCTTAGTTTTGCAACAAAACCGCTACTGACACGACCGTCGCTTACAGCTTTCACTGAGAAACCAGGGGAGACTGAAGAAATAACACTAATTGCTAATTGCCTAGCAGAGGTGGAGAGCACATCTCCCTGTACTAATTGCTGATTGCCTAGGAGAGGTGAAACAACTCCCCCCCCCCCCCCCCCCCCAATACAGGCACTGATTACCAAAACAAGTCATAAATTGTCCTGCCCCTTGATCCTGGTTGACGTGTCAACTACTATCTGCAATTTATGAGCAGTCAGCAGATCACACACTAAGTAGGCCACTGGGTAGACAGGTAGCACTTAAAGTATATGGCCCTAGCTAGTGGCCCTAGACTGTGTTGAGTCATATTTCCCAGCATGCTTAATTGCAGGTTGCTTTTTAGAAGAGTTTTAATATCTATGTTTCTGCATGCACATTGATTGATTAATTGATCTTACAATACACAACGATAAAATACATTTTTCTAAATTAATTCCATCTGTATGTGGTTGGACTTATTTCACCCGTTATTGAGATGGTAGTGCCGGTTTAGATTGCTTAGGTAGTCTCATTTATCAATCTTCCCACAAACATCCACTCCTCCACCTCCACCGCAGACATCCTAGACCTTGTACTCCGCTCCCGGCTGCTAAACTCCTTAGCTTCTCTATCAGCCATGATGTGCGAAGTGACCACCTTCCTGTCCTTGCCTCCTTTTCCCTCCAACTCAAGCACCTTCAAGCACCTTCAAAACAAAGATACAACTACAAGAAAGAAAACTGGAACAACTACAGAAAATAAATAAGATAACAAACATTACAGCAACAACACAGGACCCCCAGGAGCTGGATCAGCCAGCAGACAGGCCCGGGAGTGTCCCCATCTAGGTCCTGGACTTCCTGATGGGCCGTCCCCAGGTGGTGAAGGTAGGAAACAACACCTCCATTACACTGATCCTCAACACAGGGGTCCCACAAGGGTGCATGCTCAGCCTCCTCCTGTACCTCCTGTTCACCCATGACTCAATCATCAAGTTTGCAGACGACACAACAGTAGTAGGCCTGATTACCAACAATGACGAGACAGCCTACAGGGAGGAGGTGAGGGCCCTGGCCCAGGAAAATAACTTTTCCCTCAACGTCAACAAAATGAAGGAGCTGATTGTGGACTTCAGGAAACAGCAGAGGGAACACGCCCCCATGCACCTCAACGGACCGCAGTGGAGAAGGTGAAAAGATTCAAGTTCCTCTGTGTACACATCACTGACAATCTGAAATGGTACACCCACACAGACAGTGTGGTGAAGAAGGCGCAACTTTACCTCTTCAACCTCAGGAGGCTGAAGAAATTAATATTGGCCCCTAAGACCCTCACAAACTTTTACAGATGCACCATTGAGAGCATCCTGTCGGGCTGTATCACCGCCTGGTACGGCAACTGCACCGCCCACAACCGCAGTGTCAGTAGTTCCGATGTGGATTTGGTGGAGGAGTCAGGCGCAGGACACAGAGGATACGTCCAAAAGACTTTAATAGTCCCAAGTGCAACAAACAAACACGACCTCGAAAACAGACGGAGGCGAGGCAATTACGCAAACACGCGTAAACAATAATCCAACATAGGCAGAGTGCAAAACACGCAGCTCCGCACGACAGGCAGAAATAACAACACACAATCAGACTAATGCAAAACAAGGAACTTATAAGACAAGTAATCAACCCACAAATGGACACAGGTGTAAAAGACAGACGAAAGCAATCACACTACGAAACATAGAGCGGTGGCAGCTAGTACTCCGGGGACGGCGAACGCCGAAGCCTGCCCGAACCAGGAGGAGGAGCAGTCTCGGCAGAATCCGTGACAGTACCCCCCCCTTGACGCGCGGCTCTAGCCGTGCGCCGGCCTCGGGGACGGCCAGGAGGACGCGGACCCGGGCGCGTGGGATGCCCACGGTGGTTGACACGTTCCACCTGCCCATTGCTCTCTGGGTGGTACCCCGAGGTAAGGCTTACCGAGACCCCCAAGCGTTCCATGAACGCCCCCCAAACTCTGGAGGTGAACTGGGGACCTCGGTCAGACGGCCAGGAGGACGCGGACCCGGGCGCGTGGGATGCCCACGGTGGAACTCAGTCAGGAGGGATGGACCGTACCCCTCCCACTCCACGAGATACTGGAGACCACTCATCCGGCGCCTCGAGTCCAAGATGGTCCGGACCCTGTACGCCGGGGCCCCCTCGATGTCCAAAGGGGGCGGAGGGGTCTCTCCTATCTCATCTTCTTGGAGTGGGCCAGCTACCACCGGCCTGAGAAGAGACACATGGAACGAGGGGTTAATATTTTTGTACTCTATAGGCAGTTGTAACCTGTAACACATGGGCAGCGTCCCACGTCTCCTCCGAGCGCCGAATCCACTCGTCCACCGCAGGGGCCTCGATCTGGCTCTCGTGCCATGGAGCCAGGACCGGCTGATAACCTAAAACACACTGGAAAGGTGTTAAAATGGTGGAGGAGTGGCGGAGAGAGTTCTGGGCCATCTCTGCCCAGGGGATGAACCTAGACCACTCCTCCGGCCGGTCCCGGCAATAGGACCTCAAAAACCTACCCACATCCTGGTTGACACGTTCCACCTGCCCATTGCTCTCTGGGTGGTACCCCGAGGTAAGGCTTACCGAGACCCCCAAGCGTTCCATGAACGCCCCCCAAACTCTGGAGGTGAACTGGGGACCTCGGTCAGACGGCCAGGAGGACGCGGACCCGGGCGCGTGGGATGCCCACGGTGGAACTCAGTCAGGAGGGATGGACCGTACCCCTCCCACTCCACGAGATACTGGAGACCACTCATCCGGCACCTCGAGTCCAAGATGGTCCGGACCCTGTACGCCGGGGCCCCCTCGATGTCCAAAGGGGGCGGAGGGGTCTCTCCTATCTCATCTTCTTGGAGTGGGCCAGCTACCACCGGCCTGAGAAGAGACACATGGAACGAGGGGTTAATATTTTTGTACTCTATAGGCAGTTGTAACCTGTAACACACCTCGTTCAATCTTCTCAGGACTTTGAAGGGCCCCACAAACCGCCGACCCAGCTTCCGGCAGGGCAGACGGAGGGGCAGGTTTCTAGTCGAGAGCCAGACTCGATCTCCCGGTGCGTACACCGGTCCCTCACTGCGGTGGCGATCGGCGCTCGCCTTTTGTTGACGGATGGCACGCGGCAGATGGACATGGGCAGCGTCCCACGTCTCCTCCGAGCGCCGAATCCACTCGTCCACCGCAGGGGCCTCGATCTGGCTCTCGTGCCATGGTGCCAGGACCGGCTGATAACCTAAAACACACTGGAAAGGTGTTAAATTGGTGGAGGAGTGGCGGAGAGAGTTCTGGGCCATCTCTGCCCAGGGGATGAACCTAGACCACTCCTCCGGCCGGTCCCGGCAATAGGACCTCAAAAACCTACCCACATCCTGGTTGACACGTTCCACCTGCCCATTGCTCTCTGGGTGGTACCCCGAGGTAAGGCTTACCGAGACCCCCAAGCGTTCCATGAACGCCCCCCCAAACTCTGGAGGTGAACTGGGGACCTCGGTCAGACACAATATCCTCGGGGACCCCATAGTGCCGGAACACATGGGTAAATAGGGCCTCAGCGGTCTGTAGGGCAGTAGGGAGACCCGGCATTGGGAGGAGACGACAGGCCTTGGAAAACCGATCCACAACGACCAAAATGGTGGTATTCCCCTGGGAGGGGGGTAGGTCGGTTACAAAATCCACCGATAGGTGGGACCATGGTCGTTGTGGAACGGGCAGGGGATGTAACTTACCCCTGGGCAAATGTCTAGGCGCCTTACACTGGGCACACACCGAGCAGGAGGAGACATAAACCCTCACATCCTTAGCTAACGTTGGCCACCAGTATTTCATGCTAAGGCAGTGCACTGTCCGGCCAATACCTGGATGTCCAGAGGAGGGTGATGTATGAGCCCAATAAATAAGACGATCACGAACCTCTAGCGGAACGTACGTCCGCCCCACAGGACACTCGGGGGGAGTAGGGTCGGTACGCAGTGCCCGCTCGATTTCCGCATCGACCTCCCATACCACCGGAGCCACCAAACAAGACTCCCGCAGTATGGAAGTAGGCTCATTGGACCTCTCCTCTGTGTCATACCGCCGGGACAGGGCGTCTGCCTTACCATTCTGGGACCCTGGGATGTATGTGATCTTAAAAACAAACCGGGTTAGGAACATGTTCCACCTAGCCTGACGAGGGTTCAATCTCCTAGCTGCCCGGATGTACTCCAGGTTACGGTGATCAGTCAGAATGAGGAAAGGGTGTTGAGCCCCCTCAAGCCAATGCCTCCACACCTTTAGGGCCTGGACTACGGCTAACAGCTCCCTGTCCCCAACGTCATAATTGCGCTCCGCCGAGCTGAGCTTCTTGGAGTAGAACGCACAGGGGCGGAGTTTAGGTGGCGTGCCGGACCGTTGTGACAGGACTGCCCCAATACCGGTCTCGGACGCGTCTACCTCTACTTGGAATGGTAAAGAGGGATCCGGATGCGCCAGCACCGGGGCCGAGGTGAACAGGTTCTTCAGTTTGACAAATGCCCTGTCCGCCTCAGCCGACCACTGCAAACGAACCGGACCCCCCTTTAGCAGGGACGTAATGGGAGCTGCAACTTGTCCAAAACCCCGAATAAACCTCCGGTAGTAATTAGCAAAACCCAAGAACTGCTGCACCTCTTTTACAGTGGTTGGAGTTTGCCAATTACGCACGGCCGATACACGGTCTACCTCTATCTCCACACCAGACGCGGACAACCGATAACCCAAAAAGGAGACGGACTCCTGGAAGAACAGGCATTTCTCTGCCTTGACATACAAGTCATGCTCCAACAGTCTTCTCAACACTCGGCGCACCAGGGCTACATGCTCGGCTCGTGTAGAAGAGTACACTAGGATGTCGTCGATGTACACTACTACACCCTGCCCATGCATGTCCCGGAAAATCTCGTCAACAAAGGATTGGAAGACTGAAGGAGCATTCATTAACCCGTATGGCATGACGAGATACTCGTAATGACCCGAGGTGGTGCTAAATGCTGTTTTCCATTCATCCCCCTCCCTAATGCGCACCAGATTGTACGCGCTCCTGAGATCCAACTTTGTGAAGAACTGCGCTCCGCGTAACGATTCCGTCATAGTCGCAATCAGTGGAAGTGGGTAACTGTACTTAACTGTGATCTGATTGAGACTACGGTAATCAATACACGGGCACAATCCCCCGTCCTTCTTCTTCACAAAGAAGGAACTCGAGGAAACCGGGGAAGTGGAGGACCGTATGTATCCCTGTGCCAAGGACTCGGCTATGTAAGTCTCCATAGCCGCTGTCTCCTCTTGAGACAGGGGATACACACGACTCCGTGGAAGAGCCGCTCCTGTTTGGAGATTTATCGCACAGTCCCCCTGTCTATGAGGTGGTAGCCGTGTTGCCCTCGATTTGCTGAACACAAGTGCTAAGTCCTCATACTCAGGGGGAATGCGCAGTGCGGGCACTTGGTTCGGACTCTCTACCGAGGTCGCCCCTACGGAAACACCTAGACATCTCCCTACACACTGGGCAGACCACTCCATAAGAGCCCTCTGTTGCCACGCAATGGTAGGATCATGGGTGCTTAACCAGGGAAGCCCTAACACCACAGGGTACGCAGGAGAGTCAATCAGATAAAACTGAATGATCTCCTCATGACCCCCCTGCGTCGTCATCGTCAGTGGTGCTGTGACCTCCCTGATCAGGCCCGACCCCAACGGCCGGCTGTCTAAGGCGTGGACAGGAAATGGAGCTTCTACCGGCCAAAGGGGAATTCCTAACCTACAACAAAATGCCCGATCAATAAAGTTCCCAGCTGCGCCTGAATCTACTAGCGCCTTATGCTGGGAATGAGGTGCCACCTGTGGAAATCTCACAGGAATACTCATGTGACCAACAGAAAGCTCTGGGTAAGTGGGGCGCCTACTCACCTGAAATGACTCCCCAGTGCGTGACCTGTTGTCCCCTCTCCCAGGAGACCCTCCCCAGCACCTGGCCGCGGTGTGTCCTCCACGGCCACAGTTGGTGCAGGGGATGGCCCCCCTCGGGTTCTCTCTCCTCCTCTCTCTAGCGCCAGCACCCCCGAGCTCCATGGGAATCGGCTCGGAGGTGCTGGAGGGTGGAATGGACGACCCCCACTCGGGACGTCCGCGGGTAGCCAGCAGGGTGTCTAGACGGATGGAGATGTCCACCAACTGGTCGAACGACAGGTTGGTGTCCCTGCAGGCCAGCTCACGACGAACGTCCTCTCGTAGGCTACACCGGTAGTGGTCGATGAGGGCCCTCTCATTCCACCCCGCATCCGCCGCTAGCGTCCGGAACTCCAGTGCGAACTCCTGTGCGCTCCTCTTCCCCTGTCGGAGGTGGAACAGACGCTCTCCCGCCGCTTTCCCCTCAGGTGGATGATCGAAGACAGCCCTGAAGCGGCGGGAGAACTCCGCGTAGGTGATGGTAGCGGCGTCTATTCCCCTCCATTCGGCGTTGGCCCACTCCAACGCCTTGCCGGATAGACAGGAGATGAGGGCGGAGACGCTCTCGTATCCCGAGGGCGCCGGGTGTATGGTAGCCAGGTAGAGTTCCACCTGCAGGAGGAATCCCTGACACCCGGCTGCAGAACCGTCATATGCCCTCGGGAGCGAGAGCCGAATGCCACTGGGTTCCGGTGCTGAGAGAGGAGGACTGGCCGTTGGTGATGGGATGGTGTAAGAATGCGTGGGCACCTCTCCAGTAACCAACCGGCGCAGAGTGTTGGACACCTCGTCCATGGCGGCCCCAAGCGGGGACTGTGAAGAGACACACACCGGCAGACACACATACACGCACTCTGCACACACGTGCATATGGATGTTGTATTGTAAATTTGTGGTGGTGGAGTGGTGGCCTGAGGGAACACACTGAATGTGTTGGGTAAGGTGTTATGAAATGTAATGTCATGTATTATTTTAAACTGTATGTAACTGTCTTATGTTGCTGGACGCCAGGAAGAGTAGCTGCTGTCTTGGCTAATGGGGATCCATAACAAATACAAATACAAATAGCAGACCTCTGTTTGAATATGCCCTATTAGCCTGGATAACAGCCTCACCACAGCAGATGAACCGGTTACAGACAATCCAAAACATAGCAATAAAAATGGACTACAGACAACCAAGGTATATCAGTAATCATTCCACCCATACCATATCCAGACTCACATCAATCAAAGACAGACAGTCAATCATTGGCCAGAAGTACATCAACAGAGCCATCCATAATCCATCACTGACGACAGCTGTGGAAGAGGCCAAATGGACCACAGACACACCCATGTCCAAAATGCTACAGCACAAACTCACCCAACACATCCCCCTATCCACAACATAGCCATACACAACTGACTTCAATCACACATTACCATACTTTCCTGTTTTTTTATTAAATGTTCTTAATTTATTCAACTTTACATCTATACTGAACAAAAATATAAATGCAAATGCAACAATTTCAATGATTTTTTTGAGTTACAGTTCATATCAGGAAATCAATTAATTAGGCCTTAATCTATGGATTTCACATGACTGGGCAGGGGAGCAGCCACTTGGGAGCCAGGCCCACCAACTGGGGAGCCCGGCCCAGCCAATCAGAATTAGTTTTTCTCCACAAAAAGGCTATATTACAGACAGAAATACTCCTCAGTTTCATCAGCTGTCCGAGTGGCTGGTCTCAGATGATCCTACAGGTGAAGAAGCCGGATGTGGAGGTCCTGGGCTGGCGTGGTTACACATGGTCTGCGGTTGTGAGGCCGGTTGGACGTACTGCCAAATTCTCAAAAATGATGTTGGATGAGCTTATGGTAGAGAAATTAACATTCAATTATCTGGCAACAGCTCTGGTAGACATTCCTGCAGCCAGCATGCCAATTGCATGATCACTCAAAACTTGAGACATCTGTGGCATTGCGTTGTGTGACAAAACTGCATATTTTAGAGAGGCCTTTTATTGTCCCAAGCACAAGGTGCACCTGTTTAATGATCATGCTGTTTAATCAGCTTCTTGATATTCCACACCTGTCAGGTGGATGGATTATCTTGGCAAAGGATAAATGTGTCATGAGCCTCTCACTCCACCGGGTTACCACCTTAATTTTCTTCCACTCTGCTCACCACTCTCTCTACTCAGCCTAACTAGCTCCACCTGTCCCTGCTCTGCTCTGCTCTAATTACTCTGCCAGCTGCGCTGCATTACCCACTACCTCTCCCAGTATTTAAGGCCCTGTCTTTCAGCTCTCCGGTGTCAGATCGTCTGCAAAGCTCACACCCGGAACCTGTTTGCTCGCGCTTCTGGCTCACCCTGGTTTTGTGACCCCGGACCTGCCTGATTTTTGGATACTCTTCTGCCCCAGGAGATCCAGACCTGCTTCTGCCATAACGACTCCTGACTACTCTGCAATCCCGGTAACTCTGACCAGCCTTCTGCCTTGCTACTACGTATTTTGGATTTCCCTTGAACTGTACTGCTGCCTTGTTTCATTCCGCCCTGTTGTGTCTGTGTCTCCCCCCCCCAGGACTTCTGGACCACCCACCACCGGCTTCATAGGACGCATCGCTGCCACTGGGGGGGGCACAGACCCAGCACATTGGACGGGATCCCTGTTACCCCTGGAGCCTTCATTCACTCCCTACTTCCCTTTTCCCTTAAGTTTTAATAAACTTTCTGGTGTGACGCAATTGTGGTCCTCTGGTCGTCTGTCTGAACCGTGACAGTACGATCTGACCATTATGGACTCAGCGCACACTTTCCCCGACATGGAAACCGATGAGCATGAGCAGCAGTTCCAGCAGCAGCAACAACAACTCGCCATGATCATTCAACTCCTCACCAACCTTACCCCAGCCAGTCTGCCCACCAGCCCTGCCCCCGAGTTACCTGCCCCGGTCATTGCAGCCGCTGCTCCGGAACCCAAGATTGGAAACCCCGAGCGGTTCAACGGCGATTCAACCCAGGTCCGGCCATTCCTGACTAGCTGCCGACTTCAGTTCTCCTTGCAGCCAAGGACCTTCGCCACGGAGGGGGCTAAAGTTGGGTATGCCATCACTCACCTGACGGGCCGAGCTCGACTCTGGGGAACAGCAGAGTTCGAACGTCAAACCCCCGCATGTGCAACCTTCGACCTGTTTGCTGAGGAGATGCTGAAGGTGTTTGACCTGGATTCACCAACCGCAGAGGCGTCTCGTGAACTGTTCAGTATTCGACAAGGCAGACGTACAGTCGCAGACCATTCCATCGACTTCCGAACCCTGGCTAGACGAAGTTCTTGGAACACACCATCGTTGGTGGACGCGTTCTTCCATAGTTTGGCTGACTATATCAAGGACGAGTTGGTCTCCCATGAACTGCCTTCCACTCTTGATGAAGCCATCGCACTGACTGTCAGGATCGACAGAAGGATACAGACCCGTCGTCGTGAGAGGGGGCGCCAAGGTCCACCTACTACCGGCATTCGGAGAGATCCGACTGGGCTCCTGTCATCTACTGCCACTCACCCAGGTCAGCTTGATCAGTCTGAGCCTATGGAGATTGGGCGAGCCTCTCTCACTCCTGCAGAGCGCCAGCGCCGCTTCACCTCAAACCTCTGCCTCTATTGTGGAGGTGATGGACATCGTGTGGTAACCTGCCCTTTAAAGGGCCGGAGCTCACCGGGCATAGAGGGAGTCCGGTTGAGTTCAATGACCATCCAGTCCTCCGACCGCAAACCCCTGCTGCAAGTTCACCTCCGCCTCTCTGACTCAACTCACACCCTGGCTGCTCTGGTGGATTCTGGCGCCGAAGCCAACATAATGGACATCAAGCTGGCACGCCAACTGGGACTGGAGAACCTCCGTTTGACACCTCCTATTCCTGCCCGGGCACTGGACGGACACTTACTCGGATCGGTCACTCATGTCACGGCCCCGGTCTCGATGGGTCTGTCCGGAAACCATCAAGAAACTATCCAGTTTCACCTGCTCCCCTCTCCAGGCCAACCCCTCATCCTGGGTTACCCATGGCTCCGCCGGCACAACCCTCAGCTCGACTGGGTGACCGGGGTGATCAGGGAGTGGGGAGAGGACTGCCACCGAACCTGCCTGCTTGCTGCCGCACTACCCCCTCGGCCAGTACCTACTAACTCCGCTCCTGACCTCTCCAATGTCCCAGAATGCTACCATGGTCTCAGAGAGGTGTTTAACAAAGCAAGAGCCACATCTCTGCCCCCTCACCGACCGTACGACTGTGCCATCGACCTCCTCCCTGGAACAGCCCCTCCAAAGGGTCGTCTTTATTCGTTGTCTGCTCCTGAAAGAAAGTCCATGGAGGACTACATCAATGGCTCTCTGTCCGCAGGATTAATCCGTTCATCTTCATCTCCTGCTGGTGCTGGCTTCTTCTTTGTGGGGAAGAAGGACGGATCCCTTCGCCCCTGCATCGACTACAGGGGACTCAACGACATCACAGTGAAAAACCGTTACCCTCTGCCTCTGCTCACCTCTGCTTTTGAGTTGCTCCAGGGAGCCACTGTTTTTACCAAGTTGGATCTCAGAAACGCTTACCACCTAGTGCGGATCCGGGAGGGAGATGAATGGAAAACCGCATTCAATACACCAACAGGCCACTACGAGTATCTGGTTATGCCTTTTGGCCTCACCAATGCTCCTGCTGTGTTCCAGGCTCTAGTGAATGATGTACTGCGGGACATGTTAAACAAGTTTGTCTTCGTTTACCTGGATGACATCTTAATCTACTCCAGAAACCTGTCTGAACACACCCGCCATGTCCAGCAAGTCCTTCATCGTCTTCTGGAGAATTCCCTCTACGCCAAGGCAGAGAAATGTGAGTTTCACGTCAAGACAGTGGCCTTCCTGGGGTACATAGTGGCAGAGGGAAGTATCCAAATGGATCCTGCCAAAGTATCAGCAGTCACTTCATGGCCAGTTCCGGAGAACAGAAAGAAGCTGCAACAGTTTCTGGGGTTTGCTAACTTCTATAGAAAGTTTATCCGGAACTACAGTACCGTTGCTGCCCCTCTCACTGCTCTAACCAGCACCAAGCAACCCTTCACCTGGACCCCAGCAGCCGACAAGGCCTTCAGTACCCTCAAGGTGAGGTTCACCTCCGCTCCCATCCTCCAGATGCCTGATGTGGACCGGCAATTCATTGTGGAGGTGGACGCCTCGGATGTGGGAGTTGGTGCTGTGATTTCTCAGTGGGCTGCGGAGGATAGGAAGCTCCATCCCTGTGCCTTTTTCTCACGTCGGTTGTCCCCCTCTGAGTGCAATTACGACATAGGGAACCGTGAGCTGCTGGCTGTGAAGCTTGCCTTGGAGGAGTGGCGTCACTGGCTGGAGGGGTCCACCATTCCATTTCTCGTTTGGACCGATCATAAGAACTTGGAGTACATCCGCACGGCCAAACGGTTGAACTCCAGGCAGTCCCGCTGGGCCCTGTTCTTCACCAGGTTTAATTTCACTCTGTCATACCGGCCTGGATCACGCAACACCAAGCCAGACGCCCTCTCCCGTCAATTCCAGAAGGATGACACCCCCTCCAAGGACCCTGTGTCGATTCTGCCAAGTCCCTGCATCGTTGCAGCTCTGACCTGGGCTGTTGAGGAACAGGTGCTGGAGGCTCTCCGTAACCAGCCAGGTCCCAGCACTTGCCCAGCTGACCGCCTTTTTGTCCCCGAAGACCTGAGGTCCCAGGTCGTTCAGTGGGGACATGACTCCCGCCTAGCTTGTCACCCTGGCTCCACCCGCACTTACAACCTGCTCGCCCAGAGGTTCTGGTGGCCCTCTCTGAGAAAGGATGTACGGGAATTCGTCCAAGCCTGCCCCATCTGCAACCAACACAAGTCGTCCTGCCAGCCCCCAGCCGGATTGCTGCAGCCCCTGCCTGTGCCCAGACGTCCCTGGTCTCACATCGCCCTTGACTTTGTCACGGGGCTGCCCCCTTCAAGTGGCATGACCGTCATTCTCACCATAGTTGACCGTTTCAGCAAGATGGCACACTTCATTCCCCTCCCCAAGCTCCCAACCGCCAAGGAGACCGCCCAGGTGGTCCTGGAACACGTCTTCCGGATCCACGGACTGCCAAAGGATGTAGTTTCTGACCGTGGTCCACAATTCTCCTCCGCTTTTTGGAAGGAGTTCTGTCACCTGCTGGGAGCCACAGTCAGTCTGACTTCCGGATTCCATCCCCAATCCAATGGGCAGTCAGAACGGGCTAATCAGGAGCTCGAGAAGGCACTGCGATGCATGACTTCACGCAACCCCCACTCCTGGTCGCAGCAATTGACATGGGTGGAGTACGCACACAATTCTCTGACCTGCTCTGCCATCGGTATGTCCCCTTTCCAATGTGTTTATGGATACCAGCCTCCTCTATTTGCCAGCCAGGAAGAGGAGGTTACTTGCCCATCTGCACTTGCTTTTGCCCGTCGATGTCGCCGCACCTGGTCACAAGCCCGAGCCACACTCCTCAGATCCGTTGCCAGCTACACTACCGGGGCCAACCGTCGGAGAATTCCTGCTCCCACCTACCATGTTGGTCAAAGGGTGTGGTTGTCATCGAAGAACCTGCCACTCAGGGTGGAGTCGCAGAAGCTGGCACCTCGGTTCATTGGCCCATTCCCTATCATAAGAGTGATTAGCCCAACTGCTGTCCGGCTCCAACTGCCTAATTCCCTGAGGGTGCACCCCACTTTCCATGTGTCTAAGATTAAGCCCATCCATGAGAGTCCGCTGGTCCCTGCTGCGCCTTGTCCTCCTCCTCCACGGCTCGTCGATGGTGGTCTGGTTTACACCGTCCGCCGCCTGCTTCGGTCCAGACGGAGGGGTAGGGGTCTCCAGTACCTCATTGACTGGGAGGGCTATGGACCTGAGGAAAGGACCTGGGTGCCAGCTAGTCGGATTGTGGATAGGACTCTCATCACCGCTTTCCACCAACGGCATCCTGATCAACCTGCAATCCGTAGGGGCCGCCCCAGAGGGGTCCCTAACCGTCCTGCCCGCTCGGCTTCCTGTCCTGTGCCTGATCCTGTCTCGGGACCTGTCCCATCTCCCGACCACGGCCCTCCGGCTTCTGTCATGAGCCTCTCACTCCACCGGGTTACCACCTTAATTTTCTTCCACTCTGCTCACCACTCTCTCTACTCAGCCTAACTAGCTCCACCTGTCCCTGCTCTGCTCTGCTCTAATTACTCTGCCAGCTGCGCTGCATTACCCACTACCTCTCCCAGTATTTAAGGCCCTGTCTTTCAGCTCTCCGGTGTCAGATCGTCTGCAAAGCTCACACCCGGAACCTGTTTGCTCGCGCTTCTGGCTCACCCTGGTTTTGTGACCCCGGACCTGCCTGATTTTTGGATACTCTTCTGCCCCAGGAGATCCAGACCTGCTTCTGCCATAACGACTCCTGACTACTCTGCAATCCCGGTAACTCTGACCAGCCTTCTGCCTTGCTACTACGTATTTTGGATTTCCCTTGAACTGTACTGCTGCCTTGTTTCATTCCGCCCTGTTGTGTCTGTGTCTCCCCCCCCCAGGACTTCTGGACCACCCACCACCGGCTTCATAGGACGCATCGCTGCCACTGGGGGGGGCACAGACCCAGCACATTGGACGGGATCCCTGTTACCCCTGGAGCCTTCATTCACTCCCTACTTCCCTTTTCCCTTAAGTTTTAATAAACTTTCTGGTGTGACGCAATTGTGGTCCTCTGGTCGTCTGTCTGAACCGTGACAAAATGCTCACTAACAGGGATGTAAACAAATGTGTGCACAAAATCTGAGAGAAGGAAGCTTTTTATGTATATCGAAGATTTCTGGGATCTTTTATTTCAGCTCATGAAACATGGGACAAACACTTCACATGTTGCGTTTATACACACATTAGCCTTATGTACGTAACCAATGTTTTTATTAAAATATGACGAGTAGCAAAACATTCCCTTTTTTTATTTATATTGGAGAATATTTTTGTTCAGCTTCTGTGAAACGTTTGGACTTATTATGTGCGATGCCCATTGCATGAAAGGTGTTAGTGACTGTAGAAAGCCTGTTCAGGAATATGAAGTTGTTTAAAAAGACTGCTTATTGTTTTTCGTTTATAATTTTGTCAAAAATAAACAGTCAAATCGTGGGAATGTTTACCTGTTCATTTGTTTACCTTTCATGTGGCAAAGTCACTAACAGGCCATTACAACGGTGATGGTAGGCTAATCTTATTATAATGTTTGGGCAATGTCCAATTGTCCATGGCTCGAAATGCAGTGCCTTCTTTTCAAAATGTGAATGCAATGTGTGTAGACGAATATTTCCATGTTGAAGCCAATAAAAAAATAAAAATAGATTGGCTACATGTTTGTTATAACTAGGCCTATTGTAGGGTTAGTGTATACTATTTAATAAGCTATTTTCAATGGATAGGACAAACATCCTACCCATTTTGCATGTTTGTTTGTTTACCTTTAACGTGGCAAAGTCACTATGCCATATCAACAGTGAGTGGACATCCCCCTTTCTCTTTATATTGGATATTTTTTCAGTTCCTGTGAAAAGTTTGGATGTGAGTAAACCCCTCCATAGTCTACGTTGTCTTAGACCTAATAATATATGCCCACGGGGAGCAATTATGGTGACTGTAACTGTATTTACACATGGCCTATTTAAAACAAGTTGTTGTTTTGTTTTATTGGAATTAGATTATAATTATTCACTGTCTTTTTAGGTCTGATCAATTGTGAATGTAATCTTGCTTATTGACGATGTTTGGCATGTCCATGAATCAGACATAATGCATTTTACAGTAGGCCTATATCAGTGTGAATGCTTTGTTAACAATATATTTCCATAGAACAAAAATAAGTTAATTCTGGATAGTAAACAATGCTGGAAAGGCCTTTGTGCAAACAAACTTTCAGAAGTAATCAAAGCACTCATGTAGTGGAAAATTGAAAAGCCTTTATTGTTTTACGGCTTATGCAGGCAAGAATAGAAAAAACACTGATGCGTCGTGGCTGAAACAGCCTCAATCAGCTACAACAGCCTTCCATAATGAAGCAATGCAATTACTGTTCAAAAACCTGTTCAACATATTAAGCAAATAATATTTATGGGCTAGGTCTATTTTTTTATTTTGTTTTCATACACAATTTAACAAACTAAGCTATGACGGACTAATATTCGAATTGGAGTTGATGACAACGCAATACATAAAAGACCGTAAATACACAACTTGAAGCAACCACATATTTAGCCATGGAGCACGTCCTGTTTGGCCACTGATAACTCACTACACACATCCCCACAGTAACCTAAAATAATACACTGTTTTCCTGCTCCAGCTCTACTCAGCCTCCTCAGCCCCCGCTCCTGACAACAAAACACAACACCCTCACAACCTCCCCACTCCATCCGCTAAATCCATCCTCCTCTCCATACAGACAGACAGAGGCCCAGGTAGTGGATGTGGGTGCGGAAACCAGCGGTCGCGGTAACTAGGCTTGACAGATATTCCTCTGTGGCCAGTCTAGGAGTGGGCAGCGCGCCCACAGCACCTGTTCTGGAGGGGGGTGTTACGTCACAGTATGTATCACCTGTAATAACGCTCCCCAGCTGAGGAGAGGGAGTGCTGCTGTGTTTGGGAGAGAGGGGGAGGAAGTAGGAAGAGGGGGAAGGAGAGCTGTTTCAGCAGAGTTAGAGAAGTGTACGGTACAATGAGATCATCACTCCTACAATACATATTTAACCAGAGGAAATTACCCCAACTGACAGCGGCTTCGAGTTGTATGGGCACATACTGTATCCGAATGAAGAACAATGATAATGTTTCTCTCATTCATTTGTTCTCAGCTGTCACGGTTTCGGCCGAGGCGGCTCCTCCTCCTTGTTCGGGCAGGTTTCGCCAGTCGTCGTCTCCGGAGTACTAGCTGCCACCGCTCTATGTTTCTTGTTTGATTGGTTTTGTCTGTTAGTCACACCTGTTTTGTGTTATGTCTCATTTAGCACCCTATTTAGTTTCCTTGTTGTTAGTTTAGTGTTGTGTGTAATTGTTTGTGTCGTGTTGTTGCGCTACCCGTGTCGGTACGCTATTTTCATAGCTTCCTCCTTGTGTTTAGGAGAGTATTTCCGCACCTGTGTGTGCGCTCGCTTATTTACGCCTGTGTGCGTCCTTTTGCCTCCGGGCTGTTTGGATTATTTTTGTGTGCTCTAGTAAAGTCTTGTTGGACTTATCCTCTGCTTCCTGCGCCTGATTCTACACCACACCAATCCACAGCAACGTGACAGAATTACACACCTCACATGGAATCAGCAGGAGCACCCGTCGACATCATGGAGGAGCGTCTCCTTGGTCAAGAGCACCGAATCAACCAGATCGGGCACGCCTTGGAGGGCGTCATGGACACCCTTCGTCGATGGGAAACCAGCGGGGTTCCCACAGCCCCACCTATCGCACCATCACCACCGGACAGCCAGCCCGTCCATCGACCGGAACCCAGTGGGATTCGGCTCTCGCTCCCGAGGGCGTACGACGGCACCGCTGCCGGGTGTCAGGGGTTCCTCTTACAAGTGGAGCTCTACCTTGCCACCATACACCCGGCGCCCTCGGGATACGAGAGCGTTTCCGCCCTCATCTCCTGTCTCACCGGCAAGGCGTTGGAGTGGGCCAACGCCGAATGGAGGGGAATAGACGCCGCCACAGTCACCTATGCGGAGTTCTCCCGCCGCTTCCGTGCAGTCTTCGACCATCCACCAGAGGGGAAGGCGGCGGGGGAGCGTCTATTCCACCTCCGACAGGGGATGAGGAGCGCTCAAGAGTTTGCGCTGGAGTTCCGGACTCTAGCGGCTGATGCTGGGTGGAATGAGAGGGCCCTCATAGACCACTTTAGATGTAGCCTTCGGGAGGACGTCCGCAGGGAGTTAGCATGCAGGGACACTACACTAACATTTGACCAGCTGGTGGACATGGCCATTCGACTGGACACCCTGCTTGCGACCCGCGGACGTCCCAGGTGGGGGCCTCCCATTCCACCCTCCAGCGCCTCCGAGCAGAGTCCGATGGAGCTTGGAGGTGCTGGCGCTAGAGGGAGAAGAGGTAGGAGCCCGAGGGGGGCAGTCTCCTGCACCAAGTGTGGCCGCGGAGGGCACACCGCGGCTAGGTGCTGGGGAGGGTCCCCTGGTGAGGGAGATGGCAGGTCATACAGTGGGGAGTCCTCCCAGGTGAGTAGGCGCCCTACTTACCCAGAGCTTTCTGTCGTACACATTACATTACCTGTTTGTTTCCCACAGGTTGCACCTCGTTCCCAGCATAAGGCGCTAGTCGATTCAGGCGCAGCTGGGAATTTTGTAGATCGGAAATTCTGTGTTAAGTTAGGGATTCCCCTCCTTCCAGTCGAAAAGCCCTTTCCTGTACATGCCTTAGATAGTCGTCCGTTAGGATCTGGGTTGATTGGGGAGGTCACAGCGCCACTTAGGATGATGACGCAGGGGGGTCATGAGGAGACGATTCAACTCTATCTGATCGACTCTCCTGCGTATCCGGTGGTACTGGGGCTTCCCTGGTTGATTACCCATGATCCTACTATTTCGTGGCGAGAGAAGGCTCTTAAAGGGTGGTCTGCTCAGTGTGAGGGGTTATGTCTGGGTGTTTCCGTAGGGGCGACCTCGGTGGAGAGACGAACCAGATGCCAGCACTGCACATTCCTCCTGAGTATGAGGATTTGGCGCTCGTGTTTAGTAAGACCAGAGCGGCACGGTTGCCACCTCATAGACAGGGGGATTGTGCGATAGACCTCCAGACAGGAGCCAAGCTTCCGCGGAGCCATGTGTATCCTTTGTCACAGGAGGAGAAAAGGGCAATGGAAACTTACATTGCCGAGTCTCTGAGACAGGGATACATACGGTCCTCCACTTCTCCCGCGTCCTCGAGCTTCTTTTTTGTGAAGAAAAAGGATGGAGGTTTGCGTCCGTGTATTGATTACCGCGGTCTCAATCAGGTAACTGTGAAATATAGTTATCCACTCCCGCTGATTGGGACCATGACGGAGTCATTACACGGGGCACGGTTCTTCACAAAATTGGACCTCAGGAGCGCATATAACTTGGTGCGCATTAGGGAGGGCGATGAGTGTAAGACAGCATTTAGTACTACCTCCGGCCATTACGAGTATCTCGTCATGCCATATGGGTTAATGAATGCTCCATCAGTCTTCCAATCGTTTGTAGATGAAATTTTCCGGGACATGCAGGCGCAGGGAGTAGTGGTGTACATAGATGATATTCTTGTGTACAGTTCTACTCGGGCCGAGCATGTAGCCCTGGTGCGCAGGGTATTGAGGAGACTGTTGGAGCATGACCTGTATGTCAAAGCTGAGAAATGTCTGTTCTTTCAGGAGTCAGTTTCCTTTTTGGGTTACCAGTTGTCTGCGTCAGGGGTGAGAATGGAGGTGGACCGAGTGGCAGCCGTGCGTAATTGGCAAACCCCAACTACGGTTAAAGAGGTGCAGCGGTTCTTGGGTTTTGCGAATTACTACCGGAGGTTTGTCCGGGGTTTTGGACAGGTGGCAGCTCCCATAACGTCTCTTCTGAAGGGGGGTCCGGTGCGCTTGCAGTGGTCGGCTGAGGCGGACAGGGCCTTTGGGAGACTGAAGGACCTGTTTACCTCGGCTCCGGTGTTGGCGCACCCGGATCCCACTTTACCCTTCCAAGTTGAGGTGGACGCGTCTGAGGCCGGTATCGGGGCAGTTCTTTCTCAACGATCCAGTACACCACCTAAGCTCCGCCCCTGTGCTTTTTATTCTAAGAAGCTCAGTCCGGCGGAGCGGAATTATGACGTAGGGGACAGGGAGCTGTTAGCCGTAGTACAGGCCCTAAAGGTGTGGAGGCATTGGCTTGAGGGGGCTCAGCACCCTTTCCTCATTCTGACCGACCATCGTAACCTGGAATACATTCGGGCAGCTAGGAGACTGAATCCACGCCAGGCTCGATGGACTATGTTTCTCGCCCTGTTTGTGTTCAAGATCACTTACATCCCTGGGTCCCAGAACGGGAAGGCAAATGCTCTGTCCCGTCGGTATGACACGGAGGAGAGGTGCGTGGAGTCCATTCCCATACTACCGGAGTCTTGTCTGGTGGCACCGGTGGTGTGGGAGGTCGATGCGGAGATCGAGCGGGCGTTACGCACCGACCCTAGTCCTCCACAGTGTCCGGTGGGTCGGGCGTACGTCCCGCTCGAGGTCCGGGATCGGCTGATTTATTGGGCTCACACGTCCCCCTCCTCTGGACATCCAGGTATTGGCCGGACAGTGCACTGCCTTAGTACGAAGTACTGGTGGCCAACGTTAGCCAGGGATGTGAGGGTTTATGTCTCCTCCTGCTCAGTGTGTGCCCAGTGTAAGGCACCCAGACACTTGCCCAGGGGTAAATTACAGCCCCTGCCCGTTCCACAACGACCCTGGTCTCACCTCTCGGTGGATTTTGTTACCGATCTTCCCTCCTCACAGGGGAATACCACCATCCTGGTCGTTGTGGATCGGTTCTCGAAGGCCTGTCGTCTCCTTCCCATGCCGGGTCTTCCTACTGCCCTACAGACCGCTGAGGCTCTATTTACTCACGTCTTCCGGCATTACGGGGTGCCCGAGGATATAGTGTCCGATCGAGGCCCCCAGTTTACCTCCAGAGTCTGGAGAGCATTTATGGAACGTTTGGGGGTCTCGGTGAGCCTTACCTCGGGTTACCACCCGGAGAGTAATGGGCAGGTCGAACGAGTCAACCAGGATGTGGGTAGGTTTCTGAGGTCATATTGTCAGGGCCGGCCGGAGGAGTGGGCGAGATATGTGCCCTGGGCCGAGATGGCACAAAACTCTCTCCGCCACTCCTCCACGAGACTAACCCCTTTCCAGTGTGTGTTAGGGTACCAGCCGGTTCTGGCACCGTGGCATGAGAGCCAGATCGAGGCCCCCGCTGTGGATGAGTGGGTGCGGCGCTCGGAGGAGACGTGGAACGCTGCACACGTCCATCTGCAGCATGCCATACGTCGACAGAAGACGAGCGCCGACCTGAGGGGTGAGGGGCCAGTGTACGCACCTGGAGATCGAGTCTGGCTCTCAACCAGAAACCTGCCCCTCCGCCTGCCCTGCCGGAAGCTGGGTCGGCGGTTTGTGGGGCCTTTTAAAGTCCTGAGGAGATTGAACGAGGTGTGTTACAGGTTAGAACTACCTATTGATTACAAGAATATTAACCCCTCGTTCCATGTGTCTCTCCTCAGGCCGGTGGTAGCTGGTCCACTCCAGGACTTTGAGATTGAGGAGACTCCTCCGCCCCCGTTGGACATCGAGGGGGCTCCGGCGTACACTGTTCGGACCATCCTGGATTCGAGACGCCGGATGGGGGGTCTCCAATATCTCGTGGAGTGGGAGGGGTACGGTCCGGAGGAGCGGTGCTGGGTGCCGAGGAGGGACATTCTGGATCCGTCCCTGATGACCGAATTCCATCGTGGTCATCCTACGCGCCCTGCTCCGCGTCCTCCTGGTCGTCCCCGAGGCCAGAGGCGGCCTTGTTGTTAGTTTAGTGTTGTGTGTAATTGTTCGTGTCGTGTTGTTGCGCTACCCGTGTCGGTACACTATTTTCATAGCTTCCTCTTTGTGTTTAGGAGAGTATTTTCGCACCTGTGTGTGCGCTCGCTTATTTACGCCTGTGTGCGTCCTTTTGCCTCCGGGCTGTTTGGATTATTTTTGTGTGCTCTAGTAAAGTCTTGTTGGACTTATCCTCTGCTTCCTGCGCCTGATTCTACACCACACCAATCCACAGCAACGTGACATCAGCACCACATCTACCTCTCTCTTACTGTCTCTCTGCCAACGCTACAAATTCACACCGTAGCCTACGTATTATTCCATTGTAGCATTATTAGAAGATCCAAGAAACAGTTGTTTTCTTGAATTATACCATCAGTGAAAGTAACTTTGGAGACAAAGTGTGAAGGACACCATGAGGTTCTAAAGATCCCCAAACTATTGGGTCTAACAAAAAATGAAATCCAACCTTCATCAGGGTGAGCCAATAGACAGGGATTTCCAGTGAATGGGAAGGACAGTAGAGCCACAATGCATATTATTGCTTCTCATCTGGACCTCATCACACAGCCCTGATTGCTGCTGACAGGGCAGGCCTAGAATAAAGAGGGACTTCACCATCCCCTGATACTGTAGTGTGTGTCCTATTATCTATCTACCCAGGTGTGGATGGCTGTGCCTGTCTCTAGAGAACAAGGTTTGGGCAGAATGAATATGAGGGAGAGGAGCGATAATAAAGATTCATCACTGCAGTTTGTCCTCAAGGCACAACTAATCTCAGGAGAGAGCAGGACATACTTCCTGTGCTGTTTGAAGACTTTCAGATGTTCGTTCAGTGTACGTCAGTAGACTCTCTAAGAGAGTGGCAGCTTTTCTATGGACCTCCACAGCATGCATGCTCAGCATCCTCTCTGCAATAGCGTGGTATGGTTTTCTATGGAACAAGGTAAAGCGTTGATTTTATATAATTGGTAACACATCTTTTTTTCAACAGTCTAGTCAATTAAAATATTACAGCAAAAAAATTGCGTCATGTGAACTGTGATTTGGCAAGCCAAATTCAGGCTAATAAGGCCATCTATTTAGTCTGTCTGCAGTAAAAATCCATTTGCGGCAGCTCAAGGCATTTCTTTAAGGTTTACATGGTAGAGGGAGTGGAAACTAGGATAGATTAACGTAATGAACAATAATCTATGTTCATTATCTGGTTTGTTTGCCTTGTTGCTTTTAGCTGCATGATTCGCTGAGAGAAAACACTGGGAAGATGACTTGGATTCCATTGAGCATGTCAACCAATATGCAGCATCTGTTGTTGTTGAGATTCCTCGACAGATTTACAACAGTTGGCTTTTTCCAAAGGCAAACAAAGCCAACGACTCGAGAACAAATCCTGACTCGAGGACAGAAATAACAGAAGTGCTGTGTCATGGCTACTCGACTGCGTAACGGAAACGCTCAGTCACAGTCCTCCTCTCCCTGGTCATTTCAAAGACAGAGTTTAAGTACAATAATTGAGGCCAACGACACCTCCGTTTCCACATAAGAGTCTGAGAGCAGAAAATGGGCAGGAGAACAACTGCATTACTGTCAGTACAATGTCTTGACTGCAGTACACTCCCCTATAATAGATACTGCTGCCTTGAGTGTAGTGGGGTAATATTGATCATATAAATATATTATACTGTGTATATACAGTATGCCTCACATGTGACCTGTAATGAGACTAAGCGATTAATATGTTAGCAAAGTCTATTAAATTAATTATCATTATCTGACTCCATTTAACATTATAGTAAAACCATGTGCAATCAAGTATTATGCATTTAGCTGACTAAGATCAAGGAATGGTCACGAGAAGTGAATATCAAAGCAAGTATTATTTAATAACTTTGTAAATTAAATGGATTCACATACAAGGCATAAAGCTTAAGTTACAAGGCAATACTGACATTAATAAAGCATAATGTTAAGCATGGCTAAAGACATGCCTACTAGGCCAGAGACATAGAAGCCTAGGAAATGAGAATGTATCATACAACCTTCCTCCTTGGACTGGATACATGATAAGAGAGAGAACAAAGGCATTTAATTCCATTGATAACATCTGAAGGTGTAACTCTTTCAACCCAAAACCAACCACCATTGACCAATCAAACGATACCAAGTTTACAGAGTAACCTGACCACCATGCCCAATCTCCACATGGTGTCACAGCATCTATTGGCTGTGTGGGGGAAGAGACCAATGTAAATAAGGCAGAATTCCTGAGAGGACCATAAAACCTATTTGCATAGAGTAATTTAGAGTTCACGCTGTACATATACAAGTTACCACAGAGATCATACATCCTTATACATAGCTTCAGAGTCCCCTTTAGGGGACAAGTTTCAGATAGATACCAGACATGGATACTATAGTTTTATTCTATCACACATTGAATAGTTAATCCTCTAGATACTGTAACAGAAAGATACATTTTGGCCCCTCAGAGGGGGAAGGGCTGACTAGTCCTTGGGCATTGTCCTTTTTGCTTTCCTTGTGTTCCTGGACCATTTGCCATGTAGCTCCAGGTGACAGAGAGCACATAAATTAGGGCCGAGCCTACATGAGCTAACCAGAATTATATGACTTACTTGACTGTGAATCAGTCTTATAGGGCCATGAATCTCATGAAGATTTTTTGAGGGTTTTGATGTATACCCATACCGTTTGACTACCAAAGATACTAAAGAGTTACACGTGATCCAGACACAACTGTACATTTCATAAAACTTAAAGCTTTGATGTCTGATGATATTTAGTTGAGCGGGTGATAATTAATCTGTATCATCAATGTCAGACCTGTGTATCAAGAAAGCAATTTCATATGAAAAACAATTTGAGTGATTTCATGCTGGTGTTGTTCCTGCAATAACTTAAGTCCCTAATAGAGCTTCATGCAACAATCGGTTATAAATCTCAAAATAAGTATTTGGTCCAAAAGGAATTGGACTATTGCCTTGCCCATATAAGAACAGTTTGTTTTATTGTTTGAGTTAGTTAATTGTAATGCCTATTGCCTATCATACTACAGTAGTATCATACAAGTATAATATAAATTGGAATCCCTCTATGCCTTAATATTGGATATCATCGGCATTAAGAATGTTCACATTTTCAGAGAACAGTTTCTAACTGAGCCCAGCTGCATTTCCATATTCCCTCTGAGGATCTTTAATTGATCACATAATCGGCCATTTAATAAATTCAACGGTAGGTTTTGGGTGAATTACAACTCACTAATGTCTTGTGTTTAATTTCAGTCGTGTTATTAACAGTTGAAGTGTTGATGGCTCCTTACGGACATTTGCTCAGAACTGCTAGCTCAGGCATTTCATTTCAAGTAAACGTTATTTAATAGGGAATCACTGCAATTTAAATGATTGGCAATAGGTCACTGACACATTATGAGCACTTTGGTCATAATTTCCAGAGGTTACAATATTTCCAATGGGTGACACAACCTGGCCAAGATTCAATATGGCGCTCTGAAAATGAAATGTTATCGTCTTTGATTGAAAAACTTAAAAATTGTCTGGCGCAGCTCCGCTCTGCCCAGACTCCCCTCTATTGCACATCCTGTAGTGAGTGTCATCTTTACATTTGAAAGCACCATGTTCTGAAAACATGCAAGTCAGAATTTGCTGAAAACTAAAATCTTTACTTAAATCTATTAATTTACCCAGCTGAAAATGTTGCCTGACTCGCCTGGACATATGTCAATACCTGGGCACCTTCGCCTTCTGAAATTGCAGATGCTGTAAAGAAAACAGTACCTTTCAGGTCCCATTTCCATATTGCAGCAGGTGGGGCAAAACAGTTGTCAGGGAGCATCACTATGTAAGTATGGATAACTACGGCAGTCTTATAGACCCGTATCCTACCTGTCCCAGCAGTATCTATCACTGTATGTAAATGTCACACTTACTACTGAGCCTTGTCAATCAATCAAATGTATTTTATAAAGTCCTTTGTACATCAACAGTTGTCACAAAGTGTTATACAGATACCCAGCCTAAAACCCCAAAGAGAAATCAATGCAGATATAGAAGCACAGTGGATAGGAAAACCCACATAGAAAGGCAGGAACCTAGAAAAAACCTAGAGAGGAACCAGGCTCCGAGGAGTGGCCAGTCCTCTTCTGGCTGTGCCATGTGGAGATTATAGGAGTACATGGTCATTAAAGCCAGATCGTTATTCAAGACGTTCAAATGTTCATAGATGACCACCAGGGTTGAATAATAACCTTACACTCCCCATAGTATCCATCTCCATATGGAAATGTCATACCACTGCTGTGCAGCGATTAAGTGCAACTACACAACAACAAAAAATGCTGGGTTAAAAACAACCCAATTTGGGTAAATATTGGATCGAACACACGTTGGGGGTATTTTTACCCGGCCAGTTTTGTTGCTTTTATGAGGCTTACACAAGAGTGTGAGTTCCTCAAGTGCCTATGCATATCCCAATGTTAGGATAATTACCACTTTGTTACAATATTTAAATAATAACATTAAAGTTTATATTAAAATATGTAATGTACAAAAATATTGCAGGGAAAGTGAAATTTGCAGTGTACAAACTTAACATGATGAACAGGAATGACATTTACTCTTGTGGATGGCCAAAAATAACTATCTGAAAGTCATACACCTACTAAGACACACCTCAAGTTTTCTGATCTGACCCGGTGGGCCACCTGTGAGAGTAAATGTCATTCCTGTTCATCATGTTAAGTTTGAACACTGTACATTTTTCTTCAATATATATGCACATTACATGTTTTTATATAAATGTAACCCTTTACACTTGTGGGAATTGGCCTATATGGATAAGGCTAAATTGAAATATTTCTTATAAAATAAATATAAAAAGGATATGCATAAGCATGGCAGCAATTAAAAGGGAACAGTTTGGAGATCATGGGAAAATTATTTGACCAAAGTTGAGGACAAACCAGTTCACCTGACAAGACTGAATCCAAACTTTACACTGTTGATTTTATGTGCATTTTAGATTTACTGTACTTTTCACCGCATTTGTTGATAACGAAATTTGAAAAACATTCAGTAACATGAAAAATGTGGTGTAGGTGCAACATTAAAATTAAAAGGGTTTGAGTGAGAAGACTAACTGGTGTCTCCATGTGGCCACACACCTCTCCAAAGTGTACACAGTTCCTTAGTAATTTCAATGCACTTTTATGACTCAAAGAAGAGTCTTCAACTATAAGATGCTTTTTTGAGCTCTCCTAGTTGTGCCGTGAAGGAATTCGAGCAAGCACACTTGTAGTTGTTTTTACACTGCTGCTACTCGCTGTTTATTATCTATGCATAGTCACTTTACCCTACCTACATGTACTAACCTGTACCCCCGCGAATTGACTCGGTATCGGTACCTCCGTTATTGTTATTTTATTGTGTAAATTTTTATTTTGATAACATTTTGTTTTACTTCAATTTATTTAGTAAATATTTTCTTAACTCTTTCTTGAACTGCATTGTTGGTTAAGGCCTTGTAAGTAAGCATTTTACGGTAAGGTCTACACCTGTTGTATTCGGTGCATGTGAGAAATACAATTTTATTTTATTTGACACAACAGTAGTAGGTCTGATCACCGACAATGATGAGACAGCCTATTGGGAGGAGGTCAGAGACCTGGCAGTGTGGTGCCAGGACAACAACCTCTCCCTCAACGTGAGCAAGACAAAGGTGATGATCGTGGACAACAGGAAAAGGAGTGCCGAACAGGCCCCCATTCACATCGACGGGGCTATATTGGAGCGGGTCCTTGGTGTCCATATCAACAAACTATCATGGTCCAAACACATCTTTTCCCCCTCAGGAGACTAAAAAGAGTTGGCATGGGTCCACAGATCCTCAAAAAGTTCTACAGCTGCACCATCGAGAGCATCCTGACCGGTTGCATCACCGCCTGGTATGGCAAATGCTCGGCATCCGACCATAAGGCACTACAGAGAGTAGTGCGTATGGCCCAATACATCACTGGGGCCAAGCTTCCTGCCATCCAGGACCTATATACTAGGCAGTGTCAGAGGAAGGCCCAAAGAATTGTCAAAGACTCCAGTCACCCAAGTTATAGACTGTTCTCTCTGCTACCTCACGGCAAGTGGTACCGGAGCGCCAAGTCTAGGTCCAAAAGGCTCCTTAACAGCTTCTACCCCCAAGCCATAAGACTGCTGAACAATTAATCCAATTGCCACTCTGACTATTTACATTGACCCCCCCTTTGTTTTTACACTGCTGCTACTCGCTGTTTATTATCTATGCATAGTCACTTTACCCCTACCTGCATTTACAAATTACCTCGACTAACCGGTACCCCCACACATTGACTCGGTACTGGTACCCCCTGTGTCCTGAAAGAGCTGCTAAATCTGGACCCCTACAAATCAGCTGGGCTAGACAATCTGGACCCTTTCTTTCTAAAATTAGCCACCAAAATTGTCGCAAACCCTATTACTAGCCTGTTCAACCTCTCTTTCGTATCGTCTGAGATCCCCAGAGATTGGAAAGCTGCCGCGGTCATCCCCCTCTTCAAAGGGGGTGATACTTTAGATCCAAACTGTTACAGACCTATATCCATCCTGCCCTGCCTTTCGAAATAATTTGAAAGCCAAGTTAACAAACAGATCACCGACCATTTTGAATCCCACCGTACCTTCTCCGCTATGCAATCTGGTTTCCGAGCTGATCATGGGTGCACCTCAGCCACGCTCAATGTCCTAAACGATATAATAACCGCGATCGAGAAAAAGACAGTACTGTGCAGCTGTCTTCATCGACCTGGCCAAGGCTTTTGACTCTGTGAATCACCGCATTCTTATTGGCAGACTAAATAGCCTTGGTTTCTCAAATGACTGCCTCGCCTGGTTCACCAACTACTTCTCAGATAGAGTTCAATGTGCCTGTTGTCTGGACCTCTGGCAGTCTCTATGGAAGGAGCCACAGGGTTCAATTCTCGGGCCGACTCTATTCTCTGTGTATATCAATGATGTCGCTCTTGCTGCTGGTGACTCTCAGATCCACCTCTACGCAGACGACACCATTTTGTATACATCTGGCCCTTCATTGGACACTGTGTTAACAAACCTCCAAACGAGCTTCAATGCCATACAACACTCCTTCCGTGGCCTCCAACGAACACTGCTTGCACCCGCCCGCCTGACTAGAATCACTATTCTCGGCGGGTCTGACTTAGAATATGTGGACAACTACAAATACCTAGGTGTCTGGTTAGACCGTAAACTCTCCTTCCAGACTCACATTAAGCATCTCCAATCCAAAGTAAAATCTAGAATCGGCTTCCTATTTCGCAACAAAGCCTCCTTCACTCATGCTGCTAAACATGCCCTTGTAAAACTGACTATCCTACCGATCCTTGACTTTGGCGATAGCTTCCAACACTCTACTCAGCAAATTGGATGTAGTCTATCACAGTGCCATCCGTTTTGTCACCAAAGCCCCATATACTACCTACCATTGTGACCTGTACGCTCTCATTGGCTGGCCCTCACTACATATTCGTCGCCAAACCCACTGGCTCCAGGTCATCTATAAATCCTTTCTAGGCAAATCCCCGCCTTATCTTAGATCATTGGTCACCATAGCAACACCCACCCGTAGTATGCGTTCCAGCAGGTATATCTCACTGGTCATCCCCAAAGCCAACACCTCCTTTGGCCGCCATTCCTTCCAGTTCTCTGCTGCAAATGACTGGAACGAACTGCAAAAATCTCTGAAGCTGGAGACACTTATCTCCTTCACTAACTTTAAGCATCAGTTGTCAGAGCAGCTTACTGATCACTGCACCTGTACACAGCCCATCTGTAATTAGCCCACCCAACTACCTCATCCCCATATTGTTATATACATTGTTATTTATTTTGCTCATTTGCACCCCAGCATCTCTATTTGCACATCATCTCCTGCACATCTATCACTCCAGTGTTAATACTAAATTGTAATTATTTTGCACTATGGCCTATTTATTGCCTTACCTCCATAACTTAATACATTTGCACACACTGTATATAGATTTTCTATTGTGTTATTGACTGTACGTTTTGTTTATTCCATATATAACTCTGTGTTGTTGTTGTTTTTATCGCACTGCTTTGCTTTATCTTGGCCAGGTCGCAGTTGTAAATGAGAACTTGTTCTCAACTGGCTTACCTGGTTAAATAAAGGCAAAAAAAATAAAATACAAATATAGCCTCGTTATTGTTATGTAATCTTATTGTGTTACTCTTTATTTAATTTTTTATTTAATTTTATTTAGAAAATATTTTCTTAACTCTATTTCTTGAACTGCATTGTTGGTTAATGGCTTGTAAGTAAGCATTTCACGGTAAGGTCTACACCTGTTGTATTCGGCGCATGTGACAAATCACATTGGATTTGATTTGATTTTACTTGAAATGCAAGCTTTGAGGGTCCATCAACTCATTTAAATACCTCTCACATACTACAGTAACCTGTGGATCATGAGAGAACCTTCATAAATCAGCAGAACGTTAATAACCTATTTATTGACACTTTATGTTGTATTCTGTAACACTTAGTTTGAAGTGAGACACCTTCGGTCATTCATAATACATCAATAAAGACTCTATATCGCATGACGCTGTACTTAATTTATAACACATACGTAAAGGTTTAATGATGTAAACACAAATGTATTAACACTTAGGGAATTATCACTAACAGCTAAAACTAATTAACATTAAAGACATGTTTAAACCATACATTTCCTTTTATTTGTGCATTTTGTAAACAATAGAAATACATGACGTTTCAAAAAGTCCAGCAATGCAATTACATTGAACATTACACAGGGCTGTGAATACTGTAGCTTGTCCCTGAGCTGGAGAACAGATTGTTATTTTCTCTCTTCCTGCTGGAGGTACTGCATAACCTTAAAAATAACAACAAAGAAAGTTAGCGGGTCTGTTAGGAAATGCCTTTGTCACACCATCTGGATAAGGGCATTTCTGTGCTGCTCCAGAAACTCTAAATGGGAAGATGGGAAACTTAATTCAATTCAGATTATTATATTCCTCTTTCATTTACAAATCTCATGACGTGACTATGAGACATGGCTGTATCTAGGGGTTTTTGTATTTAGCTGAGCCTGCTAGATAGCTAAATGTCGGCTAGCTAGCAATTGCTGTGAAGTCACCAAAATTATTTGAAATAACGAATGAGGTAGCTACAGTATGTAATCTAACTCAACACTTAACTACTAACAATTTTTATTTGTAACATTTAAATTAAAATAAATAAAGGTTTACTTGTGTTTCGCTGTCCAGTGGCAGCACAAGTGGGGCATTTGGTTTGTGAACTCATCACATGATCAGCGTCTCGTCAGCAACACTAACAAAAGTACTTCAGGGTCACGGAATTTCATACATTTTCAAATAAAAGTCCCCAACGTATTAGTTGAAAATTGTCAATAACCATTCATGACATATTAAAAATAATTGTCTAAACATTAACAATGATTCATATTTGTTCATATTTAAGTGACATTTGCATTAAATTTGGGTTTTTATATAAATATTGTAGGGAATACTCAGTAGGGTCTGTAGAACGTATGTAGAATAATAAGGAGTGTTGCTGGCCTTTTACTCCACCCATTCCATTGGCGGCCGAATCCCATCATGTGTGCTTACTGCACTACAGAAAACCTGCACTGCAGAAAACAGTGCTGGGCATGCTCACTGAATTAAAGGGCAACTACACTAACAAAATCTAAGTTTCTTAGATTTTCCCTAGACCTCAAAAGTCATCCCTTTGTGTGGATTAAGCATTGTTGTGAACAGAGAAAATCCAATTGTGTTGTTTTTCTATTTAAAAAGTGTGACAAAAATGGGGGAATCCAGAAAAAAATGGGAAATCCGAAACCTAAAAACACAAAACCAAGAAAATTGAATTTGGGAAAAGAGTAGGCAAATAATTTAAACAGATTATCAAAGGCCCATACCAACGTATATTTTCTGTGCATGACTGCACTTTAGAGTGTGTGTCATCATGCAGCACAGCATTTTGGGGGAAGTTGAGGTCAGGTGCAATATCGACTATGCACCCAAGAGGGAAATAAGTTGGGCCATCCTATAAATGTGTTTGTGAAATATACAGTAAAATATACAATTTAACAGATGCTTTTATCCAAAGCAATTTACAGTCATGTGTGAATACATTTTACATATGGGTGGTCCCGGGAATCAAACCTAATATCCGGGCGTTGCAATGCTCTACTAAGATGCATGACCGGGTTATAAATGCTTTGTGAAGGCCTTTATTAAGCAGTGCTTATGCCACCCTTTATAAAGCACAGGTTTATGTCATACTTGACATAGTGGGTGTCTTGTTTTGTATGCTTTGTACAAAATAATAAAATGCAGCACGGCAGGATCTTTCTAAACGTAGCATTTTATTAGCTAGCTATAACTGGCATGTTCATGTGTCTCCGGCCATGATCATCTGAAGATGACCTCACCACCTGGGTGGTCTTAACCAATCATAGCGCAGTATGATAAAATGGTAGAATGCATCCAATTACAATTCAGTATGCTGACACATATGAATATTACATGCCCCTTCTTTAAAAAAAAGAAAAATGTTCTTCATATTTTAAGTTTCTTTTGAATACCGTATTTCCGCACTATAAGGCGCACCGGATTATAAGGCGCACCTTCAATGAATGGCCTATTTTAGAACTGTTTTCATATATAGGGCGCACCGGATTATAAGGCGCATAGAATAGAAGATACTGCAGTCAAACGTTTGACTGGGGTTGCGTTATGCATCCACTATATGGAGCTGTGCTAAAGGGAATGTCAACAAAACAGTCAGATAAAGTCAAACTTTATTAAGCGTTCTGACAACTCCGTTCACTCCCATGGTAACGTTGTTCAAACGTTAATGTGCATATTAAAAATATCTCCCATCCTTGCTCACTCTTCTCCCAAACGTGGAGGGGAAATTTTCCCTGATTCAGTAAACACGTAGTAAAAGAAACAGTCTGATACCACTAAATCAAACGTTAGTGCATAACTCAACATTGTTCAGTTACGTATAACACGTAAAGCTCACTTTTTCAGTTCATTCCCCGTCCACGAATCCCTCGAATTCTTCTTCCTCAGTGTCCGAATTGAACAGTTGGGCGACTACGGCATCCAACCTGCCCGGCTCCCTCTCGTCATTATCCGAGTCAGTGTCGCTGCTGTTGCCTTGGCAGATAGTGGCGTAAATCGCCCGGCGCTGTCTCCCCGTCTTGGTGAACGTGTGTTCGCCTTCTGTCATCCACTGCTCCCACGCAGCTCGCAGTCTAGCTTTGAACGCCCTGTTGACACCAATATCTAGCGGCTGGAGTTCTTTAGTTAATCCACCCGGAATGACGGCAAGCTCCAAATTAGTTTGCTTCACTTGTTTTTTGACAGCATCGGTGATATGGGCGCGCATGGAGTCGTAGATCAATAGGGACGGAGCTGTGTGGAAAGTTTTCTTTTGGCAAGGTCTTCCTCTTGAAAATAACCATGGGTGGAAGTTTCTGGCCATTAGCCTGGCAGGCGAGAACTACAGTGAAGGATGACTTCTCATTCCCTGTGGTGCGTACAGACACCGTACTGGTCCCCGTTTTCGCCACAGTGCGGTTCACGGGAATATCAAAGGTGAGTGGAACCTCGTCCATGTTGGTGATGTGCTCTGGCCGGATCTTCTTTTCAGTGATCTTCTTTTTGCAGTATGGGCGGAAAGTGACCAGCTTTTCTTGGTAATTTTTTGGCAGTTGCTGCGAGACGGTAGTTTGTGTGCGGATGGAGAGATTACGTCTTTTCATAAAACGAAAGCACCAAGAAGGACCGCCTCGAAATTCATCGATGATCATGTCCCGTGCTAGCGCTGTTGCCTTCATTCGAATAGTGACTGTAGAGATGCTTCTACTTGCTGCTCTCTGTTCAACAACCCACTGTTTGAGTTTGTCCTCTAACTGTGGCCATCTCGCTTTGTTCCCTCGGAAACACTGTTTAGTCTTCTTTACTTGGCGCAGGTCATCTTCTTGCTTCCTCCACTTCCGTACCATTGATTGATTAATGTTGAATTCTCTCACTGCTGCTCTATTCCCATATTCTACTGCGTGACCGACAGCCTTGAGCTTGAACTCTGCGTCGTAAGCGTGTCTCTTGAAAGGTGCCATTTTGGGGTCTTTATACACACACAAGTGGTGTGGGACTGTGAGTGAGCACAGTACCGGTGTTTACTGACTACAGTAGCCGTAATGCTGCAAGCGGTGTGGCTTTGTAGTTTACCAGTCGTACTGAAACATTTCATTATTATTAAATTGTTTTTATTGGTTTTTCATACTGAAACATTTTGACAGAGCGCCTTGAGCGCCGTGTACAACCGGTATGGATCAACCAATTAACCAATTGATCCATATATAAGGCGCTCCGGATTATAAGGCGCACTGTCGTTTTTTGAGAAAATTAAAGGCTTTTAAGTGCGCCTTATAGTGCGGAAAATACGGTACATGCTCTGTAGTTTTAACACGAGGTAAGTAACCATTTATACTGCACCAACTGCATCAACATAACAGACTCTGAACAATGATTCTGCATACTGTTACTTCTAGAACAAATATTTCTCAGCAACTCATCTTTTCACTGTAGCAATGACATCTCACCATTTCAAACAAATACAAAACCAAAGCATTTCAAGTTAACTTTTCAATAACAGGTTTACAGTCTGGAACTCTTTTAGGGCAGCGATCCGTCTACACCCTTTGACATTTCACAGGTCTAGGACAGCTCTAGGCTTGACCTCTCTTCCTGACCTTATGTGATATGAAGCTGAGCATACTTCTGTGTCAGTCAACAGTTCTTGTGGTGTTGCAGGTAAGTATGGTGTATGTTGTGTTGTGTGTATGTTTAGTCCATCACATTCTCTTTCAGGGGAACAGTTCATCTCGTCAGTGTGTTGTTCTATTGTGTTCAGTAGGTGACGACGATTGCGGCATTTTTCAGCAAGGTAATTACTTTGAGGGTAATGTGGGCTTGTGGTGACGTGTGTGAACTCCCATGCTTTTGTGAAGGAGTCAAACTCATTTGATTTGTAACAGGGGCCGTTGTCAGACATTAAAGATGGCAAAGGCTGCTTTCAGCTTGTGTATCACAGCTGCAGATATGGTGCTGTGAAGCTTGTCGAGTTCGAAGTATCTGCTGTAGTAGTCCACTGTTTTGATGTAGTCCTCGTTGTTCCAGGTGAACAGATCAGTTGCCACGACCTAACAGGGTCGGTCTGGGATACAGTGAGGTAACATTGGCTCTTTGGTGTTTGAGGGGCGTCGTTCAAGACATGTGGGGCATTTACCAACCATGTCCTCTATTTGTTTGCACATTTTTGTAAGATGTATATTTTTTTATTAAGTGATAATGCCCAAGAAGCCGGTGTTTGGAGGATATATTGGCACGGGTGTTGTTAGGCCCGGCAAACTGTGCCAATATATCCTCCAAACACCGGCTTCGAGGGCATCATCACTTTTATACATATGGGTTATCAACCTATTCAAATAATGTTTGACATATTTTCATTAAAAACATTATTTTTATTAATTTATTCATACTATTTCATCCTTCCACAAGATATACTCCCAACACAAATCCAGGGTTGCTACCCAAGCCAGATGGTCGTTCGATATTATCGGTTCAGTTGCTAGAGACGCGACCCAGTCGTTCAGTCTTTTTGTTACAATAAACGTAACAAAAATCACTCAACTTGATTATGTATGTTTTGAGCGGTTTCACTCATTCATGCATTGGCTTATATGCAAAAACATATAAGCCAGTCGTTAATTCTAAATGTTCCATTGCCATACTGGCTGGCAACTTTCTTATACCTTGTTTGCTAGCTAGCCAACTACGGCTAACTTACAGTCACGTCAAAAAGTGCAGCCAGAATAACAGCAAAGTAGATGCATTTGCATTTGTTAAAGCTGTTTTCTAGTGACATTTATTTGGATAAATCCATAAAAATGAACTAATGAAGCACAATTTCGCCTGGCATAGAAAATCTGCTCACTCGTCAGGACACTGTTGTTCAGAGGAGCTAGCCAACAACACAGCTAACACAATCACTTCAAACTGAAGCTGGAAAGACTGCAAACTAGCTGCACTTCATCCATAAAAATGATGCCAGCTGATTCATGATTTCGACTGGCTGAGAAACGCTGCCTGTCTCTCTCGTCCCGACTCCCGACACGTTCATTAGTATGGGACAGCTGGAGTTCAAATTTGAATATTGAAACAATGTTGCGAATGTCAGAGAGACAGACAGCAAGGTTTATACAAATCTCTGCTGTAGAAAACTAAATGTTGGTCTAAATTTAGATAATAAAGCATTTGACCTTTCCATTGTGTTAACGATGGAAGATTGGTTGATTTCCAGTTTCCCTCCTGCAGCAAAGAACCCCCGTGCTTCATGGTTGGGATGGTGTACTTCGGCTTGCAAGTACCCCCTTTTTCCTACAAACATAACAATGGTCATTATGGCCAAACAGTTATATTTTTGTTTCATCAGACCAGGAGGACATTTCTCCAAAAAGTACAATCTTTGTCCCCATGTGCAGTTGCAAACCGTAGTCTGGCTTTTGTATGGCAGTTTTGGAGCAGTGGCTTCTTCCTTGCTGAGCGGCCTTTTAGGTTATGTCGATATAGGACTCGTTTTACTGTGGATATAGATACTTTTGTACCTGTTTCCTCCAGCATCTTCACAAGGTCCTTTGCTGTTGTTCTGGGATTTATTTGCACTTTTGGCACTAAAGTACGTTAATCTCTAGGAGACAGAACGCTTCTCCTTCCTGAGCGGTATGACGGCTGTGTGGTCCCATGGTGTTTATACTTGCGTACTATTGTTTGTACAGATGAATGTGGTACCTTAAGGCATTTGGAAATTGCTCCCAAGGATGAACCAGGCTTGTGGAGGTCTGATTTCTTTTGATTTTCCAATTATCTCACTTTATCTTTTAAAAGTATAACTGGTTTGGCGTGTATTCATATTGTTAGGGCTGCGAGATGTTTACCAGGTTTATTTACTATTTAGTAGTATGATTTATTTGACTTTAACCTGTAGTTGTTGGCTCTCTTCAAAAGTAAATGATTATATTCCTGCTTAAATTCAGAAATTACATTTTCTTCTTTACCTTGTAAATATTTTTATGGGATTTTTCTAAAATAGTGATTTATTTTTCTTTAATTTTAATTTCTAACTCAGATTTAGCATCTGCAGAGTATGAGATTATCATTTCCCTAATGTACGACTTAACAGCATCCCAAATTATATCAGGGGGCGGCTTTTCTCCGTCCTCTATGTCTTTGTAATGGTAAAGTCTTTAATTTACATATTTAATAAATGTTGGGTCTTGAAGATGCGCTCTGTTAATTCTCCATATTCTGTAGCTAAGTGTATTTTCTGTTGGTGTAATTAAGCATGATACCGGAGAATGATCTGATATCACTATGTCATGGATTTGTTTTACCCAGTAAATTGTTGGAAATAAAAATGTAGTCAATTCTTGAATAGTTTTTCTTACTTTGAGAGTAGTCTTTTGTAATTGAGAATAGTAATCTCCAGGTGTCCCGTAAAGTATGTGTAGAAATGACATTTTTCAGCCTCTTTGGAGGTTCCTTGAATTAGCCTTTTTTATTGCCACGTCTGTCAATCTTATCGAATGTATGATTTAGGTCGCCTGCTAAACTAATAGTTCCTGTCTGGATTTCATCTAATATAGCTTGAATTCTATATAAAAACAACAGATTTGCCCCTAGTGGGATATACAATGAAATCAACGTGTATTTTTCATCATGTATAGTACAATTCAACATTAGAAAACGGCCTTCTTGGTCCGTTTGCTGTGATATAAGGGAAACGTGTTTATTCTTATTCATCACAATGCCTAGACCTCTGCTGTTACTACAGTAGGTGACAGCATAGGCCTCTCCAACCCAGCTCCTCTTTAAATATTCAATATCTCATTTTTTAAATGTAACTCTTGCAGGAAATCCACATCTGCTGACAATCTCTTTAAGTGTTCAAGAACCATGTGCTTTTTTCCCCATCATAGAGCCAATACACATACCATGTAATACATTTGATTTTGTTGGTCTTTACTTGTATAAAATCAAAGTTAACCTTGTATGTTCTATTTGTCATTGAAGAACAAGATAAAACATTTTAGCAGACATATCATATGAGGGCGGTGGGAGAGTCATAGAGTGTGTGAGAATGGGGGCGGAGCAGACATTAAACAAAAAACACACAAAAAACAAAGCATCGAGGCGCCATGCCTTTTTATGGCTTTTAAGCTCCAACTTCTCTCCTAACGTACCAAAAGTCTGTGGATTATGTCATTGTATTCGGAAAGTATTCAGACCCCTTGACTTTTTCCACATTTTGTTACCTTCCAGGCTTATTCTAAAATGGATTCAATAAAACATTTTCCTCATCAATTTACAAAACAGATTTTTCAGAAATGTTTACATAAGTATTCAGACCCTTTGCTATGAGACTCGAACTTAACCTCAGGTGCATCCTGTTTCCATTGTTAACCCTTGAGATATTTCTACAACTTGATTGGAGTCTTGACAGTTGACAGTGCATGTCAGAACAAAAACTAAGCGATGAGGTCGAAGGAATTGTCCGTATATCTCCGAGACAGGATTGCGTTGAGGCACAGATTTGGGTACCAAAAAATGTCTGCGGCATTGAAGGTCCCCAAGAACACAGTGGCCTCCATCATTCTTAAATGTAAGAAGTTTGGAACCACGAAGACTCTTCCTAGAGCTGGCCGCCCGGCCAAACTGAGCAATCGGGGGAAACGGCCATGGTCAGGGAGGTGACCAAGAACCTGATGGTAACTCTGACAGAGCTTCAGAGTTCCTCTGTGGAGATGGGAGAACCTTCCAGAAGGACAACCATCTCTGCAGCACTCCACCAATCAGGCCTTTATGGTAGAGTGACCAGACGGAAGCCACTCCTCAGTAAAAGGCACATGGCAGCCCACTTGGAGTTTGCCAAAAGGCACACAAAGGACTTTCAGACCATGAGAAACAAGATTCTTGGTCTGATTAAACCAAGTTGAACTCTTTGGCCTGAATGGCATGCATCACGTCTGAAGGAAACCTTGCACCATCCCTACGGTGAAGCATGGTGGTGGCAGCATCATGCTGTGGGGATGTTTTTCAGCGGCAGGGACTGGGAGACTAGTCAAGTTTGAGGGAAAGCTCAACAGAGCAAAGTAAAGAGAGATCCTTGATAAAAACCTGCTCCAGGGCGCTCAGGACCAGGTTCATCTTCCAACAGGACAACAACCCTAAGCACACAGCCAAGACAACGCATGAGTGGCTTCGGGACAAGTCTCTGAATTTCCTTTAGTGGCCCAGCCAGAGTCCGGACTTGAACCTGATCGAACATCTCTGGAGAGACCTGAAAATAGCTGTGCATCGACGCTCCCCTGTCACGATCGTCGTAGGATTGAGTAGACCAAGGCGCAGCGTTGCAAGCAAACATATTCTTTAATAAGTGAAACACGATCAAAACAAACAAAGACGATAACGTGACAGTACACGGTGAAACTAAACTAACTCGAAACAAGAACCCACAAAACCAAAGGAAAAACCGACAGATTAAATATGGCTCCCAATCAGAGACAACCAGCCGACAGCTGACACTCGTTGCCTCTGATTGGGAGTCACACCGGCAAACATAGAAAATCGACAACCTAGAACACCCACCGAAGAAACAGAAAACATAGAATGAACACACCCTGGCTCAACATAATGAGTCCCCGAGCCAGGGTGTGACAGTACCCCCCCCTAAAGGCGCGGACTGCGACCGCGCCTAAATACGAGCAAAACAGGGGAGGGCTGGGTGGGCATTCCTCCTCGGCGGCGGCTCCGGCTCCAGGCTTGATCCCCACTTCCTCTCCAACCCCCCAAAGTACTCCTGGTCCTGTCTAGCCCCGCTGGCCGGAGCCGGACTGACGACACGCGCCCCTGGCTTGGTGCGTGGAACAGGAACGGACCGGACCGGGCTGACGATACACACCCCTGGCTTGGTGCGTGGAGCAGGAATGGACCGGAATGGGCTGGCGACGCGCACCACCGACTTGGTGCGGAGAGCAGGAACGAGCCGGACAGGGCTGACGAGACGCACCACAGACTTGGTGCGGGGAGCAGGAACAGGCCGGACTGGGCTGGCGACGCGCACCACAGGTTTGGTGCGGGAGAAGGAACAGGCCGGGCCGGGCTGGCGACGCGCACCACAGACTTGGTGCGGAGAGCAGGAATAAGCCGGACAGGGCTGACGACACGCACCACAGGCTCGATGCGGGAAGCAGGAACAGGCCGGGCTGGGCTGACGACATGCACCACAGGCTCGATGCGGGAAGCAGGAACAGGCCGGGCCGGGCTGACGACACACACCACAGGCTCGATGCGGGAAGCAGGAACAGGCCGGGCCGGGCTGACGACACGCACCACAGGCTCGATGCGAGGAACAGGAACAGGCCAGACCGTACTGGGGACACACACCACTGGCCCTACGCAGGGATCAGTAACGGGCCGGACCGGACTGGTAACACACCCCAGTACCTCTCGCCGTGCCTCCACACTTTCCCTCTCCTCTGTGACCAGTGGCCCCCTTAACCTGGCGGCCTCCTCTTCACACCCGCTGGACCGCTCCATCGCGGCCTCCTGCTGCCCCGTCGTCCACGTCATGAGCCCCCCCCTAAAAATTTTCTGGGGTTCTCTCCTCCCCGTGGACCAGGCCTCCCTAGCTCTCACCAGACTCTCGATCCATTGCTTCATAGACCAGCCTCTCTCCTCTTCACTTAGCGTGGCCCAGCCGAAACTCCTACTCCCCTGATCCCAGGTCCTTCCTCTCTCCTCTTCACGCTGCTTGGTCCAGTTTTGGTGGGTTCTTCTGTCACGATCGTCGTAGGATTGAGTAGACCAAGGCGCAGCGTTGCAAGCAAATATATTCTTTAATAAGTGAAACACGATCAAAACAAACAAAGACGATAACGTGACAGTACACGGTGAAACTAAACTAACTCGAAACAAGAACCCACAAAACCAAAGGAAAAACCGACAGATTAAATATGGCTCCCAATCAGAGACAACCAGCCGACAGCTGACACTCGTTGCCTCTGATTGGGAGTCACACCGGCAAACACAGAAAATCGACAACCTAGAACACCCACCGAAGAAACAGAAAACATAGAATGAACACACCCTGGCTCAACATAATGAGTCCCCGAGCCAGGGTGTGACATCCCCATCCAACCTGATAGAGCTTGAGAGGATCTGCAGAGAAGAATGCGAGAAACTCCCCAAATACAGGTGTGCCAAGCTTGTAGCATCATACCCAAGAAGACTCAAGGCTGTAATCACTGCCAAAGGTGTTTTAACAAAGTACTAAGTAAAGGGTCTGGATACTTATGCAAATGTGATATTTCAGTTTAAATTTTTAATACTTTTGCAAACATTTCTAAAAACCAGTTTTTGCTTCATCATTATGGGGTATTGTGTGTAGATTGATGAGAATTATATATATATATATATATATCATCAATTTTAGAATAAGGCTGTAACGTATCAAAATGTGAAAAAAGTCAAGGGGTCTGAATACTTTACGAATGCACTGGCGAAAGACTGCCACTTTAGTATTATGGTCAGTTTGTATTAACTCTTAAATTAAATTAAAATGGTGTCTTATGAGGGTCTACTTGGGGAGAGTGGGTCCACCGACTGAAGTGAGAAGTGTCTGATGCCCTCCCAGTCACCTCATCCCAATCCCTCGAATAGAGCCCCTCCCAACTCTCACCAATAACCACCATTGAGCCTTAGCTATAATGACAAACAAGGAATATAATGACTCAACATCCTCTTCTAATCTGTCCAGAACTCATATTCATTTTACAGCAGGTTTGCCAGTCACAAAAATAAATACAATTACATTGTAGTATAGTTAAATCCTTCCTTTGCTCTCTCTCAAGCCAAACCCATCCCTCTCCCTGTTTTCTCCCCCCTTTACCCCACACAAGCCAAGCTTGTCCCAACCTCCCATCCTTGCCCACCCAAGATAGGCTTGTCCCTACCTCCCATCCTTGCCAACCCTTAACCACCCAAGCCAAGCTTGTCCCAACCTCCCATCTTTTCCCACACTCCCTACCGCTAAATCGACTTCCTCATCCATTCTCATCACATACAGTGGGGAGAACAAGTATTTGATACATGCCGATTTTGCAGGTTTTCCAACTTACAAAGCATGTAGAGGTCTGTAATTTTTATCATAGGTACACTTCAACTGTGAGAGACGGAATTAAAAAACAAAAATCCAGAAAATCACATTGTTAATTAATTAATTTCCATTTTATTGCATTACATAAGTATTTGATCACCTACCAACCAGTAAGAATTCCGGCTCTCACAGACCTGTTAGTTTTTCTTTAAGAAGCCCTCCTGTTCACCACTCATTACCTGTATTAACTGCACCTGTTTGAACTCGTTACCTGTATAAAAGACACCTGTCCACACACTCAATCAAACAGACTCCAACCTCTCCAAAATGGCCAAGACCAGAGCGCTGTGTAAGGACATCAGGGTTAAAATTGTAGACCTGCACAAGGCTGGGATGGGCTACAGGACAATAGGCAAGCAGCTTGGTGAGAAGGCAACAACTGTTGGCGCAATTATTAGAAAATGGAAGAAGTTCAAGATGACGGTCAATCACCCTTGGTCTGGGGCTCCATGCAAGATCTCACCTCGTGGGGCATCAAGGATCATGAGGATGGTGAGGGATCAGCCCAGAACTACACGGCAGGACCTGGTCAATGACCTGAAGAGAGCTGGGACCACAGTCTCAAAGAAAACCATTAGTAACACACTACGCCGTCATGGATTAAAATCCTGCAGCGCACGCAAGGTCCCCCTGCTCAAGCCAGCGCATGTCCAGGCCCGTCTGAAGTTAGCCAATGACCATCTGGATGATCCAGAGGAGGAATGGGAGAAGGTCATGTGGTCTGATGAGACAAACATAGAGCTTTTTGGTCTAAACTCCACTCGCCGTGTTTGGAGGAAGAAGAAGGATGAGTACAACCCCAAGAACACCATCCCAACCGTGAAGCATGGAGGTGGAAAAATCATTCTTTGGGGATGCTTTTCTGCAAAGGGGACAGGACGACTGCACCGTATTGAGGGGAGGATGGAAGGGGCCATGTATCGCGAGATCTTGGCCAACAACCTCCTTCCCTCAGTAAGAGCATTGAAGATGGGTCGTGGCTGGGTCTTCCAGCATGACAACGACCCGAAACACACAGCCAGGGCAACTAAGGAGTGGCTCCGTTAGAAGCATCTCAAGGTCCTGGAGTGGCCTAGCCAGTCTCCAGACCTGAACCCAATAGAAAATCTTTGGAGGGAGCTGAAAGTCCGTATTGCCCAGCGACAGCCCCGAAACCTGAAGGATCTGGAGAAGGTCTGTATGGAGGAGTGGGCCAAAATCCCTGCTGCAGTGTGTGCAAACCTGGTCAAGACCTACAGGAAACGTATGATCTCTGTAATTGCAAACAAAGGTTTCTGTACCAAATATTAAGTTCTGCTTTTCTGATGTATCAAATACTTATGTCATGCAATAAAAAGCAAATGTCTCTCACAGTTGAAGTGTACCTATGATAAAAATTACAGACCTCTACATGCTTTGTAAGTAGGAAAACCTGCAAAATCGGCAGTGTATCAAATACTTGTTCTCCCCACTGTATACCCTATGCATCCACACACCCATTCTCTCCCACCCTCCTACACATATTCATATTCACCATCCCATTCATATACACCAACACACACACACGCACATCCATAGAACAGTTATTGACATACATGCTATACAGTGCCTTGCAAAAGTATTCATCCCCTTTGGCGTTTTTCCTATTTTGTTGCATTACAACCTACATTTTTTATTGATTTTTATTTGGATTTTATGTCATTGATATACACAAAATAGTCCAAATTGGTGAAGCGAAAAAAAAATTGTTTCAAAAAATTATTAAAAATTAATAACGGAAAAGTGGTGCGTGCATATGTATTCACCCCCTTTGCTATGAAGCCCCTAAATATGATCTGGCGCAACCAATTACCTTCATAAGTCACATAATTAGTTAAATAAGGTCCACCATTGTGCAAGTTTCACATGATCTGTCACATGATCTCAGTATATATACACCTGTTCTGAAAGGACCCAGAGTCTGCAACACCACTAAGCAAGGGGCACCACCAAACAAGCGGCACCATGAAGACCAAGGAGCTCTCCAAACAGGTCGGGGACAAAGTTGTGGAAAATACAGATCAGGGTTGGGTTATAAAAAAATATCAGAAACTTTGAACATCCCACGGGCACCACTGAATCCATTATTTAAAAAATGGAAAGCATATGGCACCACAACAAACCTGCCAAGAAAAGGCCGCCCACCAAAACTCACGGACCAGGCAAGGAGGGCATTAATCAGAGAGGCAACAAAGGGACCAAAGATAACCCTGAAGGAGCTGCAAAGCACCACAGCGGATATTGGAGTATCTGTCCATAGGACCACATTAAGCCATACATGCCACAGAGCTGGGCTTTACGGAAGAGTGGCCAGAAAAAAAGCCACAGCTTGAAGAAAAAAATAAGCAAATACGTATGGTGTTCGCCAAAAGGCATGTGGGAGACTCCCCAAACATATGGAAGAAGGTACTCTGGTCAGATGAGACTAAAATTGAGCTTTTTGGCCATCAAGGAAAACACTATGTCTGGCGCAAAACCAACACCTCTCATCACCCCGAGAACACCATCCCCACAGTGAAGCATGGTGGTGGCAGCATCATGCTGTGGGGATGTTTTTCATCGGCAGGGATGGGAAACTGGTCATAATTGAAGGAATGATGGATGACTTTAAAACAGGGAAATTCTTGAGGGAAACCTGTTTCAGTCTTCCAGAGATTTGAGACTGGGACGGAGGTTCACCTTCCAGCAGGACAATGACCCTAACCATACTGCTAAAGCAACACTCGAGTGGTTTACGGGGAAACATTTAAATGTCTTGGAATGGTCTTGTCAAAGCCCAGACCTCAATCCAATTGAGAATCTGTGGTATGACTTAAAGATTGCTGTACACAAGCGGAACCCATTAAACTTGAAGGAGCTGGAGCAGTTTTGCCTTGAAGAATGGGCAAAAATCCCAGTGGCTAGATGTGCCAAGCTTATAGTGACATACCCCAAGAGACTTGCAGCTGTAATTGCTGCAAAAGGTGGCTCTACTAAGTATTGACTTTGGGGGGGAGGGGGGAATATTTATGCAAGCTCAAGTTTTCTGTTTCTTCAAAGTGGTAGGCATGTTGTGTAAATCAAATGATACAAACCCCCCAAAAATCCATTTTAATTCCAGGTTGTAAGGCAACAAAATAGGAAAAATGCCAATGGGGATGAATATTTTCGCAAGCAACTGTATATGGTAGACCAATCTAAATCTCCCGGCATGTCAAGCCCATGCATTATCTCAGCCAATCTTGGCTAGTGGGAAGGTTCCTGTCTTTTTCCATGGCTAAACCAACTAGGCTCGTAATTTAACAATTTCATTTGTATTTATGGATGGAATACAAATGTGTTATTAAGGCACATGAAAGTTCACATGTTCCAGAAGGCATTTCTGCCAAAAAAACACATTTTGATAAAAAAATAAATGTTTACTTTCAAATGCTGCTCCTGTGAAGTAGTGACGTGCGACATACGCCTAGTTTCCTGAAACTCGTCACATATCTACTAAGCTAACAGATGGAATTGTTTCAAGATGGTCATATCATGATCATTTAGCTATTTGATTTTGAGTTGTGGTACCACTGGGGGTATAAAACAATATATACAAATGTTTTGATAAAATGTTGAATTTAGCCTTTAATGCTATAGCCCATAGAAATGCATTGAATAAAACATACAGTGGGGAGAACAAGTATTTGATACACTGCAGATTTTGCAGGTTTTCCTACTTACAAAGCATGTAGAGGTCTGTAATGTTTATCATAGGTACACTTCAACTGTGAGAGACGGAATCTAAAACAAAAATCCAGACAATCACATTGTATGATTTTTAAGTAATTAATTTGCATTTTATTGCATGACATAAGTATTTGACCACCTACCAACCAGTAAGAATTCCGGCTCTCACAGACCTGTTAGTTTTTCTTTAAGAAGCCCTCCTGTTCTCCACTCATTACCTGTATTAACTGCAACTGTTTGAACTCGTTACCTGTATAAAATACACCTGTCCACACACTCAATCAAACAGACTCCAACCTCTCCACAATGGCCAAGACCAGAGAGCTGTGTAAGGACATCAGGGATAAAATTGTAGACCTGCATAAGGCTGGGATGGGCTACAGGACAATAGGCAAGCAGCTTGGTGAGAAGGCAACAACTGTTGGCGCAATTATTAGAAAATGGAAGAAGTTCAAGATGACGGTCAATCATCCTCGGTCTGGGGCTCCATGCAAGATCTCACCTCGTGGGGCATCAATGATCATGAGGAAGGTGAGGGATCTGCCCAGAACTACACGGCAGGACCTGGTCAATGACCTGAAGAGAGCTGGGACCACAGTCTCAAAGAAAACCATTAGTAACACACTACGCCGTCATGGATTAAAATCCTGCAGCGCACACAAGGTCACCCTGCTCAAGCCAGCGCATGTCCAGGCCCGTCTGAAGTTTGCCAATGACTATCTGGATGATCCAGAGGAGGAATGGGAGAAGGTCATGTGGTCTGATGAGACAAAAATAGAGCTTTTTGGTCTAAACTCCACTCGCTGTGTTTCGAGGAAGAAGAAGGATGAGTACAACCCCAAGAACACCATCCCAACCGTGAAGCATGGAGGTGGAAACATCATTCTTTGGGGATGCTTTTCTGCAAAGGTGACAGGACGACTGCACCGTATTGAGGGGAGGATGGATTGGGCCATGTATCGCGAGATCTTGGCCAACAACCTCCTTCCCTCAGTAAGAGCATTGAAGATGGGTCGTGGCTGGGTCTTCCAGCATGACAACGACCCGAAACACACAGCCAGGGCAACTAAGGAGTGGCTCCGTAAGAAGCATCTCAAGGTCCTGGAGTGGCCTAGCCAGTCTCCAGACCTGAACCCAATAGAACATCTTTGGAGGGAGCTGAAAGTCCGTATTGCCCAGCGACAGCCCCGAAACCAGAAGGATCTGGAGAAGGTCTGTATGGAGGAGTGGGCCAAAATCCCTGCTGCAGTGTGTGTAAACCTGGTCAAGACCTACAGGAAACGTATGATCTCTGTAATTGCAAACAAAGGTTTCTGTACCAAATATTAAGTTCTGCTTTTCTGACGTATCAAATACTTATGTCATGCAATAAAATGCAAATTAATTACTTAAAAATCATACAATGTGATTTTCTGGATTTTAGTTTTACAGACCTCTACATGCTTTGTAAGTAGGAAAACCTGCAAAATTGGCAGTGTATCAAATACTTGTTCTCCCCACTGTACATAAATGGCAAAAAGGAAAAACAGACAGTCAAAAAATAAAACATAAGGTAGCGTTTCCCAAACTCGGTCCTTGTGACTCCATGGGGTGCACGTTTGGGTTTTTGCCCTAACACTACACAGCTGATTCAAATTATCAAAGCTTGATGATTAGTTGATTATTTGAATCAGCTGTGTAGTTCTAGGGCAAAAACCAAGACATGCACCCCTTTGGGTCCTGAGGACAGAGTCTGGGAAACCCTGTCATAAGGAATAAGGTTTTGAAGTATTTTTCCTATATCTAGGAGATGTATTATACTTAGACCCATGTTTAGTCACTTTCGATATGGCACGTTTTACACCTTATTCATGTTGTGCCCATTTTTACAGCACTGATGACTCATCTGAAGCTTTGTGGATCATAGAGCCAAACAAGTGAGTGCACACATGTTCGTTAGTTTTACCTGTCGATGTTGGTGATTTATTAGTTTGTAGATCAAACGGTTCGGTCTGGACAGTCGGTTTTGTGAGAAGACAGATCTTTTTTTACAGATGATTTAGTGTGATTTTCTTGTCCGCATTCTCTCATGTATAGAAAAATACAGCTTTCACAAGCCCCATGTTATGGAATAGGCACAAGCTTCATATCAGCGGAAACAGGTGATTGAGCTGAAGCCACTGCAAGAAATGGTAAGTCTCTAGCATAGACACACAGGGAGCTATTCAATATTTTCTAGGGTTGGGCTCTGTAAATTCTCGACAACTCTGAAATTATTCATCATCATAAGTCTTAAGTTATACAGAGGCTTGTAAATGATTTAGTGGTATGATACAGGAGATAAATCCCCAGTCAGACCTATAGCATGGAGTTGGCTTTAACAATGCATGGGTCATGTAAAGGTTGCTTTGTTTTTAAGCATATTTCAAGTTTGGGGTATTTGTTCATACCTTATTTAAAATATGTTTCATTGCAGAAGTGAAAAGAATAGGAATAAAACATTGAGAATGATTAAAATTCATATTGTACACGTACATTTTTTGTCATATTGCAGACGCTCTCATCCAGAGTGACTTACAGGAGCAATTAGGGTTAAGTGCCTTGCTCAAGGGCACATCGACAGATTTTTCACTCAGTCGGCATATACAGTGGGGGAAAAAAAGTATTTAGTCAGCCACCAATTGTGCAAGTTCTCCCACTTAAAAAGATGAGAGAGGCCTGTAATTTTCATCATAGGTACACGTCAACTATGACAGACACAATGAGGAAAAAACATCCAGAAAATCACATTGTAGGATTTTTTATGAATTTATTTGCAAATTATGGTGGAAAATAAGTATTTGGTCAATAACAAAAGTTTCTCAATACTTTGTTATATACCCTTTGTTGGCAATGACACAGGTCAAACGTTTTCTGTAAGTCTTCACAAGGTTTTCACACACTGTTGCTGGTATTTTGGCCCATTCCTCCATGCAGATCTCCTCTAGAGCAGTGATGTTTTGGGACTGTCGCTGGGCAACACAGACTTTCAACTCCCTCCAAAGATTTTCTATGGGGTTGAGATCTGGAGACTGGCTAGGCCACTCCAGGACCTTGAAATGCTTCTTACGAAGCCACTCCTTCGTTGCCCGGGCGGTGTGTTTGGGATCATTGTCATGCTGAAAGACCCAGCCACGTTTCATCTTCAATGCCCTTGCTGATGGAAGGAGGTTTTCACTCAAAATCTCACGATACATGGCCCCATTCATTTTTTCCTATACACGGATCAGTCGTCCTGGTCCCTTTGCAGAAAAACAGCCCCAAAGCATGATGTTTCCACCCCCATGCTTCACAGTAGGTATGGTGTTCTTTGGACGCAACTCAGCATTCTTTGTCCTCCAAACACAACGAGTTGAGTTTTTACCAAAAAGTTCTATTTTTCATCTGACCATATGACATTCTCCCAATCCTCTTATGGATCATCCAAATGCACTCTAGCAAACTTCAGACGGGCCTGGACATGTACTGGCTTAAGCAGGGGGACACATCTGGCACTGCAGGATTTGAGTCCCTGGCAGCGTAGTGTGTTACTGATGGTAGGCTTTGTTACTTTGGTCCCAGCTCTCTGCAGGTCATTCACTAGGTCCCCCCGTGTGGTTCTGGGATTTTTGCTCACCGTTCTTGTGATCATTTTGACCCCACGGGGGGAGATCTTGCATGGAGCCCCAGATCGAGGGAGATTATCAGTGGTCTTGTATGTCTTCCATTTCCTAATAATTGCTCCCACAGTTGATTTATTCATACCAAGCTGCTTACCTATTGCAGATTCAGTCTTCCCAGCCTGGTGCAGGTCTACAATTTTGTTTCTGGTGTCCTTTGACAGCTCTTTGGTCTTGGCCATAGTGGAGTTTGGAGTGTGACTGTTTGAGGTTGTGGACAGGTGTCGTTTATACTGATAACAAGTTCAAACAGGTGCCATTAATACAGGTAACGAGTGGAGGACAGAGGAGCCTCTTAAAAAGTTGTTACAGGTCTGTGAGAGCCAGAAATATTGCTTGTTTGTAGGTGACCAAATACTTATTTTCCACCATAATTTGCAAATAAATTCATTAAAAATCCTACAATGTGATTTTCTGGATTTTTCTTCCTCAATTTGTCTGTCATAGTTGACGTGTACCTATGATGAAAATTACAGGCCTCTCTCATCTTTTTAAGTGGGAGAACTTGCACAATTGGTGGCTGACTAAATACTTTTCTTCCCCACTGTGTGATGTCGTTTTCTTTTGTTGTTTTTTGGACTCAGCGCTATAAATCAGTGGCCTGTATTTACTGCCAAAGTGGAGTCGACTGTGCTCTACTCTGCTGCCGCCCATACATACATCAGTCAAATCCTCAAAACGGGAAAATTGGCTCCCCCCAAACCAGCCCAGCATTAAGACAATCAGAGGCTGAGGTGCGTGCCAATCAAGTCAGCTTTCACTCGCAGGGAAAAAAATTAATGTATGCTAACCTGTCAGAGCAGAGAGGCTGACAGACAGACATAATCTCTGCATGAGTCAGAGCTCTGCACCGGGAATGAGGGATGAGGAGAAGAGGGTTGTGAGGCAGAGGGTGCAGGGTGAGTGTATGTTAAAAGTGTATGCTCTTATTGCCTTTGCCACCAGCTCGGTATTTGTACAAAGCTGCTTTCATCTCATTTTACTGCATGCATGATTGTGAGTGACAAGGTATGGCTGGTGCATTATGTGGCCCTCTCTGGTGAACCAGCAGGGCTGAGACAGAAAAGGACGGGAGGAGAACTGCTCCCGGTTAACCAATTATGCAGTGATTGCACGAGGACTACATTCACACTCACACACACACACACAGACACAACACACACACAACACAAGCACAGAAACACATGTAGATTCAGCCACACACACAGAGATTCAGACACACACACAGAGACAACTACACACACAAACTCCTCCAGTGTTTCCTCTGGAAGAATGCGTAGCAGTGGGGGTTAAGGTCACATACGGGGTGGAGGATTGAAGTGGGGGAGGGGGCCAACCCACCTGTTTTGGGGGTCTGGGGTCCCCCCCTGGATAATTTATATGTAGAAGGACTGAGAAGCTCAGTTATGATTCTTTTTTAAATGGACATTCTACTCCAAAATTAATGGAAAAAAAGTATGCTGACACCTTCTAAAATATAATTTCCACCTCCAGAAATGAGCCAGATAACTTGTTGGTAAAATTATTTGTTAAAATATTTTTTACATATTGGACCATGCACATAGCCTATACATGGTCCATATTATCAGGTATGCTTATTAGTAATAAGCATTATCACCTGTAGCCCAAATGAGGCAGCATAGTGGCTATAAATACTGTAAATAGGCTGACGCATCGGGTTGCATATCAGCATCTATCCTATGGGCTAATCATTAGTAGAGTCCTGCATCGGGTCGGATACCCTCGGTTCCCCGCAGGTGAATTACAAAAACATCAGCTGGTGGGTACGAAAATATTATCTCAACCTGTGGGTCAGCTCGGCATTCAGAACAATTACACTGTGCAGGGCTGACCCACAGGTTGAGATAATATTTTCGTACCCACCAGCTGATATTTTATATGTTTTCTCTTTAGTTTATTTAGCAAATGTTTCTTACTTACTTTTTAAAAACTCTGCATTGTTGGTTAAGTGCTTGTAAGTAAAAATGTCACGGTAAGGTCTATTCTATTTGGCGCATGTGACAAATAACATTTATTTTATTTAAATTGATTTGAATTGATTTCATTTCAATACGACACATTGCCAAGTTCACTTTCCCTTGATAGCCTAGCTCATGCAAAAATGGCTAACGTAGGCCTAATATGGATGATTTTCTAGTACATATGTTGTAGAACGAAACGCCTATATGCCTTTAAATGCTTATGGATTAAGAACCAATTAAAGGGTTAAAACAGAGCAGATACATTTCTTTAGTGCAAATGCTGTGCTTCTGATAAGAACAGTTCCCTCTAACTCCCCGCAGCTGGTCTGGGTATATCAATGACGTGACTTCTCGTTGTGGCTGTGTGGAGATTGGAGTAACAATGGAACTAGTGTTATCACTTGTTTGTGCTTATAACCTGACACACATAGCCACATGCACATAATCACAAGGAAAAACCATAGTGGCTCAGAGTCCTGGGAGGATGGCTGTTGGGAAAGGCTTAAATGTATGTTATGGACATGACATGTGTAAACCATGTTTAAGTATTAATTTATATGTTTTATAATGTGTTATGAAATGATAAGGGTAAAACAGAATGAACATGATTGATACTTTGTACCCCAGATGCATGCCTGGATAGTAAATATAGTCAATACAGAGTGTGATTGTTCTTTAACATGCGTATGTATATAATTTCTTGAGTCACGCCACCAATATAATGAGATAAGTGACAGAGGCCCCATTTAGAGAAGCGCACGTAGCTCTTGTAAGTAAATAACATGTGACACCGAATGTTAATAATCATGTACATATAATGGAGTAACTGTGTAGGTTGTATAAGCATGACTATGCATTTGTGTCTGTATAAAAGGAGAGCTCCGGGTCAGGACAAGCAGTTGCTCCATTGACCAGCTCGGCTTTGTTACGCTTTAATAAATTATATTCTGAATTCACAAGCTCCGGTCTTTTGAGAGATATTTTTGAGTTAAATATTTCTACCACATAAATGGCGAGCTATCCCAGGAGTGAAAAACAGGGACCATAGATGGTGAACACCTGCAGCTGTGAATGGTTTGGATGGGCTACAGAAACAAAGTGGCCACTAAATAAAGATAGGCTAAAGTTCTTACTTAATAGTATAACGTTTGTGTGGTTCGCTCCGGGGCCCGGCCTCAGCTGCAGTACACCAAGTAGGTCTCTCCAAATTTAAGAACTAGAAAACCAGAAACTGGGAGCTTTTGAATTCTAAATGCATGCTAAATGACAAAGGGATAGAAAGCCTTGAGGGTTGCAATACATATAAAATAGTTCAAGTAGATCTGCTCGGTTCGGGCAGGAGGGTGGTTTGCTTGGGTTATGGTGGTTCATTCAGTTGTGGTCGGGTTGGGTGTTTTATCTGTCTTGTTCGGGTTGCATTTGTTAAAATTCGATCGATTAATTTCATTCATCCTGCTTATCATTCTGTCTGGGTCGCTTCAGCGTGAGTGGCTGTCCATCAGCTTGGGCGATCAGAAAATAAATAAGTCCTGCGAGTACCGCTCTAGGCATGTCGAGGAAGTGAATCGCATAGAGGGCTGCATAGGTGAGCAAAAACACTATATAATACTGCTTTTCCTGTGTCGAGGAAGTGAATCAGGAAAAGGGCTGAATTTACAGGTCACTTAGGAAAGCGTACGGTAGGTACAAGTCCTGCGAAGGCGTATTGAGGAAGTGAATCGCTTAGAGGGCTGCACAGGTGGGCAAAAATCCTATATAAAACCATTTTTTCTTGTGTCAAGGAAGTAAATCAGGAAGGGGGTTGAATATCAAATCAAATCAAATTTTATTGGCCACATGCGCCGAAAGCAACAGGTGCAGATATTACAGTGAAATGCTGACTTAGAGCCCTTAACTACCAGTGCATTTATAAAAAAAAAAAAAAGTAAAATAAAACAATAACAAAAAAAGTGTTGAGAAAAAAAGAGCAGAAGTAAAATAAAATAACAGTAGGGAGGCTATATATACAGGGGGTATCGGTGCAGAGTCAATGTGCGGGGCACCGGCTAGTTGAGGTAGTTGAAGTAATATGTACATGTGGGTAGAGTTAAGGTGACTATGCATAAATAATTAACAGAGTAGCAGCAGCGTAAAAAGATGGGGTGGGGGTGCGGGTGGGGGGGCAGTACAAATAGTCTGGGTAGCCATGATTAGCTGTTCAGGAGTCTTATGGCTTGGGGGTAGAAGCTGTTGAGAAGTATTTTGGACCTAGACTTGGCACTCCGGTACCGCTTGCCGTGAGGTAGCAGAGAGAACAGTCTATGACTAGGGTGGCTGGAGTGTTTGACAATTTTGAGGGCCTTCCTCTGACACGGCCTGGTATAGAGGTCCTGGATGGCAGGTAGCTTGGCCCCAGTGATGTACTGGGCCGTACGCACTACCCTCTGTAGTGCCTTGCGGTCTGAGGCTAAGCAGTTGCCATACCAGGCGGTGATGCAACCAGTCAGGATGCTCTCGATGGTGCAGCTGTATAATTTTTTGAGAATCTGAGGACCCATGCCAAATCTTTTCAGTCTCCTGAGGGGGAATAGGCTTTGTCGTGCCCTCTTCACAACTGTCTTGGTGTGTTTGGACCATGATAGTTTGTTGGTGATGTAGACACCAAGGAACTTGAAGCTCTCAACCTGTTCCACTACAGCCCCGTCGAAGAGAATGGGGGCGTGCTCAGTCCTCTTTTTTTTCCTGTAGTCCACAATCATCTCATTTGTCTTGGTCACGTTGAGGGAGAGGTTGTTATCCTGGCACCACACGGCCAGGTCTCTGACCTCCTCCCTATAGGCTGTCTCATCATTGTCGGTGATCAGGCCTACCACTGTTGTGTCGTCGGCAAACTTAATGATGGTGTTGGAGTCGTGCCTGGCCATGCAGTCATGGGTGAACAGGGAGTACAGGAGGGGACTGAGCACGCACCCCTGAGGGGCCCCCATGTTGAGGATCAGTGTGGCAGATGTGTTGTTACATTTTACATCATTTACATTTTAGTCATTTAGCAGACGCTCTTAACCAGAGCGACTTACAGGAGCAATTAGGGTTAAGTGCCTTGCTCAAGGGCACATTAACGTCATTTAGCAGACGCTCTTAGCCAGAGCGACTCACAAATTGGTGCGTTCACCCTATAGCCAGTGGGATAACCACTTTACAATTTGGGGGGGGGGGGGGGGTTAGAAGGAATACTTTAGCCTATCCCAGGTATTCCTTAAAGAGGTGGGGTTTCAAATGTCTCCGGAAGGTGGTGAGTGACTCCGCTGTCCTGGCGTCGTGAGGGAGCTTGTTCCACCATTGGGGTGCCAGAGCAGCGAACAGTTTTGACTGGGCTGAGCGGGAGCTGTGCTTCCGCAGAGGAAGGGGAGCCAGCAGGCCAGAGGTGGATGAACGCAATGTCCTCGTTTGGGTGTAGGGACTGATCAGAGCCTGAAGGTACAGGGGTGCCGTTCCCCTCACTGCTCCAAAGGCAAGCACCATGGTCTTGTAGCGGATGCGAGCTTCAATTGGAAGCCAGTGGAGTGTGCGGAGGAGGGGGGTGACGTGAGAGAACTTCGGAAGGTTGAACACCAGACGGGCTGCGGCATTCTGGATGAGTTGTAGGGGTTTAATGGCACAGGCAGGGAGCCCAGCCAACAGCGAGTTGCAGTAGTCCAGACGGGAGATGACAAGTGCCTGGACCAGGACCTGCGCCGCTTCCTGTGTAAGGCAGGGTCGCACTCTCTGAATGTTGTAGAGCATGAACCTGCAGGAGCGGGTCACCGCCTTGATGTTGGCGGAGAACGACAGGGTGTTGTCCAGGGTCACGCCTAGGCTCTTCGCACTCTGGGAGGAGGACACAGCGGAGTTGTCTACCGTGATGGCGAGATCATGGAACGGGCAGTCCTTCCCCGGGAGGAAGAGCAGCTCCGTCTTGCCAGGGTTCAGCTTGAGGTGGTGATCCGTCATCCATACTGATATGTCTGCCAGACATGCAGAGATGCGATTCGCCACCTGGTTATCAGAAGGGGGAAAGGAGAAGATTAGTTGTGTATCGTCAGCGTAGCAATGATAGGAAAGGCCATGTGAGGATATGACAGAGCCAAGTGACTTGGTGTATAGGGAGAAAAGGAGAGGGCCCAAAACCGATCCCTGGGGGACACCAGTGGTGAGAGCACGTGGTGCGGAGACAGCTTCCCGCCACGCCACTTGGTAGGAGCGACCGGTCAGGTAGGACGCAATCCAGGAGTGAGCCGCGCCGGAGATGCCCATTTCGGAGAGGGTGGAGAGGAGGATCTGATGGTTCACAGTATCAAAGGCAGCAGACAGGTCTAGAAGGACAAGAGCAGAGGAGAGAGAGTTAGCTTTAGCAGTGCGGAGAGTCTCTGTGACACAGAGAAGAGCAGTCTCAGTTGAATGACCAGTCCTGAAACCTGATTGGTTTGGATCAAGAAGGTCATTCTGAGAGAGATAGCAAGAGAGTTGGCTAAAGACGGCACGCTCAATAGTTTTGGAAAGAAAAGAAAGAAGGGATACTGGTCTGTAGTTGTTGACATCAGTGGGGTCGAGTGTTGGTTTTTTGAGAAGGGGAGTAACTCTCGCTCTCTTGAAGACGGAAGGGACATGGCCAGCGGTCAAGGATGAGTTGATCAGCGAGGTGAGGTAGGGGAGAAGGTCACCGGAGATGGTCTGGAGAAGGGAGGAGGGGATGGGGTCAAGCGGGCAGGTTGTTGGGCGGCCTGCAGTCACAAGTCGCAGGATCTTATCTGGAGAGAGAGGGGAGAAAGAAGTCAAAGCATAGGGTAGGGCAGTGTGAGCAGGACCAGCAGTGTCATTAGACTTAACAAACAAGGATCGGATGTCGTCAACCTTCTTTTCAAAGTGGTTGACGAAGTCATCCACAGAGAGAGAGGAGGGGGGGGGGGGGAGGGAGGATTCAGGAGGGAGGAAAATGTGGCAAAGAGCTTCCTAGGGTTAGAGGCAGATGCTTGGAATTTAGAGTGGTAGAAGGTGGCCTTAGCAGCAGAAACAGATGAAGAAAATGTAGAGAGGAGGGAGTGAAAAGATGCCAGGTCGGCAGGGAATTTAGTTTTCTTCCATTTCCGCTCCGCTGCCCGGAGCTCTGTTCTGTGAGCTCGCAATGAGTCATCAAGCCACGGAGCTGGAGGGGAGGACCGAGCCGGCCGGGAGGATAGGGGACACAGAGAGTCAAAGGATGCAGAAAGGGAGGAGAGGAGGGTTGAGGAGGCAGAATCAGGAGATTGGAGGGAGAAGGATTGAGCAGAGGGAAGAGATGATAGGATGGAAGAGGAGAGAGTAGTGGGAGAGAGAGAGCGAAGGTTGCGGCGGCGCATTACCATCTGTGTAGGGGCAGAGTGAGTAGTGTGGGAGGAGAGTGAGAGAGAAAAGGAAACAAAGTAGTGGTCGGAGACTTGGAGGGGAGTTGCAGTGAGATTAGTAGAGGAGCAGCATCTAGTGAAGATGAGGTCAAGCGTATTGCCTGCCTTGTGAGTAGGGGGGGACGGTGAGAGGGTGAGGTCAAAAGAGGAGAGGAGTGGAAAGAAGGAGGCAGAGAGAAATGAGTCAAATGTGGACATAGGGAGGTTGAAATCCCCCAAAACTGTGAGGGGTGAGCCATCCTCAGGGAAGGAACTTATCAAGGCGTCAAGCTCATTGATGAACTCTCCAAGGGAACCTGGAGGGCGATAGATGACAAGGATATTAAGCTTAAATGGGCTAGTGACTGTGACAGCATGGAATTCAAATGAGGAGATAGACAGATGGGTTAGGGGAAAAATTGAGAATGTCCACTTGGGAGAGATGAGGATTCCTGTACCACCACCCCTCTGACCAGATGCTCTCGGGGTATGCGAGAACACATGGTCAGACGAGGAGAGAGCAGTAGGAGTAGCGGTGTTTTCAGTGGTGATCCATGTTTCCGTCAGCGCCAGGAAGTCGAGGGACTGGAGGTTGGCATAGGCTGGGATGAAGTCAGCTTTGTTGGCAGCAGAACGGCAGTTCCAGAGGCTGCCTGCGACCTGGAACTCCACGTGGGTGGTGCGTGCAGGGACCACCAGATTGGAGAGGCAGCAGCCACGCGGTGTGGTGCGTTTGTGTAGCCTGTGCAGAGAGGAGAGAACAGGGATAGGCAGAGGCATAGTTGACAGGCTGTAGCAAATGGCTACAAAAATGCAGAGGAGATCGGAATGAAATGGGCTAAGCATCTGGGAGTGGAGAGAGCAGGGCCTCCCTCACCAAAACTTCTACCTCGGAAACTAAAATTGTTTCACTGAACCACCCGAAGAAAAAACTCTCCCAACTTCCGCCTATGGAAATCAGAATTGTTGTGAACCCCAGCGGTTCAATGTTTAAAGGAGTAGACTCAACCCACTTTGTTCAGCTAGCCAACTATGACTCCATAGCCAACTAGCAGACTAGCATCCAATAACAATAACACACCGTTTAGCGCCAACACTTGGTCACAACAAACCACCAATATTACCTACCCTTACCACCTGGGGGCGGCCCGTCAGGAAGTCCAGAATCCAGTTGCAGAGGGAGGTGTTTAGTCCCAGGATCCTTAGCTTAGTGATGAGCTTTGAGAGCACTATGGTGTTGAATGCTGAGCTGTAGTCAATGAATAGTATTCTCACGTAGGTGTTCCTCTTGTCCAGGTGGGAAAGGGCAGTGTGGAGTGCCATAGAGATTGCATCATTTGTGGATCTGTTGGGGCGGTATGCAAATTGGAGTGGGTCTAGGGTTTCTGGGATAATGGTGTTGATGTAAGCCATGACCAGCCTTTCAAAGCACTTCATGGCTACAGACGTCAGTGCTACAGGTTGGTAGTCATTTAGGCAGGTTATCTTAGTGTCCTTGGGCACAGGGACTGTGGTTGTCTGCTTGAAACATGTTGGTATTACAGACTCCATCAGGGACATGTTGAAAATGTCAGTGAAGACACTGGCCAGTTGGTCAGCACATGATCGGAGTACACGTCCTGGTAATCCGTCTGGCCTTGTGAATGTTGACCTGCTTAAAAGTCTTACTCACATATATAGCAAATATACAGGTAGCTTAGGCAAGCGAATGGAAGAGTGAGAGTGCATGTGAGAAATGTGAAAATAATTCAGCTCTGGTGAGGAAAGGTTGGCACACCTCTTCTGGGCCGTTGCTTAAGTGTAACCTGGTAGAGAGGACGCACCCGGTCTCACACTAAGTGAGGAAGAGTGAACAGTGTGTGAAAGCCCATTAAAGTAATAGGGGTAGAAACACACATACAGTTAAGTGGTTTGAAGTTAAGAAAAACACTAGCAAAGGAAAGATTCATGAGGTGTTCCACACGAGGGAAAAGTGGACATCAGGAGATATAAGAAATAACCAAACACACATTTATGATAAATAAGTTCTGGTTAAAATAATCAAAGGCACGAACAGATCAACAATAAGAGAAAAGCAAGTACCAATATAAAAATGATTTAGGGAACACAAATAGGACGAATATTAAAATAGATCAAAAATAAATAAATACATATAATATTTAAATTATAATAAAAAAAAAAAAGGGGTTGAACATGGGACTGACATTGGGGAGTTAAAAAATATAGGCCATAAACATGAATAAAATGGCGGTAGAAATCCTGAGTGCTAGGTATGGGAACAACGCACCAGGAAGATGGGCACCAAATGGTAAGTAGGAGGAACGTTTGACGTTCCAGTGTGTGAGGAAATGGAAACACTAATCAAAAACTATAAAACAAAAGACACAGGAAAGAAGAGGATGGCCAAAAGAGAAAGAGAAAAATAAGTACTCAACATGTTTAAAATAGAGGGAGAAAACTGCTAAAGAACATACAAGAAGCCAGAAACATGTTGAGAAAGGATGATGAGAAAACAAACAGCAAGAAAGTGGACTGGTCCACGGGACCTCCGCCATACACCGGTGGACAATATCCACAGGTGTCCAGAGTAGTATCAATAAAAGGAGAAATAGAAATGGAAGAAGAAAGAACTCCTTTTACATCTTCCCGAGGGAGAGAAAAGGACCCGAAAGAGGCAGGAAGAATCAAACAAAGGGCAGAAACAAAGCCAAACAGATTGGACCGCTATGGAGAGCTAAGGGAGGCCTTGGGAAGAATGAAGATGACAAAAGAAGACGATGGGGAATCTCCGGATGAAGATATGTCAAATATCAAAGCAACAAACAAACTATTAGGAAGAGAAATAGACAAGATGACAAGAAAATTGAGGAAAAGGGAGGAAAGGAAGCGAGAACAGAGCTGGGTTAGACAACAGACTGACAGGGAACTAGAGGAGGAGGAAGAAAGAGCAGCGGCTGAAATATGGGGGGGAGCCTGCGACCAATAAGTAAGAGAGGAAAGAGTGCGGACTAGGAGAACACTGAAAAATATGAGGGGCAATATCCAATTTTAATAAAAGGTACCCAGGCACATTATGTTCCATGGGGATCGCAAGACCTGGAAGGATTGGTTGCCCATCTGCCAGATTTGCATGACGGGGCAGGAAAATGGATAAGGACCTTTGAGGAACAAACCATGGGGAAACTGCTGGCTGTGAGGGATCTGAAGGCACTGTTGGCAAGGGTGGTAGGAAAGGCAAAAATTGAGGATATACTGGGGAACAGTGACCTGAGGAGAGAAGTGACAGACCCGCAAGGAGACAGGATGGACTTTGACTCACATCGCCCTGAAGTCTGGCGATCACTGAGACTGGAATATCCGGCGAGAATTGACCTCAAGACACTAAAAGGGGGGACACTGGGGGAAACTGAGAATCCAGCTGCCTATCTACATGAACAGATGAAACGATGGAGACTGGAAACAGAACGAGACCCAGAAGAGGACCCACTAATGACAACTCTGTTCCGAAACTCAGTGATAGAGGCCATGCCCCAGCCAGTGAAAAGCAGGCTGGAGGATGTTGTAGGACTAACCTCAAAGTCACACAAATAATTATGTGACCATGTGATACATGCAGTAGAAAAAAAAACAGAAAGGATGAACAGAGACTCACAGAACAGGGGAGAGACATTCAGAGAAAGCTGACTCAACTCCAACTGGAAGAACTGACAAACAGTGGGAAGAAGAAAATTCAGGCTCCTTTGACTGAGACAGGAATGGTGGCTTCAGTTTCCTCCAGAGGGCCACATCTGCTTCCTGCGACACAGGCTCAAGTGCAACCCACACCACCAGTAGTGAATGTGTATGCACAACAACCCCATCAATGGAACAATAGACTTCAAAAACCTCTGCAAAACAATCAAAAGGAGGAAACCGGGGCCCACAAGGGCCACCTGGAATCTGCTGGGGATGCCAACAGCCAGAGCATACCAGACGAAACTGCCCAACAAACCCCTAGCAACAACAGGGGAACAGAAACCAATGTAATTGGAAAAAAACTGGCGGCTGGCAACAAAATCAGAAACAATTCCAAGGTCCTGTGAACCCATGGGCAGGGCCTAATCAGGGGTACTAGGGGTGCCTAGAGAATCCTACAGGGGAGGGTCAGTTTCCAGTGTTAACTATGCGAGCTGATCAAGAACCTATGCTGCAGGTTCAAATAGAAAACAGAGGCACACCCATGATGATAGATACTGGAGCCACTTACACTTGTGTAAGTCCAAATTATGCCTCTCACCTCCCCATGTCTGGCAAATACGCCAAAACTGTATGATTCTCAGGACAAACACAGTTAATTCCAATGACAGCTCCAGTCGCCTGACACCGGATGACAAATCCGCAACCCTCAGACTTGACTGCCCTTGACCAGCACAAAAACATCCTGTGGCATACTGCATTAGCATTGAACAGCCCCCGCGATATGCAACTTTTTAGGGAAGTCAGGAACCAATATACACAATCAGTTAGGAAAGCAAAGGCTAGCTTTTTCAAACAGAAATTTGCATCCTGTAGCACTAACTCCAAAAAGATTTGGGACACTATAAAGTCCATGGAAAATAAGAGCACCTCCTCCCAACTGCCCACTGCACTGAGGCTAGGAAACACTGTCACCACTGATAAATCTACGATAATTGAGAATTTCAACAAGCATTTTGCTACGGCTGGCCATGCTTTCCACCTGGCTACCACTACCCCGGCCACCAGCTCTGCACCCTCCGCTGCAACTTGCCCATGCCCCCCCCCCCCCCAGAGATTGGAAAGCTGCCGCGGTTATCCCCCTCTTCAAAGGGGGTGACACTCTAGATCCGAACTGTTATAGACCTATATCCATCCTGCCCTGCCTTTCGAAAGTATTTGAAAGCCAAGTTAACAAACAGATCCCCGACCATTTCAAATCCCACCGTACCTTCTCCGCTATGCAATCCGGTTTCCGAGCTGGTCATGGGTGCACCTCAGCCATGCTCAAGGTCCTAAAGGATATTATAAACGCAATCGATAAAAGACAGTACTGCGCAGCCGTCTTCATCGACCTGGCCAAGGCTTTCGACTCTGTCATCCACCGGATTCTTATTGGCAGACTAAATAGCCTTGGTTTCTCTAATGACTGCCTCACCTGGTTCACCAACTACTTCTCAGATAGAGTTCAATGTGTCAAATCGGAGGGCCTGTTGTCTGGACCTCTGGCCGTCTCTATGGGCGTGCCACAGGGTTCAATTCTCGGGCCGACTCTATTCTCTGTGTATATCAATGATGTCGCTCTTGCTGCTGGTGACGCTCGGATCCACCTCTATGCGGCAACACCATTTTGTATACATCTGGCCCTTCATTGGACACTGGAGGTTTGTTAACACAAACGAGCTTCAATGCCATACAACACTCCTTCCGTAGCCTCCAACTGCTCTTAAACACTAGTAAAACTAAATGCATGCTCTTCAACCGAACGCTGCTTGCACCCGCCCACCAGACTAGAATCACTACTCTCGGCGGGTCTGACCTAGAGTATGTGGACAACTACAAATACATAGGTGTCTGGTTAGACTGTAAACTCTCCTTCCAGACTCACATTAAGCATCTCCAATCAAAAGTTAGATCTAGATTCGGCTTCCTATTTCGCAACAAAGCCTCCTTCACTCATGCTGCCAAACATGCCCTCGTAAAACTGACTATCCTACCGATCCTTGACTTCGGCGATGTCATTTACAAAATAGCCTCCAACAACCTACTCAGCAAATTGGATGTAGTCTATCACAGTGCCATCCGTTTTGTCACCAAAGCCCCATATACTACCCACCATTGTGACCTGTACGCTCTTGTTGGCTGGCCCTCACTACATATTCGTCGCCAAACCCACTGGCTCCAGGTCATCTATGAATCACTGCTAGGCAAAACCCTGTCTTATCTTAGCTCACTGGTCACCATAGCAACACCCACCCGTAGTCTGCGCTCCAGTAGGTATATCTCACTGGTCATCCCCAAAGCCAACACCTCCTTTGGCCGCCATTACTTCCAGTTCTCTGCTGCCAATGACTGGAATGAACTGCAAAAATCTCTGAAGCTGGAGACTCTTATCTCCCTCACTAACTTTAAGCATCAGTTGTCAGAGCAGCTTACCGATCACTGCACCTGTACGCAGCCTTTCTGAAATTAGCCCACCCAACTACCCCCATATTGTTATTTATTTTGCTAATTTGCACCCCAGTATCTCTATTTGCACATCATCTTCTGCACATCTATCATTCCAGTATTATATGAAATTGTAACTATTTTGCACTATGGCCTATTTATTACCTTACCTCCATAACTTACTACATTCGCACACACTGTATATATATTTTTCTGTTATATTTTTGACTTTATGTTTTGTTTACCCCATATGTAACTCTGTGTTGTTGTTGTTTTTATCACACTGCTTTGCTTTATCTTGGCCAGGTCGCAGTTGTAAATGAGAACTTGTTCTCAACTGGCTTACCTGGTTTAAAAAAGGTGAAATAAATAAAAAATCCGCAACCCTCCCTATACTTGTATCAGAACACACCCCTGTCAACTTATTAGGAAGAGAAGCCCTATGCAAAATGGGTATACAAATTTGGTGTTGCTCTGAATGGGTAATTATAGATAAAGCAGGGTTAAACTTACAAATGGTAATGACACAGGATACAGCAAATGTATATTGGTTAGGGGGCATTGAGACAGAAGTAGGTAAGACAGTCAAGAAGTGGGGTAGGTTCATTCAGGCTCAGATACCAGAAGCAGATAGGGGGAAAATCAAAATATCATTGCACAATGCAATACGATCCCTATCGTGATGATCTTTTAGAACAGCTATGGTTGTTAAACACAAATGGGAAATCAGTACCAATTATGTCTCAGTACATAGTCATAGGAAAACAGGGAGCAGCAATGGAGTTAACAGACAGGGACAGCTCAGACTTTGTGGCAAAATGGTGTAATGTTTCTGGTGCTGCCCCACACATTACTTTACTAGTAAACAAGGGAATGGAGGCCATGGATTTGGGCCCCATGATGAAGCGAGCAAAAACAAGTAAATGGAACAAAACAGAAAACTGATTGTGTTGCATAATCTACTGATAACTAATGCGCATAGTTTTGACCATTGCGCAAGGGGGGAAGTGATAAGGAAAGTAAAAAAACAGGGATACTGGTCACCATATCTACAGGCAACGGAAGGTATTAACAAAATGTGAGGTGTGTGCACAAAACAATGTACGAAAAGGAATAACTACGCCTATAGGTCACATACCAGTCCCAGAGGGACCATTTCGACACCTAGTCATGGACTATGTAGATATGATAAAAAAGGTGAACGGCAAAAGATACATGCTAGTAATCATAGATAGATTTCGCAGAGTAGAGGTGGTACCGTCAGTAGACCTAGAATCAGGGACAGTAATGACATTTCTAACCAGAGAAGTAATACCCAGAATAATGGAACCCTCAAGGCTAAACTGAATAAAATCTGTACCAGTGCAAAGCTCAATTGGGTGGATGCACTACCATTGGCTTTAATGAGCTATTGCATGCAAACTAACAGAAATACGCACCTAACCCCGCATGAAATGCTTACGGGTCGACCCATGCCAGTGCCAGTTCTGAGAGGGCCCTACAAAGGACCCTCATTGGAACAATTAGAGATAGAGCTTAAAGCATATGTAAGACAACTAACTGCTATACATAAAATGATCTATCTCCAGGAAAAAAGGTGAGAACCGGAACCTGGACCAAAGGAGCCAGGACCGGTGATTCCAGGAGACCAAGTTTACATCAGAGTGTTTCGCAGAAAGTGGAACGAGCCCAGGAGAGAAGGACCATACACGGTGATCCGAGCAACGCCCTCAGCGATACAGGTGGAAGGAAGTACAACGTGGTTCCATCTGAATCACTGCACCAGGGTCTCGAAGGGAACCGGCCTGCCACCGGCGAGCCATGAGGAAGCTGAGGATGTCGAGGCACCAGGTGGAGTCCAAGAAGAAGAAGAAGCAAGCACAAGCCTTAGCACCAACATCGAAGGCCAGCAGGCACTCCCTCCTGAGAATCCGGAGAGTCAGGAGATGGGGCCTGATGAGGTGGTGAATACTGCTGATAGGATACCTGCTATGGCAGATGCCCCAAGCACAAGCGATCACCCAGGCAATGGAGCGACAACAGGAGATGGAGGGGAGAGTGACTTCCCCACCATTGAAGAAAGTGACTCCCCTGCCATTGAGGAAGGTGACTGTCACGGTTTCGGCCGAGGCTGCCTCTCTCCCTTGTTCGGGCAGGTTTCGGCGTTCGTCGTCTCCGGAATTCTAGCTGCCACCGTTGCATGTTCCATGTTTCCTGTTTGATTAGTTTTGTCTGTTAGCCACACCTGTCTTGTGTTATGTCTCATTAAGCACCCTATTAAGTTTCCTTGTTGTTAGTGTAGTGTTGTGTGTAATTGTTTCGTGTCAGGTGTTTGTGCGTTACCCGTGTTTCGGTACGCCAGTTACGATTTACTTCCTCCTCGGTTGAGGAGAGTTTTTGCGCCCTGTGTTTGTGCGCTCGTTTTGACGCCTGTGTGCGTCTGTTGGCCTCTGGCCGTTTTTGGATTATTTTGCACTCGCTAGTAAAGTCTTGTTGGACTGTACATCTGCTTCTGCGCCTGATTCCACACCTCCCCATTTCTAACACCGTGACAGAATTACACACCTTGACATGGAATCAGCAGGAGCCGAAGCAGCCCCGACGAGACTGGAGGTCCAGGTTCGGGAACAACAGGACCAGATACAGCAGATGGGGACCGCCCTGCAGGAGGTGATCACCACGCTCCGAGGCTGGGGAGCGCCTCCACCACCTCCCTCCCTGCCAGCACCATCGGCCAGTCCGCCCATTCCAGCGCCAGAACCCCGAGGAATCCGACTCTCTCTCCCGAGGCCCTACGACGGAACCGCGGCTGGGTGTCAGGGATTCCTCCTCCAGGTGGAGCTGTACCTGGCCACCGTACACCCGGCACCCTCGGGGCATGAGAGCGTGTCCGCCCTGATCTCCTGCCTGTCCGGGAAGGCGTTGGAATGGGCCAACGCGGAGTGGAGGAAGATCGACGCCGAGACTATCACCTACAACGAGTTCTCCCGCCGCTTCAGGGCAGTGTTTGACCATCCCCCGGAGGGGAAAGCGGCGGGGGAGCGTCTGGTCTTCCTCCGGCAGGGGAGGAGGAGTGCCCAAGAATTCGCTCTCGAATTCCGTACTCTAGCGGCAGATGCAGGGTGGAATGAGCGGGCCCTCGTCGATCTATACAGATGTAGCCTACGAGAGGACGTCCGTCGGGAGCTGGCTTGTAGGGACACCAGTCTCTCTTTCGACCAGCTGGTCGACATGTCCATCAGGCTGGATAACCTATTGGCCACCCGCGGACGTCCTGAGGGGGGTCCGTCCATTTCACCCTCCAGCGCCTCCGAGCCGTGTCCTATGGAGCTCGGGGGCGCTGGCGCTAGAGAGAGGAGGAGTCGGTTGGTTAGGGGGTCCATCCACTGCACCAACTGTGGTCGGGGAGGACACACCGCGGCTAGGTGCTGGGGATGGCCTCCTAGGGAGGATGACGACAGGTCCCGCACTGGGGATTCCCTCCAGGTGAGTAGGCGCCCCACTCACCCAGAGCTCACTGTTGCCCATTTTTGGATGCCTGTGCGTTTTCCACAGGTAGCACCTCATTCCCAGCATAAGGCGCTGGTAGATTCAGGCGCGGCTGGGAATTTTATTGATAAAAAGTTTTGTTTAGCGTTAGGGATTCCCCTTATTTCTGTTGATGTTCCTTTCCCCGTTCATGCCCTAGATAGTTGTCCGTTGGGTACGGGCTTAATCAGGGAGGTCACGGCGCCACTTAGGATGTGTGCGCAGGGGGATCATCAGGAGATGATTCAGCTGTTCCTGATTGACTCTCCTGCGTATCCGGTGGTGCTGGGCATGCCCTGGTTGAGTACCCATAACCCAGCTATTTCGTGGCAGGAGAGGGCTCTGATGGAGTGGTCTGCTCAGTGTGTGGGTAGATGTTTGGGCGTTTCCGTAGGGGCTACCTCGGTGGAGAGTCCAAACCAGGTGCCCGCATTGCACGTTCCCCCTGAGTATGGGGATTTGGCTATTGCGTTTAGTAAGGCGAGGGCGACGCGGTTGCCACCCCATAGGCAGGGAGATTGTGCGATAGACCTCCAGGCAGGAGCTGCGCTCCCACGGAGCCATGTGTATCCTCTGTCTCAGGAGGAGAAGAAAGCTATGGAGATTTACATAGACGAATCTCTGAGACAAGGATACATACGGCCTTCCACTTCCCCTGCGTCCTCAAGTTTCTTTTTTGTGAAGAAAAAGGATGGTGGTTTGCGCCCGTGCATCGATTACCGTGGTCTCAATCAGATTACGGTGAAGTACAGTTATCCACTCCCGCTGATTGCGACCATGACTGAGTCGTTGCATGGGGCGCGTTTCTTCACTAAGTTAGATCTCAGGAGCGCGTACAACTTGGTGCGCATCAGGGAGGGTGATGAATGGAAGACAGCCTTTAGTACCACCTCGGGCCATTACGAGTATCTGGTCATGCCATACGGGTTGATGAACGCTCCGTCAGTTTTCCAATCATTCGTGGATGAGATCTTCAGGGACATGCAGGGGCAGGGGGTGGTTGTGTACATTGATGACATTCTCGTGTACTCGCCTACCCGTGTCGAGCATGTGGCCCTGGTGTGTAGAGTGTTGCGGAGGCTGGTGGAGCACGACCTGTATGTGAAGGCAGAGAAGTGTCTGTTTTTCCAGGAGTCGGTCTCCTTTTTGGGTTATCAGTTGTCTGCGTCAGGGGTGAAGATGAAGGTAGACCGGGTGTCGGCCGTGCGTAATTGGCAAACACCAACCACTGTGAAGGAGGTGCAGCAGTTTTTGGGGTTTGCAAATTACTACAGGAGGTTTATCCGGGGTTTTGGACAGGTGGCAGCTCCCATCACGTCTCTTTTGAAGGGGGGTCCGGTGCGTCTGCAGTGGTCGGCCGAGGCGGACAGGGCGTTTGGGAGGCTGAAGGACCTGTTTACCTCGGCCCCGGTGCTGGCGCATCCGGATCCCTCTTTGCCGTTCCAGGTAGAGGTGGACGCGTCAGAGGCCGGTTTAGGAGCCGTGCTTTCACAACGGTCTGGCGCGCCACCTAAACTCCGCCCCTGTGCTTTTTATTCTAAGAAGCTCAGTCCGGCGGAGCGGAACTATGACGTAGGGGACAGGGAGCTGTTAGCCGTGGTACAGGCTCTAAAGGTGTGGAGGCACTGGCTTGAGGGGGCTCAACACCCTTTCCTCATTTTGACGGACCACCGTAACCTGGAGTACATCCGGGCGGCGAGGAGGCTGAACCCTCGCCAGGCAAGATGGAGTATGTTCTTGACCAGGTTCACTTTTAAGATCACGTACATCCCTGGGTCACAGAATGGTAAGGCAGATGCGCTGTCTCGGCGGTATGACACGGAGGAGAGGTCCGTGGAGCCCACTCCCATACTGCCTGAGTCGTGTCTGGTGGCACCGGTAGTGTGGGAGGTCGATGCTGAACTCGAGCGGGCGTTACGCACCGACCCTAGTCCACCACAGTGCCCGGAGGGTCGGAAGTACGTTCCGCTCGAGGTTCGGGATCGATTGATCTATTGGGCTCACACGTCACCCTCCTCTGGACATCCGGGTATCGGCCGGACAGTGCACTGTCTTAGTGCCAAGTACTGGTGGCCCACGTTGGCAAGGGATGTGAGGGTTTATGTTTCCTCCTGCTCGGTGTGCGCCCAGTGTAAGGCGCCTAGACATCTGCCTAGGGGTAAGTTGCTACCCCTGCCCGTTCCACAACGACCATGGTCCCACCTCTCTGTGGACTTTATAACAGACCTTCCCCTCTCCCAAGGGAATACTACCATCCTGGTCGTTGTGGACCGGTTCTCTAAGGCCTGTCGTTTGCTCCCCATGCCGGGTCTTCCTACTGCCCTACAAACTGCCGAGGCACTGTTCACCCATGTGTTCCGGCACTACGGGGTACCCGAGGACATTGTGGCTGATCGGGGTCCCCAATTCACCTCCAGAGTCTGGAGAGCGTTTATGGAGCGGTTGGGGGTCTCGGTGAGCCTCACCTCGGGGTACCACCCGGAGAGTAATGGGCAGGTGGAACGCGTAAACCAGGATGTGGGTAGGTTTCTCAGAACATACTGCCAGGACCGGCCGGAGGAGTGGTCAAGGTACGTTCCCTGGGCCGAGATGGCCCAGAATTCCCTACGCCATTCCTCCACTAACCTAACTCCATTTCAATGTGTGTTAGGTTACCAGCCGGTTCTGGCACCCTGGCAGCAGAGCCAGATCGAGGCTCCTGCGGTGGATGAGTGGGCGCGGCGCTCGGAGGAGACTTGGAACGCTGCACACGTCCACCTGCAGCGGGCCCTCCGACGTCAGAAGGCGAGCGCTGATCTCCACCGCAGTGAGGGACCGGTGTACGCACCTGGTGATCGAGTCTGGCTCTCTACCAGAAACCTGCCCCTCCGCCTGCCCTGTCGGAAACTGGGTCGGCGGTTTGTAGGGCCATTTAAAGTCCTGAGAAGGTTGAACGAGGTATGTTATAGATTACAGCTACCTGTGGAGTATAAGTGTATTAACCCCTCGTTCCATGTGTCCCTTCTCAGGCCGGTGGTAGCGGGCCCGCTCCAAGAAAATGAGATAGGGGAGACTCCCCCGCCCCCATTGGACATAGAGGGGGCACCGGCGTACTCCGTGAGGTCCATCTTGGATTCGAGACGTCGGATGGGGGGTCTTCAGTATCTAGTGGAGTGGGAGGGGTACGGTCCGGAGGAGCGGTGCTGGGTGCCGAGGAGAGACATTTTGGACCCGTCGCTCCTGACGGAATTCCATCGGGGGTATCCGACGCGCCCTGCTCCACGTCCTCCGGGTCGTCCCCGAGGCCGGAGTCGGCGCACGTCTGGAGCCGCGCGTCAAGGGGGGGGTACTGTCACGGTTTCGGCCGAGGCTGCCTCTCTCCCTTGTTCGGGCAGGTTTCGGCGTTCGTCGTCTCCGGAATTCTAGCTGCCACCGTTGCATGTTCCATGTTTCCTGTTTGATTAGTTTTGTCTGTTAGCCACACCTGTCTTGTGTTATGTCTCATTAAGCACCCTATTTAGTTTCCTTGTTGTTAGTGTAGTGTTGTGTGTAATTGTTTCGTGTCAGGTGTTTGTGCGTTACCCGTGTTTCGGTACGCCAGTTATGATTTACTTCCTCCTCGGTTGAGGAGAGTTTTTGCGCCCTGTGTTTGTGCGCTCGTTTTGACGCCTGTGTGCGTCTGTTGGCCTCTGGCCGTTTTTGGATTATTTTGCACTCGCTAGTAAAGTCTTGTTGGACGGTACATCTGCTTCTGCGCCTGATTCCACACCTCACCATTTCTAACACCGTGACAGTGACTTCCCTACGATTGACTTCTCTGCCCTATTATGGTCCCCAACAACTGAAGAGCTGTGGAATTGCTCTAACACTAATAGCTGTTAACCTAGGAAAGATGGTAGGGAGTCTGCTCATAACTATACAGTATTCTAGAGATAGCCTTACTGAACCAGGAAGAGTATCTGTTGTGAACAGAGACCAATTATTGTACACAGGCGTGCCTAGACTAGGTAGATGTCAGATAGAAGGATATGCACTGTTTAAAATAAAATGCCTAAAAAATAAATATGTGGAAGTTAAGCCAAAAATAAATAAAAAAGGAAAACTTGTAGGGAATAGATACGTAAAGATAATGGATATAAAACAAGCCAAACATCTTATGATCTCACCAGTACTTAAGGAATTGGCCACTGAAGCTAGAATAAAAAATAGAATAAAAAAGCAGGTACCATTGGAAACAGCTCAAACTAGTATTTTTATTCCAACCCAAGAAATGACAGCTACAGAAACTCAAAAGTCCTTTTCAATACAGAGGATCAAACCTCTGCCAGAACTATCACTTTGTGGGTGGGCTAATCATCAAACAATGGGAGAAGCAATCTGGGATGAATATGGCTCTAAAATAGAAATTGACAAGGGAAACACTACTTGGGAAATTACCTTAGAGGAGTTGACACAAGAGAATGATGCAAAATATGTTTTGGGAATAGTCAGCACTAAATGGTCAGAAGGGAACAATATAACAACGATTGATATTACTCCTGATTCCACACGTCAGACTAGACAAAGAAAAATAGGGACAGATAATGCAACCATGGCAATCACCCAAGGACCATCAATTATTGTAACAACTTAACCAATAATGACAAAATTAGAAACAACAGAATCAACTGGGTTCTTTCAAAATGTATGGGAGTCTTTGACTAATTGGGGAAACCAGGAAAATAAACAAACAATCTAGCTCAGCCCCAGCAGTAATACCGGAAATAATGAAAGAACCAACAAAACTAAGGAGACTATGGGAGGGAGCATTACAAAATGATTGGTACAGATGGGCACAGTATTCAGCTAAAGTAATTAATAAGAAAACGGATTGTCTAGTATGCTCCCCTTCCCCATTAAAGGGGAAGGGGAGCCTCAATTATGTCACCTCAAAAGATCAGAGAGACCTATTGCCCTGCAGAATGCTTATCCTTCTTAGGAAGTCCTGACCATCACAAATACTATAATCAAACAGGATGGGGGTAAAAAATTAGATGTCAGAATAGAACCAAGAAAAATGGAAACGCCAGGGAAATATTGAATAGATTATGAGCAGAAGTATGAATGCTACAACAAAACAAACAGGGAACACGATTTGGGAAAATGTATGGGAAAGTGTGAGACCACATGGCATTTAGATAATGATATGTCTTGGAATGCAGACACTCCTCGAAGAGCAATCTATCAGGCGGCAGGGTCAAGCACTGGAGTGATAGTTACTAATGGAGGGCCTGGTGACCTTGGGGAATGCGAGAAGCAGACACTATCACTGCCACTGATCTCTCCTTATGAGGAGCAATCGGTGACAGTGGCAGATTTATTTAGGGTATGTGGAGAACAAAGAATTAGAGCCACTTTGCCTAGAGGATGGATGGGAATATGTGCTAGACTACAAATGCTTCAGGAATCAGTTATATCAGAATGGGAGTTAGTAAAAACAACAAATCAGGACGCACAGAATAATGATAAAAGGGTAAAAAGAGTGTATAAACATGACCCCAATGTATATTTGGATTCAATAGGTAAGCCTAGAGGAATTCCCAATGAATATAAGGCAAGAGTTGAAATTAAAGCAGGATTTGAAACAATATTTGTCTGGATATCACCTAACAAAAACCTAGAATGGACTAATCAATTTATTAATTACACAGACTCTGCGTTAACAAGTACAGGCTTCAAGTAGAATGACATGGCAGAATAGGCAGGCTTTAAACTGGCTGTTGGCAGAAAAAGGTGGAGTTTGTGTTATGTTTGGGTTGAATGCTGTACCTTTATTCCAAATAATACTGCTCCGGATGGTTCATTCACTGAAGCAATGAATAAGCTCAAAGGACTACGAAAAGAAGTTAAGGATGATGCTCACACTTGGGATTGGATGGACTTAACTTTGGGAAAGTGGGGAGCAATGTTTACAAAAATGGCAATCATGATAGGCATAGCACTGGTGGTAATGGGAATGGTCTTTTGTTGTGTACTGCCTTTGTTGAAATCACTTTTGATCTAAACCACAGTAAAGCAAATGACTGCACAGACAATTGTTAATAAGTCAACCAAAGAAATACACCCTTTTCAGGGAGCTCCAGCACAGTATGTTAATGAATATGGAAAGCCTTGTAATATTAAAGGAGGACCAATGGATTGCCCATTTGGGAATCCTGAATGTCTGTATGGACAATGAGGAAGATACATTGGTCTCAATATATATTCTTATGAAATGAAATCACAAATGGCAAGGCTAAGAATAAGTATATGCACATGCTTACACTCATTTTATGTTAACTTTTGTTTTATTGGTTGGGACTTAGAAAGACCCAAAGGGGGGAATATGGATGATTTTCTAGTACATATGTTGTAGAATGAAACACCTACATTCCTTAAATGCTTATGGATTAAGAACCAATTCAAGGGTTAAAACAGAGCAGATACATTTCTTTAGTGCAAATGCTGTGCTTCTGATAAGAATGGTTCCCTCTAACTCCCCGCAGCTGGTCTGGGTATGTCAATGACATGTGACGGAGATAAAACTTCTCGTTGTGGCTGTGTGGAGATTGGAGTAACAATAGAACTAGTGTTATCACATGCACATAGTCACAAGGAAAAACCATAGTGGCTCAGGGTCCTGGGAGGATGGCTGTTGGGAAAGGCTTAAATGTATGTTATGGACATGACATGTGTAAACCATGTTTAAGTATTAATTGATATGTTTTATAATGTGTTATGAAATGATAAGGGTAAAACAGAATGAACATGATTGATACTTTGTACTCCAGATGCATGCCTGGATAGTAAATATAGTCATTACAGAGTGTGATTGTTCTTTAACATGCGTATGTATATAATTTCTTGAGTCACGCCACCAATATAATGAGATAAGTGAGAGGCCCCATTTAGAGAAGCGCAAGTAGCTCTTGTAAGTAAATAACATGTGACACCGAATGTTAATAATCATGTACATATAATGGAGTAACTGTGTAGGTTGTATAAGCATGACTATGTATTTGTATCTCTATAAAAGGAGAGCTCCGGGTCAGGACAAGCAGTTGCTCCATGGACCAGCTCGCCAAAATAAAAAGAAATGTTATGATAAGGGAACACAAGGGCTACAACACCATTGTGGAAACAGGTGCTCTGCGAGTGAAACCCCCAGTTTGGATGGACAACAATGCGGTAGATGGATACACAGCCTGCACAAAGTGCAAGCAGGTAGGCCAGTTTGTTTTCGATAATTCAGTTAATTATTACATTAATTCAAGCTTTCGTTCATCAGATTATACGTAGGCTGGTAAAAGTTTGAGTAGCCTTCTAAATAAATGTAGCCTACATTTGCAGTATATATTTGATTTACATATTTTGTTTGCAGAACTAAAGTTAATGTGGACTGTTCCAGCATCTTCAAAGTGCGCTTTGGCAGATATATTTTTTAATGTAACATATTTTCTTGGAGCGCCACAGCTACAGTGGGGGAAAAAAGTATTTAGTCAGCTACAAATTGTACAAGTTCTCCCACTTAAAAAGATGAGAGAGGCCTGTAATTTTCATCATAGGTGCACGTCAACTATGACAGACAAATTGAGGGAAAAAAATCCAGAAAATCACATTGTAGGATTTTTTATGAATTTATTTGCAAATTATGGTGGAAAATAAGTATTTGGTCACCTACAAACAAGCAATATTTCTGGCTCTCACAGACCTGTAACTTCTTCTTTAAGATGTTTCTCTGTCCTCCACTCATTACCTGTATTAATGGCACCTGTTTGAACTTGTTATCAGTATAAAAGACACCTGTCCACAACCTCAAACAGTCACACTCCAAACTCCACTATGGCCAAGACCAAAGAGCTGTCAAAGGACACCAGAAACAAAAGTGTAGACCTGCACCAGGTTGGGAAGACTGAATCTGCAATAGGTAAGCAGCTTGGTTTGAAGAATTCAACTGTGGGAGCAATTATTAGGAAATGGAAGACATACAAGACCACTGATAATCTCCCTCGATCTGGGGCTCCACGCAAGATCTCACCCCGTGGGATCAAAATGATCACAAGAACGGTGAGCAAAAATCCCAGAACCACACGGGGGGACCTAGTGAATGACCTGCAGAGAGCTGGGACCAAAGTAACAAAGCCTACCATCAGTAACACACTACGCCGCCAGGGACTCAAATCCTGCAGTGCCAGATGTGTCCCCCTGCTTAAGCCAGTACATGTCCAGGCCCGAAGTTTGCTAGAGTGCATTTGGATGATCCAGAAGAGGATTGGGAGAATGTCATATGGTCAGATTAAACCAAAATAGAACTTTTTGGTAAAAACTCAACTCGTCGTGTTTGGAGGACAAAGAATGCTGAGTTGCATCCAAAGAACACCATACCTACTGTGAAGCATGGGGGTGGAAACATCATGCTTTGGGGCTGTTTTTCTGCAAAGGGACCAGGACGACTGATCCGTGTAAAGGAAAGAATGAATGGGGCCATGTATCGTGAGATTTTGAGTGAAAACCTCCTTCCATCAGCAAGGGCATTGAAGATGAAACGTGGCTGGGTCTTTCAGCATGACAATGATCCCAAACACACCTCCCGGGCAACGAAGGAGTGGCTTCGTAAGAAGCATTTCAAGGTCCTGGAGTGGCCTAGCCAGTCTCCAGATCTCAACCCCATAGCAAATCTTTGGAGGGAGTTGAAAGTCCGTGTTGCCTAGCCCCAAAACATCACTGCTCTATAGGAGATCTGCATGGAGGAATGGGCCAAAATACCAGGAACAGTGTGTGAAAACCTTGTGAAGACTTACAGAAAACGTTTGACCTGTGTCATTGCCAACAAAGGGTATATAACAAAGTATTGAGAAACTTTTGTTATTGACCAAATACTTATTTTCCACCTTAATTTGCAAATAAAATCATTACAAATCCTACAATGTGATTTTCTGGATTTTTTTTTCTCATTTTGTCTGTCATAGTTGACGTGTACATATGATGAAAATTACAGGCCTCTCTCATCTTTTTAAGTGGGAGAACTTGCACAATTGGTGGCTGACTAAATACTTTTTTCCCCAACTGTATATATATATATATATATATATATATATATATATATATATATATATATATATATATATATATATATATGTATATATATGTATGTTTAAACTAATAACAATGTGAAAACGGGTACTTTTTTCCCCACTTTAAATGACTACAGCAGAAACACTGCACTTGGGTTGCAAAATTCCTGGAACTTTCAATAAATTCCCTGGTTTCCCAAAATCCTGGTTGCAGGATATCCAAAATTCTCCATCCAGGATTTCTGGAAAACCAGGGAATTTATTTAAAGTTCCCGGAATTTTGCAACCCTACACTGCACTCCTTGTCAGATATGGCAGCTCTGCATCAGGGATCAGTGCTCACAAGACTAGCGAGGCAGCGGGGTTCATGTGATCTCTACTGTGTGTGATGGAAGAACCAAGGTCTGTCACACAAAATAAGGAGGTGCTGTTTTTTCTGCAGACCTAGCTTTATACAGATGAAATGTAGCTAGTCATCTTTGAGACCATGATGACATTTCATACACACCATGGGCCAGTCATCCATTGGCCAGTCATCATTCACATAATTTGCCATGTTGTTCTTTTCATTACACCTGCTAAACTAAATGACCCATGGGAAGCCTGATGATATAATAATCTATAAAACATACCCCTACATACAGACTTTAAAAAAGTATATACTAACAAATATGTAAAAGTATCCATTGTTAGCATACAGTTTTCTAATAAATAGCAGGTCATTATCAGATGAAACAGGAGAGAGAGAGATCCATCCCCCCTTGGTTTCCCTGACACAGCACCAACCCCAGCTGCAGCCTTCAGGAGAGTTTAAAATGTAATTTCTGGAAATAATGATCAAATAAAGACAAATGCCACTCATAAAACAGACTAATATTCAGCACATTATTATCTGTTACATATTGTCTGAAAATAGTAATCTCTTCTGATTAACACTAGAAAATCCTGGCCTTGACGGACCCCGCTTTGAGCAGTCATTTTAACTCAAAAATTCTAACAGTCTAAAAAAATACATGTCATATATTGGATCAGAAAAATCATAATTTGGTTGTGTTTATGAAGGTTTTGGGCAACATCAGAATACGAAAAAAATATGATTTGAAAGAACGCAATCACATTTTAATATGTTACTGTAGGCTATCTGTTGCCGCAGGCTCACGTGTGGGGTTAGGGTTCTAAGCTAACATATGGAATTGTTGTAATATGGTCATACCATGGATCCTTTAGCTATTTGATTTGGAATTGTAGGACCCCTTTAGGTATAAATCACAATGACTGGAAGTCTATGGGTTTCTGCTAGCATGCAAAATCCCTTACCGAAAAATTGTTTCTTTGTTGTTAGATTCTTTCCCCCCACAAAATCATAATCACACCGAATTTACCCCAAAACGACCACTAACAGGTCCCGATCATCATCATCAGTTTTACAAATGCCTAACGCAACAATGTTGTAAGGTTAGTAGGAGGAAATATGCATCTTTCAAATTATTTGTCATCGTACCGTTAACAATTGGAAAAATGGCAGAGAGTGAGACAAGGATGACACAGCAGCGAAGTCCTGTATAGCAATACTTTGAGAAGTTAAATGAGAAGATGGTAAAAATGCAAACTTTGCAAGGTGGAATTGAGCATCAGAGGCAGTACAGGTGCAATGCTTAACAATCTGAAAGGGAGGCTCTGTGAGACCCAAACCGTTGCTGGCAGCAGCGCAGGCCCCCAACAACAGACATTAGACAGGCTCTTCACACAAAATAATTGCGATAAGGGACGGCGTGAGAAAATCACAGCACTGATTGCAGAAATGATTGCAGTTGACATTCAGACATTGTCAATGGTAGAGGATGTCAGCTTCAATGCTCTGATGGCATATCTAGAACCAGACTACAAGATGCCATGTTGAAAAACTGTGACGGCCCGGATGGAGTAATTGTACAATGATTGCTCTGCAAGTACAAAGCGCGAGCTTTCGAACACCATACATGGTGTTAACAATGTATTGTTATTTGTATTTTTTTGTGAATATTTATTGAATATTTGAAACTTACAATATACTTGCAGTGAAGCCGCTCAACAACTACATCACATGAGTCATCTAACAGACCCCCATCCAGAGCGACACACAGAAGCAACCAGTGTCAACGCCCTGCTCAAGGGCACGTCGACAGATCTCCCACAAGGTCAAAAACGGGGACCCGAACCAGCAATCCATGATCCCCCCCCCCCCCCCCCCACAGTTCCCCAAGAGCTGCCCCTCAACCATCCAAGACCAATTCCACATCCCAACCCTCTGCCTCCCTCAGCCCATCCCACCTATCTCCGCTGGCCACCCTCTTCGGATTTCTACGCCCCATATTTCTTTCAAATATGCTGTGATGTTTATTTATTTATTTTTTTTTTTTTTTTTTTTTTTTTCACCTTTATTTAACCAGGTAAACCAGTTGAGAACAAGTTCTCATTTACAACTGCGACCTGGCCAAGATAAAGCATAGCAGTGCGATAAAAACAACAACACAGAGTTACATATGGGGTAAAACAAAACAAAAATCAAAAAAAAAAATACAACAGAAATACAATTAATATACAGTGTGCAAATTTAGCAAGTTATGGAGGTAAGGCAATAAAATAGGCTATAGTGCAAAATAATTACAATTTAGTATTAACACTGGAATGATGTGCAAGAGATGATGTGCAAATAGAGATACTGGGGTACAGATGAGCAAAATAAATAACAATATAGGGATGAGGTAGTTGGGCGGGCTAATTTCAGATGGGCTGTGTACAGGTGCAGTGATCGGTAAGGTGCTCTGACAACTGATGCTTAAAGTTAGTGAGGGAGATAAGCGTCTCCAGCTTCAGAGATTTTTGCAATTTGTTCCAGTCATTGGCAGCAGAGAACTGGAAGGAATTGCGGCCAAAGGAGGTGTTGGCTTTGGGGATGACCAGTGAGATATACCCGCTGGAGCGCAGACTACGGGTGGGTGTTGCTATGGTGACCAATGAGCTAAGATAAGGCGGGGATTTGCCTAGCAGTGATTTATAGATGGCCTGGAGCCAGTGGGTTTGGCGACGAATATGTAGTGAGGACCAGCCAACAAGAGCGTACAGGTCACAGTGGTGGGTATTATATGGGGCTTTGGAGACAAAACGGATGGCACTGTGATAGACAACATCCAATTTGCTGAGTAGAGTGTTGGAGGCTATTTTGTAAATGACATCGCCGAAGTCAAGGATCGGTAGGATAGTCAGTTTTACAAGGGCATGTTTGGCAGCATGAGTGAAGGAGGCTTTGTTGCGAAATAGGAAACCGATTCTAGATTTAACTTTGGATTGGAGATTCTTAATGTGAGTCTGGAAGGAGAGTTTACAGTCTAACCAGACACCTAGATATTTGTAGTTGTCCACGTACTCTAGGTCAGACCCGTCTAGAGTAGTGATTCTAGTCGGGTGGGCGGGTGCAAGCAGCGTTCGGTTGAAGAGCATGCATTTTGTTTTACTAGTGTTTAAGAGCAGTTGGAGGCTACTGAAGGAGTGTTGTATGGAATTGAAGCTCGTTTGGAGGTTTGTTAACACAGTGTCCAATGAAGGGCCAGATGTATACAAAATGGTGTCGTCTGCGTAGAGGTGGATCTGAGAGTCACCAGCAGCAAGAGCGACGTCATTGATATACACAGAGAAAAGAGTTGGCCCAAGAATTGAACCCTGTGGCACCCCCATAGAGACTGCCATAGGTCCAGACAACAGGCCCTCCGATTTGACACATTGAACTCTATCTGAGAAGTAGTTGGTGAACCAGGCGAGGCAGTCATTAGAGAAACCAAGGCTATTTAATCTGCCAATAAGAATGCGGTGGTTGACAGAGTCGAAAGCCTTGGCCAGGTCAATGAAAACGGCTGCACAGTACTGTCTATTATCGATCGCGGTTATAATATCATTTAGGACCTTGAGCGTGGCTGAAGTGCACCCATGACCAGCTCGGAAACCGGATTGCATAGCGGAGAAGGTACGGTGGGATTCGAAATGGTTGGTGATCTGTTTGTTGACTTGGCTTTCAAAAACTTTTGAAAGGCAGGGCAGGATGGATATGGGTCTGTAACAGTTTGGATCTAGAGTGTCACCCCCTTTGAAGAGGGGGATGACCGCGGCAGCTTTCCAATCTCTGGGGATCTCAGACGTTACGAAAGAGAGGTTGAACAGGCTAGTAATAGGGGTTGCGACAATTTCGGCGGCTAGTTTTAGAAAGAAAGGGTCCAGATTGTCTAGTCCAGATGATTTGTAGGGGTCCAGATTTTGCAGCTCTTTTAGAACATCAGCTGTCTGGATTTGTGTGAAGGAGAAGCGGGGGGGGCATGGGCAAGTTGCAGCGGAGGGTGCAGAGCTGGTGGCCGGGGTAGTGGTAGCCAGGTGGAAAGCATGGCCAGCCGTAGCAAAATGCTTGTTGAAATTCTCGATTATTGTAGATTTATCGGTGGTGATAGTGTTTCCTAGCCTCAGTGCAGTGGGCAGCTGGGAGGAAGTGCTCTTATTTTCCATGGACATGCAATTTCAATCTATCTAATCGAATAGAATCCACAGATTGCAAGTTGAAGATAAATACTTTTACTAAGAGTATTAGTATATTAGTAATTGACTGACCCGGTCTCTCCAGATCTCCCAACGTTACTATTTCTAGGGTCAATTTTAGACCAATGTTATGCATTTTCAGCCATTCCTGAACCTGAGACCAGAAACCGGCTACCTGAGAGCAATACCAAAATAAATGGTCTATTGATTCTGTATCCTCACAACAAAATCTGCAGAGCTTCGATGATTGTATGCCCCAAATAATCAACATTTTGTTGGTGGCAAGAATTCTATATAAAAATTGTAGCGGAAATCCACGAAGTCTTGAATCTTGCATTATTTTATATATCAACTCATACACCCTCATCAAAAATATTCCCAACTATTTTGCAATCTGTATGGCACAGCTGTCAACATCCTGGTCCTCAAATGAAACTGGTATACTTTCCTATTTATGCTATTTTTATTCCTCCGCCAGTTTTGATCCTTTATATGGGGCAGACAGACCAGTTCCCTACCTTCTTTCACTGCCACCTGCCTCCTCCATTTTTGGGTTAAAGCTGTAATCAATTGGTTGTAATCTTGGATTGAGCAGACCTTCCCATACAATTATGATAACTCCATGAAAGACATAACTCTACTATTCAAATTTACAATATACTTTAAAAACAAAATACCCTTTTCAAACAACTTTCCCATAAATACAGGTCTTTTATCAACCAGCACATTTGAGTTCAGCCATAATATTTGTTGTAATATTTGTTCTATCTTTTCAGGAGGATGAAATTGAAATTGTAGCCAGCTCTGCAATGCTTGTTTGAAAAAGAGAGATACTTTGAAATCAATTAATCGAAAATGAGACTTGGCAATATGCACAAAGGCAAAAAGGCCATTTAAAAAAAATTGATGAGCTTTTCTTAGTAATCTACTTGAGAACCATTTAGGGTTCAAGTAAAACTTTTGAATAAGTGATGGTTTTAGAGAGAGGTTTAGTGCTTTTATATTTGATCATCTCAACCCACCCAATTCATATTCATTATATAGATAGGCACGCTTTATCTTGTCTGGTTTAGCATCCCAGATAAAGCGAAATGTTTTTTGCTCATATGATTTGAAAAACGAATCATCAGGAGTAGGCAGCGCCATAAGTAAGTGAGTAAACTGAGATATGACTAAGGAGTTAATCAGGGCCATTTTTCCGTAAATAGACAGGTATTTACCTCTCCATGGTTGCAGGATCTTGTCTATTTTTACAAGTTTTCTATTGAAATTCACTGTGGAGACCTCATTTCTATATTTTGTGATATGAATACCAGGTACAGTTGAAGTCGGACGTTTACATACACCTTAGCCAAATACATTTAAACTCAGTTTTTCACAATTCCTGACATTTAATCCTAGTAAAAATTCCCTGTCTTAGGTCAGTTAGGATCACCACTTTATTTTAAGAATGTGAAATGTCAGAATAATAGTAGAGGGAATGATTTATTTCAGCTTTTATTTCTTTCATCACATTCCCAGTGGGTCAGAAGTTTACATACACTCAATGAGTATTTGATAGCATTGCCTTTAAATTGTTTAACTTGGGTCAAACTTTTCGGGTAGCCTTCCACAAACTTCCCACAATAAGTTGGGTGAATTTTGGCCCATTCCTACTGACAGAGCTGGTGTAACTGAGTCAGGTTTGTAGGCCTCCTTGCTCGCACACACTTTTTCAGTTCTGCCCACACATTTTCTATAGGATTGAGGTCAGGGCTTTGTGATGGCCACTCCAATACCTTGACTTTGTTGTCCTTAAGCCATTTTGCCACAACTTTGGAAGTATGCTTGGGGTCATTGTCCTTTTGGAAGAAACATTTGCGACCAAGCTTTAACTTCCTGACTGATGTCTTGAGATGTTGCTTCAATATATCCACATAAATGTCCTTCCTCATGATGCCATCTATTTTGTGAAGTGCCCCAGTCCCTCCTTCAGCAAAGCACCCACACAGCATGATGCTGCCACCCCCGTGCTTCATGGTTGGGATGGTGTTCTTCGGCTTACAAGCTACGCTCTTTCTCATCCAAACATAACAATGGTCATTATGGCCAAACAGTTCTATTTTTGTTTAATCAGACCAGAGGACATTTCTCCAAAAAGTACGATCTTTGTCCCCATGTGCAATTGCAAACCGTAGTCTGGCTTTTTTATGGCAGTTTTGGAGCAGTTGCTTTTTCCTTGCTGAGCGGCCTTTCAGGTTATGTCGATATAGGAGTTGTTTTGCTGTGGATATAGATACTTTTTTACCTGTTTCCTCCAGCATCTTCACAAGGTCCTTTGCTGTTGTTCTGGGATTGATTTGCACTTTTCGCACTAAAGTACTTTCATCTCTAGGAGACAGAACGCTTCTCCTTCCTGAGCGGTATGACGGCTGCGTGGTTCCATGGTGTTTATACTTGCATACTATTGTTTGTACAGATGAACGTGGTACCTTCAGGCGTTTGGAAATTGCTCCCAAGGATGAACCAGACTTGTGGAGGTCTACAATTTATTTTCTGAGGACTTGGCTGATTTCTTTAGATTTTCCCATAATGTCAAGCAAAGAGGCACTGAGTTTGAAGGTAGGCCTTGAAGTACATCCACAGGTACACCTCCAATTGACTAAAATGATGTCAATTAGCCTATCAGAAGTTTCTAAAGCCATGACAGCATTTTCTGGAATTTTCCAAGCTGTTTAAAGGCACAGTCAACTTAATGTATGTAAACCTCTGACCCACTGGAATTGTGATACAATGAGTTATAAGTGAAATAATCTGTCTGTAAACAATTGTTTGGAAAATTACTTCTGTCATACACAAAGATGTCCTAACCGACTTGCCAAAATTATAGTTTGTTAACAAGAAATTTGTGGAGTGGTTGAAAAACTAGTTTTAATGACTCCAACCTAAGTGTATGTAAACTTCCGACTTCAACTGTATGTCTACTTCAACATCAACTCATTTTATCTGTAAACTGCAGGGTAATGTAAAAGTAGTATTTTTTAAAAGATCCAATACGTAATGTTGTACACTTATCATAATTAGTTTTTAGTCCAGAGAGTCCAGAAAAGTTATCTAGATCTTCAATGAGACATTGCAGGGATCTAGCTTGCGGACTTAATATAAAACTTGAGTCCTCTGCATACATGGACACCTTTGTTTTTAAGCCTTGGATTTCTAATTCTCTAATGTTGTTATTTGATCTGATTTTAATAGCTAGCATTTCGATGGCCATAACAAATAGATATGGTGACAGCGGACACCCTTGTTTAACTACTCTTGACAATTCAAAACTATTTGAGAAGTAGCCACTATTGTTGGATGTCTAGGAACACGCTGTCATACATCACTAAAATGAGCCATGACATTGATGAGGAGTGGGACATGAAGTCCCATGTACTTACCACTGAGAACATGGAGGAGAGGCACACAGCAGAGAAGCTAAAAACAAAATGAGCTACCATCATTGCGGAGTGGGTAGGGATCAACAGTAAGGTGAGTGCCTTCTTGTAGCCATGACTGTGGTAGATTGAACTGCATTTCCCGCTAGCGGTCATACGCACGATCATATCTGCATTGTGAATTCACATGTCATTTTATGATCAAAAAATGAAAAAATGAAAACTTAAAAGAAATGGCAGTTTAAACACAGCAGGAGAAAGATATTCATCATGACACACCCACACACACACACACTAGGGATGTGACAAATGTAAAATATATATATATATATATATATATATATATATATATATATATATATATACACAGTGGGGGGGAAAGTATTTAGTCAGCCACCAATTGTGCAAGTTCTCCCATTTAAAAAGATGAGAGAGGCCTGTAATTTTCATCATAGGTACACGTCAACTATGACGGACAAATTGAGGAAAAATAATCCAGAAAATCACATTGTAGGATTTTTTATGAATTTATTTGCAAATTATGGTGGAAAATAAGTATTTGGTCACCTACAAACAAGCAAGATTTCTGGCTCTCACAGACCTGTAACTTCTTCTTTAAGAGGCTCCTCTGTCCTCCACTCGTTACCTGTATTAATGGCACCTGTTTGAACTTGTTATCAGTATAAAATACACCTGTCCACAACCTCAAACAGTCACACTCCAAACTCCACTATGGCCAAGACCAAAGAGCTGTCAAAGGACACCAGAAACAAAATTGTAGACCTGCACCAGGCTGGGAAGACTGCATCTGCAATAGGTAAGTAGCTTGGTTTGAAGAAATCAACTGTGGGAGCAATTATTAGGAAATGGAAGACATACAAGACCACTGATAATCTCCCTCGATCTGGGGCTCCACGCAAGATCTCACCCTGTGGGGTCAAAATGATCACAACAACGGTGACCACAAATCCCAGAACCACATGGGGGGACCTAGTGAATGACCTGCAGAGAGCTGGGACCAAAGTAACAAAGCCTACCATCAGCAACACACTACGCCGCCAGGGACTCAAATCCTGCAGTGCCAGACGTGTCCCCCTGCTTAAGCCAGTACATGTCCAGGCCCATCTGAAGTTTGCTAGAGTGCATTTGGATGATCCAGAAGAGGATTGGGAGAATGTCATATGGTCAGATGAAACCAAAATAGAACTTTTTGGTAAAAACTCATCTCGTCGTGTTTGGAGGACAAAGAATGCTGAGTTGCATCCAAAGAACACCATACCTACTGTGAAGCATGGGGGTGGAAACATCATGCTTTGGGGCTGTTTTTCTGCAAAGGGACCAGGACGACTGATCTGTGTAAAGGAAAGAATGAATGGGGCCATGTATCGTGATATTTTGAGTGAAAACCTCCTTCCATCAGCAAGGGCATTGAAGATGAAACGTGGCTGGGTCTTTCAGCATGACAATGATCCCAAACACACCGCCCGGGCAACGAAGGAGTGGCTTCGTAAGAAGCATTTCAAGGTCCTGGAATGGCCTAGCCAGTCTCTAGATCTCAACCCCATAGAAAATCTTTGGAGGGAGTTGAAAGTCCATGTTGCCCAGCGACAGCCCCAAAACATCACTGCTCTAGAGGAGATCTGCATGGAGGAATGGGCCAAAATACCAGCACCAGTGTGTGAAAACCTTGTGAAGACTTACAGAAAACATTTGACCTGTGTCATTGCCAACAAAGGGTATAAAACAAATTATTGAGAAACTTTTGTTATTGACCAAATAATTATTTTCCACCTTAATTTGCAAATAAATTCATTACAAATCCTACAATGTGATTTTCTGGATTTTTTTTTCTCATTTTGTCTGTCATAGTTGACGTGTACATATGATTAAAATTACAGGCCTCTCTCATCTTTTAAGTGGGAGAACTTGCACAATTGGTGGCTGACTAAATACTTTTTTTCCCCACTGTATATATATATATATATATATATACACATATATATGTGTATATATATGTATGTTTAAACTAATAACAATGTGAAAACGGGTTTTTAGAAATGTTTGCAAATTTATTAAAAATAAAACATTGAAATACCTTATTTACATAAGTATTCAGACCCTTTGCTATGAGACTTGAAATCGTGTTTCCGTTGATCATCCTTTAGATTTTTCTACAACTTGATTGGAGTCCACCTGTGGTAAATTAAATTGATTGGACATGCTTTGGAAAGGTACACACCTGTCTGTAGAAGGTCCCACAGTTGACAGTGCATGTCAGAGCAAAAACCAAGCCATGAGGTTGAAGGAAATGTCCATAGAGCTCCGAGACAGGATGTTTTTCAGCGGCAGGGACTGGGAGACTAGTCAGGTTTTGAGGGAAAGATGAACAGAGAAAAGTACAGAGAGATTGTTGATGAAAACCTGCTCCAGGGTGCTCAGGACCTCAGACTGGGGTGAAGGTTCATCTTCCAACAGAACAACAACCCTAAGCACACAGCCAAGACAATGCAGGAGTGGCTTCGAGAGACCTGAAAATAGCTGGGCAGCGACGCTCCTCATCCAACCTGACAGAGCTTGAGAGGATCTGCAGAGAAGAATGGGAGAAACTCCCCAAATACAGGTGTGCCAAGCTTGTAGCGTCATACCCAAGAAGACTTGAGGCTGTAATCACTGTCAAAGATGCTTCACCAAAGTACTGAGTAAAGGGTCTGAATACTTATGTAAATGTATTATTTCGTTTTTTATTTGCATTTTAGAATAAGGTTGTAGCAAAATGTGGAAAAGGTCAAGCTGTCTGAATACTTTCCGAATACACTGTATATATTTTTATACAATGGGTTGGTCTAATCCTGGATGCTGATTAGTTTAAGATCAGCATTTGAGCCTGTGTCAATTCCACAAGTTACCACCGGCTAAATCTATGACGTTGAAATGCCTATTTACACTGTTCCTTCTGACTGCGCAATCCACTGTCTCATCAACTCAGCCAGGCAATTTATATATTACGCTGTAAAAAGCATCTAGACATTTTCTCTTATCTTTTCATTTAGACTAACATTTGGTTTTCAATAGCAGAGATTTGTAATAACTCTGACATTTGCAATATTGTTTAAATATTGAAATTCGATCTCCAGCTGTCCTATGGTAATAAACGTGTCGGGAGTCGGGAAGAGACAGACAGGCTGCCAGTTTTTCTCAGCCAGTCGAAATCATGAATAAGCATCATTGTTATGGATAAATACAAAGAAATGTCAATAGAAAAACATGAAATGCAGCTAGTTTGCTGTCATTCCAGCTTCAGTTTGAAGTGATTGAGTTAGATGTGTAGTTGGCTATCTCTTCTGAACAGTGGCCTGGCAAAAGAGCAAATGGTCTATGCCAGGCGAAATCGCACATCATTAGCTCATTGTTATGGATGTATCACAAACAAATCACTAGAAAACAGCTTAAAAAACATTACTGTTATTTTGGCTGCACTGTTTGACGTGACTGTGTTAGCCAAAGTTGGCTAGCTAGCAAGCAAGGGATAAGAATGTTGCCAGCCATCATGGCAACAGAACATGTATAACAAATGACCGAGTCACGTCCATAGATTTAGAACAAAAATACTTAACGACTGTGTCGCGTCTCTGGCAAACACATCCGGCTTCTTCACCTGCGGAATTGTCTGAGACCAGCCACACGGACAGCTGATGAAAATGTAGGTTTGCACAACCATAGCATTTCTGGTACAAACTGTCAGGAACCGTCTCAGGGAAGCTCATCTGTGTGCTCGTCGTCATCACCAGGGTCTTGACCTGACAGCAGTTCGACATCGTAACCGACGTCAGTGGGCAAATTCTCACCTTCGATGGTCACTGGCACGCTGGAGAAGTGTGCTCTTCATGGATAAATCCTTGTTTCAACTCTACCGGGCAGATGGCTGACAGCGTCTATGACGTCATGTGGCCGAGTGGTTTGCTGATGTCAACGTTGTGAACAGAGTGCCCCATGGTGGCGGTTGGGTTTAGGTATGAGCAGGCATAAGCTACAGACAACTAATACTTTTTTGCATTGTATCGATGGCAATTTGAATGCACAGAGATACCGTGACGAGATCCTGTGGCCCATTGTTGTGCCATTCATCCGCTGCCAACACCTCATGTTTCAGCATTATAATGCTGAAAATGTCATAGTTCTTCCATGGCCTGCATACTCACCAGACATGTCACCCATTGAGAATGTTAGGTGATGCTCTGGATCGACGTGTACGACAGTGTGTTCCAGTTCCCGCCAATGTCCAGCAACTTCACACAGCCATTGAAGAAGAGAGGAACAACATTCCACAGGCCACAATCAATAGCCTGTGTAGTCCAATTAAGGTAAGCTAAATATGATGTGGCTGTCCATGGTAATTATTTACATTGTGCGTGTGTGTGTTTGTGTGTGTGTGTGTGTGTGTGTGTGTAGCAATGAAAATGAATTTCTGAGATATTAATAATATTACTACACATATCATAGCTACACGTAACGTTAGTTAGTGAGCCAGCAAGCTAACTTTCTCTAGCTAGCTAACAGTACGCTTTAACTGGCAAAATTGGAAGCGTATAATAGCTGAAAATGTAGCTAGACTCTTACCCGTATACGTGGATGAACGCTTCAAGGCAGATTGGAACCACTTTAAATAAGTAAGACGTTATTTCCGTTTTTTGTTTGTAGCTACAGCTTGTTTGGCCTGTTGTGTCAAGTCACTCCGGTTCACACTGACCGTGTGCAGAAAGTAGTCCATCACAACTTTTTCTCACTGATCTTTGTCGATAGTGCCTGCTAAATTCAGGGCAGCAATGTTGTTGAGAGCAGTAGCAACACTTTTGCAGTTCTCCATAGCTAACATTATATTTTTTTTAAAAGACACGGTAACAAGGATGATCTACACATACTGAGCAGCTTGTGTTATTGACAGAAGCGTGCTACATGGCAGACCAATCCGAAATCATCTCTCGGGATGCCCAGCCCATCTAAGATAGCGTAGCAGTGCGGTCGTGTTCTCTTGTGTGTCCATGTAAATAGCCTGTTTTTTTATATTTTTTTGTATTTTACGTATATATTTCCCTATCACACTTTTCATCCTTCTACTAAATATACTTTCCTGCAACCCACCTCAATCAATGTGGAACGGATTCTATTATTTACTCACCTTTCTCTATAATCTCCAGTTGAAACTAGCCAGACAGCTAACTAGCTACTTGCTATTAGCCACTGTTAGCGGTTTTCACCCAGAACATCGGATTTTCTGCCGGAATAACTGAATCAATGGACCTTAACAACGGATCTAGCTAGCCGCAACCGAATGGATGTCAAATGGATGTTGCTATAGGCTAATCACCACTGCCCCCGTAGCAACAGTTAGCCTTGAGCCTTGAGCTAGCCCCGCACTATCTACCTCTCTGTCTACCGGACGGGAGTAGCCAGCTAACCAGCTAACTAGCTACTTGCTATTAGCCACCGTTAGCGGCTTTTTCTCCATTGTCCGTGGCCTGCACTACCTACCAGCCAGCTCTAGCCTGGACTATTATCGGCCAGTCTGCACTGTCTGCACAGCGAGTTATCGACCCAGAACCTATCGGATTTTCTGCCGGAATCACTGAATCACTGGACCTTTAACACTGGATAATCGCAACTAGCTAGCTGCAACCAAATGAACATTGTTGTTGGCTAATCAGCCTTGAGATAGCCTTGAGTCAAGCACATCTCCTGACTATCTACCTCTCTGTCAACCGGACGGGACCTCCAAGAGTTGACACGGAGCCCTGCGGATCCATCACGACTGGTCTGCCGACGTAATCGTCTGTGGTTTCAACAGGCTTCCTGTTGCGACGACCACGAAGATCCATCTGCTAGCCCCGGCCCGCTAGCACACGCAAACTACAACCGTGCTTCCTGCTCGCTGTGCTGAAGCACCAATTTGAACTGCTCTCGGGCTCACATATTGCTGTTCACTGGACCTTATGATCACTCAGCTGCACAGCTGATGCCTGCTGGACTGTTCCTTTACACAGTACCCTGTCCTGTTTATTCTGTTTAGCCTCAGCCCAAACTTTATCGCCATTACCAGTTGTTGTCTTAGCTCTCTCTAATAACACCTGTGATTGCTTTATGCCTCTCTCCCATGTCAATATGCCTTGTCTATTGCTGTTCCAGTTAGTTCTTATTATACAATTTTACTGTAGAACCCCAAGTCCCTCTCAAACTGCCTCAAATAGTTCCTTTGTTCCACCCCCCATACACACCGAGACCGGCTCAATCGGTGCCTCCAGTGATGCTATCTCTTTCATTGTTACCCAACGCTTAGGTTTACCTCCACTGTACTCATATCCTTCCATATCCTTGTCTGTACATAATGCCCTGAATCTTTTCTACAACGCCCGGTAATCTGCCCCCTTTATTCTCGGTACCCAACGCACTAGAAGACCAGTTCTTAAAGCCTTTAGCCGTATCCTTATTCTAGTCCTCCTCTGTTCCTCTGGTGATGTAGAGGCTAACCCAGGCCCTGCAGCCCCCAGTATCACTCCTACTCCCCAGGAGCTATCATTTGTTGACTTCTGTAACCATAAAAGCCTTGGTTTTCTGCACGTTAACATCAGAAGCCTACTTCCTAAGTTTGAGTTATTCACTGCGTTAGCACACTCCGCCAACCCTGATGTTCTAGCAGTGTCTGAATCCTGGCTTAGGAAGGCCACCAAAAATTCTGAAATTTCCATCCCCAACTACAACATTTTCCGTCTAGATAGAACTGCCACAGGGGGTGGAGTTGCAATCGCCTGCAGAGCTCTATCATACTATCCAGGTCTGTGCCCAAACAGTTTGAGCTTCTACTTCTAAAAATCCACCTTTCCAGAAATAAGTCTCTCACTGTTGCCGCTTGCTACAGACCCCCCTCAGCCCCCAGCTGTGCCCTGGACACCATATGTGAATTGATTGCCCCCCATTTATCCTCAGAGTTCGTACTGCTTGGTGACCTAAATTGGGATATGCTTAACCATCCTACAATCCAAACTAGATGCCCTCAATCTCACACAAATTATCAACGAACCTACCAGGTACAACCCTAAATCCGTAAACATGGGTACCCTCATAGATATCATCCCGACTAACTTACCCTCTAAATACACCTCCGCTGTCTTCAACCAGGATCTCAGCGATCACTGCCTTATTGCCTGCATCCGTAATGGGTCCGCGGTCAAACGACCACCCCTCATCACTGTCAAACGCTCCCTAAAACACTTTAGCGAGCAGTCCTTCCTAATTGACCTGGCCCAGGTATCCTGGATGGATATCGATCTCATTCCGTCAGTAGAGGATGCCTGGTTGTTCTTTAAAAGTAATTTCCTCTCAATCTTGAATAAATATGCCCCATTCAAAAAATACAGAACTAAGAACAGATATAGCCCCTGGTTCTCCTCAGACTTGACTGCCCTTGACCAGCACAAAAACATCCTGTGGCGTACTGCATTAGCATCAAATAGCCCCCGCGATATGCAACTTTTCAGGGAAGTCAGGAACCAATATACACAAGCAGTTAGGAAAGCAAAGGCTAACTTTTTCAAACAGAAAATTGCATCCTGTAGCACTAACTCCAAAAAGTTTTGGGACACTGTAAAGTCCATGGAGAATAAGAGCACCTCCTCCCAGCTGCCCACTGCACTGAGGCTAGGAAACACTATCACCACCGATAAATCTACAATAATCGAGAATTTCAACAAGCATTTTGCTACGGCTGGCCATTCTTTCCACCTGGATACCACTACCCCGGCCACCAGCTCTGCACCCTATGCTGCAACTTGCCCATGCCCCCCCACCCCCCGGCTTCTCCTTCACACAAATTCAGACAGCTGATGTTCTGGAAGAGCTGCAAAATCTGGACCCCTACAAATAATCTGGGCTAGACAATCTGAACCCTTTCTTTCTAAAACTAGCCGCCGAAATTGTCGCAACCCCTATTACTAGCCTGTTCAACCTCTCTTTCGTAACGTCTGAGATCCCCAGAGATTGGAAAGCTGCCGCGGTCATCCCCCTCTTCAAAGGGGGTGACACTCTAGATCCAAACTGTTACAGATCTATATCCATCCTGCCCTGCCTGGCCAAGGCTTTCGACTCTGTCAACCACCGCATTCTTATTGGCAGACTAAATAGCCTTGGTTTCTCAAATGACTGCCTCACCTGGTTCACCAACTACTTCTCAGATAGAGTTCAATGTGTCAAATCGGAGGGCCTGTTGTCTGGACCTATGGCAGTCTCTATGGGGGTGCCACAGGGTTCAATTCTTGGGCTGACTCTTTTCTCCGTGTATATCAATGATGTCGCTCTTGCTGCTGGTGACTCTCCTGATCCACCTCTTCGCAGACGACACCATTTTGTATACATCTGGCCCTTCATTGGACACTGTGTTAACAAACTTCCAAACGAGCTTCAATGCCATACAACACTCCTTCAGTAGCCTCCAACAGCTCTTAAACACTAGTAAAATGAAATGCATGCTCTTCAATCGAACGCTGCTGGCACCCACCACCCGACTAGAATCACTACTCTCGACGGGTCTGACCTAGAGTATGTGGACAACTACAAATACCTAGGTGTCTGGTTAGACTGTAAACTCTCCTTCCAGACTCACATTAAGAATCTCCAATCCAAAGTTCAATCTAGAATCGGCTTCCTATTTCGCAACAAAGCCTCCTTCACTCATGCTGCCAAACATGCCCTCGTAAAACGGACTATCCTACCGATCCTTGACTTCGTCGATGTCATTTACAAAATAGCCTCCAACACTCTACTCAGCAAATTGGATGTAGTCTATCACAGTGCCATCCGTTTTGTCACCAAAGCCCCATATACTACCGACCACTGTGACCTGTACGCTCTTGTTGGCTGGTCCTCACTACATATTCGTCGCCAAACCCACTGGCTCCAGGCCATCTATAAATCACTGCTAGGCAAATCCCTGCCTTATCTTAGCTCATTGGTCACCATAGCAACACCCACCCGTAATATGCGCTCCAGCAGGTATATCTCACTGGTCATCCCCAAAGCCAACACCTCCTTTGGCCGCCATTCCTTCCAGTTCTCTGCTACCAATGACTGGAACGAATTGCAAAAATCTCTGAAGCTGGAGACTCTTATCTCCCTCACTAACTTTAAGCATCAGTTGTCAGAGCACCTTATCGATCACTGCACCTGTACACGCCCATCTGAAATTAGCACACCCAACTACCTCATCCCCATGTTGTTATTTATTTTGCTCATTTGCACCCCAGTATCTCCATTTGCACATCATCTCTTGCACATCTATCATTCCAGTGTTTATACTAATTGTAATTATTTTGCACTATAGCCTATTTATTGCCTTACCTCCATTACTTGCTACATTTGCACACACTGTATATATATATTTTCTGTTGTAGTTTTTACTTTATGTTTTGTTTTACCCCATATGTAACTCTGTGTTGTTTTTATCGCACTGCTTTGCTTTATCTTGACCAGGTCGCAGTTGTAAATGAGAACTTGTTCTCAACTGGCTTACCTGGTTAAACAAAGAAAATAAAAAAATCCATTACCTCAGCCAATTATGGCTAGCGGGAAGGTTCCTATCTTTTTCCGTGGCTAAACCAACTAGGCTCATAATTTATCAATTCTATTTGTATTTACAGATTACATGCAAGTGTGTTAAGGCACATGAAAGTTCACATGTTCCAGAAGGCATTTCTGCCCCCAAAATAATTTGAATTAAAACAAATATGTTCAAATGCCTCTTCTGTGAAGTAGTGACGTGCGACATATGCCTAGCTTCCTGAAGAGTGTGTGTGTGTGTGCAAGAAGAAAAAGCATGTTGACTTACCCTACTTGTACAGAAATGCCAATGCCATCCTCCTCTTTCATGACTCTGTCATACACACTTTTAGTTTTAGTTTTCCTAGGCTTCCTGGCTAAAATCCTTGCTCACTAGCCTAACTTCCTTTCATGGGCAATGATGTGACAGGCCAGCTAGTTAACATTAGCCTAACATTACTACATCTAGATACATGTTGAACTTCCATCCTCTCAGGCCAGGGGCACAATGTATGAATTTATGGTTGGCTCAGAATTGCTGTTTTAATCATTGGCCAGTATGGAAAATTAAGTAAAACCTCAAGTCCAAATCCTTGGCTAATTTAGCTAGCTAGCTAGCCATCGGAGGACAACAACACAACAGGATGCAACAATTCAAGTTCTGTCAATAACGTTTGGCTTCTAATGTGATGTGATTGGTCTGAAGCCAAAACCAAACTGGCTTCCCTTGAGACTTTATTTTGGGTGCGCCAGGACCATTCACAGCTGCTTACTTAGTTCAACGCTGATTGGCTATTATCTTATAATTGTTTTATCAAGGGAGGCCAAATGCTTGCTGGCTTCCCTTGCATTCAATGCTACAGGCAGCAACAATGTCATACTCTTTTTGACAGCATAGATGACATAGACATCGTTCACTTGGATGCTTTCTCCGGTGAGATACATTCATCCTCTCGCAAATTGAAGGACATTTATGAAACACAAAGAGACTAAATAAATTATTCAGTATGTTTTTTTCTTGGTCATTTTTTGGAGGGAGCCTGGCTTCCCATGGCCTCCATGAATACACGCCACTGCCTGCTCTACTTCATGCACATTTCAAGGGAAGCAAAGCCTTTGAGCGAAGAGGTAATGCCTCTGGTCAAAGCCCACTGTAAGAATCATGGACCTCTGTGCTGCGTTCTGTTCCACTCTGTTCAGCCATTGCACAATCTTATTCTGGAGCCCTCCAGGTGGGCAGGATCACTGATACACACAGTAGAGGACCATGCACAGCCAAAATCCTTTATTAATCTCCCCATTTAACTCTGGCGCCAGGCTCACACACTTTTTTATGTGTCTACATAGAGGAGTTCCAAGGGTTAATAAGACAATATTGGGGATTCCTAATTGGATTCCTGAAGAGAGGGGAGAGGAGTGGCGTCCGGTCACAGAGAGATCTAGTGTTTGTTTGTTTAACGACAACAGTACATGCAAGACCAGCATTAACCTATTAGTGATCCCTAGTCCATCAATGCGATCGATGAAAATATATTTTGATAGATCGAACGTGTTAAACTGATTGTTTTTAATGAGGGTAGGCTCTCTAAACCCTGTTGCTACACAATAAATCACTATTAGGAGGACCTGACAATCACAGGGGCGGTCCCAGTAATCACAGAGTCCCCGTAAATAACAAAGTCCTCGTAGTCAACCACATGACACAAAAAAACATTATTGCGTTATTCAAATATATTCCTTATAATAATCCCCTCTGAATCCCAAATTCACAGAACGGTTAGCATGAAACTTTTAAACAGTAATTAAAAAAGGAGAAATACATTCAGCCTCTGTGCCCCCAGGGGAAAAGATCGGTCTTCAATCCCATTGTAAATGAGAGCACACCTAGCAGCTCACTGCATAATAATGGAGAATTAGAGGAATGAATGCAGCAACTGTGAAGAGTGATACAGGCTGTACTGCGTCTGGATGCTTTTTTAAGCTCCCATTCAGGATTGGGGAGAGAATGCTTCTCATCTCTCTTTGAATTTGGGGATTTAAAGTCCCATGAGCACCACAGGGGGGTGAATAAAGAGTTTTTGTCATTTTAAAGGGTGGCGATCAAAGATCTTTTCTTTTCCGTTTCCATTTCATGCTCACTTTTTTTCTCAGTTGAATACAACTTGAATGATTTTCAAAATAACAGTCAGGTTGAGGTGTGCACTGTCACAAACAGCCTTTTCTGAATATGGAATGGCAGCATGGAGAAGCCAGTCCCTATTACAAACAACTAGAAGAGGGAGGTCATATCGACTACATATTGAATGGTGCATAGACTTCAATGTTTACCTTATAGGGATTTGGGGGGGGGGGGATCATTCACATATTTGCTAAATAAAAAAAAAGAAATGGCTTGTAGTTCTTTGTTAGCTCCTTACGCAACAACCCAACATTCAGTTCAACTACTATCTGCTTTCAAATTCATACAAATCTGATACACTATATGTGGGTTACTACAGCTTCAAAGATATTAGAAAGTATAATACAAAGCTTGTGGGTTATAATACAAAGCCGCAGCATTGTACCCCAATCAGCATTCTCTCCAGCTCGTGATGAGGTTCTTCCATGGCGCTGACAGATATGGAGGATGCCACTGACACCTCCCCAACCCCATCACCAACCCCACCCGTCCTTCACCAGATCGAGATGACCCCACATTGACAGCAGCCATCATACTTCAGCTTGGCCTCGCTGGAAATGGTCTGTCAGGCTTTTGCTTGAGCGGATTATACACTGGCCTGGCCTGCGATTGTATGGGTTATTTCTTTAATCCTCATGATGCTGCCAGTGTTGTGCCCTATTCACAGCCATATAAACAGGACTACACTGCTCAGAAAGGGTACGGAGCAATTTTCAGTTTGCAATTTTCAGTTCAGACTCATAATATAATGGCTTTTGCTAAATTGCTTCGTCATGCTAGTTACACTGTGTGTGAGTTCGTGTGTAAAATTAATTCCCTACAAAAGTTAAGGTATTACATACAGTATGGATTTTAAAGTTATAGCTTTCTCATTGTCCAATGGGACTTCAAAATGAACAGTGAGTTGAAACAACTGCAATGATATGAAGTTGTTACAGGGGTCTTGTTTCCATGTGTGTTGTGAATGAGAAAGAATTTGGTTGTTTTCATAAGTACTGTCTATATCTAAGAAGCCAAGCCCTTACTTTAAGTAGACTTACAAAAAACATTATAATGCAGTGTCATCATAAAATATATTGATTTGCTTCTGGCGTAAAACTGACCAATGACTTTGGTCTTATCCAGCAAGTTTTCTATACATTTTTTGTCAGGCTCAATTGAAAATGTGTTTTTTGAGTTGCATTTGGTTGACAATATTGTTTAGATTCCAATCCAATTTATTTTAAAAAAAATTGACAAGAAAGCAATATTTATTTTATTCTATTACCATTATGTGTGTTTTCAGCCCATGATAGCTCACAAAGTCATAAGCAACTGCTCTATCAACGCTTGACACGTAGCACCTTGTTGGTCACATCAGCTCATCACAGCTAATTATCCACATTTATATCTGTTCGGTGTCATTGTAGTGCAGTCACAAGGCCAAGACTCACTACAGCTAGCCACATAGGAACAACATATAGGCACGCTTGGTGTAGACCTTGTGGCACATATGCTGGCTCTGAAACAGAAATAAGCATTATGGAGAGTATGTCAGACATTTTAAATAGCCTGCTGGTGTTCTGTATGACCTGAAGCGGTGGGATTGTGCATCGTACATGATAACTGTAGGGACCACAGAACCCCTGTTGCTATACTGTGGGCTGCAAGCTGAAATAACCAACTTTGTAATGCTTCTAAATGGAACAACAAGACAGAAAAATCATGTCCAAAGTCACGTCTCAATCACAATGCCTACGTGTTTACCATATTGTAATACAAAATCTCTATCTGGTCCCTTCCCCCCTTAAAGGGGACAAACAGGATTTTATAACATAAAGTTAGATGGTTCCTCGCCCTGAAAGTAGTCTATAAACCAGGTTAAACTATAATCCATGGTTCGGTTTTCTTTAAACAGCCACTACAAACTTCAGCTAACTTTAGCTTTATAGGTGGTGGAGATGGGCTTGGCAGATCTATTTGTCATTACCACCTTTCCAGATGGATAAATTGTAACATTGACAAGCAACACCAGACAATCAGACAACACGTTTGTGACATAACTAATGACAGTCTATATCCTCCTCTCACTCCTGCATGACAAGCTAGAAAAAGTGAAAATCATAGAAAAATTGAGACAGTGAACTGGACACAGATATACATTTCTCAGAGGGCAGTGAGCGCTGTAGGGCGGCAGATAGATGTAATTAGTAAGACATTTCATCTGAGATCCGCGGCAATGGAGCATGGAGACCCAGACTGAACTCAGCTACTCAGATCACTACTGGCCATATTGGAACATCATTACAGTTTCTACTTAGCTTTGATTCATAATGTTGATTCATCCAATGAAGGAGACATTGACATTTAATAAGAGTAGCTAGCCACCTACGCATAGTCACCTGGGATAGAGACGCATATTACTTGTATCTGGGATTCGTAGAAAGAAGTTGTTTGTAACCGTTATGGAAAATATATTTCACATTTAAATTTCAGCTTACATTGCACTTGTAGATTCTGAGCCATTTTGTAAAGCAGGCAGACACATTCTTTTAAACTGTGCAACCACCTCCCTCACTCCCCTCCGCACACAAAATATCCTGCAATCTCTTTTCTCAATGATGTCTCCTCCTGACTTACGCAAAGATGGCAGACCATGCAGGCCTTGGCATAATCCTTGTACACTCTCATACAAAATAAACTCACCATATACACTACCAGTTAAAAGTTTGGACAAACATATTTTTTTTTTCTACATTGTAGAATAATTTTTGTAGAACTATTTTCTACATTGTAGAATAATAGTGAATACATCATACCTATGCAATAACACATATGGACTCATGTAGTAACCAAAAAAAAGTGATACACAAATCAAAATATATTTTATATGTGAGATTCTTCAAATAGCCACCCTTTGCCTTGATGAAAGCTTTGCACACTCTTGGCATTCTCTCAACCAGCTTCATGAGGTAGTCACCTGGAATGAATTTCAATTAACAGGTGTGCCTTCTTAAAAGTTAATTTGTGGAATTTTAATCCGTCTTAATAAGTTTGAGCCAATCAGTTGTGTTTTGACAAGGTGGGGTGGGGGGGTATACAGAAGATAGCCCTATTTGGTAAAAGACCAAGTCCATATTATGGTAAGAACAGCTCAAATAAGCAAAGAGAAACGACAGTCCAACTTTACTTTAAGACATGAAGGTCAGTCAATCTGGAACATTTCAAGAACTTTCAAAGTTTCTTCAAGTGCAGTCACAAAAACAATCAAGTGCTATGATGAAACTGGCTCTCTTGAGGACCACCACAGGAATGGAAGACCCAGAGTTAACTCTGCTGCAGAGGATAAGTTAATTAGAGTTACCAGCCTCAGAAATTGCAGCCCAAATAAATACTTCACCGAGTTCAAGTAACAAACACATCTCAACATCAACTGTTCAGAGGGGACTGTGTGAATAAGGCCTTATTTTAGAATTGCTGCAAAGAAACCACTATTAAAGGACACCAATAAGAAGAAGAGACCTGCTTGGGCCAAGAAACACGAGCAATGGACATTAGACTGGTGGAAATGTGTCCTTTGGTCCGGAGTCCAAATTGGACTTGAATTAGCAAACACAACATGTCATTGGAACACAGGACTGATGGTTGCTGATAATGGGCCTCTGTACGCCTATGTAGATATTCCATTAAAAATCAGCCATTTCCAGCTACAATAACCATTTACAACATTAACAATGTCTACACTGTATTTCTGATCAATTTGATGTTATTTCATTGGACAAAAAAATTGCTTTTGTTTCGAAAACAAGGACATTTCTAAATGACCCCAAACTTTTGAACGATAGTGTGTGTGTATATGTGTACAGTTGAAGTCGGAAGTTAACATACACCTTAGCAAAATACATTTAAACTCAGCTTTTCACAATTCCTGACATTTAATCCTAGTAATAATTCCCGGTCTTAGGTCAGTTAGGATCACCACTTTATTTTAAGAATGTGAAATGTCAGAATAATAGTTGAGAGAATTATTTATTTCAGCTTTTAGTTCTTTCATCACATTCCCAGTGGGTCAGAAGTTTACATACACTCAATTAGTATTTGGTAGCATTGCCTTTAAATTGTGTAACTTGGGTCAAACGTTTCGGGTAGCCTTCCACAAGCTTCCCACAATAAGTTGGGTGAATTTTGGCCCATTCCTCCTGACAGAGCTGGTGTAACTGAGTCAGATTTGTAGGCCTCCTTGCTCACACACGCTTTTTCAGTTCTGCCCACAGATGTTCTATAGGATTGAGGTCAGGGCTTTGTGATGGCCACTCCAATACCTTGACTTTGTTGTCCTTAGGCCATTTTGCCACAACTTTGGAAGTATGCTTGTACACAGCCCATCTGAAATTAGCCCACCCAACTACCTCATCCCTATATTGTTATTTATTTTGCTCTTTTGCACCCCAGTATCTCTATTTGCACATAATCTCTTGCACATCTAGCATTCCAGTGTTAATACTATTGTAATTATTCTGCACTATAGCCTATTTATTGCCTTACCTCCATAACTTGCTACATTTGCACACACTGTATATATATTTTCTGTTGTATTTCTGACTTTATGTTTTTTACCCCATATGTAACTCTGTGTTGTTTTTATTGCACTACTTTGCTTTATCTTGGCCAGGTCGCAGTTGTAAATGAGAACCTGTTCTCAACTGGCTTACCTGGTTAAATAAAGGTGAAATAAAATAAAAAATGCTTGGGGTCATTGTCCATTTGGAAGACCCAATTGTGACCAAGCTTTAACTTCCTGGATAATGTCTTGAGATGTTGCTTCAATGTGTCCACATCATTTTCCTTCTTCATGATACCATCTATTTTGTGAAGTGCACCAGTCCCTCCTACAGCAAAGCACCCCCACAGCATGATGCTGCCACCCCTGTGCTTCACGGTTGGGATGGTGTTCTTCGGCTTGCAAGCGTCCCCCTTTTTCCCCAGACATAATGATGGTCATTATGGCCAAACAGTTCTATTTTTGTTTCATCAGACCAGAGGACATTTCTCCAAAAAGTACAATCTTTGTCCCCATGTGCAGTTGCAAACCATAGTCTGGCTTTTTTATGGCGGTTTTGAAGCAGTGGCTTCTTCCTTGCTGAGCGGCCTTTCAGGTTATGTCGATATAGGACTTGTTTTACTGTGGATATAGATACTCTTGTACCTGTTTCCTCCAGCATCTTCACAAGGTCCTTTGATGTTGTTCTGGGATTGATTTTGTTAGAAATTGCGTAATTCAAATCTGGTATTGGAATAAGAGAAAACATAATCAAGAGATATTCAATCCAAGCTAAATGTATTATATGCAAAATGTATGTATGATAAGTATGATGGTTCGTGTACAGGCTCACTGAAATACCACGCAGGGCAGACAGAGAACTGGCTTCCACATTACAAATTCTTCCTTAAATACCCTGACAGTTTTAGTTCCCGCTCTCTGCTGGTCCTATCAGGGTAGAGACTGAGCGTGGTTTAGACTTACTCAGCCAATCCATTGGTGCACAGGCTGGTCCCAGTCCCTTGGCGCTCCACTGTTGCACACTGTTGCACACTGTTGCCAGGCATAAGTTGTTATCATCACAACCTGTAGAGTCAGCACCCATAAACACTGTTCCCCTGTACTCTCTGTACCTACGTTCAAGGACGGTTCACAGATCACAAAGAGGCAGTGTGTATGTGTCTGTGAGAAATACAAGTCTTATCTCATCCTACCCCCTAACGTTCCTCACATGAATCACAGCTTGTTATGTGAAACAATTCATATCAGTACAGTACAAATCTTTTATATTTAATCATTACTGCATTCTTTCTAAGCTAGTCATCACATGTAGTTACAAGAAAATAGATCCCCACAATTTGCACTTTTCACACCAAAGTACATTAATCTCTAGGAGACAGAACACGTCTCCTTCCTGAGCGGTATGACGGCTGCGTGGTCCCATGGTGTTTATACTTGCGTACTATTGTTTGTACAAATGAATGTGGTACCTTCATGCATTTGGAAATTGCTCCCAAGGTTGAACCAGACTTATGGAGGTCTACAATTTCTTTTCTGAGGTCTTGGTTGATTTCTTTTGATTTTCCCATGATGTCAAGCAAAGAGGCACTGAGTTTGAAGGGAGGCCTTGAAATACATCCACAGGTACTCTTCAAATTGACTCAAATGATGTCAATTAGCCTATCAGAAGCTTCTAATGCCATTACATCATTTTCTGGAATTTTCCAAGCTGTTTAAAGGCACAGTCAACTTAGTGTATGTAAACTTTTGACCCACTGGAATTGTGATACAGTGAATTATAAGTGAAATAATCTGTCTGTAAACAATTGTTGGAAAAATGACTTGTGTCATGCAAAGTAGATGTCCTAACCGACTTGCCAAAACTATAGTTTGTTAACAAGAAATTTGTGGAGTGGTTGAAAAACGAGTTTTAATGACTCCAACCTAAGTGTATGTAAACTTCCGACTTCAACTGTATATATATATTATTTAGGATACATTTTTAAAATTACAAAAAATATATATAAAACAATTTTAAAAATCTAATGTTTTAACATCATAAAGTTTAAAATGTGTATATTTGAAGTGCATTCTGAAAGTATTCAGACCCCTTGACTTTTCCACATTTTGCATTATTCTAAATGATTAATCTGCTCACAATACCCCATAATGAAAAATCAGGTTTTTAGAAAATGTTGCAAATCTCAAAAAAAAAAAAAAAACTGATATCACATTTACATAAGTTTTCAGACCCTTTACTCAGTACTTTGTTGAAGCACCTTTGGCAGCGATTATAGCCTTGAGTCTTCTTGGGTATGACCCTACAAGCTTGATTCTTGGTCACCTCACTGACCAAGGTCCTTCTCCACAGATTGCTCTGTTTGGCCGGGCGGCCAGCTCTATGAAGAGTGTTGGTGGTTCCAAACTTCTTCCATTTAAGAATGATGGAGGCCACGGTGTTCTTGGGGACCTTCAATGCTGCAGACATTTTTTGGTACCCTTCCCCAGATCTGTGCCTCGACAAAATCCTGTCTCTTGTGCTCTACGGACAATTCCTTCAACCTCATGGCTTAGTTTTTGCTCTGACATGCACTGTCAACTGTGGAACCTTATATAGACAGGTGTATGCCTTTCCAAATCATGTCCAATCAATTTAATTTACCACAGGTGGAGTCCAATCAAGCTGTAGAAACATCTCAAGGATGCACCTGAGCTCAATTTCGAGTCTCATAGCAAAGGGTCTGAATACGTATGTAAATGTGATATTTCCATTTTCAAAAATTTCGAAAAACCTGTTTTCACTTTGTCATTATGGGGTATTTTGTGTAGATTTTTTAGCCTTGAGACAATTGAGACCTGGATTAAGTAGGTGTGCCATTCAGAGGGTGAATGGGCAAGTCAACATATTTAAGTGCCTTTGAATGGGGTATGCTAGTACGTGCCAGGCACACCGTTTAGAGATTGTCGAGAACTGCAACCCTGCTTGGGTTTTCAATCTCAACAGTTTCCCTTGTGTATCAAGAATGGTCCACCACCCAAAGGACATCCAGCCAAATTGACACAACTGTGGGAAGCATTGGAATCAACATGGGCCAGTATCCCTGTGGAACGGTTTCGACACCTTGCCCGACACCGTGCCCCGACGAATTGAGGCTTGACTTTAGGAAAAAAGGTGTCATTATTCTCATTACCCACAAGCCATTTGGTGCATCCTCCAATTTGATATCCTTTTGATCCATGAGATTAGCGTCCATGCCAGAGAATGTTTGTTCACCTGGAGTATGTTTCCACAGGTGCTTTTGGAGATGCTGCTTATTAATACATTTAATCTATTCATAAGTTCGTTTTTTTCTCAGGGACCATGCACAACTTTAAACATAGCACCAGTGTTTAATAATGTGCAAGCTAATTTGCATCTGTGGTCCCTAGCTATCTTGAAGATAAATCCTATATGGTTCTGTATTATCATTATAAAGAACCTACCCTGCAGTTTCTGCTCAATTCCAATACATTGGGGCTAATAACCCCTCAGACTGCAAGACTATAATACAAGAAATAGACAAAGGGTCATGATATTATTATCTACAAGACTAGCCAAACACACTCAACTTAGTTCTATTAAGCATTTTTGCCTTTAATATTTTGACTGTTAGTTAGTGTTACTGTGTTTACCTACTCTGTTGGCTGTGTAATGCTCATCCTCTTCCTGACTGGCAGTCTGGCTGTACTAGTATAGTGCCATGCCTGGGAGGGTAATTACATGAATATGAAACAGGGGGAGGATCCCTCTGACAGGAACTGTCCATGGGGAGGTAGGGGGAGACAATGCTGCTAATGGACTGTGGTGGATGGGGAATTCATGAAAACTCTCTACTGTACCAACCAACCACCCAATGCCCAGGATGCTGCAGACTCCGGTACTACTTCAGACAGACGCCTCATCATCAAGTATTGAGTGGTTTGGGAGGGGTAAATCAATCAAACAGAGGCAGAACATGAATTTAACATCTAGATTTTTAAACACATTCATATTTCAGAGGTTTGTTAAAATAATTATAATGCTAATTTGCTTTAATGGCTTAACCATGTACATATGGCATACACTGCATACAACATGGTAGGCAAGTCTATGCATGGCATACATACCGGGAGTTATGCAAACAATTTTACTCTGCCCAACTCTCCAAGCTCCCTCTGTTAAGTGCAGGCATGCACAGTTATGGCTAAAACAAGTAATAGTGTTTACTACGTCCTTGCCTTATCCTGCGTGAAGGGTGGTGACGACATGTCCTGACAGTATGGGGCCTCGCTGTATGAATGCACTGACCCAGTTAGGGGACAGAAACACACTCCAACACAATACATGGATTTTACTGTGCTGTGTTAGCCAAACATACAGTACAAGTCAAAGGTTTGGACACACCTACTCATTCAAGGGTTTTTCTTTATTTGTACTATTTTTTACATTGTAGAATAATAGTGAAGACATCAAAACTATGAAATAACATATGGAATCATGTAGTAACCAAAAAAGTGTTAAACAAATCAAAATTTATTTTATATTTGAGATTATTCAAATAGCCACCCTTTGCCTTGATGACAGCTTTGAAACACTCTTGGCATTCTCTCAACCAGCTTCACCTGGAATGCTTTTCCAACAGTCTTGAAGGCGTTCCCACATACACTACCGTTCAAAAGTTTGAGGTCACTTAGAAATGTCCTTGTTTCCGAAAGAAAAGCAAAACATTTTGTCCAGTAAAATAACATCAAATTGATCAGAAATACAGTGTAGACATTGTTAATGTTGTAAATGGCTATTTTAGCTGGAAACGGCTGATTTTTAATGGAATATCTACATAGGCGTACAGAGGCCCATTATCAGCAACCATCAGTCCTGTGTTCCAATGGCACGTTGTGTTTGCTAATCCAAGTTTATCATTATAAAAGGCTAATTGATCATTAGAAAACCATTTTGCAATTATGTTAGCACAGCTGAAAACTGTTGTGCTGATTAAAGAAGCAAGAAAACTGGCCTTCTTGAGACTAGTTGAGTATCTGGAGCATCAGCAATTGTGGATTCGATTACAGGCTCAAAATGACCAGAAACAAATAACTTTCTTCTTAAACTCGTCAGTCTATTCTTGAGAAATGAAGGCCAAATCTTAGACTGCCCATCTTAATCTTTTCTTCTTATTGGCCAGTCTGATATATGGCTTTTTCTTTGCAACTCTGCCTAGAAGGTCAGCATCACGGAGTCGACTCTTCACTATTGACGGTGAGACTTGTGTTTTGTGGGTACTATTTAATGAAGCTGCCAGTTGAGGACCTGTGAGTCGTCTGTTTCTCAAACTAAACACTCTAATGTTTTTTGTCCTCTTGCTCAGTTGTGCACCGGGGCCTCCCACTCCTCTTTCTATTCTGGTTAGAGCCAGTTTGCGCTGTTCTGCGAAGGGAGTAGTACACAGCGTTGTACGAGATCTTCAGTTTCTTGGCAATTTCTCGCATGGAATAGCCTTCATTTCTCAGAACAAGAATAGACAGACGAGTTTCAGAAGAAAGTTATTTGTTTCTGGTCATTTGGAGCCTGTAATCGAATCCACAATTGCTGATGCTCCAGATACTCAACTAGTCTCAAGAAGGCCAGTTTTATTGCTTCCTTAATCAGCACATCAGTTTTCAGCTGTGCTAACATAATTGCAAAAGGGTTTTCTAAGGATCAATTAGCCTTTTAAAATAATAAACTTGGATTAGCAAACACAACGTGCCATTGGAACACAGGACTGATGATTGCTGATAATTGGCCTCTGTACGCCTATGTAGATATCCATAAAAAATCAGCAGTTTCAGGCTAAAATAGCCATTTACAACATTAACAATGTCTACACTGTATTTCTGATCAATTTGAAGTTATTTTCATGGACAAAACATTTTCTTTTCTTTTGAAAACAAGGACATTTCTATGTGTGTGTGTATATATGTATATGTATATGTACAGTGGGGAGAACAAGTATTTGATACACTGCCGATTTTGCAGGTTTTCCTACTTACAAAGCATGTAGAGGTCTGTAATTTTTATCATAGCTACACTGTGAGAGACGGAATCTAAAACGAAAATCATATTGTATGATTTTTAAGTAATGAATTTGCATTTTATTGCATGACATAAGTATTTGATACATCAGAAAAGCAGAACTTAATATTTGGTACAGAAACCTTTGTTTGCAATTACAGAGATCATACGTTTCCTGTAGGTCTTGACCAGGTTTGCACACACTGCAGCAGGGATTTTGGCCCACTCCTCCATACAGACCTTCTCCAGATCCTTCAGGTTTCGGGGCTGTCGCTGGGCAATACAGACTTTCAGCTCCCTCCAAAGATTTTCTATTGAATTCAGGTCTGGAGACTGGCTAGGCCACTCCAGGACCTTGAGATGCTTCTTACGGAGCCACTCCTTAGTTGCCCTGGCTGTGTGTTTCGGGTCGCTGTCATGCTGGAAGACCCAGCCACGACCCATCTTCAATGCTCTTACTGAGGGAAGGAGGTTGTTGGCCAAGATCTCGCGATACATGGCCCCATCCATCCTCCCCTCAATACGGTGCAGTCGTCCTGTCCCCTTTGCAGAAAAGCATCCCCAAAGAATGATGTTCCCACCTCCATGCTTCACGGTTGGGATGGTGTTCTTGGGGTTGTACTCATCCTTCTTCTTCCTGTTAACACGGCGAGAGGAGTTTAGACCAAAAAGCTCAATTTTTGTCTTATCAGACTACATGACCTTCTCCCATTCCTCCTCTGGATCATCCAGATGGTCATTGGCAAACTTCAGACGGGCCTGGACATGCGCTGGCTTGAGCAGGGGGACCTTGAGTGCGCTGCAGGATTTTAATCCATGACGGCGTAGTGTGTTACTAATGGTTTTCTTTTGGACTGTGGTCCCAGCTCTCTTCAGGTCATTGACCAAGTCCTGCCGTGTAGTTCTGGGCTGATCCCTCACCTTCCTCATGATCATTGATGCCCCACGAGGTGAGATCTTGCATGGAGCCCCAGACCGAGGGTGATTGACCGTCATCTTGAACTTCTTCCATTTTCTAATAATTGCACCAACAGTTGTTGCCTTCTCACCAAGCTGCTTGCATATTGTCCTGTAGCCCATCCCAGTCTTATGCAGGTCTACAATTTATCCCTGATGTCCTTACACAGCTCTCTGGCCTTGGCCATTGTGGAGAGGTTGGAGTCTGTTTGATTGAGTGTGTGGACAGGTGTCTTTTATACAGGTAACGAGTTCAAACAGGTGCAGTTAATACAGGTAATGAGTGGAGAACAGGAGGGTTTCTTAAAGAAAAACTAACAGGTCTGTGAGAGCCGGAATTCTTACTGGTTGGTAGGTGGTCAAATACTTATGTCATGCAATAAAATGCAAATTAATTACTTAAAAATAATACAATGTGATTTTCTGGATTTTTGTTTAAGATTCCATCTCTCACAGTTGAAGTGTACCTATGATAAAAATGACAGACCTCTACATGCTTTGTTAGTAGGAAAACATGCAAAATCGGCAGTGTATCAAATACTTGTTCTCCCCACTGTAGATACTTTTGTACCTGTTTCCTCCAGCATCTTTACAAGGTCCTTTGCTGTTGTTCTGGGATTGATTTGCACTTTGTGATATGAATACCAAGTACAGTTGAAGTCGGAAGTTTACATACACCTTAGCCAAATACATTTAAACTCATTTCTTCACAATTCCTGACATTTAATCCAAGTAAAAATTCCCTGTTTTAGGTCAGTTAGGATCACCACTTTATTTTAAGAATGTGAAATGTCAGAATAATAGTGGAGAGTGATTGATTTCAGCTTTTATTTCTTTCACATTCCCAGTGGGTCAGAAGTTTACATTCACTCAATTAGTATTTGATAGCATTGCCTTTAAAAAATGTAACTTGGGTCAAACGTTTCAGGTAGCCTTCCACAAGCTTCCCACAATAAGTTGGGTGAATTTTGGCCCATTCCTCCTGACAGAGCTGGTGTAACTATCAGGTTTGTAGGCCTCCTTGCTCGCACATGTTTTATCAGTTGTGCCCACAAATGTTCAATAGGATTGAGGTCAGGGCTTTGTGATGGCCACTCCAATACCTTGACTTTGTTGTCCTTAAGCCATTTTGCCACAACTTTGGAAGTATGCTTGGGGTCATTGTCCATTTGGAAGACACATTTGCGACCAAGCCTTAACTTCCTGACTGATGTCTTGAGATGTTGCTTCAATATATCCACATAATCTTCCTTCCTCATGATGCCATCTATTTTGTGAAGTGCACCAGTCCCTCTTGCAGCAAAGCACCCACACAGCATGATGCTGCCACCCCCATGCTTAACGGTTGGGATGGTGTTCTACGGCTTGCAAGCATCCCCCTTTTTCCTCCAAACATAACGATGGTCATTATGGCCAAACAGTTATATTTTTGTTTCATCAGACCAGAGGACATTTCTCCAAAAAGTACGATCTTTGTTTCCATGTGCAGTTGCAAACAGTATTCTGGCTTTTTTATGGCGGTTTGAAGCAGTGGCTTCTTCCTTGCAGAGTAGCCTTTCAGGATATGTCGATATAGGACTTGTTTTACTGTGGATATAGATACTTTTGTAGCTGTTTCCTCCAGCATCTTCACAATGTCATTTGATGTTGTTCTGGGATTGATTTACACTTTTCGCACCAAAGTACGTTAATCTCTAGGAGACAGAACACGTCTCCTTCCTGAGCGGTATGACGGCTGCGTGGTCCCATGGTGTTTATACTTGCGTACTATTGTTTGTACAAATGAACGTGGTACCTTCAGGCGTTTGGAAATTGCTCCCAAGGATGAACCAGACTTCTGGCACTGAGTTTGAAGGTAGGCCTTGATATACATCCACAGGTACACCTCCAATTGACTACAATGATGTCAATTAGCCTATCAGAAGCTTCTAAAGCCATGACATAATTTTCTGGAATTTTCCAAGATGTTTAAAGGCACAGTCAACTTAGTGTATGTAAACTTCTGACTGCCAGCTCTGCCTTTCCCGCTGTCTCCATATTTATGGGTTGGTTTATTCTGTCAGGTCGTGTAATGATTAGAAGACAGGTGCAGGAATACGTATTAGGGTTTTTAATACTCCACCCAACACAAACACGTGTGTATATACAGTGGGGAGAACAAGTATTTGATACACTGCCGATTTTGCAGGTTTTCCTACTTACAAAGCATGTAGAGGTCTGTAATTTTTATCATAGGTACACTTCAACTGTGAGAGACGGAATCTAAAACAAATATCCAGAAAATCACATTGTATGATTTTTAAGTAATTAATTTGCATTTTGCATGACATAAGTATTTGATACATCAGAAAAGCAGAACTTAATATTTGGTACAGAAACCTTTGTTTGCAATTACAGAGATCATGCGTTTCCTGTAGGTCTTGACCAGGTTTGCAAACACTGCAGCAGGGATTTTGGCCCACTCCTCCATACAGACCTTCTCCAGATCCTTCAGGTTTCGGGGCTGTCGCTGGGCAATACGGACTTTCAGCTCCCTCCAAAGATATTCTATTGGGTTCAGGTCTGGAGACTGGCTAGGCCACTCCAGAACCTTGAGATGCTTCTTACGGAGCCACTCCTTAGTTGCCCTGGCTGTGTGTTTTGGGTCATTGTCATGCTGGAAGACCCAGCCACGACCCATCTTCAATGCTCTTACTGAGGGAAGGAGGTTGTTGGCCAAGATCTCGCGATACATGGTTTATCCATCCTCCCCTCAATACGGTGCAGTCGTCCTGTCCCCTTTGCAGAAAAGCATCCCCAAAGAATGATGTTTCCACCTCCATGCTTCACGGTTGGGATGGTGTTCTTGGGGTTGTACTCATCCTTCTTCTTCCTCCAAACACGGCGAGTGGAGTTTAGACCAAAAAGCTCTATTTTTGTCTCATCAGACCACATGACCTTCTCCCATTCCTCCTCTGGATCATCCAGATGGTCATTGGCAAACTTCTGACGGGCCTGGACATGCGCTGGCTTGAGCAGGGGGACCTTGCGTGCGCTGCAGGATTTTAATCCATGACGGCATAGTGTGTTACTAATGGTTTTCTTTGAGACTGTGGTCCCAGCTCTCTTCAGGTCATTGACCAGGTCCTGCCGTGTAGTTCTGGGCTGATCCCTCACCTTCCTCATGATCATTGATGCCCCACGAGGTGAGATCTTGCATGGAGCCCCAGACGGAGGGAGATTGACCGTCATCTTGAACTTCTTCCATTTTCTAATAAATGCGCCAACAGTTGTTGCCTTCTCACCAAGCTGCTTGCCTATTGTCCTGTAGCCCATCCCAGCCTTGTGCAGGTCTACAATTTTATCCCTGATGTCCTTACACAGCTCTCTGGTCTTGGCCATTGTGGAGAGGTTGGAGTCTGTTTGATTGAGTGTGTGGACAGGTGTATTTTATACAGGTAACGAGTTCAAACAGGTGCAGTTAATACAGGTAATGAGTGGAGAACAGGAGGGCTTCTTAATGAAAAACTAACAGGTCTGTGAGAGCCGGAATTCTTACTGATTGGTAGGTGATCAAATACTTATGTCATGCAATAAAATGCAAATTAATTACTTAAAAATCATACAATGTGATTTTCTGGATTTTTGTTTTAGATTCCGTCTCTCACAGTTGAAGTGTACCTATGATAAAAATTACAGACCTCTACATGCTTTGTAAGTAGGAAAACCTTCAAAATCGGCAGTGTATCAAATACTTGTTCTCCCCACTGTATATATATATATATATATATATATATATATATATATATATATATATATATAGTGCCTTGCAAAAGTATTCATTCCCCTTGGCGTTTTTCCCATTTTGTTGCATTACAACTTGTAATTTAAATTCATTTTTATTTGGATTTCATGTAATGGACATACATAAAATAGTCCAAGTTGGTGAAGTGAAATTAAAAAGATAACTTGCTACAAAAAATTATATAAAATAAATAACGGAAAAGTGGTGCGTGCATATGTATTTACCCCCTTTGCTATGAAGCCCCTAAATAAGATCTGTTGCAACCAATTACCTTCAGAAGTTACATAATTAGTTAAATAAAGTCCACCTGTGTGCAATCTAAGTGTCACATGATCTGTCACATGATCTCAGTATATATACACCTGTTCTGAAAGGCCCTCAGAGTCTCAGAGTCTGCAAAACACTAAGCAAGGGGCACCACCAAGCAAACCAAGGAGCTCTCCAAACAGGTCAGGGACAAAGTTGTGGAGAAGTACAGATCAGGGTTGGGTTATAAAAAAATATCTGAAACTTTGAACATCCCACGTAACACCATTAAATCCATTATTAAAAAATTGAAAGAATATGGAACCACAACAAACCTGCCAAGAGAGGGTCGCCCACCAAAACTCACGGACCAGGCAAGGAGGGCATTAAACAGAGAGCCAACAAAGAGACCAAAGATAACCCTGAAGGAGCTGCAAAGCTCCACAGCGGATTTTGGAGTATCTGTCCATAGGACCACATTAAGACGTACACTCCACAGAGCTGGGCTTTACAGAAGAGTGGCCAGAAAAAAACCATTGCTTAAAGAAGAAAATAAGCAAACACGTTTGGTGTTCGCCAAAAGCCATGTGGGAGACTCCCCAAACATATGGAAGAAGGTACTCTGGTCAGATGAGACTAAAATTGAGCTGTTTGGCCATCAAGGAAAACGCTATGTCTGGCGCAAACCCAACACCTCTCATCATCCCGAGAACACCATCCCCACAGTGAAGCATGGTTGTGGCAGCATCATGCTGTGGGGATGTTTTTAATTGGCAGGGACTGGGAAACTACACAATACACGGGACGAGACCCGTAAACAACCAGTGCATAATACCTGGTACTCACGAGACCAACGGACATGGGACAATAATCAACAAGGACAATGTGGGACAATGGGGAACAGAGGGCACATATATACACATACTAATCAGGGGGAATGGGAACCAGGTGTGCGTAATGAGACAAGACAGTCCGGGGTTGGTGGTAATGATCCATGTCAGTGACACCTAGAAAGCCGGTGACATAGACCTCCGGAACTGGTGAGCGGACTGAGCAGCAGAACCGTGGGGATCCGTGACAGTAGGACAGACACTTCAAAACCTTATTTCTAATGCTTCATTTTTTTACTATTTTTTGCAATTTATGAATGCGTTATTCAGTGAGTTTCTATGGGTTATATGGCAAATTCTATATTTTTATCAAAAACTCATTTTACATTTATTTTTGATACCTGAATGGGTCCTAAAATTCTAAATCAACTCCCTAAATTATCCTTAAAACATTTTCATATGTTAGCTTAGTACCGCCTAATTTACAATGATACCAGACTGCTGTGACTGACTACAGTATGCACAAACATATTAGTCTAAAATGAGCATCCACATCAGATGATTTACAGTAGGCTTACGCCAACCTTGCCTTGGTTGGTAAACTTCAGAGATATGCATTTCCTGGTTTCAATTTGTTAACATCTGTGTGAACGATTTAGCAGAGAGGTTTTCAATCTGAGAATGGGCATGAGGAGGTGGGCTAAACCTGGTAATCTAGACCTATATTTCCCCGACTGGATGTCCATTTGTCTCGCTAGCTGTCCATAATAACAAACAGGGCTTTGCGAGCTGTTTATCAGCCTAACGTTACCCTCTTTATTGATGTGCCATCGCTCCCGACACACACACACACTCAAGATCGCAGGCACGCACACACATACAAACGCGCAGACGCACCTCAGTGTTCACTCATCCCCTCCTCCCTCTACTAAATCAACCTTCAGCTCCACATGTCAACATGATTTGCCCTCATTGTGTAGGAAAATAAACCGTCAAAAGAGAAGCAGGCATTAATTATAGTGACTAAACCACATCCTCATGAAATATTGAAACTCTGAAGGCGAACGTACTTGTGTTCTAATGGAAATGCCACAGGCTGTGCCGGAATAATTGCGACATCACATTCATCAGTGTAGACTAGAGTGAAAAAACACAACCTTATCCAGTATGATCATTATTTAATCAAGATATCTTGTTTTTATCATCAATGTTTTTTTGATGCCGTTGTTGGCTTGTGGAGTGCTCATCATGGCAACACACACCCTGCTGATTAGAATACACCTCAGAGACCACACACACACACACACACACACACACACACATATAGACACACACACATGCACACAGACGCACACACATACTCACACCTAGCTAGGGGGATGATTGCAGACTGTATGTCAGTACTGTTTGATACCAGCGGTGGAAGGGACCACTGGTTTTCATGGCTCTGTAATCTATGATGGCGGCTGGGTTGCAGGGACAGATAGGGGTAGGTATAGGGTAGAGTAAAGTCTGGATAAGAGTTTAAAGCGGGAAATGGCCAGAGGTTTCCTCCAAGCCTTTGTCAGTCACCCATGCGTCAATCTAATTATCATAATTAAACAATCCTCATCAAAATATGTCTGTTTAACTGATACACATGATCATCCTGTAGGGCACACACAATTCATCTCTCTCTGACAGGACATAGGGAGGGGTTGGTGGAGTTGACAGAACTTTGAAATCTAGCGGCTACACTTTCCCTGAACCCTACATTATGAGGTAGAACATAATAATGTTATAGACAGAATATAATATATGTTATAAACTTTCATGGCAGCTGGTGTCAGTTTATGATTGGTATAGCTAGGGCCCAGAAAGCCAGATGAGGAAATGTTCAAGTAAAGTCTTGCCATCTACACTCAGTGAACAGTTTATTTGGGAGCAGTCAAAATTTACACAATTGTTACCCGGAGGAAAATGGAGGAGGGTAATTTTTTTTCAATTTCAGTCAGGGGAGGGTTTAGTTTTTTTTTTTTTGGTCCAGGGGAGGGTCAAGTAATTTGTTATCGATTAAATGTCATGTTGCTCAGGGTTTGAGAATTATTTACTTATTTTAGTATCTCTATGTGTGCCCAATGATGCCGCTCATCCCTGATTCTCTGCTGGGCGCGCAATACCAATTGCGCCTAGTGTGGTCTCAACAAAATGATCCATAGCCTATAGTATAGGCTATAGGCCTAAGCTATATGAAGAGCATGCTCGGAGAAGCACAGGGCAAAGTTACATTTTTAAGAAAATGTACTTCCTTACAGAGTTTTCGCGCTGCTGGGATGGTGTACTGTATATAAAACTAGGCTACACTGCATTACACACCGCAATGGATAGGTGTTCCCAATCATGAGCCCCGGCCCGCCCTGCTCTTGCTGATGTTAACCTTTTTGTGCTGCCTAACCAACCACATCAGGAGGCGAGTCAAAGGCTTCTTCCAAAAATAGTGTTTTATTTGTCCCAAAAATGCAATATCTGTGCGCACGGACTAGGCCTACTGATGTCCTGTTCAGTTTGAGAGGGAGTGTGCGAAGATGATAGGGGAACCGGAGGTAAGCTTCCTACTGATATAATTGATTTTAATAAAAACTATGTTTCATTTCCCATAATGAAGCAATTTATCCAATTTATTGACCTCACAATAAGCTATATTCGAGTAATTTACATAACTTACATTACTATGAAGCGGCAGCCACGGAGATGTACAACACATGGGTGCTGAAAGTAGTCTAACTCGAGAAGATCTAACTCATTTAAACAGTCTTCATTTTAATTTGACTTTAGGCTACTAACAACAAGAAGGCTTTGGGATGTCTTTGGTCATGCAGTGAGTTATGCATGTTTAGTTGGTTAATTTAGCCTAGTAGATGCTGTTTTATTCCCATTCCCTAATCACAGAAAACACAAATCTATTTCGTAACAACAATATCATGGAATAAAATAGAATAAATTAGAAAGTTATAGTTTCCCAAATGAAAAAAAGTTACAAGTGCATATAGGCCTATCTGCTGTGTTAAAACAACGAATGGCTTTTTCTCAAATTCATTGATGATCAGATACTTCAGTTGTAAGTGATTCTGTTGCGCTCAATTTTTACAGTTGATAGACAACTTTTGCACTGTTCCAATCTTAGGCTATCCTCTTTTTTAACAATAGCCTGTATAGAAACAAACGTATAACCCATGGCTTCTCATGCAGAATTCAAAGCTGGGATGTGCAACATGAAAAAAGGTAGGGAGCTTGGGTCTAGAAATGACTGGAGGGATTATACTAGCAAAAGAGTTGGTGGAATGTAAAGTAACATCCTCTGCCTCAGATATGAAAAAAAAACTAAGAGCCCTCAGAAAAAAAGTTTTGAACATACACGAACCAAGGTGCATTTGGTGGCAGCAAGCATTGTAGACAAGGCTAAAGAGGACACCCAGGTTATAGTTAACACTCATAACAGAAAAATAGATACTACAGCCAGAGTCTTCCGAACAGCATCAGAAGGAGGCTAAACGTCGCAGCCACAGGCCCGCTCATGGCTTTGAGCAAGAAATTGACTGTCAGGAGTTAAATCGACTATTCATGGGGAGAGTCATTGTGGGAGGTTTTGAAAACTAAGGTAGGAAAATTGTTTTCCTTTACAAACTTGTTCTGTACTTTGAAGTTAATCTGAATACGTGCTTCATATTATTACATAGGCAGGAGGACTATATATTCTCATATGTGTGTTCTGCTGTAGCCTACATTGATTTATTTTATTTGAATTCATATTCCGATATTGTGATATTTGTTCTACTGCTACATTGATGTCTTGAAAATTATATGAAATTGTAAGCCCCACAGCTGAGTATGTGTGCATATGCATATGGTGGGTGTTCTGCAGTGACATCTAAAATGTTTGCTGTACACTGATGTCTAGAAAATTAGGCTATAAGAAATTCGGACTTGTGTAAGCCCCACAGCTACACAAGTATGTGGGCATACTGCAGTGAAGTCTAAAATGCTTTGAATTAATCAGCACCTTGGAGAGTGATGTCCCTTTCACCACCATAGATAGTAGGCTACTCTGTCTGCTGTGCTGCTACGTTGTGTTTGTCACTTTTTCTCAATGTGTTCCGGTACCTCAGAGCCCCCCGGATAACCCCCCTCTCGCGCTCACTATGTGTTCCATGACCTCCAGATTTACAGATTAAGCACTGGTCTGTCTACTGTAGGAGTGAGGGTAAACAGTAGGCATATTCTCTGCTATCCTCTTTGTTTTACTTATTATTTTGGGTATAGGGGAGGGTTACTTGTTTGTTTTTTTCAAGCGTTCAGGGATGGTCGGGTAAAAATTCGAACAAAAACATCCAGTCAGCAGCAGTCCTGTGGTCGAAAACAGCTTGTTGATGAGAGAGGTCAAAGGAGAATGCCAAGAATCGTGCAAGCTAACAGGCAGGCCACAAACAGGCAAATAACGGCGCAGTACAACAGTGGTGTGGGGAAACGGCATCTCGGAACCCACAACTCGTCGGTCCTTGTCATGAATTGGCTATTGCAGTAGATGACCCCACCCGGTTGCACTCGTATCAGCTAAAAACAAGAAGAAGCGGCTCCAGTGGGTATGCGATCACCAACACTGGTCAATTGAGGAGTGGAAAAACATCAACTGGTCCTACGAATCCCGGTTCCTTTTGCGTCATGCTGACAACAGAGTCAGGATTTGGCATAAGCAGCATTAGTCCATGGCCCCATCCTGCCTGGTGTCAACAGTACAGGCTGGTGGCCGTGGTGTAATGGTGTGGGCAATGCTTTCCTGGCACACGTTAGGCCCCTTGACACCAATTGAGCAATGTTTGAATGCCACACCTTGTAGAATCCATGCCCCGGAGAATTCAGGCTGTTCTGGAGGCAAATGGGGGTCCGACCCAGTACTAGATGGGTGTACCTAATATATCTGTGCAACATCTGCCACATGCAAATCTCTGCAAGTCTCTTGGAATATAAGAAGTCATTGGATGAACAAAGGAAACCATTTGAATGGAGGCCCGGCCCTGCAAAAATGCTGCCAGTTATATTTCTGTACATCTATTTTGTTTTGTTTGTGTATTTTGTATGTTTTCGTTCTTCCCTCTCTCTCGATTGAGGCTTTCTCTCGAAGTCGCTCCACGTGACTGACTGTCTGTAAACTTGCTTGGGCATGAAATTGTTCTATATTCACAACAGGGTCCACACATTCAGTGGAATAGATATCTTTTTTCTTAGTAATATGAATTATAGCAAGCTTTTTTATTACTTTCCAATGCAAGTCGCAAGTAAACAAGACTTACATCTGAAAGCACAAGTAATATTCAATATATGTAAATACTTTTTTTGGAGGAACATATCCTGGGGAAAATATGTTGCTTCAGGAATAAAATATCCCAAACGGTTTCCTAAGCTCAGTATGTTCTGCCTGTAAATGAATGAAAGAAGAAACGGCTTCAGTGTCACGATCGTCGTATACAGAGGAGGACCAAGGCGCAGCGTGGAAGGTGAACATGCTTTTTATTAATGTTACACGAATAAAACAACAAACGATACGTGAAGTCCTACGGTACAAACACAACCCAAAAGGAACAAGATCCCACACCATACTGTGGGAAACAGGCTGACTAAGTATGGTTCCCAATCAGAGACAACAAGCAACAGCTGATTCACGTTGCCTCTGATTGAGAACCACACTGGCCAACAAAGAAACACAATACTAGAACGAACACAAATGAAAACTCACACCCTGGCTCAACATACTAGAGTCCCCAGAGCCAGGGCGTGACAGTACCCCCCCACAAAGGCGCGGACTCCGGCCGCGCCAACCAAACACCACAGGGGAGGGACCGGGTGGGCACTCCGCCTTGGCGGCGGATCCGGCTCCGGGCCTGATCCCCACTCCCTCTCCAACCCCCCAAAGTACCCCTGGTCCGGTCTGGCCCCGCTGGCCGGAGCTGGACTGCACACTGGTGGAGCGGATTGCTCAAGCTCCGACGTGAAGCAGCTGACCGGTGCCGGACCAGGCACCGGTGGAACAGGCACGGGCCGTGCCGGACTGACGACGCACACCACTGGCTTGGTGTGGGGAGCAGGAGCGGGCCGGACCGGGCTGGCGACGCGCACCATTGGCTTGGTGCCGGGAGCAGGAGCGGGCCGGACCGGGCTGGCGACGCGCACCATTGGCCTGGTGCGGGGAGCAGGAACAGGCCGGGCCGGGCTGGCAATGCGCACCACAGGTTTGGTGCGTGGAGCAGGAACGGGCCGGGCCGGGCTGGCGACGCGCACCATTGGCTTGGTGCGGGGAGCAGGAACAGGCCGGGCCGGGCTGGCGACGCGCACCATAGGCTTGGTGCAAGGGGCAGGAACAGGCCGGACCGTACTGGGAACACACACCACTGGCCTTACACGGGGATCAGAAACGGGCCGGACCGGACTGGCAACACACTTCAGTACCTCTCGCCGTGCCTCTACATTTTCCTTCCCTCTATACACCAATGGCTCCCGTAACCCGGTGGCCTTCTCTCCTCGTCCACCAACTCGCCCCTTATCTGCCTCCAGTGGCCCCGTCGTCCCTGCCATGTGCCCCCCCCCTAAACATTTATTGGGAGTGCCCTTCGCCTGTCCGACGACTGCCCGGTTGGCGCCGCTTCTCCTCTCCTGCCTGGGCACGCTGCTTGGTCCTGTATTGGTGGGGGGGGCTCACGCCGTGGACGACGGGGCAGCAGGAGACCACGATAGAGCGGCCCAGCGGGTTGGCAGAGGAGGCCGCAGGTTACGGGGGCCACTGGTCAAAAAGGGGAAGGAAGGTGTAGAGGCACGGCGAGAGGTACTGGGGTGTGTTACCAGTCCGGTCCGGCCTGGCCTGTTCCTGCTCCCCGCACCAAGCCTATGGTGCGCGTCGCCGGCCCGGCCCGGCCTGTTCCTGCTCCCCGCACCAAGCCAATGGTGCGCGTCGCCAGCCCGGCCCGGCCTGTTCCTGCTCCCCGCACCAAGCCTATGGTGCGCGTCGCCAGCCCGGCCCGGCCTGTTCCTGCTCCCCGCACCAGGCCAATGGTGCGCGTCGCCAGCCCGGTCCGGCCCATTCCTGCTCCCCGCACCAAGCCAATGGTGCGCGTCGCCAGCCCGGTCCGGCCCGCTCCTGCTCCCCGCACCAAGCCTATGGTGAGCGTCGCCAGCCCGGGCCGGCCCGTTCCTGCTCCCCACACCAAGCCAGTGGTGTGCGTCGTCAGTCCGGCACGGCCCGTGCCTGTTCCACCGGTGCCTAGTCCGGCACCGGTCAGCTGCTTCACGCCGGAGCTAGAGCAATCCGCTCCACCAGTGTGCAGTCCAGCTCCGGCCAGCGGGGCCAGACCGGACCAGGGGTACTTTGGGGGGTTGGAGAGGGAGTGGGGATCAGGCCCGGAGCCGGATCCGCCGCCAAGGCGGAGTGCCCACCCGGTCCCTCCCCTGTGGTGTTTGGTGGGCGCGGCCAGAGTCCGCGCCTTTGGGGGGGGGGTACTGTCACGCCCTGGCTCTGGGGACTCTAGTATGTTGAGCCAGGGTGTGAGTTTTCATTTGTGTTCGTTCTAGTATTGTGTTTCTATGTTGGCCAGTGTGGTTCTCAATCAGAGGCAACGTGAATCAGCTGTTGCTTGTTGTCTCTAATTGGGAACCATACTTAGTCAGCCTGTTTCCCACAGTATGGTGTGGGATCTTGTTCCAATTAGGTTTGTGTTTAAACCGAGGACGTCACGTTATCGTTTGTTGTTTTGTTCGTGTGATTACTCATATAATAAAAATATGTTCACCTTCCACGCTGCGCCTTGGTCCTCTGTTCCCGACGATCGTGACATTCAGTTTTCATTTCAAATTCAAAACGTCATAGTTTAGACAGCAGCAGAAGATATGCCATTTGATTTCATTCATTCATTAATAACACAACATTTTTACGTTTTATAGGATCAAATAACCTCCAACAGTGAGCCAGGCCAGTGAATACAAAGCAAAGCAATAAAAACTTCATATAGCCCCGTCTCCAACAAACAGAATGTTATTTCATTGGATATTCAATAAAGAGGAACAGGATTTCACAAGGATGCTAAGGGAATAGGGTATACAGTATACTGTAATGGCAATGATATCTTTGTATTTCACACTATAGGAAACAGGGGGAAGCAGTGGGTTGTGGGTTACAGACAAAACTAGAGGACAGAGTTGTGCGACCATAGGATATTAGAAAGAGTATGTATAATACGAGGTGGAATCTTGCCTGTTGTGCTCAAGACTAGCAAGGTGAGGAACAACATGGCTATTAAAGGTGTTCATGTACTGGTAGAGGGAATGAGCTTCACTGAACAATAATTGAATATGGTTTTATACCAGCCACTGAGTTTACCCTCCTCCAACCATCATAAAGACAGCACTCGCAAAATGGCTAACAACTGTGAGTGTTGGCTGTCTTTATTTGTTAAAGTTGGATTTCTTCTGCAGCAACCAAGGAATCAGCTCCTGTATCGTACACGTTCCAGTTCAGAATTAAGCAAACCAGATTTTCCAACTGAATTGGTTCTCCTCTCCATCCTGTATTCCAGGAGACAGCAAAGGAGTGGTGTGAGTTTTGTGAGTGCAGTCAGGTGATGAGGCAATGTCTTGCCAGGTAAGCAGAGGTACAGGCTCACTAGCTTCAACAAACTTCAAGCGTGTGTGTGTGTGTGTGTGTGTGTGTGTGTGCGTGCGTGCGTGCGTGTGTGTATAGGCTCACTAGCACCAGCAACAACACCAGAGTGAGGATTCTACAGTATTTGATGTGCATGACTTCATGGAAACACTTGGTGCTCCCAAGCTTTCTCAACATGTCTCATGTTATCGATTTGGGTTTTTCTGTGTTTTCTTTCAGTAACTTACACAGAGGAACAAACTCTCTTATAATGGTTTTGTTGTCTTAATCTAGATTCAATATTTATTAAAATTACTAACAGGGACACGAATGTCTGTATTGTAGCCATGACCAATCTCATTTACAGATAACTCCTTTCTTTTCCTCCAAAAGAGCAAAATAATACTCCTTGACATTCAAGGAACAATATGGCTCCAGTGAATAGAAAGGTCCAGCCAGATAACAAAATGTCATGCATAGCAAATTGGTGTGAAAATGACTGTCCAGCGCAGTTCACAATAAAGACAACAGCATCCACCCTGCCTCTGCAACCACCAGGCCTCTCTCTAACAGCATTCCCATCATGGATGCATCCCTGCTCCGACTGATAACTGTGTGTACCTTCACCTACGCCCTTATCCTATTCTCCAAGCCTCTTTCTCTCTTACATTCTCTCTCTCACCCTTTTCCTCCAGCAGTCCTGAAGACAAAGTAACACCAAAGTAGAGAGCGGCCGCTACCGATTTTGTAAGGGCCGATGCTGATAATGATTTTTGGGGGTCAAGGAGGCCGATGGCCGATATTTATGCTGTTATTCAATATTATTACATTTGAAAAATGTTATGTCAATTTATCGCAGGGACAGCCATGTATGCATTAATGAATACATTTTTAAATCATACAATCAATTTGACTTTGTTTTTTTACCAATCTAACTACATAACAACATAATGGTAATAATTGTATTTGAATGGTAAATCTCTTGATAAACTGGGTAAATCAATATGGCATAGGCCTACTAATAATACAGGTGAATGCATGAGTGTGTGCATGCATTGAGCTATTGAGCTGGTTTTGGATGATTTCAGGGTAGTCTATGAGGCTACAGATGACAAACAATAGAAAAAGGTATGCTGTCTTTTTTTACCCCTGTAAGTCTTTGTACGGTGATATCTACTACGCTATAATATGGAAATGTTTTAAGATGGTCATACCATGGATCATTTAGATATTTGGTTAGGAATGTTAGGACCCTTGTAGGTATCAATTATTTATTTATTTATTTATTTATTTATTTATTTATTTATGTATTGTTTGATGAAACATTGAATTTGGCCTTACTGCTATTAGCCCATTGAAACGCATTGAATAACACATTCATACATGGCAAAACAGAAAAAAATATATAAAATTTTATTGACATTTTTTAACAGTGGAGAGACCCGTATATGTGACTCGTTTCAGGAAACTAGGCATATGTCGCAAGTCACGACTTCACAGCAGAGGCATTTGAACGTTTATTTTGATTTCTTATCAAAATGATTTTTTTGTGGCAGAAATGCTTTCTGGAACATTTTACCTTTCATGTGCCTTAATAACAAACTTGTATGCCATCTGTAAATACAAATAAAGTTGTTAAATTATGAGCCTAGTAGGTTTAGCCACAGAAAAAGACAGGAACCTTCCCGCTAGCCATGATTGGCTGAGATAATGAATGGGCTGGACATGCCGAGGGATACGTTTCGGATTGGTCTGCCGTGTAGCATCTTCTGTCTATAAAATGAGCTGCTCGTAATGTGTAGATAATCCTTTCTACTGCAGTCTTTTCAAAATATATAACGTTAGCCATGGAGAACTGCAAATGTGTTGCTGTTGCTATCAATAACATTGCTGCCCTGAATTTATCAGGCGCTATCGACAAAGGTCAGTGGGGAAAAGTTGTGATGGACTACTTTCAGGAGGACTATCGTACCATGCTGACTCTCTCTGACTCTGAAAATGAATCAGACGATGAGGAAATCCCTGATTTAGGTAAAATAATTTTCATTGAAGAAGACATTGTAGAGTCTTCTGATGACAGTGATGGGGAAGAAACGTCAATCAACAGTGTTGTTGTCACAGAAGAAGTTGACCGAGTTTTGAAATCAGTGGAATGTCTGGTAGAAGCAGAGTATGATAAGGAGATGAATACAATGTTGGCGTTTGATTGCAAATGCAGAGGGAGTCGAAAAGAGAACACAGAAGGCTGTTGTATAAAACACCTGTCTCCGGATTGCATCTTCAAACTAAGGGCAACCATGGCATCCGTGACAGAGAGGGAGAAAGATCTGATGATTCTTATGGCATTGCACACGGTCAGTGTGATCCAGAGTGACTTGACACAATGGGCCAAGCAAGCTGTACAAACAAAATGGAAAAAACACAGGACGTCTTATTTAATGAAAGGGGTTGCAGTCTGCCGTGAAGCATTCATCCATGTATACGGGTAAGAGTCTAGCTACAGTTTCAGATATTACAGGTTTTTAAATTAGTCAGAAAGTTGTTTTCATTGCAAGTTAAAGCTTACTGTTAGCTAGCTAGCTGATGTTAGGTGGTTGGCTCACTAGCTAACATTACGTGTATGATCTGTGTAGTAATATTATCCCAGAAAGCCATTTGCATTGCTAGTTATAGCCTAATGTTAGCTAGACAACATTGAACCTATTTGATTAACTAGCTAGCTATGACAATCGGTTTGTATTGCTAGTACTCTATAGATTGGGATTATGGTTCATTGTTTAGCTAGCTAGCTAGCTAAATGTCTAAACAAAAGACTCCACTTCGTCAGATGATTAAATCAAATAGAATTGTATTGGTCACATACACGTGTTTAGCCGATATAATTATTGCGGGTGTAGCGAAATGCTTGTGCTTCTAAAGGACACCACTACTAAAGGACACCAATGAGAAGAAGAGACCTGCTTGGGCCAAGAAAAACGAGCAATGGACATTAGACCGGTGGAAATTTGTCCTTTGGTCTGGAGTCCAAATTTGATATTTTTGGTTCCAACTGCCGTGTCTTTGTGAGACGCGGTGCGGGTGAACGGATGATCTCTGCATTTGTAGTTCCCACTGTAAAACATGTAGGAGGAGGTGTTATGGTGTGGGGGTGCATTTGCTGGTGACACTGTCTGTGATTGATTTACAATTCAAGGCACACTTAACTAGCATGGCTACCACAGCATTCTGCAGCGATACGTCATCCCATCTGGTTTGGGCTTAGTGGGACTATCATTTGTTTTTCAACAGGACAATGACCCAACACACCTCCAGGCTGTGTAAGGGCTATTTTACCAAGACGGAGAGTGATGGAGTGCTGCATCAGATGACCTGGCCTCCACAATCCCCCGACCTCAACCCAATTGAGATGGTTTGGGATGTGTCGGGCGGCAGAGTGAAGGAAAAGCAGCCAACAAGTGCTCAGCATATGTGGGAACTCCTTCAAGACTGTTGGAAAAGCATTCCAGGTGAAACTGGTTGAGATAATGCCAAGAGTGTGCAAAGCTGTCATAAAGGCAAAGGGTGGCTATTTGAAGAATCTCAAATATAAAATAGATTTTGATTTGTTTAACACTTTTTTGATTACTACAGGATTCCATGTGTGTTATTTTATAGTTTTGATGTCTTCAGAGTTTTCTGGTGAGAGTAAATGAATAGATTTCTGTCAGCTTGGTGTGCATCATATTAAAGCATCTGTCCCTGTTGTTTTAACACAACACACTTCAGAGACAAAAATAATAATCTGAAGGAACTCAATGAGCTTCTCTCTCTCTTTCATCTCCACAACATCTGCCTGCTGCAAGCTTTCTTATCACTCACTCAGTGCTGCCGTGACAACACATCTTTCAGCACTCAGAACTGTGTCTTTTAAAACACAGCAGCAGCAATGGGTATATTGAAATGTGCAATGGCTATACGGAAGGAATGTTTAACTTTGGCACCTTAGAGAAACAATGAACCTTCAGGTTTAACCTGATCCTAGGCTGCTCTAACCTCACAAAGCAGCCTGATCTCGTGAGCTTCCGTAGAAGCACACGATATCAGGCAGCATTGCGAGGCTAAGTCTACTCTGCTTGGTTCATCAACTGGAATCTTGTCATAGTTCTGAGAGAGAAGTATAGAGAAGGAGAGAGAGTGAGAAACTAGGAGTATAGTTTTAATCTCATTTTAAAGCAGGAATCCTTAATGGTGAAACTGCCACGTTCGTTTGGGATATTACAACAACAAAGAAGTTACTGCAGACAACGAACACTGTATTTGTTCCCTCTGACATCAATTGCACGTGCGATAGAACAGCAGAATATGTACAGAAGTTGTTTTTTTTGGCACACTGTTCGACACCTCGATCACCTCCGTTTCGTCCACAAAACAAAAACAATTACAAAGGTGCTGGAATGGACCGTGGCATTGTTTCCCCTAATGTGGACTCCATCTTTAATGAGTTGAGCATGGCTAACTGTGTGCAGGTATTCTTACTGCACTGAACTCCCAGCAGAATCATAAGTGAAGTTATGTTAAGTTAAGCTGTCGTAGAGTCTGTTTCTGAGTCTCTATCTCTGTCTCTCTGACTTTGCAGTCCACTCACACAGGCTTAGGGTTATGCTTTGAACTAACACAACAGTCTCCTCACTGATGGTTGTGGAGGCTAAGTAGCCTCCACTGTTTCCAGCCCCTAAACAATTTTTTCCCCTCATCACAGCCTCCTCTAGCTCCACACTGGCTGCTCTGTTTGGCCTCTGTGACCAATAAATTTGCACCTGTTCCAGCTCTCTCTCTTTCTTAGCCCGACTAATTCTTTCTCTTTATTTCTTTCCTCCACGTTTTGTTTCTTCTCACTGCGTCGAGGTGCCTTTGAGAAAATCCACTGGCAGCTAGTGCTATTCAAATTCCCCCAACAATGGATTGAGTGAGGAAAACATACTGCTTGTTAAAGTGTAGATTGTTCCTTTCTCTTTTTGTCCTTCCCCTCTCTGTCTTTCCTTCTCTCTCGCTCCCTCTCCCTCTCTCACACCCTTTCTCTCACTTTCTCTCTCTCCCCCTCTCTCCTTCTCTCTTTATGTTAATGTATTACATTTTCATTTACATTTTCGTCATTTAGCAGACGCTCTTATCCAGAGCGACTTACAAATTGGTGCATTCACCTTATGATAGCCAGTGGGACAACAACTTTACAATTATTATTATTTTTATTTTTTGGGGGGGTGGCGTAAGGGGGGATAGAAGGATTACTTTATCCTATCCCAGGTATTCCTTAAAGAGGTGTATGCTGTATGTATGCTGCATGCCTACATACGTTCAGCTGAGTTAGTGTTTATTATAGTTTCTATGATGCTATATTAGTGAGGAAGTATAGTAGCTCTCAAAGATTCCAGTCGCAAATGGTTTGCTCATCCTTGGCACATTTGCTGAGATTTGTTAAAATAAAGATATCGTTGCACTGCGTCAGGCAGACGGGAATGCTAGAAAGTCCTGAACCAGAACAGAAACGGTGAGGGCCATATACTGGAGTAGACACTAGCCGAGCATAAAGGAAAGATATCAGCACTGAACGCCTGTCATGGAGGGAGGGAGGAAGAAATCAAGCGAGAGAGCGAGAGAGATGGGTGAGTGACAGAGAGAGCCAGAGAGGCAGTGAAGGGTGTCAATATATTATAAAATTGAATTAAAGTATAATTATGGAAATCATTACCTGACACTTCTGCGGTGGGGTTTGGTTAATTCACTGAACAATCCTTCAGTGAATGGACTGTGTCTTAAGACTTTTTTGCTAAGGGTGACTGACTTTCTGTATGAGAGATAGGAGCAGAATTCATAATAGTTTGAGGTTTCATGTTTTATTTTTCACATGCACAAGTACAGTGAAATTCTTAACTTGCAAGCCCTACCCAACAGTGCAGTACTCAATATCAAAATAGTATACAAAAAATTAAACACGAAAAGTAAAAAATAAGAGAGAAAGCTATACCAAATTGACAATGTGCAGGGATACTGGACTATTTGAGGTAGATAAGTACATGTTGGCAGGGATTAGGAGAAAGTGACTGGTAGCCGGATAAATAATAGTAATAATGATAGCAAACAGATGTGGTGGGTGTGTGTATATGTGGTGGTGAGCGTGTGTCTGTAAGTGTGTGGGTGTGTGTACAAGAGTGTCAGTGAATTCGGAACCTGACTTTTTCAAAAATTTTACATTACAGCCGTATTATAAAATAAAAAAATAAAACAATCCTCATCAATCTACACACAATACCCCATAATGACAAAGCATTTTTTTTTTGCACATTTATTACAAATAAAAAACGGAAATATTACATTTACATAAGTATTCAGACCCTTTACTCAGTACTTTGCTGAATCACCTTTGGCAGCGATTACAGCCTCGAGTCTTCTTGGGTATGACACTACAAGCTTGGCACACCTGTATTTGGGGAGTTTCTCCTATGCTTCTCTGCAGATCCTCTCAAGCTCTGTCAGGTTGGATGGGGTGTGTCGATGCACAGCTATTTTCAGGTCTCTCCAGAGATGTTCGATCAGGTTCAAGTCCGGGCTCTGGCTGGGCCACTCATGGACATTCAGAGACTTGTCCTGCTGTGTGCTTAGGGTCGTTGTCCTGTTTTTGCTTCGTCATTATGGGGTATTGTGTGTAGACTGATGAGATCAAAAAACGATTTAATCAATTTTAGAATAAGGCTGTAAATGTGGAAAAAGTCAAGGGGTCTGAATACTTTCCAAATGCACTGTATATGTAAACAGGGCTGAAAAGTGACTGGTAGCAGGAATATATAAATACTTATGGTAACATACTAATAGTCATGTAGCCTAGCGGTTAGAGCTTTGGGCCAGTAACTGAAAGGTTGCTGGTTCAAATCCCAGAGCTGACTAGTTGAAAAATCTGTTGATGTGGCCTTGAGCAAGGCACTTAACCCTAATTGCTCATGTAGTGTAAGTTGCATTGGATAAGAGTGTCTGCTAAATCACTCAAGTGTAAAACAGGAATAATATTGACCCGTAGCAGGATAAATAGAAAGATACTAATGGTAATGGAAATCAATGAACAGCAGCGTAGTGGTAGTAATACATCTAACCAATAATTATTTGAATCAATGATGCCCAAGCAATGTCTACCTAGTTTGATCTAAGTAGCCTACACATCAGCAATTTATAAGCTGGGGGTGTCATTAGACATCAATTGTATTTGGGGGTGTCATCAAATGTATCTGACCACTGACAAAAAGGTTATGTAGAATATGTTTGTTACTGCTTAGGCTTAATGGGTGTTTGAGTCATACTTCTCCTTTCTTTGTATTGAAAGACAAAGTATATCATATGGTAAACAAGGCATAATTATTTTTAATCAATATACTTTAGTAGCATCATGCATCTTTATACACAATGTGTTTCAAATAACAAGCCTGTGATTAAATGAAGAGAAGCTGTGAAGTAAATAAAGACAGACAGACAGACTGTGAGGGTGTCTAACTAATCTAAAATGTGATGTGTTCTTTTTCAAAACCGGTATGCCACTTCAACTACACAGTAAATCCATCATCTCTATCTGCATGACTTAAAAATAAACACAACATGATCCAATACAAAGCCCTTGACCCTTTGTATGTGTCACTTAATTACTTCTTATATGCTTGCTTACTTAATTACTTACTTAGGTCCATCACCTCTCTAGGAACGTAGAAGCGTAGGAGATAACTGCTAACTTTCCTGCAATACAAACATTTCACTCTTTCCTGAAGACACCACCTTGACTCCACCACTCATCTCTTCACACATCCTAGTATTTAAAGACAGCTGAACATCTTCTATTTGGGGAATATCCAAATAAAGTGTTAACAAAATAACCACCTATCTTTGTCCCAGTGTTGGTGACAGCTGATAGGGTGTCGTACAGTCATCCTACCAGTGACCTATAGGCCATAAAGCTCTATTACAGCCTGGCCATGTCATCTCCTGTCAGTTTGTGTCCAAACAGCATCTGACCCAGCCTTCCACTGCCTACCGACCTCTCAGGCAGACAGACTGTCTCTATCTAAGCCCACTGTATTAGAAACCATAGCCCTATACCTCCATCTATTCTCACTATATTAGGAACCATACCCCCATCTGTACTTTATAACCACACAGATACAGGTGTACTGGTACAGTACCTCAATGCTACTGAGCCAATCAACTCAAGGGTTTGTATGTTGTTGTGTCATCATGTATAAGCCCTTGACATAGCCAGAGGAGATGTGCACAGTAAAACCTGACCATTTGGTAAAACTAGATAATCAGCCGTGGAGCCTGATATCATCATGATGGTTGGGATGACAACATCCACGACCCAGCAGGATGTCAATGTCGTTGGGATCATGATTCTGAAAAGGATGCTTGCATAAACACACACACAACCACAAACAGATGGATAAGCAAGGTTATATCAGGATGCAGGTAACCTAAGGTGAACTCTTACCAGATAAAACAAGGGTAAACAAAACACAAACACTATCAGTTTACTAATCCAACATAATCCTGCCATGACAAGTCTGTGATTATCTTCCAATATTCAACTGCACTCTATTACTTGCATATTAAGCAATAGCCATTCAACCATTGCTGCTTATTTGAACAAATAACAAACACACACACACACACACACACACACTGTATATACAACAAACCAATCAGAATATTCAACATGTTGCTAATCCGAAAAATTACTGAACAAAAATATAAGCGCAACATGTAAAGTGTTTGTCCCATGTTTCATGAGCTGAAATAAAAGATCCCAGAAATGTTCCATTCGCACAAAAAACATTTCTCTCAAATGTTGTGCAAACATTTGCATAAAGCCCTGTTAGTGAACATTTCTCCTTTGACAAGATGATCCATCCACCTGACAGGTGTGCCGTATCAAGAAGCTGATTAAAACCTCTTCTGAATAGGACCCTTCATCTCAATTTCTAACTAAAATGACATATCCAAATCTAACCTGAGGCAAGGATATGCATATTCTTGATACTATTTGAAAGGAAACACTTCTACATTTGTGGAGATGTGAAATTAATGTAGGAGAATATAGCACAATAGATCTGGTAAAAGATAAAACAAAAAACAAAAAATACATTTTCTATTTTTATTTTATCATCTTTGAAATGCAAAATAAGGCCATACATTGAGATAGGAAGCTGGGGCCAATTTAGATGTTGTTTCAGACTGAAACATTCAAGAATGAGAGAGCTACATAATATTTAGTATGAAGTCTCCCTGGTGTCCCTCACGAGTTTGCCCAAATGTACCCAAGTGGCCTCCAAGTGGCCAAATTGGTCAATTAATACATTTTAAAGTACATAACTATAGAGAACATACAAAAATGCTTTGGTAATAAAAATGTTTATTTTACACACAAAGATGAAGGGGACTGTACTTTCCAGTCATGTCCAGCTGAGGTCCTGGCTGCCTTTTAGGTCAGAATGTTGGTGGAAGTGGCCCCACATCATCCTCTAGCACAGTGTGCCAACAGTCCTCTCCCTCGGTGGTAGTTGCCGCTGGTGCGCTGGGGCTCCTCCACTTCTGGTCTGGCCTCTTCACACCTCTAGATGGCCGGGCGGGGGTGGGTGTGGAGCCAGAGACAGCAGCAGGGGTCAGACTGGAGGAACCAGTTCCTACATTTGAATGAGTGGGGGATGGAAGACTTGAATGTGGTCTCTTTGGAGTTGGCTCCCAGAGGTCATCTCTACCACTATTGAGGATTTTTTTTAAAGTCAGATAGAACTCAAGTTTACTATTACTTATTTTATTTAACCTTTATTTTAGCAGGGGGTGAGCCCTGCATCAATACTTTTACAGATGAGCCCTGCATCAATACATCAAATACACAACACATATCTATAAACATATATATTATATAGAGTAAGGGGAACACAATCACTATAATGAAATATGTGGACCAATAGTTAATAAGACACTCAAAAACCACAGCCACAGCATGTCATAGCCAAAAAATCAAATCAAATTGTATTTGTCACATACACGTGTTTAGTAGATGTTATAGCGTGTGTAGCGAAATGCTTGTGCTTCTAGCTCCGACAGTGCAGTAATATCTAACAATTTCACAACATATACCCAATACACACAAAACTAGTAAGGAAAGGTATTTCATAATATATACATATATGGACAAGCAATGACAGAGCGGCATGGACTAAGATACAGTAGAATATTATAGAATAGAATCAGTATATACATATGAGATGAGTAATGCAAGATATGTAAACATGATTAAAGTGACTAGTGTTCCATTTCTTAAAGTGGCCAGTGATTTCAAAAGGCAGCAGCATCCTACAGTGTGGCTATTTAACAGTCTGATGGCCTTGAGATAGAAGCTGTTTTTCATTCTCTCGGTCCCAGCTTTGATGCACCTGTACTGACCTCGCCTTCTGGATGATAGTGGGGTGAACAGGCAGTGGCTCGGATGGTTGATGTCCTTGATTATCTTTTTGGCCTTCCTGTGACATCGGGTGCTGTATGTGTCTTTGAGGGCGGGAAGTTTTCCCCCGGTAATGCATTCGGCAGACCGCATTACCCTCTGGAGAGCCCTGCGGTTGCGGGTGGTGCAGTTGCCGTACCAGGCGGTGATACAGCCCGACAGGATGCTCTCAATTGTGCATCTGTAAAAGTTTGTGAGGGTTTTAGGTGCTAAGCCGAATTTCTTCAGCGTCCTGAGGTTAAAGAGGCTCTGTTGCGCCTTCTTCACCACACTGTCTCCTTGGGTGGACCATTTCAATTTGTCGGTGATGTGTACGCCAAGGAACAAAGCTTTCCACCTTCTCCACTGCGGTCCCGTCGATGTGGATAGGGGGGTGCACCCTCTGCTGTTTCCTGAAGTCCACGATCATATCCTTTGTTTTGTTGATGTTGAGTGAGAGGTTATTTTCCTGGCACCACACTCCCAGAGCCCTCACCTCCTCCCTGTAGGCGGTCTCGTCATTGTTGGTAAACAAGCCTACTACTGTTGTGTCATCTGCAAACTTGACGATTGAGTTGGAGGCGTGCTTGGCCACGCAGTCATGGGTGAACAGGGAGTACAGGAGGGGGCTGAGCACACACCCTTGTGGGGCCCCAGTGTTGAGGATCAGCAAAGTGGGGATGTTGTTTCCTACCTTCACCACCTGGGGGCGGCCCGTCAGGAAGTCCAGGACCCAGTTGCACAGGGCGGGGTTCAGACCCAGGGCCTCGAGCTTAATGATAAGCTTGGAGGGTACTATGGTGTTGAATACTGAGCTATAGTCAATGAACAGCATTCTTACATAGGTATTCCTCTTGTCCAGATGGGATAGGGCAGTGTGCAGTGTGATGGCGATTGCATCGTCTGTGGATCTATTGGGGCGGTAAGCAAATTGAAGTGGGTCTAGGGTGACAGGTAAGGTAGAGGTGAAATGATCCTTGACTAGTCTCTCAAAGCACTTCATGATGACAGAGGTGAGTGCTACAGGGCGATAGTCATTTAGTTCAGTTACCTTTGCTTTCTTGGGTACATGAAGGTGCTTCAACAAAGTACTCAGTAAATGGTCTGAATACTTATGTAAATGTAGTGAGGGAAAAAAGTATTTGATCCCCTGCTGATTTTGTACGTTTGCCCACTGACAAAGAAATGATCAGTCTATAATTGTAATGGTAGGTTTATTTGAACAGTGAAAGACAGATTAACAACAAAAAAATCCAGAAATACGCAATGTTATCAATTGATTTGCATTTTAATGAGGGAAATAAGTATTTGACCCCCTCTCAATCAGAAAGATTTCTGGCTCCCATGTGTCTTTTATACAGGTAACGAGCTGAGATTTGGAGCACACTCTTAAAGGGAGTGCTCCTAATCTCAGTTTGTTACCTGTATAAAAGACCTGTCCACAGAAGCAATCAATCAATCAGATTCCAAACTCTCCACCATGGCCAAGACCAAAGAGATCTCCAAGGATGTCAGGGACAAGATTGTAGACCTACACAAGGCTGGAATGGGCTACAAGACCATCGCCAAGCAGCTTGGTAAGAAGGTGACAACAGTTGGAACAATGGAAGAAACACAAAAGAACTGCCAATCTCCCTTGGCCTGGGTCTCCATGCAAGATCTCAACTCATGGAGTTGCAATGATCATGAGAACGGTGAGGAATCAGCCCAGAACTACACGGGAGGATCTTGTCAATGATCTCAAGGCAGCTGGGACCATAGTGTCGTATCGGGTGAATGGTGGCAATTATTGCTGATAAACAAAGGAGTCCGCTCATACTGAACTTTGATCATAAGGTTTATTCATATCAAAAGCTTCAGCATAAGTGACAGATGACATGACATCCGGAGAGCGACGCCTCAGAATGGCCGCTCTGCCTTCTCCTTCGTTTAGCCCCTACTTATAAACAATGCAAAAAGATGGGTGGCTCCCTCTTCTGGCCAATCACCAGTCTCCCCTGGGGCGTCACCCTCCAAACGGCTACATTCAAACTTAAGATAAACAGTTCTTCTTTGTCCCTCAAGACTAGTCATAATCGTCATACACGACAATAGTCACCAAGAAAACAATTGGTAACACACTACGCCGTGAAGGACTGAAATCCTGCATCGCCCACAAGGTCCCCCTGCTCAAGAAAGCACATATACATGCCCGTCTGAAGTTTGCTAATGAACATCTGAATGATTCAGAGGAGAACTGGGTGAAAGTGTTGTGGTCAGATGAGACCAAAATGGAGCTCTTTGGCATCAACTCAACTCGCCACGTTTGGAGGAGGAATGCTGCCTATGACCCCAAGAACACCATCCCCACCGTCAAACATGGAGGTGGAAACATTATGCTTTGGGGGTGTTTTTCTGCTAAGGGGAAAGGACAACTTCACCGCATCAAAGGACGATGGACGGGGCCATGTACCGTTAAATCTTAGGTGAGAACCTCCTTCCCTCAGCCAGGGCATTGAAAATGGGTCGTGGATGGGTATTCCAGCATGACAATGACCCAAAACACACGGCCAAGGCAACAAAGGAGTGGCTCAAGAAGAAGCACATTAAGGTCCTGGAGTGGCCTAACCAGTCTCCAGACCTTAATCTCTTAGAAAATCTGTGGAGGGAGCTGAAGGGTCGAGTTGCCAAACGTCAGCCTCGAAACCTTAATGACGTGGAGAAGATCTGCAAAGAGGAGTGGGACAAAATCCCACCTGTGATGTGTGCAAACCTGGTGGCCAACTACGAGAAACGTCTGACCTCTGTGATTGCCAACAAGGGTTTTGCCACCAAGTACTAAGTCACGTTTTGCAGAGGGGTCAAATACGTATTTCCCTCATTAAAATGCAAATCAATTTATAACATTTTTGACATGCGTTTTTCTGGATTTGTTTGTTGTTATTCTGTCTCTCACTGTTCAAATGAACCTACCATTAAAATTATAGACTGATCATTTCTTTGTCAGTGGGCAAACGTACAAAATCAGCAGGGAATCAAATACTTTTTTCCCTCACTGTAATTATGTAAATGTACATATTTCAGTTTCTAATTTATATATTTGCAAAAAATTAAATGTTTTTACTTTGTCAGTATGTGTGTGTGTGTGTGTGTGTGTGTGTGTGTGTAGATTGATGAAAAAACAACAATTTGGTCGATTTCGGAATGGGGCTGTAACGTGACAAGATGTGGAGGAGGTCGGGGGGTCTGAATACTTTCCGAATGCGCTAACGCAGGGAAACATTTTGTACTTTTAAACCATATTAATTGTGTGTTTTGTGTATCTATCTGAAAGTATGTGGACGCCCCTTCAAATTAGTTGATTCGGCTATTTCAGCCACACCCGTTGCTGACAGGTGTATAAAATTGAGCTAACAGCCATGCATTCTCCACTGACAAACATTGGCAGGACAATGGCCTTACTGATTAGCTCAGTGACTTTCAACGTGGCACTGTCATAGGATGCCTCCTTTCCAACAAGTCAGTTCGTGAAATTTCTGCCCTGCTAGAGCTGCCCCGGTCAAGTGCTGTTATTGTGAAGTGGAAACGTCTAGGAGTAACAACATCTCAGCCGCGAAGTGGTAGGCCACACAAGCTCACAGAATGGGACTGCCGAGTGCTGCAGTGTGTAGAGCGTAAAAATCACCTGTACTCGATTGCAACACTCACTACCGATTTCCAAACTGCCTCTGGAAGCAACGTCAGCACAAGAACTGTTAGTTGGGAGCTTCATGAAATAGGTTTCCATGTCCGAGCAGTCGCACGCAAGCCTAAAATCACCATGCGCAATGCCAAGCGTGGCTTCAGTGGTGTAAAGCTCGCCGCCATTGGACTGGATCAGTGGAAACATGTTCTCTGGAGTGATGAATCACGCTTCACCATTAGGCAGTCCGACAGACAAATCTGGGTTTGGCGGATGCCAGGAGAACGCTACCTGCCCCAATGCGTAGTGCCAAATGTAAAGTTTGGTGGAGGAGGAATAATAGTCTGGGGCTGCTTTTCATGGTTTGGATTAGGCCCCTTTAGTTCCAGTAATGGTAGGTAATGGGAAATTCTAATGCTACAGCATACAATGACATTCTAGTCAATTCTGTTTCCATCTTTGTGGTAACAGTTTGGGGAAGGCCCTTTCCTGTTTCAACATGACAATGCCCCCATGCACAAAGCGAGGTCCGTATAGAAATGGTTTGTCGAGATCTGTGTGGAAGAACTTGACTGGCCTGCACAGAGCCCTGACCTCAACCCCATCGAACACCTTCGGGATGCATTGGAACGCCGACTGTGAGCCAGGCCTAATTGCCCAACATCCGTGCCCGACCTCACTAATGCTCTTGTGGCTGAATGAATGGATCAAGTCCCTGCAGCAATGTTCCAACATCTATTGGAAAGACTTCCCAGAAGAGTGGAGGCAATTATAGCAGCAAAGGGGGCACCAACTCCATATTAATGCCCATGATTTTGGAATGAGATGTTCGATGAGCAGGTGTCCACATTCTTTTGGTCATGTAGTATGAAAAATATATGCACTCACTAAAACTGTAAGTCGCTCTGGATAAGAGCGTCTGCTAAATGACTAAAATGTAAATGTAATGAACAATGGTGGCCATCTTGAAGCATGTGGGAACAGCAGACTGGGAAAGGGAGAGATTGAATATGTCCATAAACACACCTGCCAGCTGGTCTGTGCATGCTCTGAGGACACGGCTAGGGATGCCGTCTGGGCCGGCAGCCTTGCAGGGGTTAACATGCTTAAAATGTCTTAATCACGTCGGCCATGGAGAAGGAGAGGCCACAGTCCTTGGTAGTGGGCCTCGTCAGTGGCACTGTGTTATCCTCAAAGCGGGCGAAGAAGGTGTTTAGCTTGTCTGGAAGGGAGAAATCGGTGTCGGCGACGTGGCTGGTTTTCCTTTTGTAGTCCGTGATTGTCTGTAGACCCTGCCACAGACGTCTCGTGTCTGAGCTGTTGAATTGCGACTCCACTTTGTCTCTATACTGATGTTTTGCCAGTTTAATTGCCTTGCGGAGTGAGTAGCTAGACTGTTTGTATTCTGCCATACTCCCAGTCACCTTGCCATGGTTGAATGCGGTGGTTCGCGCTTTCAGATTTGCGCGATTGCTGCCATCTATCCACGGTTTCTGGTTAGGGTAGGTTTTAATAGTCACAGTGGGCAGAACATCACCTTTACACTTCCTGATAAACTCAGTCACCATTTCAGTGTATTAGTCTAAATTATTTTCGCAAGCTACCCGGAACATATCCCAGTCTGCGTGATCAAAACAATCTTGAAGCGTGGATTCCGATTGGTCAGACCAGCATTGAATAGTCCTTAGCACGGGTACTTCCTGTTTGAGTTTCTGCCTATAGGAAGGGAGAAGCAAAATGGAGTCATGGTCAGATTTGCCGAAAGGACGGCGGGGGAGGGACTTATAACCATCCCGGAAGTTCGAATAACAATGGTCGAGCATTTTGGCAGCGCGAGTACAATAGTCGATATGTTGATAGAACTTCGGCAGCCTAGTCCTCAAATTTGCTTTGTTAAAAAAAAACAGCTACAATAAATGCAGCCTCAGGATATGTGCTTTCCAGTTTGCATAAGGTCCAGTGAAGTTCTTTGAGGGCTGTCATGGTATTGGCTTGAGGGGGGGATATACACGGCCGTGACTATAACCAAATACAATTATTTTGGGAGAGAATACAGTCTGCATTTGACTGTGAGATATTCTAGGTTGGGTGAACAGAAGGACTCAAGTTCCTGTATGTTACTACAATTACACCATGAGTCGTTAATCATGAAACACACACCTCCGCCCTTCTGCTTATTTATTCCTGTCTGCGCGATGAACTGAGAACCCATCTGGCTGGACCGATATCGACAGAATATCCCAAGAGAGCCATGTTTCCGTGAAACAGAGTATGTTACAGGCCTTGATGTCTCTCTGGAAAGAAGCCCTTGCCCGTAGTTCGTCGATCTTGTTAACCAAAGACTGAACATTAGCGAGTAGTATATTTGGAAGCGGTGGCTGGTGTGCGTGCCTCCTAAGTTGAACTAACAGGTCGCTCCAAGTGCCTCTCCTCCGCCGGCGATGTTTTGGGTCAGCCGCTGGAATCAGTTCAGTTACCCTGGGGAGAGCAAACAAAGGATCTGCTTCGGGAAAGTCATATTCCTGGTCGTAATCCTGGTGAGTTACCGCCGCTCTGATATCCAGTAGTTTTTCCCGGCTGTATGTAATGATGCAAAACACTTTCTGAGCTAATATTGTGAAAAATTATACATAAAAAAACAAAATACTGCAAAGTTTCCTAAGAGCTAGTCGCGAGGCCACCATCTTCGTCGGCGCCAGGTAACATACACATAGGTTATGCTAATACATTGTATGCCTCAGGTCTAATACATAGTGAGGGAAAAAAGTATTTGATCCCCTGCTGATTTTGTATGTTTGCCCACTGACAAAAACATGATCAGTCTATAATTTTAATGGTAGGTTTATTTGAACAGTGAGAGACAGAATAACAACAACAAAAATCCAGAAAAACGCATGTCAGAAATGTTATAAATTGATTTGCATTTTAATGAGGGAAATAAGTATTTGACCCCCTCTGCAAAACATGACTTAGTACTTGGTGGCAAAACCCTTGTTTCTTGTAGTTGGCCACCAGGTTTGCACACATCTCAGGAGGGATTTTGTCCCACTCCTCTTTGCAGATCTTCTCCAAGTCTTTAAGGTTTCGAGCCTGACGTTTGGCAACTCGAACCTTCAGCTCCCTCCACAGATTTTCTATGGGATTAAGGTCTGGAGACTGGCTAGGCCACTCCAGGACCTTAATGTGCTTCTTCTTGTGCCACTCCTTTGTTGCCTTGGCCGTGTGTTTTGGGTCATTGTCATGCTGGAATACCCATCCACGACCCATTTTCAATGCCCTGGCTGAGGGAAGGAGGTTCTCACCCAAGATTTAACGGTACATGGCCCTGTCCATCGTCCCTTTGATGCGGTGAAGTTGTCCTGTCCCCTTAGCAGAAAAACACCCCCAAAGCATAATGTTTCCACCTCCATGTTTGACAGTGAGGATGGTGTTATTGGGGTCATAGGCAGCATTCCTCCTCCTCCAAACACGGCGAGTTGAGTTGATGCTAAAGAGTTCGATTTGGTCTCATCACCCAGTTCTCCTCTGAATCATTCAGATGTTCATTGGCAAACTTCAGACGGGCCTGTATATGTGCTTCTTGAGCAGGGGGACCTTGCGGGCGCTGCAGGATTTCAGTCCTTCACGGCGTAGTGTGTTACCAATTGTTTTCTTGGTGACTATGGTCCCAGCTGCCTTGAGATCATTGACAAGATCCTCCCGTGTAGTTCTGGGCAATTCCTCACCGTTCTCATGATCATTGCAACTCCACGGGGTGAGATCTTGCATGGAGCCCCAGGCCGAGGGAGATTTACAGTTATTTTGTGTTTCTTCCATTTGCGAATAATCACACCAACTGTTGTCACCTTCTCACCAAGCTGCTTGGCGATGGTCTTGTAGCCCATTCCAGCCTTGTGTAGGTCTACAATCTTGTCCCTGACATCCTTGGAGTGCTCTTTGCTCTTGGCCATGGTGGAGAGTTTGGAATCTGTTTGATTGATTGCTTCTGTGGACAGGTGTCTTTTATACAGGTTACAAGCTGAGATTTGGAGCACTCCCTTTAAGAGTGTGCTCCTAATCTCAGCTCGTTACCTGTATAAAAGACACCTGGGAGCCAGAAATCTTTCTGATTGAGAGGGGGTCAAATACTTATTTCCCTCATTAAAATGCAAATCAATTTATAACATTTTTGACATGCGTTTTTCTGGATTTCTTTGTAGTTGTTCTGTCTCTCACTGTTCAAATAAACCTACCATTAAAATTATAGACTGATCATTTCTTAGTCAGTGGGCAAACGTACAAAATCAGCAGGGGATCAAATACTTTTTTCCCTCACTGTATATAGAAATCAAATAAAAATATCTCTAATGAATATGCAACCATTTAAACAACTGCATTAGAATGAGAAGCAAAAACGTATTTTACTTACTGATCTAAAAGTGGATATTTTCCCACCAAAAACCTTTCTTCCGCGCTGGAATCAAAACTGTGCTCACTCACAGAGTCCTCATTCATTCCGTGTCACTCTCCCGGTCAATTTCTGCAAAAACCTCATCCATATTTGTATAATTGGACTTTGATTTAGCTTTTCCACTCTTGGTAGCCATGTCTTTTACTTTTTCAGTTTTGAGAAAAGTTTGTAGGAGACAAAGAACCGCTGGGTAACGTAAACTACTGTGCGACATGTTTGCATTCCCCTTGAGAATGAACACTGTTGTGCACAGCTCCAGCATGATGGCTGATTGTCATACGAAGGGAGTTCACATACTGTGGGAAAGCCCAGCTCATTGGCTATCTTGCTAGCTATGTTTCAAAACGATAGGTGGTCATTGGACCAAGACAATGTCAATCAAGTGAACATCGCTGGTCTAATTGGTGTGTAATGATGGCTGACATTCATGGGCTAATCGATGTGTTGTGTAGCCAGTACGTAATGTAGAATGACGAAACATGTTTGGTTGCCTACTAGAGTGTGAAAGGATTACACAGAAACCAAACTTGACCGAGTTAAACAAAGTTTTGGCGATTTAGATTTCATCAAATGTTTTGTTGCAAGTTGAAAGAGTCGGAATTCATGCAAAACGCTGTATACAACATGGATCGTGTTAGGATATAAAAATGGATTTTATCAAACAAAAACATGCTACATGTTATCTCTGGGACCCTAAGGATGACAAATCAGAGCAAGATTACTGAATGTACAGTACCAGTCAAAAGTTTGGACACACCTACTCATTCAAGGGGTTTTCTTTATTTTTACTATTTTTTACATTGTAGAGTAATAGTGAAGACATCAAAACTATGAAATAACACATATGGAATCATGTAGTAAACAAAAAAGTGTTAAACAAATCAAAATATATTTTTGATTCTTCAAATAGTCACCCTTTGCCTTGATGACAGCTTTGCACACTCTTGGCATTCTCTCAACCAGCTTCATGAAGTAGTCACCTGGAATGCATTTCAATTAACAGGTATGCTTTGTTAAAAGTTAATTTTTGGATTTTTTCCTTCTTAATGCGTTTCAGCCAATCAGTTGTGTTGTGACAGGGTAGGGGTGCTATACAGAAGATAGCCCTATTTGGTAAAAGACCAAGTCCATATTATGGCAAGAACAGCTCAAATAAGCAAAGAGAAACGACAGTCCATCATTACTTTAAGACATGAAGGTCAGTCAATACGGAACATTTCAAGAACTTTGAAAGTTTCTTCAAGTGCAGTCGCAAAAACTATCAAGCGCTATGATGAAACCGGCTCTCATGAGGACCGCCACAGGAAAGGAAGACCCAGAGTTACCTCTGCTGCAGAGGATAAGTTAATTAGAGGTACCAGCCTCAGAAACTGCAGCCCAAATAAATGCTTCACAGAGTTCAAGTAACAGCCACATCTCAGCATCAACTGTTCAGAGGAGACTGCGTGAATCAGGCCTTCATGGTCGAATTGCTGCAAAGAAACCACTACTAAAGGACACCAATAAGAAGAATAGACTTGCTTGGGACAAGAAACACGAGCAATGGACATTAGACTGGTGGAAATCTGTCCTTCGGTCTGATGAGTCCAAATTTGAGATTTTTGGTTCCAACCGCTGTGTGTTTGTGAGACGCAGAGTAGGCGAACGGATTACATCCGCATGTGTGGATCCCACCGTGAAGCATGGAGGAGGTGGTGTGATGGTGTGGCGGTGCTTTGCTGGTGACACTGTCAGTGATTTATTTAGAATTCAAGGCACACTTAACCAGCATGGCTACCACAGCATTCTGCAGCGATACGCCATCCCATCTGGTTTGGGCTTAGTGGGACTATCATTTGTTTTTCAACAGGACAATGACCCAACACACCTCCAGGCTGAGTAAGGGCTATTTGACCAAGAAGGAGAGTGATGGATTGCTGCATCAGATGACCTGGCCTCCACAATTACCCGACCTCAACCCAATTGAGATGGTTTGGGATGAGTTTATTTTATTTATTTATTTATTTCACCTTTATTTAACCAGGAGTTGGACCGCAGAGTGAAGGAAAAGCAGCCAACAAGTGCTCAGCATCAGTGGGAACTCCTTCAAGACTGTTGGAAAATCATTCCAGGTGAAGCTGGTTGAGAGAATGCCAAGAGTGTGCAAAGCTGTCATCAAGGCAAAGGGTGGCTACTTTGAAGAATCTCAAATATGAAATATATTTTGATTTGTTTAACACTTTTTGGGTTACTACATGATTCCATATGTGTTATTTCATAGTTTTGATGTCTTCACTATTATTCTACAATGTAGAACATAGTAGGAGTAGGAGTGTCCAAACTTTTGACTGGTACTGTATATATCATTTTTCGGATTATCAACATGTTGAATATTCTGATTGGTTTGTTTGCAGTCCTCAGGTATATCTACATTCCACACAGAGGTGCGTGTTGTGCAGAGCAGAGCAGAGCAGATTGGGTTCTAGCAAGCTGTTAGCGTTACTGCTGCAATTAAAATTATGTTAGTTACAGTAATCAGCCCAGGCCTCAGTGCTGCATGGAGCAACAAATGGAAAATAGTGAGACAGACCTATATGATAAGGTCACTGTCCTACAAGCTCACAGCTTTCTGGGCCAAGGTAATTTATCACCGGGCTACTGCATTACCCGGCTGCAGCACTACGTTCTGTCAGTGACCTATACGCCCCATAAACCCACACCACAGAGTTCACACATACAGTAATGTCCTCCTAACGCTGCTTTTTTATCCTGAAAAAAGATGCTCTAAAGCTGCTCTATCAGTCCGCATCCTGTTTGTTTTGGTTTAAACTGTGCTTGACTCAGATAGGCTCATCTCAAAATGGATGGCTTTGGAGATGGAAGAAAACCAAACCCAAAATATTACTGTAGATTTTTACGATTCCCTCTTCTTAAAACATCTCCAAAATGTTAAATGTTTTGTTGTGCAACATGGTATGCATCCCGTCCTAGAAACGTATTGGTTTCTAACAGGAGTGGATACATTCCAAATCTGAAATAAAACATGTCGGACCACAAATGGTGTTAGTTCCCTGGTGGTTAGAATGTCTGGTAGAGGCCGTTCAGCAGCTTAACCTCAGCATATTTCCACAGTGTGTTTGGCCAGCCCTCAGGCCCCAATTCCCTTCACTGATAAATGGCCAGCGGTAATTTGAGGTGACGTATTCCCATCTCATACATTTCCTGCCTTAACTGTTAATAGATAATGTTGCTGTGTATGTGAGTGGAATCAGAATGCAGCTGGGGATGGAATTTGGTTTCTAGAGTGTTACAGCACTGTAGTGCAGGGTATATGGCCTTGGAATGGAAGTGGTTAATTATGCATGGTATTTGTAGTAATCATGTTGTTTGTCTCAATTGTGCACTTTTAAACTGTAAATTGTATGGATCAGGTCCAAAGCACATTGTGCCCCCTACGGAAAAAACATATCACATATGAAAACTTGTTTTTGGAACACTTCACAAGTGACATATCACATGTGAAATCAATTGTTTTAGAACACTTCACAAGTGACATTTCACATGTTAAAAGAAAAATGATTCATTATGATATACACACAGTGCTATTAACATAATGTTTTCAATTTACATATTTGACACACTGACATACATGACTACATTATGTATGTTTATTTATACAGAAATTATTATTCAACGTGTCCTCACCTGGGGCCTAATTTATAACCATTGCGTAAATTTAACACCAAATGTTTGAGTACACCATTTCTGAAAAGAAACTCCCAAAAAATATTGAGTTTTGTAAACTTGCCACATGGCATACATACAGTGGGATGGTGTTCTCTGGGTGATGAGAGGTGTTGCGTTTGCGCCAGACATAGCGTTTTCCTTGATGGCCAAAAAGCTCAATTTAAGTCTCATCTGACCCAGAGTACCTTCTTCCATATGTTTGGGGAGTCTCCCACATGCCTTTTGGCGAACACCAAACGTGTTTGCTTATTTTTTTCTTCAAGCAATGGCTTTTTTCTGGCCACTCTTCCGTAAAGCCCAGCTCTGTGGAGTGTACGGCTTAAAGTGGTCCTATGGACAGATACTCCAATCTCCGCTGTGGAGCTTTGCAGCTCCTTCAGAATGATCTTTGGTCTCTTTGTTGCCTCTCTGATTAATGCCCTCCTTGCCTGGTCCGTGAGTTTTGGTGGGCGGCACTCTCTTGGCAGGTTTGTTGTGGTGCCATATTCTTTAAATTTTTTAATAATGGATTTAATGGTGCTCCGTGGGATGTTCAAAGTTTCGTATATTTTTTTATAACCCAACACTGATCTGTACTTCTCCACAACCTTGTCCCTGACCTGTTTGGAGAGCTCCTTGGTCCGCTTGGTGCCACTTGCTTAGTGGTGTTGCAGACTCTGGGGCCTTTCAGAACAGGTGTATATATACTGAGATCATGTGAGACTTAGATTGCACACAGGTGGACTTTATTTAGCTAATTATGTGACTTCTGAAGGTAATTGGTTGCACCAGATCTTATTTAGGGGCTTCATAGCAAAGGGGGTGAATACATATGCACGCACCACTTTTCCGTTATTTATCTTTTAGAATTTCTTGAAACAAGTTATTTTTTTCATTTCACTTCACCAACTTGGGCTATTTTGTGTATGTCCATTACATGAAATCCAAATAAAATTAAATTTAAATTACAGGTTGTAATGCAACAAAATAGGAAAAACGCCAAGGGGGATGAATACTTTTGCAAGGCAGTGTATGCATGTTTCCCATTATAAATCAGACCTATCTTAAAACTGTGCATGCGTGAACACCCATCATTCACCCTTTATTGTGACAATAATGCCCTTATTTGCTGTATACCTTGAAAGTATTGGAATTAGGTCAAGACCGTATCTAAGGGAAATAACAATGGCGAACTTGATTAAATGTCTTTGGAGGTGTTGGCAGAATGTTTTCTTTTACAGTGACATTTACTGTAGGCCTATCTGACTGTTTCTGAAAGACAAAAACAATTGCAAATTGTTGTGGGCATGTAAACAGATAGTTTGAAAACAATAATGTTTTGCATTCACTTCTTCCAGAACCTAAATAAAAATAAAAAAAACTACAGTTGGCCTACTTACAGTGGTAGCCTACACACTTCAATGCAAAAGATAATAATAATAATAATAATAATATGCCATTTAGCAGACGCTTTTATCCAAAGCGACTTACAGTCATGCATGCATACATTTTTGTGTATGGGTGGTCCCGGGGCTCGAACCCACTACCTTGGCGTTTCAAGCGCCGTGCTCTACCAGTTGAGCTACAGATCAACTGTCTGTTCAACTGCTCTTTCCTCGTCAGACCATGTGTTCTCGCATACCCCGAGAGCATCTGGTCAGCACGGCGGTGGCACAGGAATCCTCATCTCTCCCAAGAAGACATTCTCTCTTATTCCCCTGACCCATCTGTCTATCTCCTCATTTGAATTCCATGCTGTCACAGTCACTAGCCCATTCAAGCTTAACATCCTTGTCATTTATTGCCCTCCAGGTTCCCTTGGAGAGTTCATCAATGAGCTTGACGCCTTGATAAGTTCCTTTCCTGAGGATGGCTCACCCCTCACAGTTCTGGGTGACTTTAACCTCCCTACGTCTGCCTTTGACTCATTTCTCTCTGCCTCCTTCTTTCCACTCATTTTCTCTTTTGACCTCACCCTCTCACCGTCCCCCCCTACTCACAAGGCAGGCAATACGCTTGACCTCATATTTACTAGATGCTGTTCTTCTACTAATCTCACTGCAACTCCCCTCCAAGTCTCCGACCACTACTTTGTATCCTTTTCTCTCTCGCTCTCCTCCAACACTACTCAATCTGCCCCTACTCAGATGGTAATGTGACGTCGCAACCTTCGCTCTCTCTCTCCCGCTACTCTCTCCTCTTCCATCCTATCATCTCTTCCCTCTGCTAAATCCTTCTCCCTCCGATCTCCTGATTCTGCCTCCTCAACCCTCCTCTCCTCCCTTTCTGCATCTTTTGACTCTCTATGTCCCCTATCCTCCCGGCCGGCTCGGTCCTCCCCCCCTGCTCCGTGGCTTGAAGACTCATTGCGAGCTCACAGAAGAGGGCTCCGGGCAGCCGAGCAGAAATGGAGGAAAACTAGACTCCCTGCGGACCTGTCATCTTTTCAATCCCTCCTCTCTACATTCTCTTCCTCTGTTTCCGCTGCCAAAGCCACTTTCTACCACTCTGAATTTCAAGCCTCTGCCTCTAACCCTAGGAAGCTCTTTGCCACCTTCTCCTCCCTGCTGAATCCTCCTCCTTCTCCTCCTCCCTCCTCCCTCTCTGTGGATGACTTCGTCAACCATTTTGAAAAGAAGGTTGACGACATCAGATCCTCATTTATTAAGTCAAATGACACCGCTAGTCCTGCTCACACTGCCCTACCCTATGCTTTTACTTCTTTCTCCCCTCTCTCTCAAGATGAAATCTTGCGACTTGTGATGGTCGGCCGCCCAACAACCTGCCCGCTTGACCCTATCCCCTCCTCTCTTCTCCAGACCATTTCCGGAGAATTTCTCCCTTACCTCACCTCGCTCATCAACTCATCCTTGACCGCTGGCCATGCCCTTCCGTCTTCAAGAGAGCGAGAGTTGCACCCCTCCTCAAAAAACCTACACTCGATCCCTCCGATGTCAACAACTACAGACCAGTATCCCTTCTTTCTTTTCTCACCAAAACTCTTGAGCGTGCCGTCTCTAGCCAACTCTCCTGCTATCTCTCTCAGAATTAACTTCTTGATCCAAACCAGCCAGGTTTCAAGACTGGTCATTCAACTGAGACTGCTCTTCTCTGTGTCACGGAGGCTCTCCGCACTGCTAAAGCTAACTCTCTCTCCTCTTCTCTTATCCTTCTAGACCTATCCGCTGCCTTTGATACTGTGAACCATCAGATCCTCCTCTCCACCCTCTCCGAGTTGGGCATCTCCGGCGCTGCTCACTCTTGGATTGCGTCCTACCTGACAGGTCACCCCTACCAGGTGGCGTGGCGAGAATCTGTCTCCGCACCACGTGCTCTCACCACTGGTGTCCCCCAGGGCTCAGTTCTAGGCCCTCTCCTATTCTCTCTATACACCAAGTCACTTGGCTCTGTCATATCCTCACATGGTCTCTCCTATCATTGCTACGCAGATGACACACAATAAATTTTCTCCTTTCCCCCTTCTGATAACCAGGTGGTGAATCGCATTTCTGCATGTCTGGCAGACATATCAGTGTGGATGTCGGATCACCACCTCAAGCTGAACCTCGGCAAGACGGAGCTGCTCTTCTTCCCGGGGAAGGAAAGCCCGCTCCATGATCTCGCCATCACGGTTGACAACTCCATTGTGTCCTCCTCCCAGAGTGCAAAGGACCTTTGCGTGACCCTAAACAACACCCTGTCGTTCTCCGCTAACATCAAAGCGGTGACCCGATCCTGCAGGTTCATGCTCTACAACATTTGCAGAGTATGACCCTACCTTACACAGAAAGCGGCACAGGTCCTAATCCAGGCACTTGTCATCTCCCGTCTGGATTACTGCAACTCGCTGTTGGCTGGGCTACCTGTCTGTGCCATTAAACCCCTACAACTTATCCAGAACGCTGCAGCCCGTCTGGTGTTCAACCTTCCCAAGTTCTCTCATGTCACCCCGCTCCTCCGCACACTCCACTGGCTTCCAGTTGAGGCTCGCATCTACTACAAGACCATGGTGCTTGCCTACGGAGCTGTGAGGGGAACGGCACCTCCTTACTTTCAGACTCTGATCAGACCCTACACCCAAACGAGGGCACTATGTTAATTCACCTCTGGCCTGCTAGCTCCCCTACCTCTACAGAAGCACAGTTCCCGCTCAGCCCAGTCAAAGCTATTCGCTGCTCTGGCACCCCAATGGTGGAATAAGCTCCCCCACGATGCCAGGACAGCGGAGTCACTGACCACCTTCCGGAGACACTTGAAACCCTACCTCTTTAAGGAATACCTGGAATAGTATAGAGTAATCCTTCTACCCCCCCCCCCCCCCCCCCCCCTACATAAAAGAAGAAAAAGAAAAGTGGTTGTCCCACTGGCTATCATAAGTAGAATGCACCAATTTGTAAGTCGCTCTGGATAAGAGCGTCTGCTAAATTATGTAAATGTAAAAGAAATTATATTCGATGTTTTCAACGGCACTCCCTGTCGGACGCATAGGCTAGGCTAGAGCAAAAACTTGAAATTATAATAGCATATCTAATAGGCCCAATTAAATCAGATGTGCATGGTCATTTGTTGTATTGCTACTTCGGGAATATTAACTTATCACGGCCAGAAAAGGTGAGGAATTTATTCTGCAATGAGTATGATATACAGTGCCTTCAGAAAGAATTCACACCCCTTGACGTTTTTTTGTCAACGATCTACACAAAATGCTCTAATGTCAAAGTGGAAGAAAGCATTTAACATTTATAAAAAAATTATGAAAAATATAACAGTAATATACAGTATCTTGATTGGATATGTATTCAACCCACTGAGTCAATACATGTTAGAATCACTTTTGGTGGCAATTACAGTTATGAGTCTTTCTGGTTAAGTCTCTAAGAGTTCCACAAGTGGACTTTGAAACATTTGCCCATTATTCTTTTCAAAATTCTTCAAACTCTGTCAAATTGGTTGTTGATCATTGCCAGACAACCATTTTCAGGTCTTGCCATACGATTTTCAAGCAGATTTAAGTCAAAACTATAACTCGGCCACTCAGGAATATTCACTGTCTTCTTGGTAAGCAACTCCAGTCTAGATTTGGCCTTGTGCTTTAGGTTACTGTCCTGCTGAAAGGTGTATTCATCTTTCAGTGTCTGGTGGAGAGCAAAGTAAACCAGGTTTTCCTCTAGGATTATCTTTATGCTTAGCTCCATTCCATTATTTTTTTATCCTGAAAAACTCCCCAGTCCTTAACGATTACAAGCATACCCATAACATGATGCAGCCACCACTGTGCTTGAAAAAGATTTGATTGGAATTGCTCCAAACATAAGACTTTTGTATTCAGGACAAAAATAGTTTAGCCACATTTTTTGCAGTATTACTTCAAATCAAATTTTATTTGTCACATGCGCCGAATACAAAAGGTGTAGACCTTACAGTGAAATGCTTACTTACAAACCCTTAACGAACAATGCAATTTTAAGAAAGAATAACAACAACAACAACAAAAAATACATAAAAAAAATAAATAAGAAGAAATAAAAGTTACAAATATTTAAAGAGCAGGAGTAAAATAACAATAGCGAGGCAATAGAGGGTACCGGTACCGAGTTAATATGTGGGGGCACCGGTTAGTCAAGGTAATTGAGGTAATATGTACATGTGGGGGGGGGGGGCAATGCAAATAGTCTGGGTAGCCATTTGATTAGATGTTCAGGAGTCTCTTATGGCTTGGGGGTACAAGCTCTTTAGAAGCCTCTTGGACCTAGACTTGGCGCTCCGGTACCGCTTGCTGTGCGGTAGCAGAGAGAACAGTCTATGACTAGGGTGGCTGGAGTCTTTGACAATTTTTAGGGCCTTCCTCAGACACCGCCTGGTATAGAGGTCCTGGATGGCAGGAAGCTTGGCCCCAGTGATGTAGTGGGCCATATGCACTACCCTCTGTAGTGCCTTGCGGTCGGTGGCCGAGCAGTTGCCATACCAGGCAGTGATGCAACCAGTCAGGATGCTCTCGATGGTGCAGCTGTATAACTTTTTTGAGGATCTGAGGACCCATGCCAAATATTTTCAGTCTCTTTAGGGGGAATAGGTTTTGTCGTGCACTCTTCACGACTGTCTTGGTGTGCTTGGACCATGTTAGTTTGTTGGTGATGTGGACACCAAGGAACTTGAAACTCTCGACCTTCTCCACTTGCGACATGGGGCCATGCATTAACATGCTGAAACATGAGGTGATGGTGTCAGATGAATGGCACAACAATTGGCCTCAGGATCTCATCACGATATCTCTGTGCATTCAAATTGCCATCGATAAAACGCAATTGTGTTCGTTTTCCGTAGCTTATGCCTGCCCATACCATAACCCACCAACAATATGGGGCACTCTGTTGACAACTTTGACATCAGCAAACCGCTCGCCCACACGAAGCCATACATGTCTTCCATCTGCCCCGTACAGGTAAAACCAGGATTAATCTGTGAAAAGCACACTTCTCCAGCGTGCCAGTAGCCATCGACGGTGAGCATTTGCCCACTGAAGTCGGTTACGACGCCAAAATGCAGTCAGGTCAAGACCCTGGTGAGGACGACGAGCACACAGATGTTGTAATTGTATTTATTAAGGATCTCCATTAGCTGCTGCCAAGGCAGCAGCTACTATTCCTGGGGTCCAGCAAAATTAAGGCAGTTATACCATTTTAAAAACATTACAATACAGATCAGCTTCCCTGAGACGGTTTCTGACATTTTGTGCAGAATTTTATTCGGTTGTGCAAACCCACAGTTTCATCAGCTGTCCAGCTGGCTGGTCTCAGTATCATGTTTTCACATATCCTCACATGTTGTCACATTAACTTCACATAAAATCACGTGATCACGAGATCACGTGTTCACATGTGAAATTCATGTGTTTCTTCTGTTAGGGCCAAGCCCTTGATGTTACTAATTGTGCCTCTGCCTACTGTACTCTAGATTTACATTTAACAAGGAGAAAGAAGCCATATCATCCTAATTTTCTCTCTTTTCCAATCCATTAATTACATGCATACTGTAATTCAATGACATGTTCTGCTTAATTGAACATGTTTTTACTGGTGAGTCAAAATCAGCAGGGTGGGCTGACTCGGTACAGCCTAACTTCTAAGTCCATATATGCCTTGCAGTTTTTACTGTCTTCGAAAGGAAAGTTTAGTGAATTAATCCTGTGCTGAAGATATTGTGAGGTTTCAAACAGTCTTGAAGCCTTCAGCAGGGAACTAGAATGAACTAGAGTCCATGTGCACAATACAATGATGTCAACTCAAACACAAAGCTACACTCCGCACAATGAAGCAAAGTGGTTTTTTATTAGCATAATTTTTTTTTATTTGATTACCGGGTGTGCAACTAAAGATAATGATAATGTTGCAATCAGTAGGGTAGGATTGATATATCCCCCCTCAATAAAGGAATATTGGCTTCTTAGACCCAGCGATTTCGTTACTCTATAAGGACTGAAACTTTATATTTGTTCCTCTTTTCATTCATCATTTATTCATACAGGTGATACTTTCAGAATAAAAATGTATCTTTCAAGGGGAGACCTGTCCTTGAAAAGTTCCATAAAGATTGATTATCAAGAAGAGTACAGCAGATGATGATGATACGCTAGAGAAGGCTACAGGTCAAAACGCTAACATATACAGTAGGTATGGAGTTTTTGAATTCTCATTTTGATGCCAAACCCAGCACTGGTGTGCGTGGCCAAAGAGCTCAATTTTCAGGTCATCTGACCAAAGCGCCAGTTCCAATCAAAGTCCTTATGCCGGTTATCAAACTCCAGGTGTTTACATTTGGTGTCGAAATGAAAATACATAAGCAGCAAATAACTCCATAACTCCATACCTACTGTAAAATATAGCGTTTGATGTTACCCTAGTAAAAAAATCCTATAGGATTCCAATTTTAAAGATCAAATAGAAGATCCTACCATATTTTGGAACCTATAGGAGTCCAATAGGACTGGTTCCAAAATCTGATAGGAATTTTAATATTTGATTCCTGCATAGGATGCCTTTCAAATAAAATCCTATAGGATACTGTAGAATCCCATAAGAGACGAGTTCCAAAATCTGATAGGATTTTTATATAGGATTCTTGTATTAGAATCCTATCAGATCCTGTAAGATTCAGGACTGAATCCCATAGGAGTCCAATAGGACTGGTTCCAAAATCTGATAGGATCTTTTTTCTACTAGTGATTTACCAGAAATCATGAAAACAGGGTTAACTTGCCTATAATAAGGCACATATATTTAGCAATAACAAACAAGAAAAAACATCTAATCTGCTATAACAATACAGTGACTCAAAAATGACATAAACAGCTACAACTTAGCTAGCTGTGGCTAACAGTCGTTTCTTAGCTAGTGTAAAACCAAGTGCATAAAATGCTGTAAAATGACTAAAATATGTCTAAAACATTGACAACTTCGTCAGGAAACATAAGGGGAAAATACTGTACTCACAATACTTGCATTCACGCACAGTGAAGAATAAAACAGCCACAGGTGGCGAGCTGAACTTGGGAGATTAATTAACACTGCAAGTTGATTCTAGCTGTGACATCATCTTTCACTCTTAAAGGGACAGGCTTTCTTACAGGTGAATAAATTGCGTTGGCGACGGAGAGGAACAAAATGGTTCAGGTACTGAATGGGGATGTGAGCAGGTGGGTCTGAGCAGTGGTGATGTTCTGTGTGTTGTCGTTTGTATGTGTATGTTTTGTATTGTAAAATAAAATAAAATAAACATTACAAATAAATATACAGTGCATTCTGAAATTAATAAGACTCCTTGACTTTTTCCAAATTTTGTTACGTTACAGCCTTATTCTAAAATTGATTAAATCGTTTTTTCTCTCTCATCAATCTACACACAATAAATGGAATAAGTTTAAATGGAAGACCACCAAGACTCTTCCTAGAGCTGGGCGCCTGGCCAAACTGAGCAATCGAGGGAATAGGGCCTTGGTCAGGGAGGTGACCAAGAACCTGATGGTCACTCTGACAGAGCTCCAGAGTTCCTCTGTGGAGATGGGAGAACCTTCAGAAGGACAACCATCTCTGCAGCACTACACCAATCAGGCCTTTATGGTAGAGTGGCCAGACGGAAGCCACTCCTCAGTAAAAGGCACATGACAGCCCGCTTGGAGTTTGCCAAAAGGCACCTAAAGACTCTCAGACAATGAGAAACAAGATTATCTGGTCTGATGAAACCAAGATTGAACTCTTCAGCCTTAATGCCAATCGTCACGTCTGAAGGAAACCTGGCACCATGCCTTTGGTGAAGCGTGGTGGTGGCAGCATTAGGCTGTGGGGATGTATTTCAACGGCAGGGTCTGAGACTAATCAGGATTGAGGGAAACATGAATAGAGCAAAATATAGAGAGATCTTTGATGAAAACCTTCTCCAGAGCGCTCAGGACCTCAGACTGGGGCAAAGATTCACCTTCCAACACGACAATGACCCTAAGCACACAGCCAAGACAATGCAGGAGTGGCTTTGGGACAAGTCTCTGAATGTCCTTGAGTGGCCCAGCCAGAGCTTGGACTTGAACCCAATCGAACATCTCTGGAGAGACCTGAAAATAGCTGTGCAGCGATGCTCCCCGTCCAACCTGACAGAGCTTGAGAGGATCTGCAGAGAAGAATGGGAGAAACTCCCCAAGTACAGGTGTGCCAAGCTTGTAGCGTCATACCCAAGAAGACTCAAGGCTGTAATCGCTGCCAAAAGATGCTTCAACAAAGTGCTGATTAAAGGGTCTGAAAACGTATGTAAATGTGATATTTCCGTTTTTTTATTTGTAATACATTTGCTAAAATATCTAAAAAACTGTTTTTGCTTTGTCATAATATGGGGTATTGTGTGTAGACTGATGAGGATTTTTTTGAATGAAGATTTACCTCTTCTAATGACTTCTGGGCAGGGTGTGTGTAGAGGAAATCCTTTCTCACGGCTATAGTGCTAAACTCACATGAGTGACACTTTATTGGAGGGTGTGCTTATAAACTGTTTATCAACATTATTATGTGATTTATTTGTCAATATTATCAAAGAAATACAAACAAATTGTGCATTTATGAAAAATGACAATGATATGCCAACCATTTTTAACAAGCTAACTTTCATATCGATGTTATACTCACCTCAAAATAAGGGGGATTAGAATTTATGCAAACAATACATTTCATAGAACCTGCAATCTATCTGCGATATTAAAGCTGATCTGCAAACTGCAACTTCTGCAACCCAAACCTATGCAGAAAAGTCCTCGTTATTCTGTTGAACCACGGCGACCTGGACAGACAGCCTGTGCTTTCTGTCCCTATAATTACTCTTCTTTGATTTTCCTCTAAATTGCTCAACTTTAAGATAATTCTATTTCTATAAGCTCAACTTCCTGAGAGCTGCTGACAAGGTGGAGAATTGACTCAGTCTTCCACTTCAGACTGTGTAGAGACTGTGCTATGGGATTTCAGCTCTTCTTTGAACAGCACAGCATCATGACTCAATAGTGTTGGTTTCTCTAATCCAATCCTCTCTTGAACGTCTGCAGGAACGCATCATTCCTCTTCCCTTTTGCTCTACCTTGGTGTGACATGCTCTGTGTCAAACGCATCAATTCAGAGAAATAGCAGAGGTAGGCTAATGTCTGAGACCTGGATTAGCTTTCAAATTAGATGTGAATAACATTGGCCTGTAGATACACCAAAGTGGTGTGATGATGATATGAACTATAAAGAACCATCATCAATCTTCCTCCTCCGCTCACCATCGTCATCATGATAGGGCTAAGCAGTGACCTATAGAATAAAAGCATAGACGTTTCTACAAACACCTAGCTAGGCCTGAATCATTCATTCATCTATGCACTGCTCACAAAATCCATCCACACATGCACTTTATTCCATGGTCTTATTTATATCATTTGATTGTTGGCTTGTTGGCTTGTCATTTTGACATCGGGTCCTACCGCATCTCATTGTTATCTTATCGTTGCATATTCATTACATTGTTTACAGTATATCAACTATAATAGTTTCATATTTGCAAATGATGTCACCACATGTAAAGCGACGCGATAACATGAAACTACACGTGACAACATTTGTATTTGTATATATCAGGGATCCCCATTAGCTGCTACCAAGGCAGCAGCTACTATTCCTGTGGTCCAAACACATTAAGGCACTTACATCACACATAAAACAAAAGATAAAACAGTACATCATATAACATAATCACACCACTACATATCTACAATACAAAATGTATAATACCACCATACAACAACATTACAATGTACATGTGTGTAGAGTGCATGTGTCTCCCGAGTGGCGCAGTGGTCTGAGGCACTGCATCGCAGTGCTAGCTGTGTCACTAGAGATCCTGGTTCGAATCCAGGCTCTGTCGTAGCCGGGTGCGACCGGGAGACCCATGGTGCGGCGCACAATTGGCCCAGGGTAGGGGAGGGAAATGGCCGGCAGGGATTTGGCTCAGTTGGTAGAGCATGGCGTTTGCAACGCCAATGTTGTGGGTTCGATTCCCACGGGGGGCCAGTATAATTTTTTTATGCACTCACTAACTGTAAGTCGCTCTGGAGAAGAGCGTCTGCTAAATGACGTAAATGTAATGTGCTATCTTGTGCGTGCGTATGCGTGTGTCTGTACCTGTGTGTGTGACTCTTCACAGTCACTGTTCCATAAGGTGTATTTCTATCAGTTTGTTAAATCTGATTCTAATGCTTGCATCAGTTACCTAATGTGAAATAGAGTTCCATGTAGTCATGGCTTTTGGATTGTGAAGAGACCTCTGGTGGCATGTCTTGTGTGGTGTGCATGGGTGTCTGAGCTGTGTGCTAGTAGTTTAAACAGACAGCTCAGTGCATTCAGCTTGTCAACACTTCTTACAAAAACAAGTAGTGATGAAGTCAATCTCTCCTACACTTTGTGGCATGAGAGATTGACATGCATATTATTAATGTGAGCATGTGAAAACATGATCTCATGTAAAATAAATGTGAAATAAATGTGACATGGAGAAGCAAAAATGAAACTACACGTGACAAGCACATATGAATACATGATCTCATGTGAAGTGTTCCAAAAACATGTTTTCGCTTGTGAAATGTCACATGAAGTGTTCCAAAAAAAAATGTTCTCAAGGGAAATTTCACACGTGAAATCATGTGATTTTCCACATGGGAAATCATGTGGTGTTTCCGTAATGGGGATGCCAGCAACTTGAATTTCCTGCTATGCCATCATGTCCTCCTAAACCAACTGCCATGACAGAGACTGGCCACATACTTATTGGCAGGAACACATTTATGCACTGCTAAAAGTGCTCAGGGACACTTTAAGTGTGCATAAATGCTCTCCAGATTTGAACTTACAACCTTTTGGTCTGGAGTGCATCAATGTCTCAGCAGTGCCACCAGATACTTATTTCTTCCAAAGACCATGTATACACACACTCTCAAAAATAAGAGCAAGATTACAGTACAATGTTGTTCCCTGGTTAACAAAAAGGTAAAAAGGTACACATAGAATAAGGTACAGTACCTTCAGAGGTACACATAGGAACTCACATGGCACTAGTTGTTAACTTTTAGGGTACATGTGCGGATAATTTACGGTACATGTGCTTGTTCACAGAATGTTTAATTTCCAATAATTTACTGTCATCTAGCTTCAAGTGGATTATTGTAAAATTCACAGTAATTTACAGTAGCTAATCTGTCACACTCACTGACCAGATGGGGTGGCAGGGAAGTGATTATTACAATGATATGGGGACTAGCTATGTATACATTAAATATTGTATGGCTCTTTGGTATCACATGCACTTACAGTGCCTAAAAATATGTATAAAATAAAAATACTCACACTCCTCGACATTTTCCACATTTTGTTGTGTTACGGCCTGCATTTTAAATGGACTAAATTGAGATTTTGTGTCACTGGCCTACACACAATACCCAATAATGTCAAAGTGGAAGTATGTTTTTAGAAATGTTTAAAATGAAAAGCTGAAACGTCTTGAGTCAATAAGTACTCAACCCCTTTCTTATGGCAAGCCTAAATAAGTCACATAATACGTTGCATGGAGTCACTCTGTGTGCAATAATAGTCTTTAACATGATTTTTGAATGACTACCTCATCTCTGTACCCCACACATACAATTATCTGTAAGGTCCATCAGTCGAGCAGTGAATTTCAAACACAGATTCAACCACAAAGACAAGGGAGGTTTTCCAGTGCCTCGCAAAAAAGGCCACCTATTGGTAGATTAGTACGAATAAAAAAGCAGACATTGAATATCCCTTTGCGCATGGTGAAGTTATTAATTATGCTTTGGATGGTGTATCAATACACCCAGTTACTACAAAGATACAGGCATCCTTCCTAACTCAATTGCCAGAGAGGAAGGAAACCGCTCAGGGATTTCACCATGAGGCCAATGGTGACTTTAAAACAATTACAGAGTTTAATAGCTGTGATAGGAGAAAACTAAAAATGAATCAACAACATTGTAGTTACTCCACAATACTAGCCTAAATGACAGAGTGAAAAGAAGGAAACCTGTACAGAATAAAAAATATTCCAAAACATGCATCCTGTTTGCAATAAGGCACTAAAGTAAATTGCAAAGAATGGGGCAAATCCAACAGAACACATCACTGAGTACCACTCTTCATATTTTCAAGCATGGTGGTGGCTGCATCATGTTATGGGTATACTTGTTATTGGCAGTTTTGTTGGATAAAAAGAAACGGAATAGCTCTATTAGCTCTATTCTGTTTATTTTTGTCCTAAAAAACTCCCTAGTCAATGCCGATGACAAGCATACCCGTAACATGAAAATCCTACAGGAAAACCTGGTTCAGTCTGCTATCCAACAGTTACTGGGAGATGAATTCACCTTTCAGCAGAACAATAACCTAAAACACAAGGCCAAATATACACTGGAGTTGCTTACCAAGACAACATTGAATGTTCATGACTGTCCGAGTTACAGTTTTGACTTAAATCGGCTTGGAAATCTATGGCAAGACTTGAAAATGGCTGTCTAGCAATGATCAACAACCAACTTGACAGAGCTTGAAGAATTATTTAAAGAATAATGTGCAAATATTGTACAATCCAGGTGTGCAAAGCTCTTAGAGATTTAACCAGAAAGACTCAGATATTTTTAGAGTTAATTTGGGAAACAGTAACTCGTTAAACAACTTTTCCCGTGGTGCCCCAAATTCCTAATGAGTTAATTGTTACATGATTAATTTAATCTAGTAACAATTAAACATAGTAGGTAATTATTAGATAAATAATAGTCATCACAATAATGAAAGTCACGTCACGACAGTCAAGAATGCTCTAGATAACATATAAACAGCCTAACCAGCTCTGCTAAGCGAGTAGAATGGTCAGAGTGAGGTGTTCTCTCATTTGTGTCTGGAAGCAGCTAGCTAGCATGCTAGCCAACTTTAGCCAGTTAGCTTGGGTGCTTAGTTGGGACAAGCATGCATTGGAATTATAGAACAGCGCCGGAGAAGATGGCTGCCGTTTTACAGCCCTCTAACCAATTGTACTATTATGTGTGTTTTTCCGCGTTATTTGTAATTTATTTTGTACATAATGTTTCTGCCATCGTCTCTTATAACCAAAAAGAGCTTCTGGATATCAGGACAGCGATTACTCACCTCGTATTGGACGAAGATTTTTTCTTCAACAGACACCCGACAAGGCCCAAATCCCCGTCATTCGCATGAGGAAGAGACGGAGATATCGTGGACGTAGGTCGGGGTGCCTTGTAAGGATCCGACGGCGAGCGAGTAAACTGCCGCTCCCATCAATCCTATTAGCCAATCTTCAATCATTGGAACAAATTGGAACAAATTGGATGACCTGAGATTACGGTTATCCTACCAACGGGACATTAAAAACTGTAATATATTATGTTTCACCAAGTCGTGGCTGAACGACGACATGGATAACATACAGCTAGCGGGCTATACGCTACATCTGCAGGATAGAACGGCTGGTGGTGGCGGTCTGTGTATATTTGTAAACAACAGCTGGTGCACAAAATCAAATACTAAGGAAGTCTTGAGGTTTTGCTCGCCTGATGTAGAGTATCTTATGATAAGCTGTAGACCACACTATTTACCAAGAGAGTTTTCATCTATATTTTTCATAGCTGTCTATTTACCACCACAAACCAATGCTGGCATTAAGATTGCACTCAATGAACTGTATAAGGCCATAAGTGAACAGGAAAACCCTCATCCAGATGCAGCACTCCTAGTGGCCGGGGACTTTAATGCAGGGAAACTTAAATCCGTTCTACCTAATTTCTACCAGCATGTTAAAGGTGCAACCAGAAGAAAAAAAACTCTGGACCACCTTTACTCCACACACAGAGACGCATACAAAGCTCTCCCTCGCCCTCCATTTGGCAAATCTGACCATAACTCTATCCTCCTGATTCCTGCTTATAAGCAAAAACTAAAGCAGGAAGCACCAGTGACTCGGTTAATAAAAAAGTGGTCAGATGACGCAGATGCTAAGCTACAGGACTGTTTTGCTAGCACAGACTGGAACATGTTCCAGGATTCTTCAGACAGCATTGAGGAGTACACCACATCAGTCACTGGCTTCATCAATAAGTGCATCGATGATGTCGTCCCCACAGTGACCGTACGTACATACCCCAACCAGAAGCCATGGATTACAGGAAACATCCGCACTGAGCTAAAGGGTAGAGCTGCCGCTTTCAAGGAGCGGGACTCTAACCCGGACGCTTATAAGAAATCCCGCTATGCCCTCCGACGAACCATCAAACAGGCAAAGAGTCAATACAGGACTAAGATTGAATCGTACTACACTGGCTCTGACGCTCGTCGGTTGTGGCAGGGCTTGAAAACTATTACAGACTACAAAGGGAAGCACAGCTGCGAGCTGCCCAGTGACACAAGCCTACCAGATGAGCTAAACCACTTCTATGCTCGCTTCGAGGCAAGCAACACTGAAGCATGCATGAGAGCACCAGCTGTTCCGGATGACTATGTGATCACGCTCTCCGTAGCCGATGTGAGTAAGACTTTTAAGCAGGTCAACATTCACAAGGCCGCAGGGCCAGACGGACTACCAGGACGTGTACTCCGAGCATGTATAACTATTCTCTAATTAATGCCCTCCTTGCCTGGTCCATGTGTTTTGGTGGGCGGCCCTCTCTTGGCAGGTTTGTTGTGGTGCCATATTCTTTCCATTTTTTAATAATGGATTTAATGGTGCTCCGTGGGATGTTCAAAGTTTCGAATATTTTTCTATAACCCAACCCTGATCTGTACTTCTCCAAAACTTTGTCCCTGACCTGTTTGGAGAGCTCCTTGGTCTTCATGGTGCCGCTTGCTTGGTGGTGCCCCTTGCTTAGTGGTGTTGCAGACTCTGGGTCCTTTCAGAACAGGTGTATATATACTGAGATCATGTGACAGATCATGTGACACTTAGATTGCACACAGGTGGACTTTATTTAACTATTTATCAAATCAAATCAAACTAAATTTTACGACTGTCTTGGTGTGTTTGGACCATGATAGTTTGTTGGTGATGTGGACACCAAGGAACTTGAAGCTCTCAACCTGTTCCACTACAGCCCCGTCGATGAGAATGGGGGCTTGCTCAGTCCTCTTTTTTTTCCTGTAGTCCACAATCATCTCCTTTGTCTTGGTCACGTTGAGGGAGAGGTTGTTATCCTGGCACCACACGGCCAGGTCTCTAAATGGAGAGCCAGGTCTCTAAATCATACTAAATGGAGTGTCTCTGATTTATGTACAGAATTATATGAAATGCTCTGAGACCAGGTTGAAGCACCGGTTCCAGTCCAAGTGCCAATGCCGTTTAGCAAACTACACGTTTTTCCATTTGTTGGATGACATGAAAATAGAGCTCAGTGGTAGGTTTGGTGTCGAAAAGACAATGCATGAGCAGAAAATAACAGTAAAATATAGTGGGGCTGTTTTGCTTCCACTTGTCCTGGGGCCCTTGTTAAGGTCAACGGCATCATGAACTTTACTTAGTACCAAGACATTTTTGTCCAAAACCTGGTTGCCTCTGCCAGGAGGCTGAAACTTGGCCGCAAGTGGATCTTCCAGCAAGAAGAGAACCCAAAGCACACATCAAAATCTACAAAAAGGGATAATTGACCACAAAATCAACATTTTGCAATGGCCATCTCAGTCTCCGGACTTGAACCACATTGAAAACCTGCGGTTTAAATTGAAGAGGGCAGTCCATAAGCGCAGACAAAGGATATCAAGGATCTGGAAAGATTCTGTATGGAGGAAGGGTCTAAGATCCCTCCCAATGTGTTCTCCAATCTCATAAACATTAGAAAATGGTGAGGTATTGAAAGGTATTGAAAAAGGGGTGGCAATAAAATGGACCCCTAAAAATTTTTGAAAAAACATATTACTTGTTAAACTAAATCTCTCTCTCGGGGCAATTCTATTGGTATAAAATGGTGTGATTTTCCAATTTCTTTGAGCATACAATATAGCTCTGTATTTGTATTACTTATTTTATACAGTCATTTTTTGCTATTCTTTATCAAGGGTAACATTCATTTTGGACCTGACTGTCTGTGCACACACTTCAAAGGTCTATTTTGGGGATATATATATATTAGTTCAAGCGTCTGTACTGTAACCACCCAACATTCTGGCATCACTAAACAAAAGACAAAACACATGGTACTTATCTGACAAAGTACTGACAAAAGCTGTCAAGTATCTGGCTAATTAAAATATCCTCTTTGGTATCTCTTCCCTGATTGCTTGTCACAGAGATACTTCAGTGGTGTTATTGAACAGTCTCACGCTAAAGTGAATATTTACCTCTTCTAATGACTGCTTGGCAGAGCGTGCATAGAGGAAATAGTTACACTTTATTGGAGGGTGTGCTTATAAGCTGTTTATCAACATTACTATGTGATTTATTTGCCAATATTATCAAAGAAATACGAACAAATTGTGCATTTATGAAAAATGACAATGATATACCAACCGTTTTTAATAACAAGCCAACTTTCATATCAATGTTATCCTCACCTCACATGCAGTTGCTCAGGGAAATGTTTTCTGGAAACAGCAACTTCTGCAACCCAAACCTATCAGACAAGTCCTTGTTATTCTGTTGCGCCACGGCGACCTGGAAAGACGACCTGTGCTTTCTGTTCGTATAATGACTCTACTTTGACACACTTTGATTTTCCTCTGAGATTGCTCTATTTCCAACTGTTCTTTCCATGGTCAATAAGATACAATCTATTAGCAATCAATTACACAGTCACTCTCAAACAGGCACGCGCACACACACATAGTCCAGTCACAGTTATGAAAGATTTGGACCTATACAAAACAAAAAATTGCTTGGAGGTTCTCTCCACCATTGCGTAGTTATGCTATATGGAGACAAAACAGTATCTGACCTTTTCATGCACCAAATAGAAGCAGGTGGACCGGCCATGACCAGAGCGGAACCAGACTTCTGGTTCTTATCCAAGGAAAGTGAAGAATCATAGTGAAGGGTCCAACATCAGTCTTATTATCAAAGGACCCAGTGCTACAGAGTTGGCTGTGTTCCTTTGTCATAGTCTGCACACAAACAGGGCTTTGGTCAAAACTGGTGCACTAGGCCTATGGGGATTATGGTGTCAGTTGACACATTCCCTATTATAGTTTAATGTCTATGAGGAAGTAATTTGTCTTATTGCAGAGGATTGGAGAGAAGGGACTTTAAGAGAATTCTATTTCTATGAGCTCAACTTTCTGAGAGCTGCTGACAAGGTCGAGAATCAACTCAGTCTTCCACTTCAGCCTGTGAAGAGACTGTGCTATGGGATTTCAGCTCTTCTTTGAACAGCACAGCATCATGACTCAATAGTTCCTCTCTTGAACGTCTGCAGGAAAGCATAATTTCCTCTTCCCTTCTGCTCTATCTCAGTGTGGCATGCTCAGTGTCAAACGCATCAATTCAGAGGAATAGCAGAAGTAGGCTAATGTCTGAGACCTGGATAAGCTTTCGAAATAGGTCTGAGTAACATAGGCCTGTAGATACACCAAAGTGGTGTGATGATGATATTAACCATAAAGAACCATCGTGCACTTTATTCCATGGTCTTTTTCATAGCATTTGTTCTTTGGCTAGTCGGGAAAGGCCTACCGGCGCCTTCATTTTGACATTGGGTCCTAGCACATCTCAATGTTATCTTATTGTTGCGTATTCATTACATGTGTTTATATCAACTATAATAGTTCCATATTTGGGAAATCATGTAGTTGTTATTTTAAGTAATTGAAATTGAATCTCTTTGTTGCCACCAAAACTTGTCCGTAGTCTCCGTCAAACAGGAAGTAGCAAGCCTAAATTGGGTGATTCCAAGGATATTAGTAGAGGGGTTCCCGTGGTTCAAACTGTTAGCAGTTGATGTTATTCTTCAATAACACAGACCCCAAAGCAAATCAGGGGGAGAAAAATATATTTATTCAAAGATAACAAATCATAGCTGTTATGCTGGAAAGTAGATGGCAGATGTTTATTCTTCACTGTCCTCAGTGTTTTCTCCACTGAACAAAGAGACATGATGTAGTTTATACCAAAGCCTAGCCTGTGGTTGACCAATTAGAATTCCTTGCAGTAAAATTGGGCCAATGGCCAAATACCAAGTATCCCGTTTCAGGCTCAATGTATAGACAATTTGGACCAATGAGAACTTGCCACATGTAGCGATGAGTCCCGGACTGGAACCCCTACACAGATTCTAAACAGATGTTGAACTGAAAAACAACCCGTGTCCCTGACCCATTAATCTTCAGTTCCCCATTACAGAAAAACAACTATTTCCATTGATTGTTAATTCCCTGCGTTGTGTATTTATCTTTGAATATTCTTACAAAACCAATAGCCTGACATACTTGGTTTTAACCCAGAAACCCCTTTACTACTATCCTTGGAATCTCCTAACCCAGGTTTGTCACTTCCTGATTGGACAGACGTGTCAAAGATGGTTAAGTATGAAACTGCTTCTCCAATAGAAATCCCTGATCACGCTTGTAGGCGATGTCATGGCAACGTTGGCTAGCTAAACTCATGCGCAGAAACACACCATTGGGCCTAACGGTTGTCTTGCGCCCAACTGTGCATGTGCAAGTCATCAAAAGAAAGGCACTCCTTCGATATAGAGTTGTTTTTGACGAAAAGGAAAACTTGTCAGTTTTTCACTTTCACAAGGTTGGAGCAATCACATGGTCATCTACTTAAGACATTGGCTCGAATCTAAGTTGTGCTTTTAGATTTCGAGAAAATTACCAACTAAGGAAGAATTTGTCACTTCTCTCATTGACTTCTCAAACCCCAAACCCCGGTCTGGTCTGCTGTGTCTGCTTTGCAACCGTTCCCGGAAGTCTTGCGATGTTGGGCCTCTGGTTTTAGAAACTCTGTGAGCACGTTTTAGCGCCAACAAACAATTCTCATTTCAGAACAGGTTGGAATTTTAGTGGAATTTTATTTTCATTAGAATCATTATAATCTACTTTGACTGATTTATTATGTTATGAACAATGTTATTTGTCATTTTGAATCTTATGTTGTTTCATTGGATTAACTATTTTGGTTTATCTCAGTAGGGGCTATGGCTAGGCTACATAAGGAGTAGCTAAGGTATAACGCCAGAGTCCATATTCATGTCTACGGAGTAATGTATTGACATGTCCCCCCCCCCCTCCCTGTAGCCACTGGTTATGTGGGAGAGAGTGAGGTGGTTGTCATCTTAGACCACCAATCCCCCACCCCCCCACCCCAAATATAATCTCTGATTAATTGAGAGATTCAAAGGGCTGTCATCGTTAAGTAACATAATAGATGCAAAGCATTGAATATTGAAATTAATTTTGTAACTTTGCCCCAGAAGTATTTAACTGCAGGGCACTCCCATATGATATTAATTAATGTGCCTACCTGATTTAGGAGACAGGGTGTTGTGGAAAACTCGATCCAAAGATTAAGGCAGAGACTATTTAATGATATAATAGAAACACCCTTATTCAAGCAGCTGCAGGGGAGATCTATCTCTGACTTCACAGGGAAGAACTCAAAGAGTAAATGGTTACATGTCCCTTATATAGTGGGAGGTGATAATACAATCATATTGTTTACACAACAGTTATTTTATACAAGCAACAGTTCCAGAACACAGTGGCATTGTGTTAGGGTGCAGACATAACAGGAGTCTATGAAAGGCATAACATCACAGTCCAACACAGAGCACATCCCTTGAGAAGTTACAACATATCACCCCAAAGTCTGCCACAGTTGGGGCCAATTTCATCGTAAAATGTTAGTCTGTGAACAAACATAAATGTGTAAGGTGATTCCAGGATGCCAAGGTTATATTTTTCCATATTCTGTTCCAGTTAAAGTGTTGTTCAATTTCAATTACTTTTGTAACTGCTAGCTCAGAATATTAGTTTTTCAAAAGTTGTTTATATATTATAGAGGCTTCTGGTGGCATGTATTGAAACCTGTGGCTTTCTTTTGCAAAATAACTATGAATTAACGGACACATTTTCAAATAGATGTCAACATATAATATCATATTTAGGTGTGGGATGTTCACTGTATTACAAGGAACAATAGGTCTATTTCGCTCCCGCAGCTGGCATATTCTGTCTATTCACAATTCACCTGTGGGAACATGGCGGCTCTCAACACCCGAAAACAGAAAGATTTGGCCACTACTAACCAAGAGATTGTTTGTAAGGAAATCACCTCTGGCCATGACTTATAATTAAAACCGATAAATGAATCTCTTGTACTGATCACTTGTCAAATGAATACCTACTCAACTAAACTGGAAAGTTTGTAGACAGCGGCCAATGTGAGAGAGGGATGACTCCATGAACTGGAAACAGTGCAAACTAAGCTAGAAGGGAAAATCAATCTCCTAAAAAAGAAAACAGAATAATTCTAAAATCATTCCCGTAAATTCAATGTGCGGGTCAAAGAACTTGAAACTGTTGTGGAAGCGGGCAATCCAACTTCCTTCATGAGCAATCTTTTCTATAAACTGTTTGGGCAGGAGAAGTTGGGTCCCATGTCGCTGATAAACATTGCGCACCGGACCGGTCCTCTCCAGAACGGATCTCAGTGTGTGATTGTAGGAATCTACAGTTTTGAAGTCAAACGGCAAATTGTTCGCCTCGCAGCGGAATTGGGGGCTCTGGCCTATGCAGAGAAGAGAATCAGCATCTACCCAGACCTGAGAGCCAAATGGCTGGACTGCATTTCTTGCACATACCCTTTTCTTTTTCTTTTTACATTGTATAGAGCACATACAGTGCTATGAAAAAGTATTTGCCCCTTTCTAATTTTCTCTACTTTTGCATATTTGTGATTCTGAATGTTATCAGATCTTCAACCAAAACCTAACATTAGATAAAGGGAACATAAGTGAACAAATAACACAACAATTACATATTTATTTCATAAACAAAGTTATGCAACACCCAATTCCCCTGTGTGAAAAAGTTATTGCCCCCTTACACTCAATAACTGGTGTGCCACCTCTAGCTGCAATGACTCCAACCAAATGCTTCCTGTAGTTGTTGATCATTCTCTCACGTCGCTGTGGAGGAATTTTGGCCCACTCTTCCATGCAGAACTGCTTTAACTCAGTGACGTGTGGGTTTTCAAGCATGAACTGCTCGTTTCAAGTCCTGCCTCAACATCTCAATTGGGATCTGGCCATTCCAAAACTTGCTAAAAAGCAAAATTTGTTGCTTTTTAGCAATTTTCATGTAGACTTGATTGTGATTTTTGGATCATTGTCTTGCTGCATGACCCAGCTGCGCTTCAGCTTCAGCTCACAGACGGATGGTCTGACATTCTCCTGTAGAATTCTCTGATACAGAGCAGAACTCATGGTTCCTTCTATTAAGGCAAGTCGTCCAGGTCCTGAGGCAGCAAAGCATCCCCAAACCATCACACCACCACCACCATGCTTGACCTTTGGTATGATGTTCTTACTGTGGAATGCAGTGTTTGGTTTTTGCCAGGCATAATGGGACCCATCTTGTCCAAAAAGTAGACTCAAGTTTGCCAAAAAGCACCTGGATGATCATCAAGACTCTTGGAAGAACGTTCTGGACAGATTATTCAAAAGTATAACTTTTTGGACGACATGGTTCCAGGAATGCCTGGCGAAAACCAAACTCTGATATATTAGCAACTATTGAATCTGAAATTACTATCAGAACCCAAATTAATCAATCAAAGATTATCCCGCTTCTATAAAGAACTGTACACCTCTGATTGTAAATCCACACCAAGCCAGACTGTCCTTTCGAAAAAAATTAAAAACTAATCTTCTCTCAACAGAGGAAGCCACCTCGCTGGGAGCCCAAATCTCATCTCAATGAACTCAAAAGGACATTGGATAGCATGAATAAAGGCAAATCACCTGGATGGGACGGTATTCCTCCTGATGTCTATTTAACATTGTGAAATCAAATAGGTCCACTATTGATTTAACTTATTAATACAGACATTCAAAGGTTCATTTGGGAGAGATGTGAATACAGCACTGATTTCGCATTTATAAAAAAAGGGTAAGGATGCCAACAAGTCTTCTCACTATCGTCCCCTATCTTTGATACACAGATATTAAAATGTTTTCCAAAATGTTGGCGTCCCATCTGGAGATTTACTTACCCAAATTGGTCCACACGGACCAAAGATAACCTCCATCGACTATTTCACTTCTTAGATGATTCATAAGAAACAACAGCTCCTTGGGATGTATTATCTCTCTATGGAGAAAAAGCTTTCAATAGACTAGAATTCTCATATCTTTGGTCTGTCTTGGAACACATGGGAGTTGGCAGGGGTCGCAATACATTTCTTACAAAAACGATGGATTCCAACTTCCACTGACAATTCTTGAAACAACAGGACAAGCACAGGTACTGTACAGAGTAAAGCGTTAAATAATGGATTTTTATACAATCGAGTGGTAGTGCAAGTTTGAAGTCGCTAATTTTCTAATCTTGATTACACTCGCTTACATATATACAGTGAGGGAAAAAGGTATTTGATCCCCTGCTGATTTTGTACGTTTGTCCACTGACAAAGAAATGATCAGTCTATAATTTTAATGGTAGGTTTATTTGAACAGTGAGAGACAGAATAACAACAAAAAAATCCAGAAAATAAAACGCATGTCGAAAATGTTATAAATTGATTTGCATTTTAATGAGGGAAATAAGTATTTGACCCCTCTGCAAAACATGACTTAGTACTTGGTGGCAAAACCCTTGTTGGCAATCACAGAGGTCAGACGTATCTTGTAGTTGGCCACCAGGTTTGCACACATCTCAGGAGGGATTTTGTTCCACTCCTCTTTGCAGATCTTCTCCACATCATTAAGGTTTTGTGGCTGACGTTTGGCAACTCGACCCTTCAGCTCCCTCCACATATTTTCTATGGGATTAAGGTCTGGAGACTGGTTAGGCCACTCCAGGACCTTAATGTGCTCCTTCTTGAGGCACTCCTTTGTTGCCTTGGCCGTGTGTTTTGGGTCACTGTCATGCTGGATTACCCATCCACGACCCATTTTCAATGCCCTGGCTGAGGGAAGGAGGTTCTCACCCAAGATTTGACGGTACATGGCCCCGTCCATCGTCCTTTGATGCAGTGAAGTTGTCCTTTCCCCTTAGCAGAAAAACACCCCCAAAGCATAATGTTTCCACCTCCATGTTTGATGGTGGGGATGGTGTTCTTGGGGTCATAGGCAGCATTCCTCCTCCTCCAAACGTGGCGAGTTGAGTTGATGCCAAAGAGCTCCATTTTGGTCTCATCTGACCACAACACTTTCACCCAGTTCTCCTCTGAATCATTCAGATGTTCATTAGCAAACTTCAGACGGGCATGTATATGTGCTTTCTTGAGCAGGGGGACCTTGCGGGTGATGCAGGATTTCAGTCCTTCACGGCGTAGTGTGTTACCAATTGTTTTCTTGGTGACTATGGTCCCAGCTGCCTTGAGATCATTGACAAGATCCTCCCGTGTAGTTCTGGGCTGATTCCTCACCGTTCTCATGATCATTGCAACTCCATGAGTTGAGAACTTGCATGGAGCCCCAGGCCAAGGGAGATTGACAGTTATTTTGTGTTTCTTCCATTTGCGAATAATCGCACCAACTGTTGTCACCTTCTCACCAAGCTGCTTGGGTCTTGTAGCCCATTCCAGCCTTGTGTAGGTCTACAATCTTGTCCCTGACATCCTTGGAGATCTCTTTGGTCTTGGCCATGGTGGAGAGTTTGGAATCTGATTGATTGATTGCTTCTGTGGACAGGTGTCTTTTGTACAGGTAACAAACTGAGATTAGGAGCACTCCCTTTAAGAGTGTGCTCCTAATCTCAGCTCGATTGATTTGCATTTTAATGAGGGAAATAAGTATTTGACCCCCTCTCAATCAGAAAGATTTCTGGCTCCCAGGTGTCTTTTATACAGGTAACGAGCTGAGATTAGGAGCACACTCTTAAAGGGAGTGCTCATAATCTCAGTTTGTTACCTGTATAAAAGACACCTGTCCACAAAAGCAATCAGGGTGGCTATTTAAAGAAACTCAAATATAACATCTTTATATATTACATTCTCTGGCAACAGCTCTGGTGGACATTCCTGCAGGCAGCACTTCAATTGCATGCTCCCTCAAAACTTGAGAAATCTGTGGCATTGTGTTGTGTGACAAAATTGCACATTTTAGTGTGACTTTTTATTGTCCCCATCACAAGATGCACCTGTGTAATGATCATGCTGTTTAATCAGCTTCTTGATATGCCACACCTGTCAGGTGGATGGACTATCTTGGCAATGGAGAAATGCTCACTAACTAAAATTTCAGAGAAATAAGCTTTTTGTGCATATGGAAATTGTCTGGGATCTTTTATATCAGTTTATGAAACATGGGACCAACACTTTAGATATTGTGTTTACATTTTTGTTCAGTGCATTCGGAACGTATTTAGACCCCTTATCTTTTTCCACATTTTGTTACGTTACCGCCTTATTCTAAAATTGAAATAATGACTAAGCAAAAACAGGTTTTTCTAAATGTTTGCAAATTTATAAAAATAATAAAACGAAATATCACATTTAAATAAGTATACAGTCCCTTTCCTCAGTACTTTGTTGAAGCACCTTTGGCAGCGATTACAGCCTCGAGTCTTCTTGGGTATGACGCTACAAGCTTGGCACACTATTTGGGAGTTTCTCCCATTCTTCTCTGCAAATCCTCTCAAGTTCTGTCGGTTTGGATGGGGAGCGTCGCTGTACAGCTATTTTCAGGTCTCTCCAAAGATGTTTGATCGGGTTCAAGTCCGGGCTCTGGCTAGGCCACTCAAGGACATTCAGAGACATGTCCCGAAGCCACTCTTGCGTTTGTCTTGGTTGTGTGCTTAGGGTCGTTGTCCTGTTGGAAGGTGAACCTTTTCCCCAGTTTGAGGTCCTGAGCACTCTGGAGCAGGTTTTTAATCAAGGATCTCTCTGTACATTGCTCCATTAATATTTCCCTCGATCCTGCCTAGTCTCCCAGTCCCTGCCGCAGAAAAACATCCACAGAGCATGATGTTGCCACCATCATGCTTCACCGTAGGGATGGTGCCAGCTTTCCTCCAGACGTGACTCTTGGCATTCAGGCCAAAGAGTTCAATCTTTGTTTCATCAGACCAGAGAATTTGGTTTCTCATGTTCTGAGAGTCCTTTAGGTGCCTTTTGGCAAACTCCAAGCGGGCTGTCATATTGCCTTTTACTGAGGAGTGGCTTCCGTCTGGCCACTCTATCATTAAGGCCTGATTGCTGGAGTGCTGCAGAGATGGTTGTCCTTCTGGAAGGTTCTCCCATTTACACAGAGGAACTTTGGAGCTCTGTTAGAGTGACCATCGGGTTCTTGGTCACCTCCCTGACCAAGGCCCTTCTCCACCGATTGCTCAGTTTGGCCAGGCAGCCAGCTCTAGGAAGAGTCTTGGTAGTTCCAAACTTCTTCCATTTAAGAATGATAGAGGCTATTGTGTTCTTGGGGACCTTCAATGCTGCAGACATGTTTTGGTTCTCTTCCCCAGATATGTGCCTCGACACAATCCTGTCTCAGAGCTCTAGGGATAATTTATTCGACCTCTTGGCTTAGTTTTTGCTCTGACATGAACTGTCAACGGTGGGACCTTATATAGACAGGTGTGTGCCTTTCCAAATCATGTCCAATCAACTGAATTTACACCAGGTGGACTCCAATCAAGTTGCAGAAACATCTCAAGGATGATCAATGGAAACAGGATGCACCTGAGCTCAGTTTTGAGTCCAATTTAAAGAGTCTGAATACTTATGTAACAAAATGTGGAAAAGGGGAAGGGGTCTGAATACTTTCTGATTGCACTGTGTATATATATATATACACTACAGGTCAAACGTTTTAGAACACCTACTCATTCAAGGGTTTTTCATTATTTTGTATTATTGTCTACATTGTAGAATAATAGTGAAGACATGAAAACTATAAAATAACACATATGGAATGATGTAGTAACCAAAAGAGTGTTGAACAAATCAAAATGTATTTTATATTTGAGATTCTTCAAATAGCCACCGTTTGCCTTGATGACAGGTTTTCACACTCTTGGCATTCTCTCAACCAGCTTCACCTGGAATGCTTTTCCAACAGTCTTGACGGAGTTCCCACATATGCTGAGCACTTGATGGCTGCTTCTCCTTCACTCTGCGGTCCAACTCATCCCAAACCATCTCAATTTGGTTGAGGTGGGGTGATTGAGGAGGCCAGGTCATCTGATGCAGCACTCCATCACTCTCCTTCTCAGTAAAATAGCCCTTACACAGCCTGGAGGTGTGTTGGGTCATTGTCCTGTTGAAAAACAAATGATAGTCCCACTAAACCCAAACCAGATGGGATGGTGTATCGCTGCAGAATACTGTGGTAGCCATGCTCGTTAAGTGTGCCTTGAATTCTAAATAAATCACAGACAGTGTCACCAGCAAAGCACCCCCACACAATAACACCTCCTCCTACATGCTTTACGGTGGGAACTACACATGCGGAGATCATCCGTTCACCCACACCGCATCTAACAAAGACAAGGCGGTCGTAACCAAAAATGTCAAATTTGGACTCCAGACCAAAGGACACATTTCCACCGATCTAATGTCCATTGCTTGTGTTTCTTGGCCCAAGCAAGTCTCTTCTTCTTATTGGTGTCCTTTAGTAGTGGTTTCTTTGCAGCAATTCGACCATGAAGGCCTGATTCACACAGTCTCCTCTGAACAGTTGATGTTGAGATGTGTCTGTTACTTGAACTTTATTTGGGCTGCATTTTCTGAGGCTGGTAACTCTAATTAACTTATCCTCTGCAGTACAGGTAACTCTGGGTCTTCCTTTCCTGTGGCGGTCCTCATGAGAGCCAGTTTCATCATAGCGTTTGATGGTTTTTGCGACTGCACTTGAAGAAACGTTCAAAGTTCTTGAAATGTTCCGTATTGACTGACCTTCATGTCTTAAAATAATGATGGACTGTAGTTTCTCTTTACTTATTTGAGCTGTTCTTGCCATTATATGGTATTTTTACCAAATAGGGCTATCTTCTGTATACCCCCCTACCTTGTCACAAAACAACTGATTGGCTGAAACGCATTAAGACGGAAAGAAATTCCACATATTAACTTTTAAGAAGGCACACCTGTTAATTGAAATGCATTCCAGGTGACTAACTCATGAAGCTGGTTGAGAGAATGCCAAGGGTGTGCAAAGCTGTCATTTACATTTTACATTTTAGTCAGTGCAAACGCCATGCTCTACCAACTGAGCTACATCCTTGCCGGCCATTCCCTCCCCTACCCTGGACGACGCTGGGCCAATTGTGCGCCGCCCCATGGATCTCCCGGTCGCGGCCGGCTACGACAGAGCCTGGATCAAGGCAAAGGGTGACTATTTGAAGAATCTCAAATCTCAAATATATTTTGATTTGTTTAACACTTTTTTGTTACTACATGATTCCATATGTGTTATTTCATAGTTTTGATGTCTTAACTATTATTCTACAATGTAGAAAATAGTAAAAATAAAGAAAAACCCTTGAGTAGGTGTTCTAAAACTTTTGACCGGTAGTGAATATCTATACACTATGATCCCTTATTGATGTCACCTGTTAAATCCACTTCAATAAGTGTAGATGAAGGGGATGACAGATTATAGAATGATTTTAAAGCCTTGAGACACATGAGACATGGATTGTATATGTGCCATTTAGAGGGTGAGTGTGTCAAGAACTACAATGCTGCTTGTTTTTTCACGCTCAACAGTTTCCCGTGTGTACCAAGAATGGTCCACCACTCAAAGGACATCCAGCCAACTTGACACAACTGTCATTGGAGTCAACATCGGCCAGTATCCCTGTTGAACGCTTTTGACACCTTGTAGAGTCCATTTCCCGACGAATTGAGGCTGTTCTGAGGGCAAGTCAATATTAGGAAGATGTTCTTAATGTTCTGTACACTCAGTGCAAAAATAAATTTGGAGATTACGGTGTACATAGTTGAATAATCTAATGTTAGGAAAGAAGTAGAAGGTGCTCAACCAACGTGAGTAGAGGTGCAACCTAAAAATGCGTAGACATCATTGGACAGGCAAAAGCACAACGCTTGTCTACCATTAAACATACATCTTTCTATTTGACAAGTTTAAAAGATTGACGTTTCGGCCTTCAATGGCCTTCTTCAGAAACAAATAACAAACAAGGCATTTAAACACTTGTTGGTCAATACATGTATAAATGAAATGCCTTTTATGACGTCTGACCGAGTTCACATGAATCCAGTTTGTTTCATTTTATGAAGAAATATTATACAGAATTAGGAGGTTGTTCCTTTACATGGTGTGATAGCTGATACTTTGGTCTATCAAAATATATGTTTCAAATGATGTTATATTAAGAAAATATTTGTGAAAAAGCTAGAGATTGTCCCATCTTTCAAGAGTCCTTGAATCACAAACACTTTGTAAAAGAGGTACACATTACTACATTGTCTTTCCATAAAAGTTCAATGACATGATTTACCTGTTCAACGACAGCCTACTGTACTGCATGTCTATACACACCGTCATCTTCAATAGTCTCTCTAGACATCCGTGTTGCCTCCCACAATTTTCAAATGCTCCGGCTTTTTAAAGTTGTCTAGGGTCTGGTTTTCATCTTCACCATTGCTAATGTCAACACGCTCAAGTAGACTTAGTCTAGCTAGCTGATTTACGTACACAAGCTAGCTCAAACACACCCAAACTAAAAGATGAATACTCACGAGATGGTCCGCCAAGCACTGAAGCAACTGCATGCCAAGCAATCTCCTTCTTTCGCATGTCTTTGTAGTGTTTGCTTTTCAGATCATAAAGCTCTGCATATTTTTCTACTTCAGTGATATTCCTCTCGTTGTCCATGATGCATTTTATGTTGGTTAAACAAGGTCAAAGTGAGGTCAGGTCACCAGTCAAAGTAGGTGTAGTAGCTAGCTAGCATTTTTTTTTGTGGGGTTAGCTAAATTTAGAATCACAGAAAACTAAACATCACAACATAATGTACTTTTAGTATTACATGAATATTTGATATATATTTAAAATGTGTGTGATGTTGCATGTAATTGAATAAATCTATTTTTCATGACATTTTAATCGTCCCTCGTATCGAAATACGTAGGCTAGACTCACTTTTACATAGTGCATATTTAATTTGAACACCATAAACAATTTATTAATGGTTTTTCCATTAAAATATTAATCTTGGTTAACCCTGAACTAAAGTCTTGCATAATTGTTCAGATGCTCGATTGAGTTCTGGGTCCATACGTGTTAAAGTAATTGTCCAGTGAAAATCAAACTTTTAAAAGTTCATATTCTGTTAACTGCTACCCAAAAAATTTTGTTGACTCGTGCTATACTCGTATTTGTACCCAAAGCACAAATTGGAGAAAAAACACTTTAAAAACCCCACCTCAAACTTGTATCTAAAAAAGACTGTTTCAAAAATGCTTGCTATTTCCTCATAGAGTAGGATGTCATACTCTAATTACCACTTGAGTATGGTAATGAGTGTAAATCGTTTTTGACAATTTCGATACTTTTTGGAAACAAAACACGTTTTATAAGGAGGATGGGATCCACCCGAATAATTTGGGTTCAAGGATCCTTTCACAGCAATATAAGACTGGGTTGAGACAATGACTTATCAATGACCCAAGCCCAGCTCAGTTAATCCCTACCATTGTGTCGCTGAGTTGTCATAATGCTTCAGCAAATGTACATTATACCAGGAGCGTTGGTAGACACAATGTAAGTAACCTAATTTATGTCCCTCTGTCACATCCTGATCTGTTTCACCTGTGTATTTATATCTGTGTTTTCTGTTTGTCTGTTCGTTTTGTTTAGTCAAGACTACCAGCGTTTTTTCCCCTTGCTCCTGTCTTTCTCAAGTTCCTGTTTTCTAGTTTTCCCAGTTTTTACCATTCTGCCTGCCCTGACCCTGAGCCTGCCTGCCGTTCTGTACCTTGTCACACCACCCTTGATTATTGACCTCTGCCTGCCTTGACCCTGAGACTGCCTGCCGTTCTGTACCTTTTGGACTCTGATCTGGATTACTGACCTCTGCCTGCCCTTGACCTGTCATTTGCCTGCCCCCTGTTTTTTTAATAAACTTTTGTTACTTCGACAGCCCCTCAGTAACCCGGCTGTTAGCAGCGTGGTCTCCCCAGCCACCCCGGTTGCCCTAGAACCCTGCTTACTTCCCATGTAACACTTCGCTGGAGAGTCGGGAACCTGACAGCCATTTCTCACTCAGTGTTTGCTCATCATCGAGCTGCAGCCCTCCTCTTTCCCTTCAGACCGCTCTAAGATAGCGTACCTCATCACGCTGATGTACGGGAGAGCTCTCGCCTGGGCTACAGCAGTGTGGGAACAACAGTCAGCCGTATGCTTCAGTCTGGAGGAGGTGCAGGAGGTAAATAAGGTTTTTGATGCTCCATTGCCCGGGAGAGAGGCTGCCCGGAAGTTACTCCAGCTTCGACAAGAATCCCGCAGTGTGGCAGACTATGCAATGGATTTCCGCACGTTGGCAGCTGAGTGTGCCTGGAACCCGGAAGCGCTGTTCGACATGTTCTTGCATGGAGTATCGGAGGAAGTAAAGGACGAGCCCGACTCGCTCATCGCCTTGACCATTAAGATTGATGGGCGACTACGGGAACGAAGGAAGGAGAGGAAGTCCAATTTTACTTGCCCGCCCAAGGATTCCACCTCGCCTCAGAGGCATCCCGGAAGTCCCCGACGGCGCCGTTGCCAAGAGAACCCGAGGCTACCCGAGTTCCCACGAGAGTCTCCGAAGTCTGCCGATTCACCTCTTCCTGAGCCGATGCAACGAGGCAGAGCTAGGCTATCTCCAGTCAAACAGCAATACAGGCTTCACACAAAGAGTTGCCTGTATTGCGGGACTACTGGTCATTTTGTGTCCACTTGTCCACTAAAAGACCAGGCTCACCGGTAGGAGCAGGTCTCTGGTGGGCCATACGGATAACTTTTCCTCTCCCGTTACTCACACCCCCTTTCATACCATCTTGCTGTGGGGGAACCGGTCGAAATCTCTCCGGGAGCTTTATGGACGCTACCCTTGCGTCCGAGTTGGGCATCCCCACTCAGCCCCTCTCCATTCCCATGGACGTTAGAGCACTGGACGGGCGCTCTATAGGCCAGGTCACCCACAATACCACCCCCATCAATCTACGAGTATCAGGGAACCACAGCGAGACGATCCAATTCCTGCTAATTATGTCTCCTCAGGTTCCCGTGGTATTGGGTTTCTCTTGGCTCCAGCAACACAACCCCTTTATTGACTGGTCTACTGGTGCCATCATGGGCTGGAGCCCGTTCTGCCACGCTCATTGCCTGAAGTCAGCACAGCCTGCCCCGGTTTGTCTTCCTGGGGGCTCGAAAGTTGCCTCGGACCTCTCCACCATTCACGCAGAGTACCAGGACCTCTGGGAGGTGTTCAGTAAGGCCCGGGCCACTTCGCTTCCGCCGCACCGACCCTATGACTGCGGAATAAACCTTTTCCGAGGCACCACTCTGCCCCGGGGTCAACTGTTCTCGCTGTTGGGTCCGGAGACCAAGGCTATGGAGACCTACATTGAGGACTCCCTACCTGCCAGGTTCATCCGTCCTTCTGCCTCCCCCACCGGTACAGGGTTCTTCTTTGTGGAGAGGTACAGGGATTGGACTGCTGAGGACTGGGGTAAAGTCATTTCCTCTGATGAATCCCCTTTCCGATTGTTTGGGGCATCCGGAAAAAAGCTTGCCCGGAGAAGACAAGGTGAGCGCTACCATCAGTCCTGTGTCATGCCAACAGTAAAACATCCTGAGACCATTCATGTGTGGGGTTGCTTCTCAGCCAAGGGAGTGGGCTCACTCATAATTTTGCCTAAGAACACAGCCATTAATAAAGAATGGTACCAACACATCCTCCGAGAGCAACTTCTCCCAACCATCCAAGAACAGTTTGGTGACGAACAATGCCTTTTCCAGCATGATGGAGCACCTTGCCATAAGGCAAAAGTGATAACTAAGTGGCTCGGGGAACAAAACATACACATTTTGGGTCCATGGCCAGGAAACTCCCCAGACCTTAATCCCATTGAGAACTTGTGGTCAATCCTCAAGAGGCGGGTGGACAAACAAAAACCCACAAATTCTGACAAACTCCATGCATTGATTATGCAAGAATGGGCTGCCATCAGTCAGGATGTGGCCCAGAAGTTAATTGACAGCATGCCAGGGCGGATTGCAGAGGTCTTGAAAAAGAAGGGTCAACACTGCAAATATTGACTCTTTGCATAAACTTAATGTAATTGTCAATAAAAGCCTTTGACACTGATAGAATGCTTGTAATTATACTTCAGTATACCATAGTAACATCTGACAAAAATATCTGAAAACACTGAAGCAGCTCCGACTGGGAAAATACGCTTTTAAGCGGTCATCCAACTTGGAATTGTAAGTCGTGAACTCAGGCCTCTTTCTTATATGCCCCCTTTATTTATCCTACGGTTCTGACTTGATGTACAGGGAGAACACTGTAAGAATGGCCAATGTTCTGAATTCTGTCGCTGTGCATTTCAAAAGTGCTAAACAAATAGTTATATTGACTATGTCTGTCCTAGCTCGCTCATGTTTTAATCGAAATTACAGATTGCCTCTCATCCGCTAGTCGTCCCCTTATGCCATAGTTTGTACATCTCAATTGTCAGTAGAAAACACATTTGTTTAAGCAAGTCAGCCATATCAGCTATGTTTTTCTAAAAGGCAGTAAATGAGGCTGAATGAACTGTTTCGCTGCCAGACAAGGCTATGCTGATAACCAGGTGTAGCAGTAGTAAGGTGTTGGGACTGCTGTTGGGACTCTGCTGTCGGGACAGCTTTATGTAGGCCCTAACAGTTTGTGGGCACCGTTTGTCACCGTTATAGTGCAATTAATGTATTGTTTAGTGTTGTGGCATGCACCCCCCCCCCCCCCCCCAAAAAAAAATTGTTTGCCCCACCAAGATTTACATGCTAAAATCACCAAAGTGTACAGGCTTCCTTCTTTTCACTCTGTCAATAAGGTTAGTATTGTGGAGTAACTACAATGTTGTTGATCCATACTCAGTTTTCTCCTATCACAACCATTAAACTCAAACTGTTTTAAAGTCACCATTTGCCTCAGTGAAATCCCTGAGCGGTTTCCTTCCTCTCCAGCAACTGAGTTAAGAAGGACACCTGTATATTTGTAGTGATTGGGTGTATTGATACACTATCCAAAGTGTAATTAATAACTTCACCATGGTCAAAGGTTTATTCAATGTCTACATTTTTTTATGTTTTACCCATCTCCCAATAGGTGCCCTTCTTTGTGAGGCATTGGAAAACTTCCCTGGTGTTTGTGTTTGAATCTGTCTTTGACATTACAGATAATTGTATGTGTGGGGTACAGAGATGACGTAGTCATGAAAAAATCTTGTTAAAATCCTTGAGTCTATTGACGCACCCACGCGTCAATCTAAGTAACATAATACACAAATCCCCATCAAAATCTGTCAGTTTAAACTAGAGATATCAGGATTTTTGCATGGGCTGAGTCTCAATCTACCGCATCCACCTATGTCGGCCTTCCGCATCTCCGGTGGTAGGTGGCCGAGCTACTGCAGGGTTTGTCAGACCATGAGACATCCCAAAAAGTGGTATTCTCTCAAGCATCTGTAGCGTCCGAACAGTTTGACCCCACTTTGGAAAGGGGAGACTCTCACGAACACTATTGTGTTCTCTGTTTTGCTCTACAACCACCGCAAGTGTCACAGGACTCGTCTGAAGGTAACCCATACTATAACGAATGGAAATATGGCGGTAGTTGTGGGCCAACAAAAATAAGAGGTTAAATATGTCCCAATTCTTAAAAAATATTTCCTGAGCTTTCTTATATCTCGTAGATATAGGACAGGCACTTCAAAACCTTATTCCTTATTATTTATTTTTGGACTGCCTTTTTTGCCATTCATGAATGTGTTATTCAATGCATTTCTATGGGCTATAGTAGTAAGGGCCCAATTCAATATTTTATCACTTTTTTTTATTTATTTATTTTTATACATTGAGGGGTCCTAAAATTTGAAATCAAATAGCTAAATGATCCAAGGTATGACCGTCTTAAAACAGTTCTATATGTGTGACAACCAAATTATACGTGCTTTCATGTCAGAGTCTCCAAAAGTCTCCAATAACACCAGAAAAAGTCGCTAGATTTGTCGCTAGTCGATTTTTTGAAAATGTGTCGCTAGAGGGGTATGAATACTCGCTAAATATAGCGACCACGTCGCTAAGTTGGCAACACTGGCCGCCTCTGTCAGTTGGGAGGTGGGCTGGGGGCGTGGCTCAGTAACGTTTCAAATTGTGATTGACAGCTCGGGAGAAATATGTTCTAGGTTCATGTGTCTGTTTTCGAAATAAACATAGCTACTATGTTTCATAAGTAGCAGGTAGCCTCAATAGCTGTATAATTATTTTTTTACTTTTGCATGCAAACCCCACTTTGGGATCCTAATGCCAAGGTACCAGATGTCAATAGACTCAACGTTACAATTCAGCATGATACATCTGGCGCAAAAATATATTTTATTAACATGTATTTTAAAATATATTCACATACGATGATGTGCTCAAGTTATATATTTAATCAATATATTCTGGACATATATGTATATTTAAAATTCCCCCGTATATATGTAAGTACACATTTTTGTCTGGGTAAGCACATTGACCATCCGTTCCGTTATACAGCCAGACCTAAGCCCTGCCTCTCTTATCTCGCTTCAGCCAATGGGGAGGGGAGGAGGATCGGTTTAGGAATAATTTTGACATTTTAATAGTGCTAGAGAGCAAGTAAGCGAATGTCACTCAGATACATGCTACTACACTGACTAGAGTACAAGAGGGCATTGCACTGACTCGAGTGAACAGTGCTCCAAGTGAGTCTCTCCAATCAAATGTAAAAATAAATTAGAAAAGAGTACCATTTGGCTTTTTTTGACGTGGAGGGGAAAGCAACCAGGTATTATTGCATGCATTTGTTGTTTATTCTATGGAACATCATAAACAACTAATTTTCTCCCTGGAAAAACACAAGTTTCAACTGCAGAAGGTGACATTTGTTTTCCTTCGGTGGAACGAGCGGCGCGCGCTTGTTCGTCTGTCTGGTGCGCTGTGTTGCCTTCTTCTTCCTTTGGATTTTACATCATCAAGGGTACCCACTGGAGGTATGATGCGGTGAGAGGGGGATCCAGCCATTCAGGTGCTTGTCGCTCAGTTTGCTCTTTCACCAACTTTCCGTGGCCTTATAGCGTATGCGCATCTGACCCCAGTATAAAATAGATTTTTCCTGTTAGGTCTCCATCTCATGCGCGTTCTCCTATGCATTGTGCTGATCACAACTTTACCGTCCGGTCTGCCTGCGATAAATTGTAACAACTTCAGTGATCAGCTTAGTACAACAGAGCTTGCAGAACCAGGTAAAAATGTATTTACTAATGTGTGAAAATACAATAGCCTATTAATTGCAGTCAATTTGACACCTGTGTAGAAAAGGCTATTTACCTGATTATATGAAGTAGACTGTGTATTGATTGGAAAACATTGAATATTTACAATACACACTATACTATATTATTTAAATTGCATAGTGGTAGTTCAGGAGATCATCTTTTTAAAAGCCTAATTGATTATTGAAAAATGTCAGGAAGCCTACAGTATAACAGAAGTTCAAGAAATGACAAGATCCTAGAACCTACAGTATCACACACACAAACACACACACATACACACACACAGTGACGACATGTTAGCCTCTGTTTATTATTCTCATTCCAACACATACTCTTCCCCCTCTCTAACATCTAACCATCCTTTCTGTCTCCATCCTTTCCTCCAGGACACAGGGAGAGAAGTTTGGGGAGAATGAGGAGTCATCGGGTGCGGGGGAAGCATGAGTGGCCGGTGTATCACTGTTAGACGGGCGGCTCTGATGGTTCTATGGGAGTGTACAGCTCTAAGCCTCCTGCAGTGGTGGGTGGTAGTGGCGGCGACCGCGAGGGCCAGCCGGACTGGGGTTGGGGCCGGAGCCACGGCCGCTGCAGATGCAGGGGGCTCCAGCAATGCCACGGGGCCCTTCGCCTGGCTCCTGTCTGACAAAGGACCCTTTCATCACTCCCAGGAGTTTTCTGACTTTACGGAGCGCTACCAGCAAGGATTCACCACCAAGTACACGATATACAGGTGAGTCTGGCTAAGGGGATTAATTAAAGATGGCTGCAAGGTTAAGCGATATACATGTGAGATCATCGAGAGTTTGTTGAGTAGCAAGATTCAGTGTAAAATCAACACTATGCTTTAGAGATACCTGTACAGGTGAGATTGATGCATGTGAGATTACCAGTATGTTTGTCTTACAAAACAAATGGGTTTAGCCTTGCACCTACCTAAGCTGGCATGTACCTCTAGTTTCAAAAGAATGGGAAGGGCGAGGCAGTTTGCAAAGTCTGACAGAGTAGCCTCATATCGTAGCTCACAACCAGTGGTCTTCATCAATAACAAATACTGCTCTGACTACTGACAAGGTCAGATGTCGTATACTGGGATTGTTTGATGTAGTGAGTGCTGTACGCTTTGTCACCTGTCCATACCCATAGTTTGTAGTAGTTTTTTTTTCTATTCACGTGCCAGGGCGCGCACGTGTGTGTTTTTGCGGTGTGTTCCAAGTGCGATTATGTGTGCGTGTGCCAGGTCTTATGAATAGTGATGAGTGTGATTTTGTCGGGGCATGGCATAGCTGGAACAGCACAGTGGATGATACCAGTTGAAGGGTCCTAACTGACACACACTGGCGTTTGGCAGCCGGCTGAGATGACACGGCCAGGCACAGATGGGGAATGTAACGCTGCTCTGGTTACTCTGATCTCTCTGTCTATCTGATCAGTCTATCTATCCATCTGTCTTTCTGTCTCCCTCCCCCTTTCTCTGGTTCTGTGTACCTTGCCCCAACACACACTCTCTGTCTTACACTCTCACACACACACACACGTGAATATTCTCCAGTGCTCCAGTGACCTTTTAAGTCGGGACCGGGAAAGGGAGTCAAGAGGAGTGTGATAGTGTTAGCTCTCCCTCTCCTTCTCTCTCTGTCTCAGTGCCTTACTCCCCCCTAATGGTGACTCTTAGTGCAGAGAACATTACTGCCTCTGCTACACCTGCCAACTCTGGAAGAGAAAGAGCAATAGTGTCTTAGCATTGCAACACCTCAGTGATTCTCATCCCTTATCGGGGATAAACTCTCCCTTCTCATGTCATAAACATAGTTATTTGAAGATAAGAAGTAGTACAGACTCTGAATCAAACATAGGAGTTGAATATTACTATGTAATATGTGCTTTTACATATTACATTATTATATATTTTGTATCCACACTGTTGTGTTGTTACGTTTGTGATTGAGCCTATATAATGTGAGACAAATACACCCTGAATCAACTAAAGCTTTGAATTGAATATTATTGATGTCATTCCTCTCCATCCAGCCTTGGGATAGTGTAGTAGCTGTGGGTATTTGTCGAGAGCAGGGATTACAGTGGTGCTGTGACAGATTAGCTTTGTGACTGTCGGGCCAAAACATGCCAACTCCTATACCATACAAATGTACAACATTGGTAGAATTAGCCTAGAGCTACTGTGCATAATTTCCTTACATATCACCACGCTTTATTTCCGACCACAGTTACAACTCATCCTCTCAGCTGAAAATGACCTTGACTGGTTGATCTAAGAAGTGATTGTGTGTAATTAGGGAGTAATTGCTGTTTAATTAGATACACAACCATGTTTGTTAGAAGAGGCACAGAGAAGCACCTTGATAAACGCCTACAAGATTGAATCATACATTAGCGTCCTTAATTGGGGACATTAATGGTAACTGTAACTCTGTGTGCCACCGCCTTTACAAAAAAAACACATGAAAAAAGCACATGAAAAAAAAGTGGGTTTAGGACACGTGATAATATATTGTTTTGTGTGTAATTTTCATGAGTCAGACACGTGGTTTCATATATTTGTTTTTCATGTTTTTTCCTGAAAAGAGAATCCCCAAGTGACTTTTTTTCTCCATATGTTTATTTTTAACACTTCCAGCTACATCTGGTCTTCCATCCATGGACCAACCAGGACCAACCCTGCTTAGCTTCAGAGGCAAACCAGCAGTGGGATGCAGGGTGCTATGTTGCTGGAATGAATGTGCCAAAACTTGCAACTGGAAAAAAGGCAGCGAAAGCAAAGGCCAGGGTTAACATAACCAAAGATAGGGATAATTGCAGTAAAGAGGGTGGCGTTTTGCTTTTATTGCATTATAATTTTTAAAAATCACAAAAAAAAAAAATCTTACATCCATTTACCCCAAATATTCTCACATTTCTAAATTATTTCCTTGAACTATTTTGTTTCGCTATCAATAATTTTGGGTTTATGTTTTGCTTTCAATATCATTCTTTTTGTTTGCAATACTAAGAATTTTGTTCTCAACTTCAGAAGTTTTGCTTGATATTAATGGCACAAACGTAACTCACTCACTAGAGGATTGCACCATATAATAACAGAATTAACACAAGTTGTTTACATTTACTATGTTTACAAACATTGAAGTAAATCAAGCTTATATTTTGGGTTCTGATGTGGTACGAAAATTGAACTAAACTCATGAGGCATTTGTACATAAGTAAAAAAATGTTTTATGTAGAAACTAATTGTTGCCCCTTTAACAGGCAGCGACCTTCATACAGCAGAACTACACTACATGGCCAAAATAATGTGGACACCTGCTCGTCGAACAGCTCATTCCAAAATCATGGGCATTAATATGGAGTTGGTCCCCCTTCGCTGCTATAACAGCCTTCCACTCTTCTGGGAAGGCTTTCCACTAGATGTTGGAACATTGCTGTGGAGACTTGCTTCCTTTCAGCCACAAGAGCAATAGTGAGGTCGGGCACTGATGTTGCTTCCAGAGGCAGTTTGGAACTCGGTAGTGAGTGTTGCAACCGAGGACATATGATTTTTACGCGCTTCAGCACTCGGCTGTCTCGTTCTGTGAGCTTGTGTGGCCTACCACTTCTCGTCTGAGCCGTTGTTGCTCCTAGACGTTTCCACTTCACAATAATACCACTTACAGTTGACCGGGGCAGCTCTAGCAGGGCAGAAATTTGACGAACTGACTTGTTGGAAAGGTGGCATCCTATGATGGTGCCACGTTGAAAGTTACTGAGATCTTCAGTACGGGCGATTCTACTGCCAGTGTTTGTCTATGGAGATTGCATGGCTGTGTGCTTGATTTTATACACCTGTCAGCAATGGGTGTGGCTGAAATAGCCGAATCCACTAATTTGAAGGGGTGTCCACATTTTGGCCATGTAGTGTATGTCGCCGTTTGAACGTGATCCATTAACCTGCCCCCCAAAATGTATTCAGTGCACTGTTTTGTGAATGTCCTGCAAAATTGTTCCCTTGTCTCGCATTTGGGCATTTTAGATGTGATCACTCTAATTCTACCGGTGGAAACATTGTTGCTCCAACATGTTAACACCATCTTTTCACATGTGAGGAGAATAACATTATTTCACATTCACATGTGAAAATCATATTTGCCGTTTCACATGTTAAAAAAAATCCCAATGTGAAAATATCTCTTTCACATGTGGAAATGTAAATCTGCAATTTCACATGTGAAAGTGAGATTTTCAATGTGAAATGGTACATGTGATTTTCACATGTGAATGTTTTTAAAATGGCAAATATCACATGTGAAACTGCAATTCACACGAGGTGAAAACATGTTCTTCTCCTCACATATCAAAAGGTGGTGTTAACATGTGAACTCTAAGTTTAATACATGTGAAACTTTTATTACTGTTTTAAATTTCAGCTCAACATGTGAAAACAACTATTTCACATGTGAAAATGCGATGATTTTTTGTTGTTGTAAGGGATGTCCTTCCAAGGCAACAGACAGTCCTCATTGCCTATAGAATAGAATACTATATTGTCATTCAAGAGGGAAATCATTTTCACAGCCTCCTCAAAATCACAAAACATAGCCACACAAATCCAGTTTCCAGTCACATAACATTTACTGCTTCAAATGGTTAATATATAGACTCATGATGTACTGCGGATCATGACCTCTCCTCTTCTCTGCCTCAGGACAGTCACAGTAGTGTGTCCCTGTAGCTCGGGGAGTCATGACGAGGAGCTCATAGAGCACAGGGCTTATTGATCCTGACAAGTGTGTGATGGGGGGAGTTATATGGGGCAGAGGTCTGTGGTGGTGTCTCTTCTGCCATGGCCAGTGTCTGTGTGTGTGTTTGTTTGTGGAGCAGAGGTCCGTGGTAGCATCTATTCCAGAGCCTGTGCTTTGTGTCGGTGGTGACAGAGCTTTCACTCTCAGGGACAGCTGAGTGAGGAGTGTTGATGGCACTCTGGTGCTGTGTGTGGCATGTGTGTACACCTGTGTGTGTGTGACTGTGCTATGTACAGGTAACTTAGACCCCTCTTTCGAAGTCACTGAGATCTCTTCTTCTCGGGCTCCCGAGTGGCGCAGCGGTCTAAGGCACTGCATCTCAGTGCTTGAGACGTCACTACAGACCCCCTGGTTCAATTCCAGGCTGTATCACAACCGGCCATGATTGGGAGTCCCATAGGGTGGCGCACAGTTGGCCGGTGTAGGCCGTCATTGTAAATAAGAATTTGTTCTTAACTGACTTGCCTAGTTAAATAAAGGTAAAATAAAAAATAAATCCATGGTAGCCAAAATAATGGCCAACTGGGCATTTTTGTATATGACTAAGCATGATTGGATATTAATTACTTAATTAACTCAGGAACCACACCTGTGTGGAAGAACCTGCTTTCAATATACTTTGTATCCCTCGTTTACTCAAGTGTTTCCTTTATTTTGACAGTTACCTCTATATGTGTGTGAGATTCCAGACACTATGTGTGCTCACTCAAGAGTGTGAGGTCCTGGCACATGTCTGTTTAATTACTTGAATTCCATGTAGCTTATTTTTTGGGGAGCCCAATGCGCCATTTCCCTAGAGAGAAATCAAATCATTTACAAGACACATCAACTCTAGAAATATGTGGGACGCTGGGCTGAAGGGAGTTGTAGTTTTCATTAAACAAATATTCATCCTAGTTCAGTGCAGAAACATGGTAATTAACTACAATGACCATAATCAATTGCGCCATTTTTTTCCAGCTCGGACACGGGTGAGAGAGAGGAAGAGGCGAAGCGAGAGCTTTCACCACAGACAGAAGGGGTAACCAAGACACGTCGCAGGGGCTATTAAGCTGAAGCATCCATTTAGAACGTTTTTTCTCACCACCAAATATGGTAGTGAGAGGAAGTCCAGTGCTGGGTAGTGGGAGAGGAAGGAACTAGGTGAAACTGGGCTCACATTTTTCTGTTCTCAAAACTATAATATTTTACGAACACAATGCATAGACTTGACGCTTTGCCAAATGTTCAAAAAAATTGCGTTGTTTAGAAGGAGTGCAAGGTCGAATTGAGTTTGTGCACACTTCACAGAGGAGGCATTCCCTAACAGAAATACATGGGACAACGCACCAAAAGGATCTAGCTAGCTCGTGCTTGCCTTTGCCCATCTCCTTGCTTGTTCTGCCCACTATGCTTAATTTGCTTCCACTGTAAATGACACAGATGAACGATCTTGGGTTAGTTATAAATATCTATGGTATCACTCTCGAGAAAATCTGTCCAAAAATAATCAATGCATTTCTATTGGTTTATTTTGGACCTAAACTTGTTGCCTACCTTCACGCCTTTAGGACAACGACTCCCATTGTTAGGGCGGAGACATGAGCATCTCGTCATAATATACAGATCTCTGGATGGATACACTTTTACGCCTGCTACGTTAGGTTAGATACACACCGACGAGGGACAGCGACAGTTCGCGAAAGTATGCCTTATCTACTTTGAAGAACTAGTAAAATGATTTTGTCAGACAGCTCTGCAGCATACTTAGGCAGGCTAGCTAAAGAGGATGACTAAAGAGTGCAGTATGGGGAGCACATAGATAACTGGCTGGCTGACTGCTACTGCCTGAGCAGAAAAATAACAAAGTCATCAGATAAAAACGAACTAATATACACAACTGAAATATTGTATTATTTCATAGTAGTTTCCTATTTTACTATTGATGTCTACCCAATATGGACCTGACAGAGACAATGGAATATTTTCTATGTTTTGGCAATTGAATGTTCATTCTTTTTGGCTTTGGAATTTCCATTAAAAATATCTAAAATCATTGTAATCTCATTATTTCATAATGCATTTAGTGTAAAAAATATATATATAATTTGAAACCGAAATCAAAAACGTGATTATTTTGTAATAATTGAACCGAAACCGAACCGACCTCAAGACATCCTGGTCAGGAAGAGCATAGGCCTCGGGCCATTTTGTGAAATAGTCCATGGCCGTGATCACCCAGCGGTTTCCACTGTCTGTGGTGGGGAACGGCCCAACTACATCCACTCCCACCCTCTCCATGGGAGCCCCAACTGGGAACTGTTGGAGCTGAGCATGAGAACGGTCTGGAGGGCCCTTTCTCGCTGTGCAGTTGTCACAGCGGCGGCAAAAGTCCTCCACATCCCTCTTGTGCTGCCCCCAGTAAAAGCCCTGACGGAGGCGGCGGAGGGTTTTTGTGACCCCAAAGTGTCCAGTCCCCACCCCACCATGAGTGCTCTGGAGCACAGCCTCCCTCAGTGCTTTTGGGACCACCACCTGCCTCCTATCCTCTCCCGTAGCTGGCTCCTTCCATGCTCGCTGTAGCACGCCATCAGCCAGCCGCAGTCTCTCAATCTTTGACCACAACCCTTTGGTCTCGAGTGAGAGTGCTGCCACCTCTTCTTACGGTGGCCTCAGCTGTGCCTCTACCCACTGTAGCACTGGCTGTAGGTCTGTGTCCCGTCCCTGCTGCTGCCCCCATTCAGCCACGTCGACAGTCTGCAGCTCACAGCAGACAGGCCCACCCGCCCGACACACTGTGGCACAGACCCCCTCCTCTGCACACAGCTCTCTCTCACGGCCCTCTCTCCGCTCACAGTGGCAGCACCCGGCTGCAGTACAGGGCCGATGGGACATGGCGTTGGAGTGGTGTGCCCCTGCCCTGTGCACCACTGTGAAGTCGTACGGCTGAAGCTCCTCCAACCAGCGTGCAACCTGCCCCTCTGGCTCTTTGAAAGACATGAGCCACTGGAGAGCAGAGTGGTCAGTCCTTACAGTAAAGGGCAGGCCACCCAGGTAGTACTTGAAGTGTTTGATGGAAGCCACAACAGCGAGGAGCTCCTGCCGGGTGACACAGTAGCGGCACTCATGTTTGTTAAATTTTTTGTACACTACCACTCTCTCCCCCTCTGGCCCCACCTGGGCCAGCACCCCACCCATGCCCACATTGCTCACGTCTGTGTCCAGGATAAAGGGCAAGGTGAGGTCAGGAGGGGCAAGCACGGGGGTCTTGATCAGTGCACATTTGAGGGTGTTGAAGGCCTCCTCGTACTCCACTGTTGAAGTGAAGGCCTTGGCCTTCGGCAGCAGGCGGTTCAGGGGAGCAGCGACGCTTGAGAAGCCCCGTACAAACCTCCTGTAGTACGAGGCCAGGCACAGGAAGCTCTTCAGCTGATGCTGGTCGGTGGGGTGGGCCAGTCTCGGACAGCCCCCACTTTGTCCTCCATGGTGCTGATACCCTCCTCCCCCACTTGGTGGCCCAAGAAGGACACCTGTCTTCTCATGAAGTGGCACTTCTCAGGGTGGCGCTTCAGGCCTGCGGCAGCCACCCTCTCCAACACACGCCGTAGCGCCCCCAGCGCTGACTGGAAGGAGCTGCCATGGGCCAGGATGTCGTTGAGGTGTACCAGACACTCCTGTCGGGGGATGCCATCCAGCACCCTGTCCATTAGGGTGCTGGATTGCATCGGGCTCACGGAGGGATGTGTCGTGGAGGTAGCTGGGGAAAAGTCACACACAGATGTGGGGGAGGGGGGGGGGCAGTCATGAGTCTCTGCTGCTTTAACTGTTGGAGTAAGGGGGTTGTTGGGTGGTGTGAATGTGACATTAGGGGTGGCCATGGTGACTGCCGGCCCTCCCTGGAAGCTCAGTGTGCCCCCATTTAGGTCTAACTGGCAGCCTGTGCTCCTAAGAAAGTCCAACCCCAGGATACAAGGCTCCTGCACAGCCGCCACCCACACAGGATGACGCACAGTCCTGCCCCCTACTGTCAGAGTCGTTATTCCCTTCCCTTTCATGGGTGCCAGCTCACCTGTGACTGTGCGGAGCTGCACAGTTGTGGGCTCAATCTGAGTCCAACTTGGCACAATATCCGGCCTCACCAAGGTTACTGTGGACCCAGTGTCCACCAGGGCAGAGCAGGGCACCCCCTCCACAGTGACAGGGACATGACAAAAGTCCCCAACACAGGTCCGACCCATCACAACAACAGGCTCCATCCGCTTGCACTTGTCTGGGCGTGGAGCCTTGCTCCCCCATCCATGCCGGTGGGCTCCTCCTGGCGATGGTGGTGGTCGGGAAAGAGAGCCAGGGGTCCGCACCGCCCCGTCTATGTGGACCCCGAGCCGTTTCCCTGAGCTCTTAGGGACATGGGGCAATCCCGGTGCAGATGGCCTGGCTGGCCACACCCCTAGCAGACCATGGGACCAGGGCGTGTGTTGCGTGCCACCTGTAGCGACACAGCATGAATGAGTTCAGTCATTTCAGCCACCCATGCAGGCTTTTCTGGATCTGGGTTGTTACAATATTAATGAAGGAACCTATTAAATTGAAGGAGGCACAGGTGGCAAAAGTGGACTATCAAAGGACACATCGGTTTGGTAGGAAGGTTCCTAACAAACCGAGACCAATTGTTGCCAGACTAACCCACTACAAGATGAAAGTGGCAGTTCTGGAAAGAGGAAGGGAACTGAAGGGAACATACCTTTATATCAATTAGCAATCTTTCTCTATCAATGAGAAATAGCTGGGCGAAATCATCGATAGGAGGCGAGTACCTGTAAAAAAACGGATTTGTTGCTGCAAATCTCCCACAAATGGCTAATGTTATTTAGACAGACTAAGGGTGTTTTGGCTGACTGAAAACGGTAAGTAACAAACGTTACGAATTATGAATTTGATGATCATTCAGGTTAAATAGGTTGACCTATCATAATTAGGTTGCTAGCTTACGTTAGCTTGAGCGTTAGATAGCTAGCTAATGAACGTTAGCTAGCTAGCCATTTTCTGTGCTAATGTCTCTGGCTGTGGTAACGTTAGCTAGCTAGCTAAGGTTAGCCTCATGACCATGTCGCGGAATATAAGAAATGTATGGTTTTTGAAGACATTTGGCTAGCTAGCTAACTTTGTCAGTGTCTGTAATAGTAGTTAGCTAAAGTTAGCTAGCTAGCTACCTTAGCTAGCTTAGTCTAACACTTCTTCTGGACTGTCTCAGACACTATTTCACTTGTTAGCTACATTAGCTAGCTATGTTACCATAGCTAGAGTTCACTTATTCTCCATCTGGGTTAATTTAACCAAGCTATTTGGCAGGATTATATCATGATTGCATGGTGATTGATTGAGTTAGCTAGAGTCACTGTACTGGTTTTCAATGGTTTCTGACAGTGGCAGCTTTAGTCGGACTTGTGAAGTTGAGGAGGATGGATGCAAATTCTGTTAGCTAGCTAACGTTAGAGTTTACCTTAATTTTGATGTAGCCAAGTTAGTTTAGCTAGCTAGCTATGTTTCTAACATTTATTTATTTCTGTACTTAAATGCAGAGGTCAAGGCCAATGAATGGACAGCTTTGTAAAGATACACTGAATGAGTGGAACCTGGCCTCTGATTCCAAAGTTTGAGGGTAAGTAAAACAGAGAAATTCCTTTTTGAGAGTGAAGACAGAACTTTGGAAAGGAAAAACAGATTTTCATTGACCCTGTGTAAAACAGTATCTACGTCTTCCACATTGTCATCGATAACCAATCGTACAACCTTAATGGAAACTTGAACTACTTAATTTCACCAGAGCCTCTTAGAATCTTGCAGCCACTTTGGGACTAGATACATTACATGCACAGCTACCATAGATAGTCTGGCCATTTTACCATACTTGCTTTATTGGTCATTCGCACAAATATTCTGTCACAGTGACCAACCTGACACACAACACACATATCACAGGCTGGGAGCAGCTCATGGGCACTTAGGGGTAAACTGCCTTGCTCAAGGGCACAACAGCAGTAGGTAGTATAGAGATATTGTAGCTGGTAACTCTCTGGCTGATGGATCACTCCCTGCAGATATCCCTGCAGGCAGCTCCGGGGTTCGAATATCGGCCTGCCTTTCTAACCTCGAAGCTACTGCCGCCCCTATTCATTTAGCTCTTTCCTCACTCCCTTGGATTTGTTCAACCAATTGACCTGGCTTATCAACCCTTCCCTCAAAGTATTTAATTTAGAAATGTGGGTGAAACTATCCCTTACAATCTCCCCCCTAGCGGTTAAGCCTAGCAGTTAAGAGCATTGGGCCAGTAACTGATAGGTCGCTGGTTCGAATCCCCGAGCCAGCAAGGTAAAAAAATCAGCCATTCTACCCTTGAGCAAGGCAGTTAACCCCCAACAACAACTGCTCCTCGGACGCCGAAGACATGGATGTTGATTAAGGCAGCCCCCCGCACCTCTAATTCAGAGGGGTTGGGTTAAATGCGGAAGACACAGTTTGGTTTAATGCATTCAGTTGTGCAACTGATTAGGTACGCCCTTTCCTTTTTACCCTCTCTTTTGCAGCAGAAGAGATGGACCAGAAAACGCTCTTGCTTTTGGACGATTCGACTACAGCCTGAAGTTAAAGAACAACATAAAAGCCTTACACGCAGTGAGTATTCTTTTTTATACACGATGGGAGGTCCTCAGGACACAAACATGAATACATATATGCTGTGGACACACCAAGCTTGAGCAGTAGCTGGGTCTTGCAAGGTAAATGTTAAAAGATTTGTTGTGTATTTTGAAAACTGATTGTTAAAAGGAATTTATAATTCATTGAATACTTTGTGCTCACAACAGTCGAATGTGAGAGACGGCAGCCCAGATGACCAAGTGGCTGAACAACATCTGGCCGGCAAACCAGGTTGCGGAGTACATGAAGGAGACCACGATCCAGAGGGCTCAGTGGACCAGACAGAATGGGGCCAAGACAGTCGAGATAGTCCGAGAGTATCCATGAGACTCCAGGCATGGTGGGTTATTTTTTTAAACAAAAACAGTAGACTTGAATTTGATTCTGTTTGCTTAACTAGCCTGGTTGACGCAACCCACATTACTCACAGCGCAGGGAGAGCTGTGACCACACTGGTCTGGAAAGGAGGCTGTTAGTTGATGCAATATTCACTAATAAAGTGTGCAACAGGTTTTGATTGGTTCTCTCAAATGTTTTTTTATTTTCTCTGGGTTGAGACCTGTCATTGTTTGGATTTGAAAATCCAACCATAGTAATAAAGGGGGCGGCGCTCAGGGGCTGTGTGTGGCTGTGGCTGTTTGAGTGAGAAAGACACAGAGGAGAGCCAACCAGTAAAACCACAACCCCCTTCATTATCAACGCATTGTGGCGACAACATCAAAGAGCTATTCCGGACTTGAAGTCAGGAGGACTTCAAGAGTTAGGTGTTAGCCAGACTAGTGATTAACTGCAATTGAAAAGTAATTGTTTGTCTGGCTACAACATAACACAATTTGAAGTCATATGGGGCAGAGTCTCACAAGCATTAGAAGCAGCATTGGGTGTGTATGCGGTGGGAATCTGAGCAAGTGTGATGTCATCAATGTTTGTGGATATGTATGTAAATGTTAAGGTGTCTATTGTTTTTGTCAATGTATGTTTTTTTTTGGTTAAAAAATAACAAAGTTATATACAATATTACTAAAAACATAATTGTCTGCTTTACTACAGATTGCTCTGGACTTCTCCATTTAAAACCCGGACTACACGGGGAAACTCACTGGATCGCAGTCTTCAAGGACAAAAAGCCTTCGCTTCGCCAGCCCAGAGAGAAGCAGGCCCAATTTGAAATGACCCTGCTGGTGGTGCCTCGGATGCATTTATTTTTAGCCTGAAACAATCACGTTTTTCACTAAACATTATTTTCTGCAATATTTACCTGGAGCTAACCCTGCAGATAGCATTACTGGGTGATCTGAAAAGTCATAGTCAATCGATCAATAATATAATAATACTTTTAGCAAAAAAATTTATTTTCAATTTACAATCTGTAGAAACAATGAGAATAGAAAGGTTCAGAACTTTTGTAAAACACCACAGTACAGTTTATAAATATATGACAGATAGATGGGTGGTGTTGAAAGATGGGACTAATAACAACTAACAACTAATAACAACAAGATAACTAATAATGTAAGCATACTGTGTCCATAATAAATATATAGGTTGAGCGCTTTTGTGAAAGAGCACAGTTAGAAAGATATGGCATATAGAAGCAAACCGGATGGACATCATGAAAATGATCGGAGAGGTTGAGGGTAGAGGAAGTTCAGGAGTAAAAACAAACAAAATAGAATTATTGTAAAATTGACTGTGTCCATAAAATGTATATAGTTATCAAGTTCTCTGATGGGGCGTGGAATGGATAGGGGAATCAATGTAATGCCTATATGGTGTGTGAATACCCTGTCCATAAAGTTCCCAGCTGCGCCTGAATCGACTAGCGCCTTACACTGGGGAACATCCATGTGCTCAGGAAAGGAGACAAGTATTTTACAGTGTGCAGCAGAGGGCTCTGAACGAGTGTGGGTGTTCGATACCTGGGGTGATGCGTGAGTGCCCTGCCTGCCGCCTCCAGGCCCAAAAGAACGTTGACTACGACGTGTGGTGGATTGTCCCTTCGTGCCACAAGAGTGGCACTGTCGCTGTTCTCCTCCACTCTCTCGGCCGGCGGCTCCACCCAGCTCCATCGGCTCGAGGTCCGAGTCTTCCGGGGTGGAAACGGGCAGACCCCTATCAGGACGTCCTCTGACTGCCAGCAGGTTGTCCAACCGAATGGCCATGTCCACCAGTTTATCGAAGGACAACATGGTGTCCCGGCAGGCTAGCTCCTGTCGGACATCCTCCCGCAGATGGCACGGGAAATGGTCGATCAGGGCACGCTCCTTCCACCCGGATCCCGCTGCCAGCGTCCGGAACTCGTCCCCTGCCTCAGGTGGACCAGTCGCTCACCCGCCTCTCGACCCTCGGGCAGGTGGTCAAATACCGCCCGAAAGAGGCGAGCAAACTCCCTGTAGTCCTCCAACGCAGCTCCTCCTTCGTTCCACACCGCGTTGGCCCACTCCAGGGCTTTCCCACAGAGGCAGGAAACGAGGACGGACACCTTCTCCCGCTCCGACGGTGCCGGTCTGATGCTGGCGAAGTAAAGCTCCAATTGGAGGAGGAATCTCTGGCACAGCGCCGTTGTCCCCTCAAAAGCCTGTGGTCGGGATATCTGGATCCCTCCTGGTGCTGGGGTGTAGGTGGCTGGATCTGGTTGGCCAGCTGGTCTCGACAGATCGGGTCTGCTCCTCTCCAGGCGTTGGACTACCTGAAGAACCCGATCCATCGCTTCCCCCAAGCTGACCAGCATCGTGGAGTGCTCCTGGACCCGTGCCACGACTCCAGGCATGCGCTCTTCTCCCGCTAACTCCATAGCGGGTGGGTGATTCTGTGATGCGTGTGATAGAAGGAGTCAGGCGCAGGAGAGTAATACGCATCCAAAAACGTTATTCCGTCGATAAACAGTTGCGCAAGCATGAGACAACAAAACTCAGGCACAGGGGAAATATCTACCTTGGCAAACACCAAGGTAAGGGTAGTTCAACCGAGCTACACACAGCTCACAACAAACAATCACCCACACCGACAAGGAAGAATAGGGAACACTTATACCTTGACTAATTGGGGATAAGGACCAGATGTGTGTGATTAATTAGACAAGACAAGTGGAGTGATGATAAATGGATCGGCAGCAGCTAGTAAGCCGGTGACGACGAACGCCGAAACCTGCCCGAACAAGGAGGGGAGGCAGCCTCTGTGGAAGTCGTGACAATATTATGTATAAGCTGGAAGTAGAGGCCTAAGCATTGTTGTTCACTAGTTTACTCCAATTAGGGAAGGGGTGGTGGGGTTGGAAAGTAATAAAGGGAAATATATTTTTAAAAAGGAAATGTATATGTATGTGTATGTATGTATGTATGTATGTATGCATGTATGTATGTATGTATGTATGTATGTGTGTATATATACTGTATATGTATGTATGTATGTATGTATGTATATATACAGTGGGGAGAACAAGTATTTGATACACTGCCGATTTTGCTGGTTTTCCTACTTACAAAGCATGTAGAGGTCTGTAATTTTTAACATAGGTACACTTCAACTGTGAGAGACAGAATCTAAAACAAAAATCCAGAAAATCACATTGTATGATTTTTAAGTAATTAATTTGCATTTTATTGCATGACATAAGGATTTGGTACATCAGAAAAGCAGAACTTAATATTTGGTACAGAAACCTTTGTTTGCAATTACAGAGATCATACGTTTCCTGTAGGTCTTGACCAGGTTTGCACACACTGCAGCAGGGATTTTGGCCCACTCCTCCATACAGACCTTCTCCAGATCCTTCAGGTTTCGGGGCTGTCGCTGGGCAATACGGACTTTCAGCTCCCTCCAAAGATGTTCTATTGGGTTCAGGTCTGGAGACTGGCTAGGCCACTCCAGGACCTTGAGATGCTTCTTACGGAGCCACTCCTTAGTTGCCCTGGCTGTGTGTTTCAGGTCGTTGTCATGCTGGAAGACCCAGCCACGACCCATCTTCAATGCTCTTACTGAGGGAAGGAGGTTGTTGGCCAAGATTTCGCGATACATGGCCCCATTCATCCTCCCCTCAATACGGTGCAGTCGTCCTGTCCCCTTTGCAGAAAAGCATCCCCAAAGAATGATGTTTCCACCTCCATGCTTCACGGTTGGGATGGTGTTCTTGGGGTTGTACTCATCCTTCTTCTTCCTCCAAACACGGCGAGTGGAGTTTAGACCCAAAAGCTATATTTTTGTCTCATCAGACCACATGACCTTCTCCCATTCCTCCTCTGGATCATCCAGATGGTCATTGGCAAACTTCAGACGGGCCTGGACATGCTCTGACTTGAGCAGGGGGACCTTGCGTGCGCTGCAGGATTTTAATCCATGACGGTGTAGTGTGTTACTAATGGTTTTCTTTGAGACTGTGGTCTCAGCTCTCTTCAGGTCATTGACCAGGTCCTGCCATGTAGTTCTGAGCTGATCCCTCACCTTCCTCATGATCATTGATGCCCCACGAGGTGAGATCTTGCATGGAGCCCCAGACCGAGGGTGATTGACCGTCATCTTGAACTTCTTCCATTTTCTAATAATTGCGCCAACAGTTGTTGCCTTCTCACCAAGCTGCTTGCCTATTGTCCTGTAGCCCATCCCAGCCTTGTGCAGGTCTACAATTGTATCCCTGATGTCCTTACACAGCTCTCTGGTCTTGGCCATTGTGGAGAGGTTGGAGTCTGTTTGATTGAGTGTGTGGACAGGTGTCTTTTATACAGGTAACGAGTTCAAACAGGTGCAGTTAATACAGGTAATGAGTGGAGAACAGGAGGGCTTCTTAAAGAAAAACTAACAGGTCTGTGAGAGCTGGAATTCTTACTGGTTGGTAGGTGATCAAATACTTATGTCATGCAATAAAATGCACATTAATTACTTAAAAATCATACAATGTGATTTTCTGGATTTTTGTTTTAGATTCCGTCTCTCACAGTTGAAGTGTACCTATGATAAAAATTACAGATCTCTACATGCTTTGTAAGTAGGAAAACCTGCAAAATCGGCAGTGTATCAAATACTTCTTCTCCCCACTGTATTTGTGAGGAAAAAAAACATGGTGGATTGGAAGTGATGCAGACAATTACATTGATGGAAGTTACAATCTATTAAAGCTGATCTACCCCTAAAAAAAACAAAAAAAACAACAACATTATTTTCTCCAGATACACAAGGTGACATCGCTTTAAGACTTCCGCCAGCACCGTGGTCCTCCCAACACCAGTCTACAAGATAGGCAGGAAGACATTCTGACCCAGCTTTAATGAGTCCTTCATTGACTTGCAGCCAGTAAGTTTAAATAGTGGATTGGCATAGGGAGATTGATGGGGAAATTAGATGATGGCATTTTGTAAACCTTGAATGAAGGGGACAGCATTCCAAAATATGTTATGCATAACTGCACACTCCAAGATTCCATCCAATTTGATAATAAATAAATTGGTCATTTAGCAGACGCTCTTATCCAGAGCGACTTACAGGAGCAATTAGGGTTAAGTGCTTTGCTCAAGGGCACATCGACAGATTTTTCACCTAGTCGGTTTGGGGGTTAGAACCAGCAACCTTTCGGTTACTGGTACAACACTCTTAACCACTAAGCTACCTGCCGCCGACACAGTGCACATTGATGACACAGTGCACATAAAAATTACTTTTTGCCATTAAATTCCCATGTACCGAATACAAAAATGAATAAGTTAAATGGGTTTCCATCACATTTTCAACTCTACTGATGGTTTTGTCACAAACTGTTGCATTATATAGCAAATGTGCCCACTCTGGTCTTGGCACGTGCGCTCTAGCCAACATCTTGCACATACAGTGGGGGTAGTCTTTTATTTGTATTCGTCAAATGGCATCCAAGCATCAATCATCAAATCACCAGAATAAGACCCTAAATATTTATTGGAAATCACCTTGCACATTCACCTTGCACATCACCATCCTGTGAAGTTCATCATCATTTATTTAATCTGTAGCCGAATAAACTGCATGCTTTCTCGAGTCATAGTGAGAGGACCACACAACATATCATCGCTTGACTCCAAGTTTAATTTGATATGATGGTTATTATATCAATATTTGAGCTTAAAAGAGTTTCCACCGCCATTTCTCTCATTTCTCGACACAAAAAGATCCCACCATGTCGAATGAACAAATTGTCTGTAGGCATTTATAAAATTGTACCGGCATTTCATATTTCCATCAGCCCGGTCGTAACTTTTTTCATGCGTTAGGTAATTCATGAAATGGTTGGCTGGCAACGTGGTTAGTGTTGTATAAATAAACAAATGAGCCCCAGCCCCAAATGAATGGAAGATGTAGACATCAAACAGGGATTGGGTGTTGATTGATGTAAATGGCTATAAAATATACAAAATAAATTGTGTGTGATGGCATTGTCAGTGTGCCTCCATGATTTGCACGTCCTCATATTTCTAAAATCAATGGATTTCTCTAACAGGTTGGGACCAACATGGTTGAGTACCTGCACCAGGTAGAGGTGGCCAGACCCTAACCATTTATGTTGGTTCTTGGGGACTGCTCACAGCTGTTTACAGTCATTAGTGGACCGGCATTGGAGCAAGGTACACTGCTTGGGGCACTATATGTGTGCTTCAAGTTCTATTATGTGTTTGATATCAACTTTGCCACTGTGCCCCATCATGGGAATTCCTACAGACCACGGTGTATCAGCTGCCATGAACAGAATCCCCCGCAGTAAGAATGTTGCGAACATGCCTTTTTTCCACTGAAGAATGGTGGATAAGTATCTGCTCTTGTATGTAGTGTGAGAAGTGACAGGAGGAAACACAGCCCTCTGGCTGATATGCTCCTGTGAATTAATAGATCGATGGATGGGCCATGAATGTCTCATTCCAATGCTAATATGCTCTTAAGGCACTATTTATAGCTCTTAAATTGACTTTTAGTTCGTTTTTTAATGCATTTGTGCCTGCTTTTTGCCTACAGTACTGTATGTGGCTCATTTGTTCAACTACTGAAGCGCGTTCTGGTACGTTTTCATTCTATCACAACAATTTATTTTAAATACAAATATTACATTTTGGGGATTGTGAAAAGTGCTTTATGAATGAAATACAGTTAAGTAATGAGTCATTAGTCCATGTTCTTAGTAGAGTGACCTTCAAATGTAATATTTTACACTTGTTCTGTGTAACAATGTTTTAACTCAACTCAAATGTAGACCATTATTGTATTGCTGTCACCTAAGATAGCTGAAGTGTGTCAGTGAATGGGAATATCTATTGTGTTAATACCACTTAAAACAGTGTCACACGCACGCATGCTTTGTTTTTCTCAGATTGCAATCTGAGTGTGCACATCAAGTTCAACTGAGGCTTTAGTCTGATGTTTAGACTGTTTGGTTCATTAAATAATATAAATACATTTAATCAATCCTATCTTCTGAAATAATACATATTTAGACAATAGGGCTTTGTTTCAATGTGCTATTTAAAAAAATGTATATATTCTTGTAAATTTTTCTGACGTGATGTAAGTTTTGAAATGCAGGCAATAGAAATGAATTATTTGAAATTCAACATTTATCTTGATTGTGTGTGTAGGAAAGGGAGGGGGTGGGGTTTTAGAGAAGGCAAATATGCAAGCAAAATTGAAATTAGGATGACACTGAAAATAACCCAAGGATTACATTAAAAATTACTCAGATGCTGGGTCAATCCCCAAACCGAATGTGCTGGGTTTATGTCCCAACCCAACACACTGGGTTGTTTTAACCCAGCAATATAGTCCAATTTACCCACCAGTTGGGTCAAGCACTCAACCCAAGGCGCTGGGTTAGAAACACAACCCAAACCCGCTGGGTTGAATTAACCCAATGCTGCATTTGTCCAATATTGACCCAGTGCTGGGTTGTCGAAATTACCCAAATTGAGTTATTTTTAACCCAGCATTTTAACCTAGGAACAATAATTCATTTTGGAAAAATAATATGAATTGCCATATTAGGCATAACTAAATTTCTACCTTTTTAAGATGCCAAAATATAAATTGTTTTCAGTAATTGTTTTCAGTATCCTAATTTTCTTTAGTTTTTCTGATTGTTTCAGTGCATGCGTTCAACAAGCATTGGAAGAAGGACTTCCACAGGGCCGCCATGTCCAAAGTTCACTCAAAAAGGCAATAGTTCTGAACTGGGTTTGATATAGTTTTTGTTTTAATTATAACAATTGTGTTAATTATCTTTTAAACTTCCATTGGTTAATATATTGCTCAGTTATCACTTGGCTCATGTAAATAATTATGTAGTTGTCCCTTTAAACATCCTTAGGTCAACAGCCCCATAATGTTCACATTTCTCACATATGGGCTCGTCGGCTATTGGCCTAATGTGTAATGGAAGACAAATGTATATTTATTTGTGATATTGTGTTACATGTTATTGATTATGCTAATATTCAGAGCGGTAGCATAATTCTGCAACTCACAGCCGATGTGCATTAACGAATACACTGATGGATTGAAAGTAGAATAATTTGGTGAGGGCGAATCAAGGGCTGCGTTTGCACGGGCGGCCCGGTTCTGATATTTTTTTCACTGGATTGTCTTTCGACCAAGCTGGATTGTCGTCACCAAGCTTAGGACCCTGGGACTGAACACCTCCCTCTGAAACTGGATTATGGACTTCTTGACGGGCCAAAACCAGGTGGTGAGGGTAGGAAATATCACCTCTGCCATGCTGACCCTTAACACGGGGGCCTCACAGGCGAATATGAGACAGTCTACAGTGAAGAGGTCAGTGACCTGGCAGTGTGGTGACGGAACAACAACCTCTCCCTCGACGTCAGTAAGACCAAGGAGACCACACCCTCATCCGCATCGACGGGGCTGCAGTGGAGCGGGTCAAGAGCTTCAAGTTCCTCGGTGTCCAAATCACTAAGGACTTAAAATGGTTTCATACATGCGCACAGTCGTGAAGAAGGCGCGACAGTGCCTCTTACCCCTCAGGAGGTTGAACAGGTTTGGCATTGGCCCTCAAATCCTCAAAAGGTTCTACAACTGTACAATTGAGAGCATCTTGACTGGCTGCATCACTGCTTGGTATGGCAAGAGCACCGCCCTCGATCGCATGGCACTACAGAGGGTGGTGCAGACAGCCCAGTACATCACTGGGGCCGAGGTCCCTGCCATCCAGGACCTCTATATCAGGCAGTGTGAAAGGAAGGCCAGGAAAATCATTAGACTCCAGCCACCCAAGCAATAGACTCTTCTCTCTGCTTCCTCACGGCAAGCGGTAGCAGTGCAATAAGTCTGACACCAACATGCTCCTGAACAGCTTCTATCCCCTTCAAAATAACTAACTATTGTAAATAGCTAACAAAATGGCAACACTGAGTTGATCCTTTTATTTAATTTTTACACCGTCTCTATGCACATTCACAGGACGCTGCACACTGAAACTCCAACACACACACAAACACCCACTCCATAATTTTCTCACACACACATAATATGCATATACAGTAGCAGTCAAAAGTTTGGACAAACCTATATATATATCCCTAAAGATATAATGTATCTTACCAGAACAAATTTAAATAGAAAGTTAGCAAAAATGTACAAGAAACTGCAAACATGGAGAGGTAGTTCACTTTATTTTTATGAAAAAATCACACTGATTAACTCTTTAGTCATATCACAGTTTACTTTTTTACTTATGGCGCTGCCTACTCCAGACGACTCTTTAAAAAAATAATAATATGAGCAAAGAATATGTAGCTTAATTTGGAACGCTAAGCCAGACCAAATTAAACGTTCCTATTTAAATAATGAATATGAGTTTGGGGAACTGAAATTATTCAATATTAAAGCATTAAACCTCTCACTGAAAGCTTCACTCATACATAAGTTATACTTAAACCTAAATTGGTTCTCCTGTAGATTACTAGGAAAGGCTCATCCTTTGTAAAAAAAAAAATGAAATGCCCTTTTGCCTTTATGCAGATTACAATTTCAAATGTTTGGTTAATTGAAAATGAAACCTTGTTCAAAGTATCACCCTTAAACAAACCTTGAAAAGGTGGTTACAAAAAGACAACAAATATTACAACAAATATTATGGTTAAACTCAAATAGGAATGGTTATGTCACACATGCACCATCAAATATATGGGAATGTTTGCTCAATCCAAAATTAAAACCAATTGATAGCAGCATTACTGCAAAAATGGAGCAGGCAAGGGAAAGGGGAAAAGGTAGGGAACTTGTTTTCTGAAATATATTAAAGACCAACATTGGCTGACAAAGATTGGCATAAATAGAAAATATACCAGTTTCATTTGAGGACAAAAAGGAGAGACAAGAGGGATACAGAGATGAAAGACATAGAGACGTGAGATAGATTCAAGAGAGAGAGATATAAATTAAAGAGATGGAGAGAGACGAAAGAGAGAGAGAGACGGGAGGGAGACGAAAGCGAGATGGAGTATTGGAATGGTTAACAGCTATGATCCTAACGAAAGTAATGATCCAATGATTGAACATGCCACGAACAACATCAAAAGGAAATCAAACACTTACAAAACACTTAACAAATAGAGAGACGAGGGAGGAAGAGACTAAAGAGATAGAGTGAGGAAAGAGAGACTAAAGAGATAGAGAGAGATGAAAGAGAGAGACGAAAGAGAGAGAGATGAAAGAGAGAGAGATATGAAAGAGTGAGCGACCGAAATGTGCTTCTTCTTGAGCCACTCCTTTGTTGCCTTGGCCGTGTGTTTTGGGTCATTGTCATGCTGGAATACCCACCCATGACCTATTTTCAATGCCCTGGCTGAGGGAAGGAGGTTCTCATCCAAGATTTGATGATCGCACCAACTGTTGTCACCTTCTCACCAAGCTGCTTGGCGATGGTCTTGTAGCCCATTCCAGCCTCGTGTAGGTCTACAATCTTGTCCCTGACATCCTTGGAGAGCTCTTTGGTCTTGGCCATGGTGGAGAGTTTGGAATCTGATTGATTGATTGCTTCTGTGGACAGGTGTCTTTTATACAGGTAACAAGCTGAGATTAGGAGCACTCCCTTTAAGAGTGTGCTCCTAATCTCAGCTAGTTACCTGTATAAGAGAGGGGGTCAAATACTTATTTCCCTCATTAAAATGCAAATCAATTTATAACATTTTTGACATGCGTTTTATTTTCTGGATTTTTTTGTTGTTATTCTGTCTCTCACTGTTCAAATAAACCTACCATTACAATTATAGACTGATCATTTCTTTGTCAGTGGGCAAACGTACAAAATCAGCAGGGGATCAAATACTTTTTTCTCTCACTGTACATATGAGATGAAGTGTGCAAGATATGTAAACATTACTAAAGTGACTAGTGTTCCATTTCTTAGAGTGGCCAGTGATTTCAATAGGCAGCAGCAGCCTCTAATGTGATAGTGATGGCTATTTAACAGTCTTATGGCCTTGAGATAGAAGCTGTTTTTCATTCTCTCGGTCCCAGCTTTGATGCACCTGTACTGACCTCGCATTCTGGATGATAGCGGGGTGAACAGGCAGTAGCTCGGGTGGTTGATGTCCTTGATGATCTTTTTGGCCTTCCTGTGACATCGGGTGCTCTAGGTGTCTTGGAGGGCGAGTAGTTTTCCCCCGGTAATGCGTTCGGCAGACCGCACCACCCTCTGGAGAGCCCAGCGTTAATACACTTGCGGAGATCATCTGTTCACCCACACCGCGTCACACAAAGACACGGCGGTTGGAACCAAAAATCTCAAATTTGGACTCCAGACCAAAGGACAAATTTCCACCGGTCTAATGTCCATTGCTCGTGTTTCTTGGCCCAAGCAGGTGTCTTCTTCTTATTGGTGTCCTTGAGTAGTGTTTTCTTTGCAGCAATTCGACCATGAAGGCCTGATTCACACAGTCTCTTCTGAACAGTTGATGTTGAGATTTGTCTGTTGCTTGAACTCTGTGAAGCATTTATTTGGGCTGCAATTTCTGAAGCCGGTAAGTCTAATTAACTTATCCTCTGCAGCAGAGGTAACTCTGGGACTTCCATTCCTGTGGCGGTCCTCATGAGAGCCAGTTTCATCATAGCACTTGATGGTTTTTGCGGCTGCACTTGAAGAAACTTTCTTAAGTTCTTGAAATGTTCCGTATTGACTGACCTTCATGTCTTAAAGTAATGATGGACTGTCGTTTCTCTTTGCTTATTTGAGCTGTTCTTGCCATAATATGGACTTGGTCTTTTACCAAATAGGGCTATCAACACAACTGATTGGCTCAAACGCATTAAGAAGTAAATCAATTCCACAAATTAACTTTTAAGAAGCCATTCCAGATGACTACCTTATGAAGCTGGTTGATAGAATGCCAAGAGTGTTCAAAGCTGTCATCAAGGAAAGGGTGGCTATTTGAAGAAACTCAAATATAAAATATATTTTGATTTTTGTATCAATTTTTTGGTTACTACATGATTCCATATGTGTTATTTCATAGTGTTGATGTCTTCACTATTATTCTACAATGTAGAAAATAGTAAAAATATTGAAAAACCCTTGAATGAGTAGGTGGACTAAAACTTTTGACTGTTTAGGGGAAATATTTTTTTAAATTTCAAATTGTATTCCAGGAAAGTATTTGAAAATACTTTCAAATACGATTTGCTAGAGGATTGGTTTTTACAAATAACCATTCAAATTTTCAAAGAAAGGTAATTGTTTTGGGGTATACTCAAATACACAGGAAAAATAATTTTAAATTACTAAATACACATTTATACCCAGGTCTGACACTCACACATTCACACACACCCTAGTTGGAACCCCTGTCACTCACACACTGCCAGGGGCCAGTGGTGGAATTGCCCAGCGTTCATTCTAGCTAACCTGCCTGTATGTGTGTGTGTGTGTGTGTGTGTGTGTGTGTGTGTGTGTGTGTGTGTGTGTGTGTGTGTGTCCTTGCTAACCTGCGGCGGCATCCATAACTGTCCATCAGAAATCTCCAGAAGCTTTGTGTCGACAACGGTTAAGCTCTCCTCCACTCCCTCTCTCCCTTATTCCCTTGTTCCCTCTCCCTCCCCCTCAGCTTAGTGGAAGGAGTACCAGTAATGGCCCCTCGTTATAGAGAAATGCGTCATGAAACAGGCCCTAATGAGCTGATTCCTGTTGGCTACTTTCTTTTATAGCTTGTTTTTTCCTCTGGGGGAATTCTCATTGGTGAGCTTTTGATTGACAGCTAGCACGGACTCCTGAGGGGTTCTCTCCAGAAATAAATGAGTGTTGCTGTGTGTTTGTGTGCGTGAGTGTGTATATCCGTGCATATCTGCGTGTTGTACATTCCACGACAGAACACCCAGTGTAATGGCAGTGTGTAACATCACATCAGCATGCCTGCCTACACAGCAAATATGAGATCAGAATTTTTACACAATAACCCATAATGACAAAGCAAAAACAGGATTGTATAAATTTTTGCAAACGTTTTCAAAATTAAAAACAGAAACACCTTCTTTAGACCCTTTGCTATGAGAATCGAAATTGAGTCCACCTGTGGTAAATTCAATTGATTGGACATGATTTGGAAAGGCACACACCAGTCTATATAACGTCCCATAGTTGACAGTGCATGTCAGCGCAAAAACCAAGCCATGAGGTCGAAGGAATTGTCTGTAGAGCTCCGAGACAGGATTGTGTCGAGGCACAGATCTGGGGAAGGGTACCAAAAAATTTCTGCAGTATTGAAGTTCTCGAAGAACACAGTGGCTTCCATCATTCTTCAATGGAAGAAGTTTGGAACCACCAAGACTCTTACTAGAGCTGGCAGCCCGACCAAACTGAGCAATCAGGGGAAAAGGGCTTTGGTCAGGGAGGTGACCAATAACACGATGGTCACTCTGACAGAGCTTCAGAGTTCCTCTGTGGAGATGGGAGAACCTTCCAGAAGGACAACCATCTCTGTAGCACTCCACCAATCAGGCCTTTATGGTAGAGTGGCCAGACTGAAGCCACTCCTCAGTAAAAGGCACATGACAGCCCACTTGGAGTTTGCCAAAAAGCACCTAAAGGACTCTCAGACCATGAGAAACAAGATTATCTGGTCTGATGAAACCAAGATTGAACTCTTTGGCCTGAATGCCAAGCGTCACGTCTGGATGAAACCAGGCACCGCTCATCACCTGGCCAATACCACCCCTATGGTGAAGCATGGTGGTGGCAGCATCATGCTGTGGGGATGTTTTTCAGTGGCTGGGACTGGGAGACTAGTCAGGTTCGAGGGAAAGATGAATGGAGCAAAGTACAGAAAGATCTTTGATGAAAACCTGCTCAGGACCTCAGACTGGGGCAATGGTTCACCTTCCAACAGGACAACGACCCTACGCACGAGTGGCTTTGGGACAATTATCTGAATGTCCTTGAGTGGCCCAGCCAGAGCCAGGACTTGAACCCGATCAAACATCTCTGGAGAGGCTTGAAAATAGCTGTGCGGCGACGCTCCCCATCCAACCTGACAGAGCTTGAGAGGATCTGCAGAGAAGAATGGGAGAAACCCCCCAAATACAGGTGTGCCAAGCTTGTAGCGTCATACCCAAGAAGACTTGAGGCTGTAATCGCTGCCAAAGGTGCTTCAACAAAGTACTGCATACATTTATAGAAACCTGTTTTTGCTTTGTCATTATGGTGTATTGTGTGTAGATTGATGATTGGGGAAAAAAACAAACAATTTAATCAATTTTAGAATAAGACTGTAACGTAACTAAATGTGGAAAAAGTGAAGGGTCTGAATACTTTCCGAATGCACTCTATTATACACTGAGTGTACAAAACATTAGGAACACCTTCCTAATATTGAGTTGCACCCCCTTTTGCCCTCAGAACAGCCTCAATTTGTCAGGGCATGGACTCTACAAGGTGACGAAAGCATTCCACATGGATGCTGGCCCATGTTGACTCCAATGCTTCCCACAGTTGTGTCAAGTTGGCTGAATGTCCTTTGTGTTGTGGACCATTCTTGATACACATGGGAAACAGTTGATTGTGAAAAACCCAGCAGCGTTGAAGTTCTTGACACAAACCGGTGCACCTGGCACCTACTACCTACCATACTCCGTTCAAAGTCACTTAAATCTTTTGTCTTGCCCATTCACCCTCTGAAAGGCACACATACACAATCCATGTCTCAATTGTCTCAATTCTTCTTTAACCTGTCTCCTCCCCTTCATCTACTCTGATTGAAGTGGATTTAACAAGAGACATCAATACGAGATCATAGCTTTCACCTGGATTCACCTGGTCAGTCTATGTCATGGAAAGAGCTGTTCTTAATGTTTTGTATACTCATAATTACTTTAGTTATGGCCTAGTTATCTTCAACATTGTGGTCTGAAACTCTTGGCTCATGGGCCACATCAGACCTCCAAGTCACAATAAGATGGTTTGTGAAGTGATTAGTAATTCCTATCGGAATCCAGCCAGAGGAAGGATATCCAACAATTTGAAAATTTTATCAACCACAACCTGTATTCAAAATGACTTGACAAACAAGACTACCTAAACCATCTAAATTGTAACAACCATCTCAGTAACGGGTGCAGTAAGTCCAACCCCTTACAGATTGGATTAGTTTAGTTCAAATAATAAATCAATGTGCATGCAGAAACATAGATATTAAAATAAACTTCTAAAAATCTACCTGCAACAAAGCATTCTGGGAAAAAAATTAATGAGGCCCCTTCCACGTCTTTTTTATTGAACTCAACACAGTTGAGTAACAACACCACTGTCACGGATTCTGCCGAGGCTGCTCCTCCTCCTTGCTCGGGCAGGCTTCGGCGTTCGTCGTCCCCGGAGTACTAGCTACTGCCAATCGAAGTTTTCGGTGTTTGTCTTGTGTTGTCTAGTTTATACACCTGTTGCTTATTAGTGTTGATTGTGTAGCATATAAGTTCCCTTGTTTTACGTTTGGCCTTTGTGTGTTATTGTGTATTGTCTCGTTGATGTTCGGCATAGCTATTTCGCCTCATTACGCACAGGGTGTTTTTCCCCTCCAGTGTTTTGGAGACTTTTGTTTGTGCATTTGCATTCAGTAAAGTAGTCATCCTGATTCTCTGTGTCCTGCGTCTGACTTCACTTGCTGCGTACACATCACCCTTTTGACAGAATAACACACCCACCATGGAGTCAGCAGGACCAGCGGTGGTAACGGAGTCTCTAGAGGAGCGCGTCAGCAGCCAGGACGCCATGATCCGAAGACTCGGCACCGCCATGCAGGATGTGATGGACACTTTGAGCTGATGGGAAAGAGGAGGTTTGCCCACACCTCCTCCTACAATACCACCACCATCGGCCAGACCCATCGTTCCATCTCCGGAGTCCAGTGGGATTCGGCTCTCGCTCCCGAGGGCATATGATGGCACCGCAGACGGGTGTCAGGGTTTCCTACTTCAAGTAGAACTCTACCTGGCAACCATTCACCCGGCGCCCTCGGGATACGAGAGCGTTTCCGCCCTCATCTCCTGTCTATCCGGCAAGGCATGGAGTGGGCCAATGCCGAATGGAGGGGAATAGACGCCGCCACCATCAGTTATGCGGAGTTCTCCCGCCGCTTCAGGGCGGTTTTCGATCATCCCCCAGAGGGGAAAGCGGCGGGGGAGCGTCTGTTCCACCTCCGACAGGGGAAGAGGAGCGCGCAAGAGTTCGCCCTGGATTTCCGGACTCTGGTGGCCAATGCGGGGTGGAATGAGAGGGCCCTCATCGACCACTATCGGTGCAGCCTACGGGAGGACGTTCGCCGAGAGTTGGCCTGCAGGGACACCAACCTGAGCTTCGATCAGTTGGTGGACATGTCGATCCGTCTGGATAACCTGCTGGCTACCCGCGGACGTCCGGAGTTGGGGCCGTCCATTCCATCCCCCAGCACCTCCGAGCCAAGCCCTATGGAGCTCGGGGGTGCTGGTGCTAGAGAGAGGAGGAGAGAGACCCGGAGAGAGGCCGTCCCCTGCACCAACTGTGGCCGTAGAGGACACACTGCGGTTCGGTGCTGGGGAGGGTCTCCTGGGGATCGAGGCAACAGGTCACGCACTGATGAGTCATTTCAGGTGAGTAGACGCCCAACTCACCCAGAGCTCTCTGTTGTCCACTTGTGTATTCAAGTTGAATTTCCCCAGGTTTCATCTCATTCCCAGCATAAGGCGCTAGTCGATTCAGGCATAGCTGGGAATTTTATTGATCGTAATTTCTGTGATAAGTTAGGGATTCCCCTCCTACCAGTAGATGTGCCTTTCCCTATCCATGCCCTAGACAGCCGTCCTTTGGGGTCAGGATTAATTAGGGAGGTCACGGCGCCACTAAAGATGAAGACGCAGGGGGGTCATGAGGAAATCATACAGTTGTATCTGATCGACTCTCCTGCGTTTCCCGTGGTGCTGGGGCTTCCTTGGTTAATATCTAATGACCCCAACATTTCGTGGCAACAGAGGGCTCTCAGGGAGTGGTCTGATCAGTGTGTCGGGCGGTGTATAGGTGTTTCCGTAGGGGCGACCACGGTGGAAAGTCCGAACCAAATGCCCGCACTGCACATTCCTCCTGAGTATAATGATTTGGCACTCGTCTTCAGTAACAAGAGGGCGACACAATTACCACCTCATAGACAGGCAGGTGCTGCACTTCCGCGTAGTCATGTGTATCCTCTGTCTCAAGAGGAGACGGCGGCTATGGAGACATACATCGCCAAATCTCTGGGACAGGGATACATACGGCCCTCCACTTCTCCTGCGTACTGGAGTTTCTTTTTTGTGAAGAAGAAGGATGGAGGTTTGCGCCCGTGTATTGATTACCGTAGTCTCAATCAGATCACTGTTAAATACAGTTATCCTCTCCCTCTGATTATGAGTATGACGGAGTCATTACACGGAGTGCGCTTCTTCACAAAATTGGATCTCAGGAGCGCTTACAACCTGGTGCGCATTAGGGAGGGAGATTAATGGAAAACAGCATTTAGTACCACCTCGGGTCACTATGAGTATCTCGTCATGCCATACGGGTTAATGAATGCTCCTTCAGTCTTCCAATAATTTGTGGACGAGATTTTCCGGGATTTGCATGGGCAGGGTGTAGTGGTGTATATTGACGACATTCTAGTATACTCTGCTACACGAGCCGAGCATGTGGCCCTGGTGCGTCGAGTGTTGGATAGGCTGTTGGAGCATGACTTGTATGTGAAGGCTGAGAAATGCCTGTTTTTCCAGGAGTCCATCTCCTTCCTGGGCCATCGGTTGTCCGCGTCAGGGGTGGAGATGGAGATTGACCGCGTTTCAGCCGTGCGTAATTGGCAGACTCCTACCACGGTTAAGGAGGTGCAGCGGTTTTGGGGTTTTGCCAATTACTACCAGAGGTTTATCCGGGGTTTTGGACAGGTAGCAGCTCCCATCACCTCCCTGCTAAAGGGGGGCCCGGTGCGTTTGCAGTGGTCGGCTGAGGCGGACAGGGTGTTTAGACAACTGAAGGACCTGTTCACCTCGGTTCCGGTGCTGGCACATCCGGACCCCTCTTTGGCGTTCCAAGTGGAGGTGGACACGTCAGAGGCGGGTATTGGGGCTGTACTGTCTCAACGTTCAGGCACGCCTCCTAAACTCCGGCCCTGTGCTTTTTACTCTAAGAAGCTCAGCCCGGCGGAACATAATTACGACGTTGGGGACAGGGAGCTGCTAGCTGTGGTCCAAGCCCTAAAGGTGTGGAGGCATTGGCTTGAGGGGGCTCAACATCCTTTTCTCATTCTGACTGACCATCATAACCTGGAGTACATCCGGGCAGCTAGGAGACTGAACCCTCGTCAGGCTAGGTGGGCCATGTTTCTGGCCCGGTTTGTCTTTAAGCTCACCTATATACCAGGGTCACAAAACGTTAAGGCAGACGCCCTGTCCCGGCGATATGACACAGAGGAGAGGTCCATTGAGCCCACTCCCATGCTTCCGGAGTCTTGTCTGGTGGCACCGGTGGTGTGGGAGGTCGATGCGGAGATTGAGCGGGCGTTACGTACCGACCCTACTCCTCCAGAGTGTCCGGAGGGGCGGAAGTACGTGCCGCTCGAGATTCGTGATCGACTAATTTATTGGGCTCACACGTCACCCTCCTCTGGTCAGCCTTAGTGAAAAGTACTGGTGGCCAACATTGGCAAAGGACGTGAGGGTTTATGTCTCCTCCTGCTCGGTGTGCGCTCAGTGTAAGGCGCCTAGACACCTGCCCAGGGGGAAGTTACAACCCCTACCCGTTCCACAACGGCCGTGGTCTCACCTATCGGTAGACTTTGTCACGGACCTTCCCCCCTCCCAGGGGAATACCACTATTTTGGTTGTTGTGGATCGGTTTTCTAAGGCCTGTCGTCTCATTCCAATGCCGGGTCTCCATACTGCCCTACAAACTGCTGAGGCCCTGTTTACTCACGTCTTCCGGCACTACGGGGTACCTGAGGATATAGTGTCTGATCGGGGTCCCCAGTTCACCTCTAGAGTCTGGAGGGCGTTTATGGAACGGTTGGGGGTCTCGGTTAGCCTTACCTCGGGTTTCCACCCTGAGAGTAATGGGCAGGTGGAGAGAGTAAACCAGGATGTGGGTAGGTTTCTGAGGTCCTATTGCCAGGACCGGCAGGAGGAGTGGTCGGGGTATATCCCCTGGGCAGAGATTGCCCAGAACTCCCTTCGCCACTCCTCTACTAATCTGACTCCTTTTCAGTGTGTGTTGGGGTATCAGCCGGTTTTGGCACCCTGGCATCAGAGCCAGATCGTGGCTCCTGCGGTGGATGAATGGTTTCGGCGCTTGGAGGAAACATGGAACGCTGCGCATGTCCATCTGCAGCGGGCTATCCGTAGGCATAAGGCGAGCGCCGATCGCCACCGTAGTGAGGGTCCAGCATATGCACCTGGAGATCGAGTCTGGCTCTCGACTCGAAACCTACCCCTTCGCCTGCCCTGCCGGAAGCTGGGTCGGCAGTTTGTGGGGCCATTTAAAGTCCTGAGGAGATTGAACGAGGTATGTTACAGGTTACAACTGCCAAATGATTATCGCATTAACCCCTCGTTCCATGTGTCTCTCCTCAGGCCGGTGGTAGCTGGTCCACTCCAGGACAATGAGATACGAGAGGCTCCTCCACCCCCACTGGACATCGAGGGGGCTCCGGCGTACTCAGTCCGGTCCATCGTGGATTCGAGACGTCGGATGGGGGGTCTGCAGTATTTCGTAGAGTGGGAGGGGTACGGTCCGGAGGAACGGTGCTGGGTGCCTAGGAGGGACATCTTAGATCCCTCCCTCTTGACGGAGTTCCACCGGAGTCATCCCACTCGCCCTGCTCCGCGTCCTCCTGGCCGTCCCCGGGGTCGGGGTCAGCGCACGGCTGGAGCCGCGCGTCAAGGGGGGGGGGGGGGGTACTGTCACGGATTCTGCCGAGGCTGCTCCTCCTCCTTGCTCGGGCAGGCTTCGGCGTTCGTCGTCCCCGGAGTACTAGCTACTGCCGATCGATGTTTTCGGTGTTTGTCTTGTGTTGTCTAGTTTATACACCTGTTGCTTATTAGTGTTGATTGTGTAGCATATAAGTTCCCTTGTTTTACGTTTGGCCTTTGTGTGTTATTGTGTATTGTCTCGTTGATGTTCGGCATAGCTATTTCGCCTCATTACGCACATGTGGTGTCAATTGCAATCCCACTGGTGTTAAAGCTGCAAAATGTATCAGTTTGGGCGACCCGACCAAATTCACATAGAAATGTGAGTTATATATATATATATATATATATACAGTGGGGAGAACAAGTATTTGATACACTGCCGATTTTGCAGGTTTTCCTACTTACAAAGCATGTAGAGGTCTGTAATTTTTATCATAGGTACACTTCAACAGTGAGAGACGGAATCTAAAACAAAAATCCAGAAAATCACATTGTATGATTTTTAGGTAATTAATTTGCATTTTATTGCATGACATAAGTATATGATCACCTACCAACCAGTAAGAATTCCGGCTCTCACAGACCTGTTAGTTCTTCTTTAAGAAGCCCTCCTGTTCTCCACTCATTACCTGTATTAACTGCACCTGTTTGAACTTGTTACCTGTATAAAAGACACCTGTCCACACACTCAATCAAACAGACTCAAACCTCTCCACAATGGCCAAGACCAGAGAGCTGTGTAAGGACATCAGGGATAAAATTGTAGACCTGCACAAGGCTGGGATGGGCTACAGGACAATAGGCAAGCAGCTTGGTGAGAAGGCAACAACTGTTGGCGCAATTATTAGAAAATGGAAGAAGTTCAAGATGACGGTCAATCACCCTCGGTCTGGGGCTCCATGCAAGATCTCACCTCGTGGGGCATCAATGATCATGAGGAAGGTGAGGGATCAGCCCAGAACTACACGGCAGGACCTGGTCAATGACCTGAAGAGAACTGGGACCACAGTCTCAAAGAAAACCGTTAGTAACACACTACGCCGTCATGGATAAAAATCCTGCAGCGCACGCAAGGTCCCCCTGCTCAAGCCAGCGCATGTCCAGGCCCGTCTGAAGTTTGCCAATGACCATCTGGATGATCCAGAGGAGGAATGGGAGAAGGTCATGTGGTCTGATGAGACAAAAATAGAGCTTTTTGGTCTAAACTCCACTCGCCGTGTTTGGAGGAAGAAGAAGGATGAGTACAACCCCAAGAACACCATCCCAACCGTGAAACATGGAGGTGGAAACATCATTCATTGGGGATGCTTTTCTGCAAAGGGGACAGGACGACTGCACCGTATTTAGGGGAGGATGGATGGGGCCATGTATCGCGAGATATTGGCCAACAACCTCCTTCCCTCAGTAAGAGCATTGAAGATGGGTCGTGGCTGGGTCTTCCAGCATGACAACGACCTGAAACACACAGCCAGGGCAACTAAGGAGTGGCTCCGTAAGAAGCATCTCAAGGTCCTGGAGTGGCCTAGCCAGTCTCCAGACCTGAACCCAATAGAAAATCTTTGGAGGGAGCTGAAAGCCCGTATTGCCCAGCGACAGCCCCGAAACCTGAAGAATCTGGAGAAGGTCTGTATGGAGGAGTGGGCCAAAATCCCTGCTGCAGTGTGTGCAAACCTGGTCAAGACCTACAGGAAATGTATGATCTCTGTAATTGCAAACAAAGGTTTCTGTACCAAATATTAAGTTCTGCTTTTCTGATGTATCAAATACTTATGTCATGCAATAAAATGCAAATGAATTACCTAAAAATCATACAATGTGATTTTCTGGATTTTTGTTTTAGATTCCGTCTCTCACAGTTGAAGTGTACCTATGATAAAAATGACAGACCTCTATATGCTTTGTAAGTAGGAAAACCTGCAAAATCGGCAGTGTATCAAATACTTGTTCTCCCCACTGTATATAGTATCCTTGCTGTGGTGTAACACTCGCAACATGGACAGCTTTTAATGAAATAATACACCTCAGTAGCACTCATGTCTGACAACTGTACAATGATCCTTTCTTTCCATAACAGGCTTGACCACTAAAGCCTGGTTATTATGAGCTATTTGAGCCACTTGGTAATCTATACATCGAGCAGCAGCCTCTGTGTGCACTAGATAAAGACCGTTGGAACCCTGCTCTGCCAGCATGGATATCAAGACCCTTTATCCTTATCAGAGGGTCTGAGCCTCTACAGAGGAGCCTTGAGAGCAGCTCAGCAGCACAGTGTTTTGCCCTTTGAGCAGAAGGTCTTCCCCAGTGATTAAAAACCAGTCCAGCAGCAGGGCATCACAAGTCACTCTACACAACCAGAGATTGCACCATTGTGTAAAAAGTGTTGGGGAAGGACAGTGTTTTCACGATAGACACAGAGCAATTATCAGAACACATTGAAAACAGCATGGCACCATTCATCTTTTAGGAAATGGCACATACAGATCCAAATGGCACCAGAGTTGCTGTGCAGACATGATATTTTCCACCCAGCATGGCCTGAATCTGAATATGAGTCTTCTAATGCAGGCCAAGCTGTGTTGTTCTGTCCACTCTGCAATTGGAACAGTATAATCCTATGTTGTATTCTTCTTTCAATACTCAGAGCACAGATAAACGTTGGCCTCGTCTTGGGTCGGGGCCAGGGCCTTTGCCTATCTTTACACTCTTCATTCTGGCAGAGGGGACTGGGGTTGTGGGCTGGGTCTGGCTGTAACATGCTCTTGAGCCCTTTTTCTCTCTCCTCACTATGACTATGGTAGACGGTGTTTGCTAATGGAGTGTGCCCTGCCTGTGTGTGTGTGTGTGTGCATCCCAGCCTGTGAGTTTGTTTGTGTGTGTGTTTGTTAATGTGTGTGTGCATACTAATGTATGTGTGTGACATTGCAGGGAGTTTGGCCGCTGGAAGGTGAACAGCCTGGCTCTAGAGAGACAGGATAACAATGATCTGGCCCTGCCTCTGGACCCTGAGTTCCTCCAGACCATCAGGCACCTGGGCAGACGGCCCAGCCTCAGCTCAATCACAGACAGCATCATCAGGAAGTATGGAACACACTTCCTACTCTCAGCCACCCTGGGGGGTAAGAATAATAAAACATGTATTTATTTATTGGTGTAATGATTGGAAGGCCAATTTCTTTCCACTCAATCTGTATGCTGCTGATTCTCAGCTTCAGAAACACATTATTTCTTTGCTGTATAGGTGTCGTATTGGATGTGGACTATTCCCGGCCCAGTTCTCAGTGCATATTCTGCGCCTCTCTGTGCCCTTGTTTGTGTTTAGGGGAGGAGTCGTTAATGATCTTTGTGGACAAGCAGCGGTTGAGTAGGACAGTGGAGGCAAGCGAGGCCAACAGTACGGCCGTGACTCTGGAGGCTCTGCACCAGCTGGCTGCCTCCTACTTCATCGACAGAGAAAGCACCCTGCGCAAGCTGCACCACATCCAGATAGCATCCACAGCCATCAAGGTAAACCTAGGTACACACATCACAAACCATACAATGGTTCGAATCAACCTAGCAGTTTAGCTTTGTATTTCCATCTGTGATGTGTGCTGTAGCTGTGTCTGTTGGCTTGGTGGTGGGGGTGTTGGTGCCAGGATTAAATTTTCCTACATAGCAGGATGTGTGTTTGATTTAAATATCATCAGTCCATTCCATCTTTCATTCCCAGAGCCTTCTAGCTGGGTCCATCATTATTACTGAATAGTGAATGTGATCGGCTGAGTTTTCCCTTTGCACAGCAGGACATGTTTGTCAGACTCAGCATTCAGACTGATTAGTTGCCTGTGAGCCTGTGATTTATTTACATGTACCTGTGACAATGACAGGATTATCATTGAGGAAATTCCCTTGCACAGGCACCTTGTATAAGAGCGGTGTTTCCCAAATGGCAGTTTTGGACGAGCTGGTGAGCCACTCCCAGCTAATTTACATTTCTTTAAGAGTCATGGTATAAAACTACACAGCTGGACTGTTTTGTTCATAATGAGGCTTTGGGAACCAATGTCACAGTCATCCCTAACGTAATTATACAGTTGAGTGTTGATTCCTAACACTATCTGAGATTAATTAAAAATGAACTTGTTGTTTGAAAGCGTCCATCCATTTATCATTGACTCATCCCAGTGCTATCCCATCTTGGGCAACCACAGACAGATAAGGCCATATTCCTTAAAGTGAATTGGCAAAAGGACACATCATGGCTGCGTTGGAAGTGTCCTCGTGGACAAAGTGTTGCTAAAACCGTCTGATTAAGTTGAATGGAGCAGAAGTCCTCTGAGGTGCATTTGTTTGGGAAGCAGTTTCAAGTTACTGATGTGAAATATTCACAGCATCAGCAGGCTTTAATTCAGGCCATGGATTTCTACCTCACTCAGATGAAGACGGATGGCAAGACAAAAGCGTCACATAGAGAGAGCACCAGACAACGTCTTTAAGAGATAGATTTTCAAGAGGAGAAAAACCTGTCGTCCTAGTATAACGCAGGAGATATAGCTACTGTATAACACTCCGGGTGAAAAATAAATGGAAGGGGAAAAGAAAATAGATAAAGAGGGGAGGGGAAGTGGTGCCTCTACAATTACGCATGAGAGATGAATTATCGGTTCCATTTCAATAATTTCTTTGAGATCTCGCCCCATATGTCAGCCATTTTGGGTATGAGTTAATGTGTCTCACACTGTCCGTAATAAACGGTGCTTTAACCTACCAGCGAGCAAGGAACACTGACAGGAAACACTAAAAGCACTGGGTGGACATAAATCAGGTGGTTTAAGTTTGATTTACAACTCAGGTCAAGTTCTACTGAGGTTTATCACAATTAGCCTGAAAAACAACTAGCCATCGATGTGAGAAAGGACAGAGGAATGTGTTTGACCCAATTCTCTGGTCTGCTAGGATGTGGTGTTCAGTCATTCACACCATGTTATGGTTCATTTGTAGGAGAATAAAGAGAATTTGCTAGGCTGAGCTTTGGAACGCAAGAGAAATCTAGTGAGAAATGACGGTAGCAGCAGTTCACGATGTAGAACGGATTTAATGTAAAAACTGTAGCTATTTGAATACATAAATGATAGAATAACACTATTTTACCAAGATACTCAGAAAACATCATCAAATACATAAATACATGTATTATGATCATCAGACGAATTACTGTCATCACTGAACGATGGGACAACATCATTTACTTTAAGATTTCTGACAGTGATTTTTTTTTGCTTGCGTGATGTTATTGTTGGCTAGACTAGCCCAGACAAGGGATGGGCAACTCCAGTCCTCGGGGACAGAGTGTAACTTTTCCCCCATCGCCTAGCAAACACAGCTGATTAAACTAATTGCATTCTAAACTGAAGATCATGATTAGTTGATTATTGGAGTCAGGTGTGTTAGCTGGTGCTGACACCAATCAGACCCCCGGGGACTGGAGTTGCCCACACCTGGCCTAGACCATACTTAGCGGCAGATGGCAAAGACATGTTCTGATTGGCCTGTCTGTATTTGTTAAGGCTTGTGATTGAATTGCAGATAGAACCTTATAGTGCCAAGTTCAAATGGGTTTATGGAGATAAAACGTACTAGTTGTTCCCTTTTTTCACTTAAAATTTACTTTTTCAAAAATCTAACTTCACAGACATATGAAGAACCATCTGAAGATATGTGACTAACTCATTTTTGACAAAAATGTCAGATTGAACCGTAGAGTACCAAGGTCTCGATGTCCTCCCTCTCAAGAAAAAGGCACCCTCGGATGCAAAAACAAGAGGAAGTTTGTTATTTTCTATCAAGGTCATAGAATCTGGGGGAACTTTACAAATTAGGTAAAGATATGAGCTGTAGTCAGCTTCGCTTACCGTTAAACCTCTGTCTGGGTCATCAGTCAAGCTTCTCAATCGCAAGCTGTGCATAATCTTAAACGTTAGCCAGCTCGGTTTCCTCTCTGCAATGTTGTCTGGTCAGAGCACCAGAATTATTAAGCTCTGAGAGAAGGGAAGAGGACCGCTCAATCACTCCGTCAGTATGAATTAGCCTAGTATCAAGCCCCTTCTGTCGGTCTGGACTTCATCACATCTTCTTGCAAGTCTCCATGTGCTGGCTCCATAAATGTTTCTGTGGACACATACACACAGTCACTGTTCTATTACCAATGGCAGTTAGGGATATGTGATATCTGACACTGAAACATATCCTATCTTGAAGTTTGAACAGATCAGATAAAACCTACCCAATTATGGTCTCCCCATCAATCGACTGAGGCTGCCGTCTGACAAAAACATCCCCAGTCCATCTGTAGAAATAGGCAGAGTTTAGGCAGAGTTCATCAGTGAGACAAAAAAGGGTGTTGCTATTACTGGATATTTGTGCTGTACTATATTATTAGTAATGACCTCATTGTGAATGTGTTGAGTGGATGTGTTGAGTGCCAGGTCTCTCTGCATTTCATGCATCTGTGAACACATACACACAGTCACTGTTCTGTTACCAATGGCAGATAGGGCTAGGTAATATCTGACACACAAACATATACTATGTTGAAGTTTGAACAGGTCATCCTAAATCTACCTAATTCTGTTCACCCCATCAACGACCGTTGGTGAGCAAGCAAGAGGTGAGGCTGGAGGTGAGGTATTTTCCAGCGCACAATTGATGGGCATAGCAGCGTAGATCAGCTCCTTGCTCATCAAAGATACTGGTCGGTCACACACAAACACATAGACACAGAGCACTGATTACATTATCAATGGTGGTTATGATTAGCCTGGTGAATTAGCCTATATTTCACTTCAGATATCTTAAAATGTGAAGTGAAATAGGATTATATGCATCTAAGTAGTAGAAGATAAGCAATAAATAATGTCTGTTTCATAAATGATGTTTCACAATTGGGTTATCAAATGTATCAAAGTAATGAAGTGGGTTACCTTCTGTATTTGTACAAATGATGAGCCTGTGAAAGCTGTTGCCGCTGACAGGTGAAGATTGCTGGCTGGATACTTGCCAACATGTGTGCATGATGCTGATAAGGGCCCCCTTGCTGGTCTTCTCTATGCTGCATGTTCGGCTGCAACCTGGACCTCTCTCAAACAACTGTTGCAGGCAGTCTTATGAGGTGGTGTTGACTGGAAGGGCCTGTGACAAGGTGATATAATAGACAGCCAAGTGGTAAAATTGCATTTTGTTTTAAAGAAAGGACAAAGCTTTTTGCTAATGCGCTTCACAACCAAAATGACATAACTAGTTGCATCTGCTTGGCTGGGGAATTAGCCTACCAGTTTATCAAGCCAGGTATTTTTTTATACACATTTTCACATAACATACAGTGCATTCGGAAAGTATTCAGACCCCTTGGCTTTTTTTCATATTTTGTTACATTACAGCCTTATTGCTTTTTTTCCTTCATCAATCTACAAACAATACCCCATAATGACAAAGCAAAAACAGGTTTGTAGAACTTTTTGGAAATGTATAAAAAAACAACAACTGAAATATCACATTTACATAAGTATTCAGACTCTTGTTGAAGCACCTTTGGCAGTGATTACAGCCTCGAGTCTTCTTGGGTATGACGCTACAAGCTTGGCACACCTGTATTTGGGGAGTTTCTCCCATTCTTCTCTGCAGATCCTCTCAAGCTCTGCCAGGTTGGATGGAGAGCGTCGCTGCACAGGTCTCTCCAGAGATGTTAGATCGGGTTGAAGTCCGGGCTCTGGCTGGGCCACTCCTGCGTTGTCTTGGCTGTGTGCTTAGGGTCGTTGTCCTGTTGGAAGGTGAACCTTCGTCCCAGTCTGAGGTCCTGAGCGGTACTTTGCTCCGTTAATCTTTCCCTCGATCCTGACTAGTCTCCCAGTCCCTGCCACTGAAGCGGGCTGTCATGTGCCTTTTACTGAGGATTGGCTTCTGTCTGGCCACTCTACCATAAAGCCCTGATTGCTGGAGTGCTGCAGAGATGGTTGTCTTTCTGGAAAGTTATCCCATCTCCACAGAGGAACTCTGGAGCTCTTTCAGAGTGACCATCGGGTTCTTGATCACCTCCCTGACCAAGGCCTTTCTCCCCCGATTGCTCAGTTTGGCCGGGCGACCAGCTCTAGGAAGAGTCTTGGTGGTTCCAAATTTCTTCCATTTTGGAACGATGGAGGCCATTGTGTTCTTGGGGACCTTCAATGCTGCTGACATTTTTTGGTACCCTTTCCCAGATCTGTGCCTCGACACAATCCTGTGTCGGAGCTCTACGGACAATTCCTTCCACCTCATGGCTTGGTTTTTGCTCTGACATGCACTGTCAACTTTGGGACCTTATATAGACAGGTGTGGGCCTTTCCAAATCATGTCCAATCAATTGAATTTACCACAGGTGGACTCCAATCAAGTTGTAGACCCATCTCAAGGATGATCAATGGAAACAGGATGCACCTGAGCTCAATTTCGAGTCTCATAGCAAATGGTCTGAATACTAATGTAAATAAGGTGTTTGTGTTTTTTTTATTTTTAATCATTTGCAAACATTTCTAAAAACCTGTTTTCGTTTTGTCATTATGGGTATTGTGTAGAATAATGAGGAAAACAATTAATTTAATCATTTTTAGAATAAGGCTGTAACTTAACAAAATGTGGCAAAAGTCAAGGGGTCTGAATACTTTCTCATAGGAGTCGAGGGTGACTGGCAACAATGGAGGAGTTGTCACAAGGGTACTTGTGTCGCATGACACACTTTTATTCTGAGGTCTTGCCTGACAAGCTGTGAAAATAGCAAGCGAACAGTGAATAATTTTTTGGGGGGATGTCGCTAAACCATTGCAATCACATTGCTGGACATGTTATGATACCCACCTTTGCTCCTTCTGGTAGGTCCCGGCATCTGTTCATGACCAGGGGATCAGTCTGGCACCCAACTGTGAACTTTGTCTAACAGAAAAACAGGTTCAACGATTGTCATCATCCCTCAATTAATAACAAAGCTCGAGAAATAACGTAATCTCTTTTGGAAGCTAATTCTATGCTTTACAGATGGACTGACTGGCTCCAGATTAGATTAGGTTTAGGCCGGTGATGCCGTTACATTCTGCAACCAACTGTGACATGTTTTGCTATGGCCCTGGGTTTGTTTGAGTTTGTTGCTGCTAGTTAGTGTGCTGTTGTAGTCAGACATGAGTTAACTAGTACCACCATAGCTGCATCCAATATGTATTTGTGCCATAGACATGGGTTGCACCTTAGCGGCTAATGTGACTGTTTCGTCTAAATTACACAAATTTAGAGTGGCATGGAAATAAGATATTATTTCTAAAGTAGGCAAATAATTTGTAGGAAACAACTTTGCTATATTAATATTATATGATTATTTGTGGTGGTCCCCTCAATCTTAGTTAGCTGGCTAAAGTTATACTGCATCTAAAGTCAATCTAGTGACATCACAATCATAACAAAACGTTTTCCTACTAATTATTTGCCTAATTATTCGTGTTTCCAAGCCAAATCCAATAATAATATTAACGCTTGCATTTTGAAAATAATTGAGCTTCCAAGACACTTGAGGCAATGCACCATACAAAATAAAATATAAAAGGGTTGTTACTGTACTAAGTTTGAGCACTTTCTCCATTCTTCCTTAAAACCTTTAAACAATGGCTGAGGCATTTTAAGATATTCTTGCCTGAATCAGAGGAAGCGTGCATGCTTCATAAGGAGTGAGTGAAATAATGATGGGGCTGACTCATAGTACTGTATGATGATGCATACTAGACACATCCCCTCCCAGGGCCGGCCCTAGCCTTTTGAGGGCCCTAAGCAAGATTTGGTTGGGGGACCCCGCCACCTCATGGGCAAAACATTTTAGTGGCTCCACTCTTTATTATTTTCCCCTCTCCGGAGTAAGAAAAAGTTAATTTGCTGCAATTTTACACATTTCTCCATGGGGCGTAAAGAAAATATTGCATGACTTAATATTTGAAAGCAAGTTTTCCGCAGTTTTACACATTTTGCCATAAGGTAGAGAGAAAGTTTAGCAATTTTATAACTAATTTCATACAATTCTACTCCTTTTGCCATGGGGCGGAGAGAAATGTGCAGTTTTACAGCTAATTTCCTGACATTCCACAGATTTTGCCATGACTTATGCCATGTTAATATGATATTTTACAGAGAGTGACTAACAAAATCAATGGGGGCTTGTGCCCTGGGTGTGAATGAAGGAGTCAGGCGCAGGAGGTAAAACACCGAAGACCAGAGTTTATCTCATTTACATAAATAAAACGCACCCAGCGTCAAAATTAAACTATCACAAGTGAAATATTCCACCCTGGCAACAACAAATCACTCACAAAGACAAGGGGAACAGAGGGAACACTTATACACATACTAATTAGGGGAATGAGCACCAGGTGTGTGTGATTGACAAGACAAGACATGACAAGTGGAGTGATAAGAATGGGATCGGCAGTAGCTAGTAAGCCAGTGACGACGAACGCCGAAACCTGCCCGAACAAGGAGGGGAGGCAGCCTCGGCAGAAGTCGTAACAGTACCCCCCCCCCCCTTGACTCGCGGCTCCAGCAGTGCGCCGACCCCAGCCTCGGGGACGGCCAGGAGGACGCGGAGCAGGGCGAGTCAGTTGGTGATGGTGGAAATCCCTCAAAAGGGAGGGATCGAGGATGTCCCTCCTTGGGACCCAGCACCATTCCTCCGGACCGTACCCCTCCCACTCCACGAGATACTGAAGGCCCCCCACCCGACGCCTCGAATCCAGTATGGAACGGACCGAGTACGCCGGGGCCCCCTCGATGTCCAGAGGAGGTGGAGGAACCTCCGCACCTCAGACTCCTGGAGCGGACCAGCTACCACCGGCCTGAGGAGAGACACATGAAACGAGGGATTAATATGGTAATCAGGGGGAGTAACAACCTGTATGTAACCTTGTTTATCCTCAGGACTTTAAAACAGCCCCACAAACCACAGGCTCAACTTACGGCAGGGCAGGCGGAGGGGTAGATTCTGGGTTGAGAGCCAGACCCTATCCCCTGGTACGAAAACCGGGGCCTCCCTGCGGTGGCGGTCAGCGTTCGCCTTCTGACGACGTACGGCGCGCTGGAGGCGAACGGAACGTGGGCAGTGTCACAAGTCTCCTCCGCGCGCCGAAACCAGTCATCCACCGCAGGAGCCTTGGTCTGGCTCTGGTGCCACGACGGGTTGGTAACCCAAAACACATTGGAATGGTGTTAGGTTAGTGGAGGAGTGGCGGAGAGAGTTCTGAGCGTATTCTGCCCATGGCAGGAACACAAACCACTCCCCCGGCCGGTCCTGACAGTAGGTCTGCAGGAACCTACCCACATCTTGATTCACCCTTTCCACCTGCCCATTACTCTCAGGGTGAAATCCAGAGGTCAGGCTGACCGAGACCCCCAGACATTCCATGAACGCCTTCCAGACTCTAGACGTGAACTGGGGACCTCGGTCGGACATTTTATCCTCTGGTACCCCGTAGTGCCGGAAGACGTGAGTAAACAGAGCCACCGCAGTTTGTAGGGCCGTGGGGAGACCGGGCAGAGGAAGGAGGCGGCAGGACTTCGAAAAGCGATCCACAACGACCAGGAGAGTGGTGTTACCTTGGGAGAGGGGAAGGTCAGTAAGAAAATCAATACTAAGGTGAGACCATGGTCATTGTGGAACTGGTAAAGGTTATAGCTTACCCGCTGGGAGGTGCCTAGGTGCCTTACTCTGGGCGCACACTGAGCAGGAGGAAACATACACTTAGCCAAGGTAGGGCACCAGTACTTCTCGGTCAGGCAGCGCATTGTACGACCGATACCTGGATGACCAGAGGATGGTGTCATGTGTGCCCAGTAGATCAGACAATCACGCATAAGCGTAGGCACATCCTGCAGCCCAGCTGGACACTGCGGTGGAGATGGATCTGTGCAAAATGCCTGCGCTATATACGCGTCCATCGCCCATACTACCGGCGCCACAATGCATGAGGCCGGGAGTATGGGGGTGTTGTCTCTGGGTCTCTCCTCTGTGTCATACAGCCGAGACAGTGCGTCTGCCTTCACGTTCTTCGTATCCGGAATATATGAGAGTGTGAAATCAAACCGGGTGAAGAAGAGGGCCTACCTGGCCTGGCGAGGATTCAGCCTACTCGCTGCCCGAATGTACTCCAGGTTACGGTTGTCTGTCCAGACAAGGAAAGGGTGTTTCACCCCTTCGAGCCAATGCCTCCACACCGTCAAAGCTCGGACAACAGCCAGCAGCTCCCGATCACCAACGCCGTAGTTCTGCTCCGCCGAGCTGAGCTTCTTCGAAAAGAAGGCACAGCTTGGGTGGCGTGCCCGAGCATTGGGATAAGACAGCGCCTATCCCTACCTCGGACGCATCCACCTCCACTACGAACGGTAGTGATGGATCGGGGTGAGCCAGTACCGGGGCTGAGGTGAACAGACCCCGCAATCTACTGAAGGCCAAATCAGCCTCAGCAGACCAGCGGAGCTGGGACGGCCCACCCTTCAACAAGGAGGTAATGGGAGCTGCGACCTTGCCAAAACCCAGAATAAACCTCTGATAGTAGTTGGCAAAGCCAAGGAAGCGCTGCACCTCCTTCACCATGGTTGGAGTCGGCCAATTACGTATGGCTGAAATGCGATCTCCCTCCATCTCCACACCTGTGGTAGTAATGCGGTGTCCGAGGAAGGAGATTGACTGCTGGAAAAACTCACACTTCTCTGCCTTGGCATAAAGATCATTCTCCAGCAGTCGGACCAGTACCTTGCGAACCAGGGACACATGCTCGGCGCGCGTAGCGGAATACACCAGGATGTCATCGATGTAGACCACCACACCGCGACCAAGCATGTCCCGAAACACCTCGTTCACAAAGGACTGGAAAACGGATGGAGCATTCATCGAATAGTAGGGCATCACCACTGTCAAGTACTCTGATGGGGAGTGGAATGGATAGGGGAACCAATGAAATGCCTTGACGACGTGCAAATGCCCTGTCAATAAAGTTCCCAGCTGCGCCTGAATCGACTAGCGCCTTACACTGGGAAACTACCAGGTGATCGGGAAAGGAGATAGATAAGGTACAGTGCGCCGCAAAGGGCCCCTACCAGGACGTCCTCTGGCTGCTAGCAGATTGTCCAGCCGGATGGCCATGTCCACCAGTTGGGAGAAAGATAGCATGGCATCACGGCAGGCTAGCTCCCTTCGGACGTCCTCTCTTAGGTGGCACCCGAAATGGTCGATCAGGGCCCGCTCGTACCACGCTGCCAGCGTCCGGAACTCCAGCGCATAGTCCTGTGCGGTCCTCGTCCCCTGCCTCAGATGGACCAGTCGTTCGCCCGCCTCTCTCGAAAACGGCCCGAAAGAAGCGAGCAAACTCCCCGTAGTCCTCCAACGCGGCACCTCCCTCGTTCCACACCGCGTTGGCCCACTCCAGGGCTCTCCCACAAATGCAGGAAACAAGGACGGATACCTTCTCCCACTCCAGTGGCGCCGGCCTGATGCTGGAGAAATACAGCTCTAGTTGGAGCTGTATCCCTTACATTGCGCTGCCGTCCCATCAAACGCCGGTGGCCGGGATATCTGGATCCCTCCAGGGGCTGGGGTGTAGGTGGCTGGATCCGGTTGACCAGCTGGTCTCGATAGATCGGGTCCTCTCCTCTCCAGGTGTTGTACTACCTGAAGAACCCGATCCATCGCTTCCCCCAAGCTAGCCAGCATCGAGGAATGCTCCTGGACCCTTGCCACAACTCCAGGCATGCGGTCTTCTCCGGTAAAACACAGAAGTCCAGAGTTTATTCCGTTTACATAAATAAAATGCACCCAGCGTCAAAACGAGTCTATTACAAGGGAAATATTCCACCTTGGCAATAACAAATGGAAGAGTAGCTCAACCGAGCTACTCGCTCTCACAATGAAACAATCACTCACAAAGACAAGGGGAACAGAGGGTACACTTATACACATACTAATTAGGGGAATGAGCACCAGGTGTGTGTGGTTGACAAGACAAGACATGACAAGTGGAGTGATGAGAATGGGATCGGCAGTAGCTAGTAAGCCGGTGATGATGAACGCCGAAACCTGCCCGAACAAGGATGGGAGGCAGCCTCGGCGGAAGTCGTGACACTGGGCTTGTGCCCTTTGTGCCCGGTCGGTAATTCGGCCATGATTACTACATGTTAAGATAGCTGGCTAGACTAATTTACCAATCACATTTTTTTTTAGCTGACATGGGCTAATCGACAACTGCTGATGCACAACCAAATTTCGAAATTGTACCTTGTGTATTCTACTATTCTAATTCTCAACAGCAAGTAGAGTCCTCGACTGAGTTCCTAAAAAACATATTTTTTTGTTTAGCTTTTTTGTCAGCCCCCTAGGGACCATTTATTTTGTTTATACCTTGGGCCGGCCCTGTCCGCTCCTAATTACATCACATAACCAAGCAACACAAACTAATTATTCCAGGAAAGCCTTTAAGAGCAATCATCAGACCCATTAATTGTAGCTGTTAGAATTTCTGATAGTCAGCATGATTTAATTGCACTCAATTATGGCATATTAGTACAACCCTCCCTCTCTCCACCTGCTCTCCCCACCTCCAATCCATCTCATTTAAATGTTTCAACTTATATTCAGGCAATCTCCCAGTTTTGATAATGACAGAGCCCAAAGCCCCCGTAAATTACTGTACATACTGAAATATACAAATCACTGTTTAGAGTATTATTTTTTTCTAAATCAATTTCTTAAAGAAACAAGTAAGTGTGCACATGCTCTGCTCAGCTGGGTCCTTGTTGCAGATGGTCTCATTGCTATGCATAGAAAACCCAGCTTTAGATTTGCATTCGGTCAATTTTCCCTTTAAATCGGACATCTGTCTGTGTTAGAAAGTAATCTTCCCATACCTGTAGACACATCTTGGATTTTAATTAATTGTGTCGAAGCATCAATAAAAAAGAATGGAAATGCTGGCGATGGGCCTGCTAAAGTTGTGGTTGTCTTTCCCTCTTTCTCACACATACCCTCTCTTTTGCTTTGTCTCGCTCACTCTGTCTCGCTCACTCTCTCTCACACACTCACTCTCTTTCTCTCCCCCTCTCCTTCTCCATTTCAAAGTAACTCAAACCTCAATGTTGAGTGAAACTTTAAATGAACATCTTGTGATTATCATATAATGAATAACTGCTACTTATGTAATGGTTAAATAAGGTTGGTCATGGTTCTGGTGTCTCAATGCTTTGAAGGATACAGACCTTTTGACACAGTTCCGTTTCTTTTCTTTTTCTTTCTCATGTCTCACCCTTCCCTCCGTTTTCCCAGTGACCTTAAAGTAGGTGTTAAAGAAAAGCCAATTTTTCTGCCCACAGAGGGAAAGGAAAAGTGTGTCCTTTCTGCTGGATGTAGAACCATAGGTACTCATTAATCTACACTGGTGATGTGGTTACTTTTAAGGAGCCACTGTGTTGGTAGGGGAGAACAATTTATAAGTGACATGGAGGGAGATGTTTGTCTTGGGAGGGTGGCAGAGGAACCTTGAAATACGGGAGCTTTAAATCAGCCTTTTGTCAATGATGATTGAGCTGTGATTGTGAACAATCTAACCGCACACTCCGAGGAGAACAGAGATCCTGTGTCTTCCTGGTTTGTCAGCGTGAATCTAGTGATTTATATTCTTTCTTCACGTTTTTTCTTCACGTCTCCACATTATCTCCCCTGTGTCAGATGACAGGGCTTTTGGGTTGCATCGCTACTGTATGTCATCACTTTCTCTGAGTAGACAAACCTACTCTGCACCCTTAAGCTTCATGTACCATACTTTTTGGATATAACATCATGTGGCCTGTGAGTTTTCATAAAACAGACTATACAGAATATGTCATAATGCACAACCTTGGTGTTGCGTCATACATCAAACAACTGAACTACTGTATCTAGACTACTTGTTGTACATGTTTGTAGATGTGAACATTTAAACGTGTCTAAATAAGGTATAATATATTTAGTCCTGTGGAAGTGCAGATGGGAGGAAGTAAGTGAGTGTACTATTAGTTGTTAATCTCATTCCATATGACATTCAACTCTGCATCCCTGCATTTTTAATGACTTTAGTGGCTCTCTCTCACAGTGTAGTGGATTTTTGCCATGTGCCTCTGTCTTTCCCTTTAGGTGACCGAAACAAGGACGGGCCCTCTTGGATGCAGTAACTATGACAACCTGGACTCAGTCAGCTCTGTTCTGGTTCAAAGCCCTGAAAACAAGATTCATCTGCAAGGTCGGCCATCCAGAATTGAACACACCCAGACATTCTGATGGAATTGTCACGGTTTCTATTTTCTGCCAAGCATTATACAAGAGGCACCAGAGTGTCAGAAGGAATTTAGCTTCAATCCGTCTTTCAGTGTGGCATTGGAAACCAAACCACTGGATTCCTAAGCGAATCACAGGGATTTGTAGACATGTATGAACAAGCCAGTGGAAATTAATCTATAAAGTGACTAGAAACTACCTCCTCTTCTGTCCTATAGTCATTTACAGTAGAAATGCTATAGGCTATATTTACTACAGTATTTGAGAGTCTAGTTTATATTATTACAGTAATTTGTCTTGTAGTTTACCAAGTATTGTCATATACTGTATAAAAAGTACCATATCCTCTGTTCTGCCAGGTCTCCAGACCATCCTACCAGCGTACCTGAGGGCTAGGTTCGTCCAGGCGGCTCTGAACTACATCGGCTGTAATGAGGAGGGTCAGTTTGTGTGCCGGGACAATGACTGTTGGTGCCGCTGCAGCCCAGGCTTCCCCCAGTGTAACTGCCCCAACGTGGACCTGAGGGCCATGGAGGCCAGCCTAGTGCACATCAGGGACACCTGGAACATGGCTAACCAGGACTTTGAGGAGTCAGGTAGGGAGCATGAGATTGACGATACACTCACCGAGTATAGAAAGAGTTTGTAACATTAAAGATACTTGCACACAGAGCCAAGTACTGTAGGTAGGCGACAGAACACTACACAACACAGAGATCAATGTGACGTCTGCTGTCTGCCTTTGACAAGAGATATGGGTTCACGTCTACACTGAGTGTTTAAAACATTAGAAACACCTTCATAATATTGAGTTGCCCTCAGAACAGCTTCAATTCATCGGGGCATGTACTCTACAAGGTGTCAAAAGCATTCCACAGGGATGCTGGCCCATGTTGACTCCAATGCTTTCCCGAGTGGCGCAGCGGTCTAAGGCACTGCATCTCAGTGCTTGAGGCGTCACTACACACCCCCTGGTTCGATTCTAGGCTATATCACAACCGGACGTGATTGGGAGTCCCATAGGGCAGCGCACAATTGGCCCAGTGTCGTCCGGGTTTGGCCGGTGTAGGCCGTCATTGTAAATAAGAATTTATTCTACTAGTTAAATAAAGGTTAAATAAAAAATACAATGAAAGTTGGCTGGATGTCCTTTGGGTGGTGGCCCATTCTTGATACACACAGGAAACTGTTGAGCGTGAAAAACCCAGCAGCGTTGCAGTTCTTGACAAACTCAAACTACCATTCCCTGTTCAAAGGCATTTCAAACTTTTGTCTTGGCCATTCACACTCTGAATGACACAAATACACAATCCATATCTCAGTTGTCTCAAGGCTTAAAAATCCTTCTTTAACCTGTCTCATCCCCTTCATCTACACTGGTTGAAGTGGATTTAAAAAGTAACATCAATATGGGATCATAGCTTTCATCTGGATTCACCTGGTCAGTCTATGTCATTGAAAGAGCAGGTGTTCCTAATGTTTTGTACACTTAGTATATACTTTAAGGATTAATTATGCAAATTAAATGTCAGGTCAATATTGATAAGTCTAAAGTGTCTGCTTTGTGTCAGTAAACACATTTAATTAATATGGCCCATATGAGGGACTTTATTAGACTACATTTTCATTTGATAAATTATAGATTATATAACTCATCAGGATTGACTTGATTTAGTTACACATTTCAAATATGGAGAGCGTAGGGATATTTCACCCCCGGTCTTGATAAGAAATTACTATACTTTTTAAAGACACATTGTAATCAACGGATTAAATAAATTAGAGGCTGCACCAATATGAGTGTCCATTCATACAACATGTAGGGTAAATTACCACAGTAGATTTGCCTTGGTAAATGAGAAAATGATTTATGTATTCTGAAAGTTATTTATCTTGAAAACTTGATTGCTGACAAGAAAAACATTTTGGGACTAGATCAACAATGGACTAATGAAACAAATACCAAAAGATAGTTTTTGGGTGGAGTTTTCCTTTAAAGAGCAGTAAATCATTGGTCAATTTGGATGCAATTGAGATCAGCAGTGCAGGTCTAGGAGCAACAAAGGTTCAGCCGCGAAGTGGTAGGCCACACAAGCTTACAGAACGGGACCGCCGAGTGCTGAAGTGTGTAGCGCGTAAAAATCGCCTGTCCTCGGTTGCAACACTCACTACAGAGTTCCAAACTGCCTCTGGAAGCAACGTCAGCACAATATCTGTTTGTCAGGAGCTTCATGAAATGGGTTTCCATGGCTGAGCAGCCGCACACAAGCCTCTAAGATCACCATGCGCAATGCCAAGCGTCGGCTGGAGTGGTGGTGTAAAGCTCGCCGCCATAGGACTCTGGAGCAGTGGAAAACGTGTTCTCTAGAGTGATGAATCATGCTTCACCATCTGGCAGTCCGATGGACGAATCTGGGTTTGGCGTATGCGTTACCTGCCCAAATGTATAGTGCCAACTGTAAAGTTTGGTGGAGGAGGAATAATGGTCTGGGGCTGTTTTTCATGGTTCGGGCTAGGCCCCTTAGTTCCAGTGAAGGGAAATCTTAACGCTACAGCATACAATTAAATTTTAGACGATTCTGTGCTTCCAACTTTGTGGCAACAGTTTGGGGAACACCCTTTCCTGTTTCAGCATGACAATGCCCCCATGCACAAAGCGAGATCCATACAGAAATGTTTGTCGAGATCGGTGTGGAAGAACTTGACTGGCCTGCACAGAGCCATGACCTCAACCCCATCGAACCCCTTTGGGATGAATTGGAATGCCGACTGCGAGCCAGGCCTAATCATCCAACATCAGTGCCCTACCTCACTAATGCTCTTGTGGCTGAATGGAAGCAAGTCCCCATAGCAATGTTCCAATATCTAGAGGAAAGCCTTCCCAGATGAGTGGAAGCTGCAGCAACTCCATTTTAATGCCCATGATTTTGGAATGAGATATTCGACGAGCAGGTGTCCACATACCTTTGGTCATGTAGTGTATTACACAATGGCTAATCTAAGAACGAATGCCTATTGTAATCAGATATAAATCAGCACCACTGTTAATTGTAAATATCACAGTCACTTTCTCATTACAGATTAGGTTGGATTGATTCTATGGCTATTGATAGCTCTGAAAATATTTTGGTTAATTCCTGTTATGCCCCCTTTCACTCATTAAACCGGATGCCCTGAAGCAAGGTAACATTTACATTTTTTTCCCCTGTTTGGCTGTTTGGCCTCTACACACAGAGATGAGCTTGCTCTGCTAGGAGCTGGCTGGGTTCTTGGCGTTTCATACATACACAGACCCACATTTAGTTCAGTCTCTCTCCATTAACATGTGCGTAACACAGTATCACTTCCAGTTTCCCCCACGGTGGCCCGGCAAACCAGGTCCCATGTGCCATCTCCCTAAAGTGATCCGTTTGACTATGAGCCAAAATGAACAGAATCATATAAATAAAGAACTATGCGGAGCAGAATTGCGATGGCGCATTAAACCTTTTCACACCTGTCTGCCTTTCAGAGGAGTTCCAGAACTTTGTACGGAGACTCCCGACGTTCTACGCCCTCAACACATCTGCCATCCAGTACTTCTGGAAAATGGAGCCTGCCATCCATCAGCGCTACAGACAGCTAGAGCTCAGCAGCAGACAGCTTATCGCCAAATCCAGACGGATCGTCAACAAACTCTTCACCCTCAGCAAGAGGTGCCGGACACAGCTGACAGTCATTGTGTTGAGAAAGAGGTGAGAACATGTTATGATAAATGATAAACATTTCCTATGAGGAGTGGTTGTTTAGTCATAATATCTGTTCAGATGGACATACAGACAGTACTGTAAGGAGATCTGAAAAAAATACAATCAATCAATGGGAGATATTGTAGGTAAAGTATTTATTTTTAGGGCAATCTCAGTAGAAATGGTACAACTAGACGTTCAAGACCCTCGTAAGACAGCATAGTAAAATAGGATGTATTGTAAAAGGAAATAGTAAAATGGTGGTGTACTGGGTGTTACGTTCCCCAATAAGAAACCAAAAATAGTCGCTGAACAGAAAAAGGGAACTAACAAATGAGCCACTGACAACCAAAAGAAAAAAGGTGGGGTTTTAAAATGGGTTCTGAAAGGCAACCATGTGTGCTGGCCAAGCAAACTCGAGTAGGGTCTTAACACCCACCATGGATGCCCACTAGATTCCCATGATAGACAAATTAAAGGAAAAGAAAAACCCCACCAATTTAGGGTAGGGAGTAAAAACAAACATGAAGCAAACCAAACAGGGGAGACACAAACACTGTGCGAAAAGGGACCATAATCAGGGGATATCTTTACATGACATGTTTTTGATATTCTACAGAATACAGACCATTTCCAATGCATATTTTGAGTGTTGTGTATATCCTGAAAATTTCAGAATCCAGATGTGCCTTTTAGACATGTATGATATTGGGATTACTCCGAATATCACACATGGACATTTCCTATGGCCGGATATGGACTCATTCAATGTCCTGAGATATGTGACATCCTATTTCTTCTCTCCATGTTGACAAATACTGACTGTATACATTGCATATCTGTCTTTTCTCAGCACATTCAAGATATGAAACTATATTGATTCCAGATATGCTTCTCTTGGCTGTCCATATCTGGATCTTGATATGCTTTTTGATATGCTGAAAATAAGGATGATTTCTGATGCATTTCTGAGTTTTCACCACATGCTCAATAATTTGACAAATATTAAATCAATATTTTTCTTTCATACACAAATCACTTTTGGATTCCCTCTGGATTTCTCTATATGATGACAAATACTGACAGTAGGCCTACATAGTATATTTTCTCAGCACATACAATGCATAGGCTCTTGACTGAGATCCATATCAGGATCTTGATATGAATTTTGATATGCTTAATGAGGACAATTCCTGATGCTTATTTGAGTTTTGAGGATATGCTCAATAATTGGACAAATATTAAATCCATATAATTCTTTCAGACACTAGCTATGATTTTTTATTCCTTCTTGATAAAGGCACCCGCAATCCGCAAGCTAAAAAGCACAGTAACTGGTAGCCTAGCAACAAGAATCACTTATTTTCAGAGTTCCAATTGACATTTTTGAATTTGGGTGCCACAAATGAGTGTGTAAACGGTGTATGGTTGAACTGACAACTGGAGAAACAAGGACGTGAGAATCTGTTCAGAAAATACTTCAAAGAAGTTAATGCTAAAGTGAGTAGCTAATTTGAGATGTTTTATTTATCTTAGTAACTAGAATCAAGAACGTTGATTAATTTGGCCAGCAGCTAGTAGAGCTAGCTAGCTAGGCTTGATAGGGGAATAAAATATAACTGGTTGCCTAGCTAGCTAGCAACAAAAACATCAATTATTTTTACCCCCTATCAAACCTCAATGTGACAGATAATGTTTTAAAACGTTTAGGCATATTTTGTATTACTGGTTAATATAAGCTAGCTAGCTAACTAATTTAGCTAGCTAACTAACTTAGCTAACTAGCAACTTGGCTAGCTAGCTAGTTAGTTAGTTAGTTAGTTAGTTAGTTAGTTTTCTCGTCATGAATAAAGCAAGTAGAGTAGCTACATTATATATACACATGTTTGTGGAAACCCCTTCAAATTAGTGGATTCGGCTATTTCAGCCACACCCGTTGCTGACAGGTGTATAAAATCGAGCACACAGCCATGTAATCTCCATAGACAAACATTGACAGTTCAGTGGCTTACAAAAGTATTCACCCCCCTTGGCATTTTTCCCACTTTGTTGCCTTACAACCTGGAATTAAAATAGATTTTTTGGGGGTTTGTATCATTTGATTTACACAACATGCCTACCACTTTGAAGATGCGAAATATTTTTTATTGTGAAACAAACAAGAAATAAGACAAAAAAACTGAAAACTTGAGCGTGCATAACTATGCATAACTATGTCTCTATAAGCTTGGCACATCTAGCCACTGGGATTTTTGTCCATTCTTCAATGCAAAACTGCTCCAGCTCCTTCAAGTTGGATGGGTGCCGCTGATGTACAGCAATCTTTAAGTCATACCACAGAATCTCAATTGGATTGAGGTCTGGTCTTTGACTAGGCCATTCCAAGACATTTGGACATGACAAGACATGCTTTAGCAGTGTGCTTAGGGTCATTGTCCTGCTGGAAGGTGAACCTCCGTCCCAGTCTCAAATCTCTGGAAGACTGAAACAGGTTTCCCTCAAGAATTTCCCTGTATTTAGCGCCATCCATCATTCCTTCAATTCTGACCAGTTTCCCAGTCCCTGCCGATGGAAAAACATCCCCACAGCATGATGCTGCCACCACCATGCTTCAATGTGGGGATGGTGTTCTCAGGGTGATGAGAGGTGTTGGGTTTGCGCCAGACATAGCGTTTTCCTAGATGGCCAAAAAGTTCAATTTTAGTCTCATCTGACCAGAGTACCTTCTTCCATATGTTTGGGGAGTATCCCACATGTCTTTTGGCGAACACCAAACGTGTTTACTTATTTTTTTCTTTAAGCAATGGCTTTATGTCTGGACACTGTTCCATGAAGCCCAGCTCTGTGGAGTGTACGGCTAAAAGTGGTCCTATGGACAGATACTCCAATCTCCGCTGTGGAGCTTTGCAGCTCCTTCAGGGTTATCTTTGTTGCCTCTCTGATTAATGCCCTCCTTGCCTGGTCCGTGAGTTTTGATGGGCGGCCCTCTCTTGGCAGGTTTGTTGTGGTGTCATATTCTTTCCATTTTTAAATAATGAATTTAATTGTGCTCCGTGGGATGTTCAAAGTTTCTGATATTTTTTATAACCCAACCCTGACCTGTACTTCTCCACAACTTTGTCCCTGACCTGATTGGAGCACTCCTTGGTCTTCATGGTGCCCCTTGCTTAGTGGTGTTGCAGATTCTGGGGCCTTTCAGAACAGATGTGTATAGATACTGAGATCATGTGACAGATCATGTGACACTTAGATTGCACACAGGTGGACTTTATTTAACTAATTATGTAACTTCTGAAGGTAATTGGTTTCACCAGATCTCATTTAGAGGCTTTATAGCAAAGGGGGTGAATACATACAGTGGGGAAAAAAAGTATTTAGTCAGCCACCAATTGTGCAAGTTCTCCCACTTAAAAAGATGAGAGAGGCCTGTAATTTTCATCATAGGTACACGTCAACTATGACAGACAAATTGAGAGAAAAAAATCCAGAAAATCACATTGTAGGATTTTTTATGAATTTATTTGCAAATTATGGTGGAAAATAAGTATTTGGTCACCTACAAACAAGCAAGATTTCTGGCTCTCACACACCTGTAACTTCTTCTTTAAGAGGCTCCTCTGTCCTCCACTCGTTACCTGTATTAATGGCACCTGTTTGAACTTGTTATCAGTATAAAAGACACCTGTCCACAACCTCAAACAGTCACACTCCAAACTCCACTATGGCCAAGACCAAAGAGCTGTCAAAGGACACCAGAAACAAAATAGTAGACCTGCACCAGGCTGGGAAGACTGAATCTGCAATAGGTAAGCAGCTTGGTTTGAAGAAATCAACTGTGGGAGCAATTATTAGGAAATGGAAGACATACAAGACCACTGATAATCTCCCTCGATCTGGGGCTCCACGCAAGATCTCACCCCGTGGGGTCAAAATGATCACAAGAACGGTGAGCAAAAATCCCAGAACCACACGGGGGGACCTAGTGAATGACCTGCAGAGAGCTGGGACCAAAGTAACAATGCCTACCATCAGTAACACACTACGCCGCCAGGGACTCAAATCCTGCAGTGCCAGACGTGTCCCCCTGCTTAAGCCAGTACATGTCCAGGCCCGTCTGAAGTTTGCTAGAGTGCATTTGGATGATCCAGAAGAGGATTGGGAGAATGTCATATGGTCAGATGAAACCAAAATATAACTTTTTGGTAAAAACTCAACTCGTCGTGTTTGGAGGACAAAGAATGCTGAGTTGCATCCAAAGAACACCATACCTACTGTGAAGCATGTGGGTGGAAACATCATGCTTTGGGGCTGTTTTTCTGCAAAGGGACCAGGACGACTGATCCGTGTAAAGGAAAGAATGAATGGGGCCATGTATCGTGAGATTTTGAGTGAAAATCTCCTTCCATCAGCAAGGGCATTGAAGATGAAACGTGGCTGGGTCTTTCAGCATGACAATGATCCCAAACACACCGCCTGGGCAACGAAGGAGTGGCTTCGTAAGAAGCATTTCAAGGTCCTGGAGTGGCCTAGCCAGTCTCCAGATCTCAACCCCATAGAAAATCTTTGGAGAGGGTTGAAAGTCTGTGTTGCCCAGCGACAGCCCCAAAACATCACTGCTCTAGAGGAGATCTGCATGGAGGAATGGGCCAAAATACCAGCAACAGTGTGTGAAAACCTTGTGAAGACTTACAGAAAACGTTTGACCTGTGTCATTGCCAACAAAGGGTATATAACAAAGTATTGAGAAACTTTTGTTATTGACCAAATACTTATTTTCCACCATAATTTGCTAATAAATTCATAAAAAATCCTACAATGTGATTTTCTGGATTTTTTTTCCTCATTTTGTCGGTCATAGTTGACGTGTACCTATGATGAAAATTACAGGCCTCTCTCATCTTTTTAAGTGGGAGAACTTGCACAATTGGTGGCTGACTAAATACTTTTTTCCCCCACTGTATGCATGCACCACATTTCCATTATTCCTTTTTTAGAATTTAAAAAAATAATAATAATTTCACTTCACCAATTTGGACTATTTTGTGTATGTCCATTACATGAAATCCAAATAAAAATCCATTTAAATTACAGGTTGTAAAGCAACAAAATAGGAAAAACACCAAGGGGGATGAATACCTTTGCAAGGCACTGTATAATAGCCTTACTGAAGAGCTCAGTGACTTTCAACGTGGCACCGACATAGGATGCCACCTTTCCAACAAGTCAGTTTGTAAAATTTCTGCCTTGCTAGAGCTGCCCTGGTCAACTATAAGAGCTGTTTTGTGAAGTGGAAACCTCTAGGAGTAAGAACAGCTCATCCGCGAAGTGGTAGGCCACACAAGCTCACATAATGGGACCGCCGATTGCTGAAGTGCGTAGCAAGTAAAAGTCTGTCTTCAGTTGCAACACTCACTACTGAATTCCAAACTGCCTCTGGAAGCAACGTCAGCACAATAACTGTTTTTCGGGAGCTTCATGAAATGGGTTTCCATGGCCGAGATCACCATGCGTAATGCCAAGCGTCGGCTGGAGTGGTGTAAAGCTCACCGCCATTGGACTCTGGAGCAGTGGATACGCGTTCTCTGGAGTGATGAATCACGCTTCACCATCTGGCAGTCTGAAGGACGATTCTGGGTTTGGCGGATGCCAGGAGAACGCTACCTGCCCTAAAGCATAGTGCCAACTGTAAAGATTGGTGGAGGATGAATAATGGTCTAGGGCTGTTTTTCATGTTCGGGCTAGGCCCCTTAGTATCAGTAAAGGGAAATCTTAACGCTACAGCATACAATGACATTATAGATGATTCTGTGCTTCCAACTTTGTGGCAACAGTTTGGGGAATGCCCTTTCCTGTTTCAGCATGACAATGTCCCCGTGCACAAAGCGAGGTTCATGTAGAAATGGTTTGTCGAGATCGGTGTGGAAGAACTTGACTGGTCTGCACAGAGCCCTGACATTAAACCCAGAACACCTCCTCTTTCCGTGACATATACTGACCAGGTGAAAGCTATGATCCTTTATTGAGGTCACTTGTTAAATCCACTTCAATCAGTTTAGATTGAGGGGAGGAGACAGCTTAAAGAAGGATTTTTAAGCCTCGAGACAGTTGAGACATGGGTTTTGTATGTGTGCCATATAGAGGGTGAATCGGCAAGACAAAATATTTGACTACCTTTAAACAGGGTATGTTAGTAGGTGCCAGGCGCACCGGTTTGCGTCAAGAACTGCAACACTGCTGGGTTTTTCACGCTCAACACTTTCCCATGTGTATCAAGAATGGTTCATCACACAAAGGACATCCAGCCAACTTGACACAACTGTGGGAAGCATTGGAGTCAACATGGGCCAGCATCCCTGTGGAACGCTTTCGACACCTTGTAGAGTCCATGCCCCGATGAATTTAGGCTTTTCTGAGGGCAAAAGTGAGTGAAAAAATTGAATAAATACAAAGGTCAACTCAGTCCGTGTAAATGTTGTAAGCTATTTAGTTAGCTATTTTTCCAGGCCTTCCTTTCACACCGCCTGATATAGAGGTCGTGGATGGCAGGGATCTCGGCCCAAGTAATGTACTGGGCTGTTCTCACCACCCTCTGTAACACCATGCGATTGAGGGCAGTGCTATTGCCATACCAAGCAGTGACCATGTTTACATGCGCACAGTATTCCAGATAGTAGCTCATATCCCGCTTAAGGTCTTATTAGAGATAAACTGTTTACATGCACCTTTGATATCCCAGTATTGTTGTAGCCATGAATAAACAGATTATTCCTAATTGAATTTCATATGAGTTAAATGGAATAGTAACTGAAATCTGAAGGCCTATAACCTCTCACATGTAGCCTAATATAATATTAACTCCTGCAGAATTAGGCATTTCTTGCAGTAACATTATACAACAAATCTAAAGATTTGTCTCGGGAATAGGACTGGAGAAATACGATTTCTTTTTTTCAGCATCTCTTGAGAAAATGCGAATGTGCATGTAATGTGTTATCTTACTGTAGTTTGTTAACAAGAAATGTGTGGAGTGGTTGAAAAACGAGTTTTAATGACTCCAACCTAAGTGTATGTAAACTTCCGACTTCAACTGTATTTGGCTAAGTGTATGTAAACTTCCGACTTCAACTGTATATGTTTGAAATCTATCACTTCATGGGTTCATTTCAGAGAGACAAATAATCATGTTTTGCTGCAAATGCTATATATCCACTTTACTCTCAGAGAAATAGGTAGTACTGTTTGGTTTTACACAGTCAAATGTGACAAATAATGAAATGTTTTATAAAAACGTTACAAATGATACATTTGTCACATCAATATTTAAAAACAATACAGTAATATGAGATCTGTATGTGAAATATTTACATTTTACAATTTAGTCATTTAGCGGATGCTCTTATCCAGAGCGATTTTACAGTTAGTGAATTCATCTTAAGATAGCTACAGTAGGTGTGACAATCACATTTCACAGTCAAATATACAATACAGGACACAAACATTCAATTTCAGCTAAACAACGGATATATAGTGTTTTGCAACAACACCCATTTTAATACACATCCAATCTTCATCTAAATCTATGAATTAAAATCTGTGAACAGTAATATTTTACACACACATGAAGGTATCCATAAGTAATAATTTCTGATGAAAAAACACTAATGTGAAAAATGTGTGTGTATATAGCCTTTTGTAACAAACGTCTTAAAATATGACTCAGCTAGATTGTGTGTACTCTATTAATTATATTGTTATATTCAACATGCAGTTCCAGATACAGCCCTGCCATTAGTTGAAGGTAGCCAATCCAGTAGTTTCAGAAAAATAGTCACTTCCTGAGATCTGTATTATTATTTTTTTAAGTCATTGCTTTCTCAGATCTTTGTTCAAATAGTTGACAAAAGTAGTTACTTTCTGAGATCTGTATTCAAATACTTTTGAAAGGTAGTCACTTTCTGTGATCTGTATTCCAATAGTTGTAGTCACCTCCAAAGTAACGATATATATATATATATATTTTTTTACATTCCACAAATTACAGTTAAAACTATAGCTATCCCATTCTGGAGGATGCTATGATAAACATTGTTGGTGACCTTTAAATTACATGAATATGGATGCAGAATCAAGCCTCAAACTGGTAGTTACTGTATTTATAGCTCTGGATGGGGTATCAAACTAGTAATAAAGAGGTAGTAAAATAGTAATAACACGTAATTAACACAACCCTTAACGGCTGAGCTTTTCTTAGCAGAGACCTTAGAATTTATTTTGTAGAAAGAACAATTGTAGATAGCAATATGGTCGCAATATGGTCAATATGGTCGCTAATCTCTATTGACTACCAGAGTATTGTTATTTTAGACCACGAGATCGATCTAATCCATTCAGCTACTCAGTCTCCAGTTCTTTTTAAAGAACGGACTGTACTACAATCTGAATTTGACATCCTCTCCACAAAAAAGACAGAACAACTGACGCTAAGCTCAAGGCAAAACTTTTTCGAACATGGTGAAAAATCTGGCAAACTACTCTCCCAACAATTAAGACAGGCATACAGCTGGCCAAATTACTCAATTATGGCACAAGAGTGGAATGTGATTGTGGACCCAATCTGTATCAATTATCAATTTAAATCTTTCTACCAGAACTTACAGTATATACATCAGAGACGACAAACACCTCCCATATGGAGTCTTTCTTTGAGAAACTTGACATCCTGACTATAAATCAAGAACAACGATCTATGCTTGACCTCATTCTCCATTGCGGAAATAGATCAAGCCATCGCAAGCATGCAAGGCAGGAAATTACTGTGACCTGATGAATTCCCGGTAGAAGTTTATAACAAGTTTACTCATAAATTAACCACACGTCACGGTTTTCTCTGAGGCAATTGATAAGAATAAACTACCTCCAACCCTCAATCAGGCAGTCATACAGTATCCGTTTGACAATAAACAAACAAAACAAAGACCCACGCAATTGCAGTTCCTACAGGCCAATTTCCTTGCTCTATATCGATTATAAGATTTTAACAAATATCCTCTGATGCCGTCTGGAAACTGTCATGCCAATCATAATCTACCTGGATTAAACAGGCTTTATAGCAGGAAGACAATCGTCTTTTCAATATAATCTATGCCAGCTAGTCAACGTAATCGGCAGAAGTAGCAATCTCGCAGGATGCTGAAAAGGAATTTGATTGAATCTAATGAAAATACTTCTTCACTGCCCTTGATACATTTGGATTTTGTGAAGTATTTAAATAATGGATCAAGATATTGTACTCATTCCCTATGGCGTCTGTACGTACAAACAAAATATGTTTAGACTACTTCCCTCGACCTAGAGGCACGAGTCAGGGATGTCCACTTTCGCCCCTTCTATTTAAAATTGCGATAGAGCCGCTTGCTATAGCACTAAGAACAAATTAAAATGTTACTGGTATACATAGAGCCGGTGTAAATCACCAACTTTTGTTGAATTCAGATTTTCTACTCTTGTTTATTTCGTTCCCTCATAATACAATCCCACAGGTTATCGATTCGCTGAAAGGATTCGACAAGCTTTCTGATTACAAGCTGAACCTGAACAAAATAATTATGTTCCCAATGAATAACACAGTATCTAATGCATTTTTTGATGGAAAGGTAAATGCCAATAAATGCACAGCCATTCTGAGTGATCACCTTCAACCTATGGTGAATAATTTATATCCTGATGGGAGTGGATGACAATGCCTCCATCCACAGGGCACGAGTAGTCACTGAATAGTTTGATAAGCATGAAAACGCTGTAAACCATATGCCATGGTCTTCTCAGTCACCAGAGCTCAACCCAGTTGAACACTTATTGGAGATTCTGGAGCGGCGCCTGAGACAGTGTTTTCCACCCCCATCAACAAAACACCAAATGATGAAATTTCTCATGGAAGAATGGTGTTGCATCCCTCCAATAGGGTTCCAGACACTTGTAGTGCCCAATGCTTTATATGAAGCCCTATCTAAGCCAGGGGGTGGGGGTTTCTCCTAAGATAACATATGGAATTGTTTAAGATGGTCATACCAAGGACCATTTACAGTGGGGAAAAAAAGTATTTAGTCAGCCACCAATTGTGCAAGTTCTCCCACTTAAAAAGATGAGAGAGGCCTGTCATTTTCATCATAGGTACACGTCAACTATGACAGACAAAATGAGAAGAAAAAATCCAGAAAATCACATTGTAGGATTTTTAATTTATTTATTTGCAAATTATGGTGGAAAATAAGTATTTGGTCAATAACAAAAGTTTCTCAATACTTTGTTATATACCCTTTGTTGGCAATGACACAGGTCAAACGTTTTCTGTAAGTCTTCACAAGGTTTTCACACACTGTTGCTGGTATTTTGGCCCATTCCTCCATGCAGATCTCCTCTAGAGCAGTGATGTTTTGGGGCTGTCGCTGGGCAACACAGACTTTCAACCCTCTCCAAAGATTTTCTATGGGGTTGAGATCTGGAGACTGGCTAGGCCACTCCAGGACCTTGAAATGCTTCTTACGAAGCCACTCCTTCGTTGCCCGGGCGGTGTGTTTGGGATCATTGTCATGCTGAAAGACCCAGCCACGTTTCATCTTCAATGCCCTTGCTGATGGAATGAGGTTTTCACTCAAAATCACACGATACATGGCCCCATTCATTCTTTCCTTTACACAGATCAGTCGTCCTGGTCCCTTTGCAGAAAAACAGCCCCAAAGCATGATGTTTCCACCCACATGCTTCACAGTAGGTATGGTGTTCTTTGGATGCAACTCAGCATTCTTTGTCCTCCAAACACGACGAGTTGAGTTTTTACCAAAAAGTTATATTTTGGTTTCATCTGACCATATGACATTCTCCCAATCCTCTTCTGGATCATCCAAATGCACTCTAGCAAACTTCAGACGGGCCTGGACATGTACTGGCTTAAGCAGGGGGACACGTCTGGCACTGCAGGATTTGAGTCCCTGGCGGCGTAGTGTGTTACTGATGGTAGGCTTTGTTACTTTGGTCCCAGCTCTCTGCAGGTCATTCACTAGGTCCCCCCGTGTGGTTCTGGGATTTTTGCTTGTGATCATTTTGACCCCACGGGGTGAGATCTTGCGTGGAGCCCCAGATCGAGGGAGATTATCAGTGGTCTTGTATGTCTTCCATTTCCTAATAATTGCTCCCACAGTTGATTTCTTCAAACCAAGCTGCTTACCTATTGCAGATTCAGTCTTCCCAGCCTGGTGCAGGTCTACAATTTGGTTTCTGGTGTCCTTTGACAGCTCTTTGGTCTTGGCCATAGTGGAGTTTGGAGTGTGACTGTTTGAGGTTGTGGACAGGTGTCTTTTATACTGATAACAAGTTCAAACAGGTGCCATTAATACAGGTAACGAGTGGAGGACAGAGGAGCCTCTTAAAGAAGAAGTTACAGGTCTGTGAGAGACAGAAATCTTGCTTGTTTGTAGGTGACCAAATACTTATTTTCCACCATAATTTGCAAATAAATTCATTAAAAATCCTACAATGTGATTTTCTGGATTTTTTTTCCTCAATTTGTCTGTCATAGTTGACGTGTACCTATGATGAAAATTACAGGCCTCTCTCATCTTTTTAAGTGGGAGAACTTGCACAATTGGTGGCTGACTAAATACTTTTTCCCCCACTGTAGCTTTTTGATTTAGAATTTTAAGACCGCTTAAGGTATAAAAAAATATACAATATATTTTTTGATAAAACATTGAATTTGGCATTGAAACCTCTCATCACCCCGAGAACACCATGCCCACAGTGAAGCATGGTGGTGGCAGCATCATGCTGTGGGGATGCTTTTCATCGGCAGGGACTGGGAAACTGGTCAGAACTGAAGGAATGATGGATGGCGCTAAATACTGGGAAATTCTTGAGGGAAACCTGTTTCAGTCTTCCAGAGATTTGAGACTGGGATGGAGGTTCACCTTCCAGAAGGACAATGCATACTGCTAAAGCAACACTTGAGTGGTTTAATATAATAATAATATGCAATTTAGGATATTATTGTGCTACTCGAGTGGTTTAAGGGGAAACATTTAAATGTCTGGGAATGGCCTAGTCAAAGCCCAGACCTCAATCCAATGGAGAATCTGTGGTATGACTTAAAGATTGCTGTACACCAGCGGAACCCATCCAACTTGAAGGAGCTGGAGCAGTTTTGCCTTGAAGAATGGGCAAAAATCCCAGTGGCTAGATGTGCCAAGCTAATAGAGACATACCCCAAGAGACTTGTAGCTGTAATTGCTGCAAAAGGTGGCTCTACAAAGGATTGACTTTGGGGGGGGTGAATCGTTTTTTTGGTCTTATTTCTTGTTTGTTTCACAAAAAAAATATTTTGCATCTTCAAAGTGGTAGGCATGTTGTGTAAATCAAATGATACATAAAAAAGAGGAGAAATGCCAAGGGGGGTGAATACTTTCTTAACCCACTCTATGTGACCGACCGCATCGGTTCGGTTTTATGTAACAACATTTGAAATTGTGTTTTTTACATTGGATAAAAGTAAAGACTTAGAGCTACAAAATGGTATATTATACACTGCAGTTGAGGAACAATGGGAAAGTAATTCTGCTTTGAAAGTTGATAAACTTGTAACCCCACTTTTGAGAAAATCGTCCTTGAATGTTTTGGTACACCTACTGGAGTGCTCTTCTTTGTATACACCCTCTTAAGCCTTATCCCCACCCATCTTTTTAAGGATTCACATGTGAGGCCATGTGCTAAACAAAGTGAGTGAGGTAGTGTGGTTGACAACCGAAGATTTCAAGACTAAAAGTGGTGAAAGTAGTAGCCTACAATAAGAGAAAAACAGGTAAAAATACACTTTATCTAGTCCTTGGCCTATATCCTAATCTGACTTTGGTGCAGGTCATGTTGTTCTTCACATTACCGTCTCTGATAAACACACACTATATCAAATAAAATCAAACATTATTTGTCACATGCACAGGATACAGAAGGTGTAAACAGTACAGTGAAATGGTTACTTGCCTATTTGCATAGTAGCAATATAAAAAATAGAAAGTATTTTCTAAATATTTTATAATTATTAGATGATGTTTACCAAGACACAATTGTCTTAATTGATGGGTCATGTGAAATAAATGCTATAACCACCCACAAGCCACATCTAGCTTAGTGGATGGGTCACTATTGTCTAGACATGTACACATTTTCATGAAATACAATAGATGGCCGTAATCACCCCTAGACACACCTGGCTAAATTGATGGGTCATGTAATCATCTGCCAAAGTGGAGTCTTTTGTTAGCTAACATTAGGCTATAACTAGCAATGCAAATGTTTTATACAACCGCCTTCTGTGTTTTCTTTTTGACTCCCTCCGCCTTTGCAATCAAATACCTAAATATTCTCCATCTCCTTGCTATCATACTCTGCTTCCATCGGTGATTCCACTGATTTCAAAACTAGGTCAACTTCTTCCGTGACAACAACACTGTTGATCGCGTTTCTTTCCCATCACTGTCATCAGACGACTCTACAAAGTTTGGTTCAATTAACATTTTTTTAAATAAATCAGAGATTTCCTCATCGTCTGATTCATTTTCAGAGTCAGAGAGAGTCAGCATGGCATGATCATCAAAACTTTTTCCCACTGATCTTTGTCGATAGTACCTGCTAAATTCAGGGCAGCAATGTTGTTGAGAGCAGTAGCAACACTTCTGCAGTTCTCCATGATATCTTTCAAAAAGCTGCGGTAGCAAGGATTATCTACACATACTGAGCAGCTCATGTTATAGACAGAAGAATACTACATGGCAGACCAATCCGAACTCATCTCTCAGCATTTCCAGCCCATCCATTATCTCAGCCAATCATGGCTATAACGTTAAGGTTCCTGTCTTTTTCCATGGCTAAACCTGCTAGGCTCGTAATTTAACAATTGTATTCGTATTTACAGATGGCATACACATTTGTTGTTAAGGCACATTAAAGTTCACATGTTCCAGAAGGCATTTCTGCCCCCAAAAAAGCATTACAAGAATAATAAAAACGTTTTTGACTTTCAAATGCCTCTCCTGTGAAGTAGTGACGTGCACCATACGCCTAGCTTCTTGAAATGGGTCACATATACAGTATACTTCCATAAATTGTTTTAACTGGTATCAGGGACCTTGAGACGAGTCTTGTGAGGCTTTTGGGCATCTTGGAGCAAAACTACCGACATGAATGCGTTCGTGAGAAACTCACCTAGTGTGTAGCCCAAACTTTTTGGACGCTACAGACAGAAGTGAGCAGAAATGGATGTACTGACTTCAGTCAAGTCCCGTGATGGTTGTGGGTGTCGTAGAGCAAAAGTACACCATCGTGTTCGTAAGAGTCATCTTTCCACAGATTGGTCATAATAGTAGGTCAAACCGTTCGGACGCTTTAGATGTTTTCATGAGAAGACTGATTTTGGGGATGTCTCATGGTCTGACAAACACCGCTCTAGCTCTGCCACGTTTCAATACAGATGCAGAAAGGCGATATCAGCGGATGCGGTGGATTGAGACACAGACATATTTTGATGGGGAACGGAATTAAGACCCTTGTGGATATCTTACCAATCAATACTTTGCTTCCTTCGTATTCCTGAAAAGCGAATTGACCAACACTTAGACTCCAATCCCAGTGCCTGCTGAAACATCTACCAAACCATCCAAAACATGAAAAGCCTGTCATTGGTAAAAACAAAGACATCCTGGGAGAAAGAAATGGGGGCAGAGATATCGGAAGACGTGGCAATCTTTCAAGGTGCAGGATGTAAAAAATGAACACGGTATTGGACCCTATACTGTATATATTAATTGCCTTCCGGCTACTGCTATATGACATCATATGTTTTGGGAATGTCCGTCTTTATTCCTTTTTTGGTCCGCATTTTCAACACTTTATGCAGCGTCTGCGTTCGACCAATTGACCCCAACCCATACACCGCCATATTAGGAATAACCCCAGTGAACAATGTCACAAAACATCTATCAGACATGATAGTATTCACATCTCTGTTAGCCCGCTGACTCTTCTTATTTGAATAGAAATCTGCTGCCCCAACCTCCAATTCACGATGGGTTAGAGACGTTTTATCTCTCCTTAAATTAGAGAATATTAGGTTAATTCCCCAAGGCGCTACTAAAAAAAGTCAAAAGTGTGGCAGTCTTTCACATCACATGTAATGAGCTTCACATCTCTGTAGATTTTCAAGGCCAGGCACCTACAGGTGTAGGCCTACACACAGACTATTAGTGAATAAGATTAATGTGCTCTCTACACAGCTAAGAGGAGAAGTATTTGTGAGCTTGGGGATGTGAACAAAAAAGTATGATTGTGTGTATACTGTATTATGTATAATATGACTAGTTGTACATTATGTATTATCTGTAGCGGGACGTCAGATATAGTATTTTATGGTTCTAAATCCAGCAGTCTATGCTAACTATTAGTATTATTATCAGTTTTTTATTTATTTATTATTTTCCATATATATACAAGAAGTGCAGTCACACAACAAGGATTTTAAATTGGGGAAAAAATATGAAATAGTGAAGGACCGAGATTAATTAAAGTTTTAATTTTTCTTGTATTCATCCCACCCTCCAGTGTAGGAGAGGTGGGTATGATCTGTAAAAAAAAAAAAATGTTCCGTAGGTGAAAAGTATTTTACTGCTGCTCTTTAATTATTTGTTACTTTCATTTCGTATTATTTTATATTGTATTTTTGTGTGATCTTTATTTGGTATTCTTTCTTAAAACTGCAATGTTGGTTAAGGGCTTGTAAGTAAGCATTTCACTGTAAGTATTGTATTCGGCAAATACAATGTGATTTGATTTGATTTGAAGTGCTTTGAAAGGCTGGTCATGGCTCACATCAACACCATCATGCCGGAAACCCTAGACCCACTCCAATTCGCATACCGCCCCAACAGATCCACAGATGACGCAATCACCGGTTGCATCACCGCCTGATATGGCAACTTCTCGGCATCTGACCGTAAGGTGCTACAGAGGGTAGTGCGTACGGCCCAGTACATCACCGGACCAAGCTTCCTGACATCCAGGACCTACAGCTGAAGTCGGAAGATTACATACACCTTAGCCAAATACATTTAACCTCAGTTTTTCACAATTCCTGACATTTACTCCTAGTAAAAATTCCCTGTCTTAAGTCAGTTAGGATCACCACCTTATTTTAAGAATGTGAAATGTCAGAATAATAGTAGAGAGAATGATTTCTTTCATCTTTTATTTCTTTCATCACATTTCCAGTGGGTCAGAAGTTTACATAAACTATATTAGTATTTGGTAGCATTGCCTTTAAATTGTTTAACTTGGGTCAAATGTTTCAGGTAGCCTTCCACAAGCTTCCCATAATAAGTTGGGTGAATTTTAGCCAATTCCTCCTGACAGAGCTGGTGTAACTGAGTCACGTTTGTAGGCCTCCTTGCTCGCACACGCTTTTTCAGTTCTGCCCACAGATGTTCTATAGGATTGAGGTCAGGGCTTTGTGACGGCCACTCCAATACCTTGACTTTGTTGTCCTTAAGCCATTTTGCCACAACTTTGGAAGTATGCTTGGGGTCATTGTCCATTTGGAAGACCCATTTGCGACCAAGCTTTAACTTCCTGACTGATGTCTTGATGTTGCTTCAATATATCCACATAATTTTCGTTCCTCATGATGCCATCTATTTTATGAATTGCACGAATCCCTCCTGCAGCAAAGCACACCCACAGCATGATGCTGCCACCCCCGTGCTTCACGGTTGGGATGGTGTTCTTCGGCTTGCAAGTGCCCCCTTTTTTCCTCCAAACATAACGATGGTCATTATGGGCTTCTATTTTTGTTTAATCAGACCAGAGGACATTTCTCCAAAAAGTACGATCTTTGTCCCCATGTGCAGTTGCAAACCATAGTCTGGCTTTTTTATGGCAGTTTTGGAGCAGTGGCTTCTTCCTTGCTGAGCGGCCTTTCAGGTTATATCGATATAGGACTCGTTTTGCTGTGGATATAGATACTTTTGTACCTGTTTCCTCCAGCATCTTCACAAGGTCCTTTGCTGTTGTTCTGGAATTGATTTGCACTTTTCGCACCAAAGTACGTTAATCTCTAGGAGACAGAACGCGTCTCCTTCCTGAGCGGTATGACGGCTGCGTGGTCCCATGGTGTTTATACTTGCGTACTATTGTTTGTAGAGATGAACATGGTACCTTCAGGCGTTTGGAAACTGCTCCCAAGGATGAACCAGACTTGTGGAGGTCTACATTTTTTTTCTGTCTTGGCTGATTTCTTTTGATTTTCCCACGATGTCAAGCAAAGAGGCACCGAGTTTGAAGGTAGGCCTTGAAATACATCCACAGGTACACCTCCAATGGACTCAAATGGTGTAATTAGCCTATCAGAAGCTTCTAAAGCCATGACATCATTTTCTGGAATTTTCCAAGCTGTTTAAAGGCACAGTCAGCTTAGTGTATGTAAACGTCTAACCCACTGGAATTGTGATACAGTGAATTATAAGTGAAATAATCTGTCTGTAAACAATTGTTGGAAAAATTACTTGTGTCATGCACAAAATAGATGTCCTAACCGACTTGCCAAAACTATAGTTTGTTAACAAGAAATTTGTGGAGTGGTTGAAAAACAAGTTTTAATGACTCCAACCTAAGTGTATGTAAACTTCCGACTTCAACTGTATATACTAAGCGGCCCAAAAAATTGTCAAAGACTCCAGTCACCCAAGTCATGGACTGTTCTCTCTGCTACCGCATGGCAAGCGGTACCGGAGTGCCAAGTCTAGGACAAAAAGGCTCCTACCCCCAAGCCATAAATGACTGCTGAACAATTAATCAAATGGCCACCCGGACTATTTACATTGACCCCCCCTTTGTTTTTAAACAGCTGCTACTCACTGTTTATTATCTATATGTATAGTCACTTTACAAATTACCTCGACTAACCTGAACCCCCGCACATTGACGCGGTACCAGTACCCCCTGTATATAGCCTCGTTATTGTTATGTAATTTTCTTGTGTTACTTTTTGAATTGATTAGATTTTGTAACTTTATTTTATTTAGTAAATATTTTCTTAACTCTATTTCTTGTACTGCATTGTCGGCGCATGTGACAAATACAATTTTATTTTATTTGAGCAAGACACTTAACCCTAATTGCTCTGGATAAGAGTATCTGCTAAGTGACATGAATGTAAAACATGCAGGTCATCTAAGCAATCCACTTGGGTATACCCTTTGTGCCTGAATACACTCTGGTGTTTAAAAAAAAAAAATATTTTACCTTTATTTAACTAGGCAAGTCAGTTAAGAATAAATTCTTATTTACAATGACGGCCTACACCGGCCAAACCCGGACGACGCTGGGCCAATTGTGCGCCGCCCTATGTGAATGTCCCAGTCGCAAATGGCTGCCTCATGTCCCCATGTTCATGTTCAGACGTACACATTGTTTATAAGTGAGGGGTGATAAATTATGTACTCTGCATATTGCTTTGACAGTTCTGCACTGATGTTTTATGTTTCTTATGTTCAAAAGAGTTCAAAGGCAATCAATCAGAACATGGGATAGCTGCTCCAATTTCACCAACCCCCTTGCCGGGTAAAACTGCTGTGCTTGTGTTTTTTTCTCTTCATAAAAAAAAAAAATTGTTTTAGAAATGGTTTCACTTGGCAAAATCAGCACTTATTTCTTTGTTAACAATCATAGAGGACTGATTAATAAAGCTGAACCTATTTCATACATTAGATATACTGAGATTGCCTTTATTTTCATGGTGTGTCCTGTTTACTTGTCCTAGTTTATGGAGAATGTATTTTCTTCATACATGAAGATAATACGGTAGTTAGATTGATACTCTATAAATAAATAAAAGGGTCATGGCATGGCCATTTGATTCTCATAAGCTGTGAAAATACAGCCACTGCCATAGAAAACTCTGTCTCCTACAACTATAGTGCCTTGCAAAAGTATTCATCCCCCTTGGTGTTTTTCCTATTTTGTTTTATTACAACCTGTAATTTAAATTGATTTTTATTTGTATTTCATGTAATGGACATACACAAAATAGTCCAAATTGGTGAAGTGAAATGAAAATAATAACTTGTTAAAAAAAATCTACAAAATTAATAACGGAAAAGTGGTGCGTGCATATGTATTCACCCCCTTTGCTATGAAGGCCCTAAATAAGATCTGGTGCAACCAATTACCTTCAGAAGTCACATAATTAGTTAAATAAAGTCCACCTGTGTGCAATCTAAGTGTCACATGATCTCTGTATATATACACCTGTTCTGAAAGCCCCAGAGTCTGCAACACCACTAAGGAAGGGGCACCACCAAGCAAGTGGCACCATGAAGACCAAGGAGCTCTCCAAACAGGTCAGGGACAAAGTTGTGGAGAAGTACAGATCAGGGTTGGGTTATTAAAAAAATATCTGAAACTTTGAACATCCCACGGAGCACCATTAAATCCATTATTGAAAAATGGAAAGAATATGGCACCACAACAAACCTGCCAAGAGAGGGCCGCCCACCAAAACTCACGGATAAGGCAAGAAGGGCATTAATCAGAGTGGTAACAAAGAGACCAAAGATAACCCGGAAGGAGCTGCAAAGCTCCACAGTGGAGATTGGAGTATCTGTCCATAGGACCACTTTAAGCCGTACACGCCACAGAGCTGGGCTTTACGGAAGAGTGGCAAGAAAAAAGCCATTGCTTAAATAAAAAATAAGCAAACACGTTTGGTGTTCGGCAAATTGCATGTGGGATACTTCCCAAACATATGGAAGAAGGTACTCTGGTCAGATTAGACTAAAATTGAGCTTTTTGGCCATCTAGGAAAACGCTATGTCTGGCGCAAACCCAACACCTCTCATCACCCCGAGAACACCATCCCCACAGTGAAGCATGGTGGTGGCAGCATCATGCTCTGGGGATGTTTTTCATCAGCAGGGAGTGGGAAACTGGTCAGAATTGAATGAATGATGGATGGAGCTAAATAGAGGGAAATTCTTGAGGGAAACCTGTTTTAGTCTTCCAGAGATTTGAGACTGGGACAGAGGTTCACCTTCCAGCAGGACAATGACCCTAAGCATACTGCTAAAGCAACACTTGAGTGGTTTAATTGGTGAATAGTGATGCACGCTCAAGTTTTCTGTTTTTTTGTCTTATTTCTTGTTTGTTTCACAATAAAACATATTTTGCATCTTCAAAGTGGTAGACATGTTGTGTAAATCAAATGATACAAACCCCCAAAAAATCAATTTTAATTCCAGGTTGTAAGGCAACAAAATAGGAAAAATGCCAAGGAGGTTGAATACTTTCGCAAGCCACTGTACTGCTATTGTGGCTGTAACACTGAAGTTATCTTGTTCAAGTCTGACTCTGTGACAGATTTGTCTTCATGGGTTTCAGTATAGCAGTACAAGCTGCTTCCTACCCCTTCCATTTCCATTCTAGGTTTTCTTCTCAACCTATTATTGTTTCCCGCCTATTGTTTCATGGAGGCAATTTATAAAGTAAATCCAGTTAGTCACAGAGAATTGTGTGACAGCGCAGAGACAAAGAGACATCCCCGGTCTCTGGCATTAGGTGTTTTTGTAAAGCGCTGACAGACCGACAGCTACATGTAACACCTCTTCACTTGCCACCCACCTCCTCTCTCACCTCATCTCTCTTGGCAACACCTACCCAGCAGTATTTACATATGCTGAGGAGGTGGCATGAAGCATTCTGGTTTGGCGTGGTGGGAGAACAGCATTCTTCTGGCTGAGCAGAAGTTCCAGTGAGGAGGAGAGATATGTATACTACCCATGAGGGTGACAACACCAGGCCCAGTAGATAAAAAATCTAATCAAATAAAAAATGAAACATTTCTATTAGATAGAAATGTTTCTGCAGCTATAATTTGATTTGATTAACGTGCACGGCCAAATGTCTTATGGCATCTATAATGAGTTATTCATCTATGAAGCTGGCCTTTAAAAGATAATGTTTTATTTTCTGCTTTTCCACTCTCATATATTTTCATGAGCTGTCCTCAATTCATCATACACTGTTGCTGTGTGCACATATACCTTTTTATGTCTCGTGGGGTTGGGAAAATACCGTGACACCCTGCCTGCGTACATATGACGTTAACACTCTTTGACAACCCACTGACATGGCCAGACATAAATACTGCAGGGGAATAATTAATATATTGTTATTTTGTCAGAAAAATACAGCTATATCATGACATGAACCTACAGGAGATGGAACTATTTTTTGGGGAATATGAATATCAGCCAACTTTGCGGTTATTCTAGTGAACCTGATATCATAGTGCAGATAGTGTTCCCAGAACTGCAAAGTGCACTATACAGTGTATGGCTATACTAAGTGCATTTCCCAACAAAAAAAAGAAACAGGTCTGGAAGGTGATCCATATTTGTGTTTGAGTGTGTTTTGCAGGTCCTTCAGCTACTGGCTGAACTACATCCTGTCCATCATGTACTGCAGCGAGAACAACCACATAGGTTCCTACCTGGAGGAGACAAGGAGCTGCTCCTGCCCCTACGACCATCCGTCCTGCCAGGGTGTCATACCCTGCACCGTGGGCGAGGGCTCTTTCTGCGCCTCCTGCTCCTATGACAACCGCTCCCGCTGTGCCACCTGCAACCCAGGGTACATGCTCAGCCAGGGGGTCTGCCGCAATGAGGTCCCAGACTCCACGGACCACTACATCGGCTTCGAGACGGACCTGCGGGACCTGGAGCTGAGATACCTGCTGCAGAAGAAAGACAGCCGTATTTGCATCCATGGGATCTTCGTCAGCAACGACGTCCGGCTCAACAACTGGTTTGACCCGTCTTGGAGGAAGAGGATGCTGCTTACACTGAAGAGCAACAAGTACAAGTCCAACCATGTCCACATGCTCCTGGGGATGACCCTGCAGATCTGCCTTACTAGGAACAGCTCCCTGGAGCCAGTGCTGTCTGTCTATATCAACCCCTTCGGGGGAAGTCACTCTGAGAGCTGGATCATGCCCATCGACCAGAACAGCTACCCTGATTGGGAGAGGACTAAACTAAACATTCCCCTGAACTGTTACAACTGGACGTTAACTTTGGGCAACAAGTGGAAAACTTTTTTTGAGACGGTCCACTTCTACCTGCGGAGCAGGATCAGGGCTCCGTTGCCCCAAGGGAACGGCTCGGTGTACTATGAACCTTTAGAGTTCCTGGAGCCCGATAAGAACCTGGGCTACATGAAAATAAACAGCATCCAGGTGTTTGGTTACAGTATGCACTTTGACCCGGAAGCGATCCAGGACCTGATTCTGCAGCTGGACTACCCATACACTCAGGGATCGCAGGACTCAGCCCTGCTGCAGCTGCTGGAGATCAGGGACCGGGTCAACCGACTGTCCCCTCCCGGACCTCAGCTCCTGGACCTGTTCTCCTGTCTCCTGCGCCACCGCCTCAAATTATCCACCACATATGTTGTCCGAATACAGGCAGCGTTGCAGGCTTTCTCTGCCAAACAGCCAAACTCCATGGAATACGAAACAACCAAATTATGTAGCTAATAAGGTGCCAGAGTCCAGCTGCATAGATGCTTTTGCTGCTATCACACTGACTTGATTACAGTTAAGAGCAATTTTGGAAGGCACTGAGGGACATTTTCTTTGTGGTTATGATCTCAAGAGATATGCATTGGGATTAATGTAACATTTTAACTCTCCGGAAATTTGTAGTGTCATATACACATAAGGGGGCTTCACCATGCTCACTTTGCCTTTTTACATAATAAAAATAAAACTATGACTTTCTGACCATTATGGATATCAAAAGATTTATCATCACTGATATGTTGCCCGTGTCCTGAAATCCATAGATTGCACAGATCTCAATAATCACTTACAATGTGATGCTTTTTATGATAATGAAGTGTTATATCGACAGTGTGTTTGGTTTGACACCAGCATGGTTTTACTTAGGTCCTTCACTTTATTATTGAACACACATCGTTTTTATACTCACACTCTTCAGTTTAATCCTACTCCACCCCAAGTCCAAAGCTACATGAGACACTAAGGAAATCAACTGTTCCTTGTTTTTAATTTTTTCATGTTTAAATTCCCACAAATTGGAGTTATAACAATACTTCAGACGTACAGAAATAAAACACCATAAATGCAATGGCTAGTATGTTATGTTACATGTACTTTTATTTTTTATAATGCAGTTGTTTGTGAACAGTTACTAAGCAATGTCGATATGCTGTATAACAACATTCTGAATTTGTTAATTCACTAAATAAAAGTCATTTTTATGTCCTGTCTGTAAATAGTGTAGATATTCCATCTAGTGTCTATTTTTATCAGAGATAATCTATGACTTAAATCCATCTCATATGTATATTTGATCTTTAGTTCATTAATCTAGATAATATCATATTTGATGCAATTCGGACAAAAAGAGACACAGTACTACTGTTAGTTGTTCCCAGATCCTGTCAATTAGTACCAATTCACCAAATGACCAAGATAAAACGGAAGTGTGTCAGTTAAGATTATATTTAAATGCTTCAGGAAAATCTCATTAAGATGTTCCATTAATTCATTCAGTGCATCGATAGGATTTCTCATCCCATAATTTAGGAGCAGGACAGACAGATATTCCATGAAATGTTGCCTTATGTGAATCTTTGCAATTAATCTGTGTAAAAGACTTGGACAAGGCTACATTGCCAGACAACAGTATAATACATTAAAGTCACAACAAACCCTAGAGCACAACTCGCTCCAGTGTTTGCCATTAAACGCCAGGTGCCTTGTTCTTAGACTAATGGCTTTTCCCCTTGGATATCCTTGAAAACAATCCAGCCAATGCATTGCGTGATAAAAAATTGTAAAATACTAAGTGGCAGCTTGGAAAGTTTTCTATAATTTATGATGGCCATCAGAGTGGGGGCATTCATTAGTTATTGATTTACTTTCTTATCTTCATTATGGCTGTCATTATGTAGTACCTTTTCAGAATAATGGGAATATGAGGTATGAATCTAAGGAATATTAGGTGCAAATATACAAATACAGTTAAGAAAAAGAAAACACTGAGTTTAATTGGAATGTCTGATGAGATAACAGTGAAACAAAAGCGGCATGGATAAACTTGAAATGTGAATTGTATTTGTTTCAATTACGTGTAGGTGGGTGCAGGTATATGTTATGTTTGGTTATTAATGAGACATGGCCATCCCTAATTAAATCCCATCACTCATCCCAGTGGTTGGCATAGTCGGCAGGGCAGCAGCAGCAGTAGGCTATACTGCGCAGAAAATTGCTTCACCAAAGGTCAGCCAGGTCTGTGAAATCTAGTTTAGAATAACCCAGCTTTGGCCCTCTCTGTATCTTCCATTTACATTGATGGATGGTTGCTGGAGGAAGAGAGACGGGCACCGTATCAAAGCCCATTATCTCAGGTGTTTCTCTCACTAGCTGCTACTCTCTAGTAATCTGAAGACTTTTATGTTTTACTCTGGGTCCTGGAATAAAGCTATTCAGCTGAGAGGCCTCAGAGAGAGAAAGCTTTGGGTTGTCCCAACAATGGGCCTGATGGGAGGCAAGTGTTTACATTTTGGTTTAAATCTACCAGCCCTAGCTGAGCTCTAGCTCCATCACCCAGAATGACAACTGGAGGCAATGAGACTCAAACATTCCACAGCATTAGCTCAGACACAGGCAGCAAAGAAGGAGGAAAATAGTAAATAGAAAACAGAGGTGGCCAACCTTCCTCCTGAAGAGCTACTATGTTGCTCTAGTCATGCTTTAACAAATCTGACTCCCTTTACAAAAATGAATTTGTTGCTGCAAACTAAATATTCTCCCACAAAATGTTGCCAAAAGTTAGCCACTAGTGGTGAATCTGCAGCAAACATTTGGCAACAATAATATGTATTGACACTACATTTTACATTTTAGTCATTTAGCAGACGCTCTTATCCAGAGCGACTTACAGTTAGTGAGTGCATACATTTTTCATACTAGTGGCAAACAGTTCACCAGAGGGTTTTTTCTGGCAGACAATTCTCTCAGGATTCAATTTTAATTTGTGGCAAACCTGTGGCAACAAGTTCCAAGACCAGTAACCGTTGATGATCAATCAGGGGGATTGGAAACATATGTTGGAAAATGGAAACAAAGCTATCTAGATAACTAGCTACCTACCAAAGTCGTCCGGTGAGTGTCTAACATATGAATTAAACTTCCTAATAAACGTACAAATTGTATTAGCTAAATGATGCATAGTTAGCAATGTCATGTTTTATGGGATAGAGTGAAACACATTTTGTTGATACCAGTTTCAATCTGTCAGCTCCACTGACTGACTGGCTAGTGCTTAGCTAGTTAACGTTAGCTATCATATTTTTGCTAGCTAGGTAACTAATGATTTGCCTAAACACAATTTTTTGGTGAACACATTCCTGTCTTTTAATACCAATATGCATGGCAGTGTGCTAGTGTCACGGTTCAGTAGCATGTTCGTTAGCACTACAGCTAAGGAGTGTTGTTCCTTCTCCATTTCTAGAAGTCAGGAGAGCTGACAGATTGAAACTGGTATCAACAAAATGTGTTTCACTCTATCCCATAAAACATGACATTGCTAACTAGGCATCATTTAGCTAATAACATTTGTACGTTTATTAGGAAGTTTAATTCATAAGTTAGACACTCACCATACAACACTCCTTCAGTAGCCTCCAACTGCTCGTAAAACTAAATGTATGCTCTTCAATCGAACGCTGCTGGCACCCGCCCACCCGACTAGAATCACTACTCTCGACGGGTCTGACCTAGAGTATGTGGACAACTACAAATACCTAGGTGTCTGGTTAGACTGTAAACTCTCCTTCCAGACTCACATTAAGCATCTCCAATCCAAAGTTACATCTAGAATCAGCTTCCTATTTCGCAACAAAGCCTCCTTCACTCATGCTGCCAAACATGCCCTCGTAAAACAGACTATCCTACCGATCCTTGACTTCGGCGATGTCATTTACAAAATAGCCTCCAACACTCTACTCAGCAAATTGGATGTAGTCTATCACAGTGCCATCCGTTTTGTCACCAAAGCCCCATATACTACCCACCACTGTGACCTGTACGCTCTTGTTGGCTGGTCCTCACTACATTTTCGTTGCCAAACCCACTGGCTCCAGGCCATCTATAAATCAATGCTAGGCAAATCCCCGCCTTATCTTAGCTCATTGGTCACCATAGAAACACCCACCCGTAGTATGCGCTCCAGCAGGTATATCTCACTGGTCATCCCCAAAGCCAACACCTCCTTTGGCCGCCATTCCTTCCAGTTAATAATATAATAATAATATGCCATTTAGCAGACGCTTTTATCCAAAGCGACTTACAGTCATGCGTGCATACATTTTTGTGTATGGGTGGTCCCGGGGATCGAACCCACTACCTTGGCGTTACAAGCGCCGTGCTCTACCAGCTGAGCTACAGTTCTAGTTCTAGCTAGTGCAACTGAGTGACTGACGAGTGGAAAACAGCTAACGTTATTTCGACAGACTAAGGGTGTTTTGGCTGACTGAAAACGGTAAGTAACAAATGTTACGAATTATGAATTTGATGGTCATTCAGGTTAAATAGGTTGTCCTATCATAATTAGTTAGCTAGCATTAGCTTGAGCGTTAGCTAGCTAGCCATCTTCTGTGCTAATATCTCTGGCTGAGGTAACGTTAGCTAGCGAGCTAACTTTAACCCCACGACCATGCTCGCGACGCTAGCTTACTGAAGTGTTGTCACGGAATATAACTAGCTAAATGTACGTTTTTTTGTTGACGTTTGGCTAGCTAACTATGTCAGTGTCTGTAATAATAATAATAAGCCATTTAGCAGACGCTTTTATCCAAAGCGACTTACAGTCATGCGTGCATACATTTTTGTGTATGGGTGGTCCCGGGGATCGAACCCACTACCTTGGCGTTACAAGCGCCGTGCTCTACCAGCTGAGCTACAGAGGACTTAGCTAACTTAGTCTGACACTTCTTCTGGACTGTATCGGACACTGTCTCTCTCATTAACTATCTTAGCTAAATTAGCTGGCTAGCTTGCTACGTTACCATATCTAGATTTTACTTATTCTCTATCTGGGTTAATATAACCAAGCTATATGGCAGGCTTATCTCAAGCTTGCATGGGGATTGATTGAATTTTCTAGCGTTACTGTACTGGTTTAAAATTGTTTTTGACAGTGGAAGCTTTAGTCAGACTTGTGAAGTTGTGGAGGATAGATGCACATTCTGTAAGCTAGCTAACGTTAGAGTTGACCTTAAGTTTGATGTAGCCAAGTTAGTTTAGCTAGCTATGTTTCTAACATTTATTTATTTCTGTACTTAAATGCAGAGGTCAAGGCCAATGAATGGATAGCTTTGTAAAAATACACTGAATGAGTGGAACCTGGCCTCTTTGATTCCAAAGTTTGAGGGTAAGTAAAGCTGAGAAATTCCTTTTTGAGAGACAGAGCTTTGGGGGAAAAAAACATTGATTTTCATTGACCCTGTGTAAAACAGCATCCACGTCTTCAACATTGTCATCGATTACCAATAGTACAACCTTAATGGCAACTTGAAAGACTTAACTTTCATGTCGGCTTCCTATTTCGCAACAAAGCCTCCTTCACTCATGCTGCTAAACATGCCCTCGTAAAACTGACTATCGTACCGATCCTTGACTTCGGCGATGTCATTTACAAAATATCTTCCAACACTCTTCTCAGCAAATTGGATGTAGTCTATCACAGTGTCATCCGTTTTGTCACCAAAGCCCCATAGACGAGTGGAAGCCCCGTACCCACCATTGTGACCTGTACGCTCTCGTTGGCTGGCCCTCACTACATATTCGTCGCCAATCCCACTGGCTCCAGGTCATCTATAAATCACTTCTAGGCAAATCCCTGCCTTATCTTAGATCATTGGTTACCATAGCAACACCCACCCGTAGTATGCGTTCCTGCAGGTATATCTCATTGGTCATCCCCAAAGCCAACACCTCCTTTGGCCGCCATTCCTTCCAGTTCTCTGCTGCAAATGACTGGAACGAACTGCAAAAATCTCTGAAGCTGGAGACACTTATCTCCCTCACTAACTTTAAGCATCAGTTGTCAGAGCAGCTTATCAATCACTGCACATGTACACAGCCCATCTGTAATTAGCCCACCCAACTACCTCATCCCCATATTGTTATTTATTGTTATTTATTTTGCTCATTTGCACCCTAGTAGCTCTATTTGCACATCATCTTCTGCACATCTATCACTCCAGTGTTAATACTAAATTGTAATTATTTTGCCCTATGGCCTATTTATTGCCCTACCTCCATAACTTACTACATTTGCACACACTGTATATAGATTTTATATTGTGTTATTGACTGTACGTTTTGTTTTTGTTTATTCCATATGTAACTCTGTGTTGTTGTTTTTTTATTGCACTGCTTTGCTTTATCTTGGCCAGGTCGCAGTTGTAAATGAGAACTTGTTCTCAACTGGCTTACCTGGTTAAATAAAGGTGAAATAAAAAAATATAAATGAAATTCACCAGAGCCTCTTCGAACAATGCAGCCACGTTGGGACTAGATACATTAAATGCACAGCTACCATCGATAGTCTGGCCATTTTACCATACTTGCTGTATTGTTCATTTGCACAAATATTCTGTCACAGTGACCAACCTGACACACAACACACACATCACAGGCTAGGAGCAGCTCATGTGCACTTAAGGGTAAAGTGCCTTGCTCAAGGGCACAAAAGCAGTAGGTAGTATATACAGATATTGTAGCAGGTAACCCTCTGGCTGATGGATCACTCCCTGCAGATTTCTCCGCAGGCAGCTCCGGGGTTCGAATATCGGCCTGCCTTTCGAACCTTGAAGCTACTGCCGGCCCTATTCATTTTGCTCTTTCCTCACTCCTTTGCCTTTATTCAACCATTTCACCTGGCTTATCAACCCTTCCCTCAAAGTAATTAATTTAGTAATGTGGGTGAAACTATCCCTTAAAATCTCCCCCCTAGCAGTTAAGCTCTAGCGGTTAAGAGCGGTTGGGCCAGTAACTGATAGGTCGCAGGGAGAGCTATGACCACACTGGTCTGGAAAGGAGGCTGTTTGTTAATGCAATATTCACGAATAAATTGTGTAATTGGGTTTTGATTGGTTCTCTCAAATGTTTGTTTTTTCCTAGGGTTGAGACCTCTCATTGTTTGGATTTGAAAATCCAACCATTGTAATAGAAGGGGGCAGCGCTCAGTGGCTGTGGGTGTTTGAATGAGAAAGACACAGAGGAGAGCCAACCAGTAAAACCACAGCCCCCTTCATTATCGGCGCATTGTGCTGACAACATCAAAGAGACAGTCCAGACTCTGAAGTCAGGAGGACTTCAAGAGTTAGGTGTTAGCCAGGTTAGTGATTAACTGCAATGGAAAGGTAATTGTTTGTCTTGCTACAACATAACACAATTTGAAGTCATATGGGGCTCACAAGCATTAGAAACAGCATTGGGTTTGAATACAGTGGGAACATGTGGATCTGAGCAAATGTGATGTCATTAATGTTTGCGGATATGTATTTAAATGTTAAGTTGTCTATTTTTGTCAATGTTTGTTTTTGTTTGTCAAAAAAAACAAAATAAAATAAAATGTTACAACAAAAAAATTATTTACTACAGATTGCTCAGGACTTCTACATTTTAAACCCGGACTGCTCGGGGAAACTCACTGATATCGTGGTCTTCAAGAACAAAAAACTTCAAGATCTTCTCTTCGAAGTGCAGATATAGTTTGAATTGACCCTGCTGGTGGTGCCTCAGATGCTAGTGTTTTTTTGTTGTTGCCTGAAACAATCGTTATTCACTAAACATTCTTCTCTCCAGACACACAAGGTGACCACGCTTTAAGACTTCTGCCAGTGGTCCTCCCAACACCAGTCTACAAGATAGGCAGGAAGACATTCTGACCCAGCTTTAGTGAGTCCTTCATTGACTTGCTACATCATGTACGTTTAAATAGTGGATTGGCATAGGGAGATTGATGGGGAAATTAGATGATGACATTTTGTAAACCTTGAATGAAAGGAACAGCATTCCAAAATCTGTTACACATAACTGCACACTCCAAGACATTAGCAAGGTTTCCATCCAATTTGTGACAGATTTCCATGTGAATATTCTAAAATCTGCATAAAACAATATGTGCATTTTCCCACCATAGATATTTCCAGCAAACTGACTTTTTGCGGATAAAAGGCTGTGCTCAGTTATCATTTGGCTCATGTAAATAATGATGTAGTTGTCCCTTTAAACATCCCCATAGTGTTCAGGTTTCTCTCATGTAAATGTTGTAGCTACATGAAAATATTAAATAAACAATTTAGGAAATATCCAGTCTGTTATTTTCTTCATTACCATGCTGATGTTTTCAAGTTGTATTGGATATATTTTTATCTGTTAAAGACATTGAATACATGTTGTCTAGTATATTTACTACATTTAGTATGTTTCTTTTTTTTCTCTGTGTAGTAAGTTCATTTAAAGTTACGCGATTTGATTTATGTAGATATATTTCAATTTTGTTTAACACACAGTAGCCAAAATCCGGATCTAATTTGCATATTCATACTGAGTTTGCAGCAAACAGAATGTTCGCCACAAGTTTCCCAGAATTGTTTGCCAGAAGTTCACAAGTTGCCACATATTTACCGCAACAGTTTGTCACAAAACTAATTTGCATATGAAATTATGAGCTTGCTGCAAACTGTAGAATGTTCGCCACAAGTTTCCCAGAATTGTTTGCATTGAAAAATATGAGCTTGCCTCAAATGGTTTGCCACAACTGTTTTTTTTGTATTAATTTATTTAAAAAAAAAATATTATTCTTTTTTTTTATATATATATTTTTTTTTTTCGGGGGGAATTACTGCCACAACTGTTTGCCAGAAGCAAGTTTTTTCTGTATGGGATATTTTTAGTACAGATGTTTAGGTCCATAAATTATATTTATGTGCTTTAGGTTTCTCTGCCAGAGGGGCTAAGTGAAACTAATTTACTGGCAATGCAACTAAATTAATGGAGTACAGGCATCAGAACACATAAAGGGGTAATTCTGTCTGAAAGTAATATTAACATCCTAAGAGTGCAATTGTGAAAAGGGAGCCAAAAAATTGTGATTTGGTCGGCCAAATGCAAATTCACCTTTCACTTGATTCCGCTCTGCAACTCCTCCAACTTTCAATCAATCAACATTTCAGATGGATTAAAAAAGGCAAGGCTTTTCTCCAAATCATCAGATTTGTGCATAGCTCTGAAATACACAAAATGCATTTGATAATGAAGCAGAGAGGAGGGGAATTCTGATTTATGTTCCTTACCTCGTTTGACACTGGGGACCGTTTAGAAGTGGCATTTCAAAGGAATGTACTTTCCATTAGCTCTCCAAATACTAACATTGATTGGTGCCTTTTCTTGAAAGATAAAAAATCTTGTCCATAATAAGTGCGTTAAGTAGTAAGAACATCCAGGTCCAGGCACTACTTCTGTTGGTGTCGTTTGGTTCTAAAGTTACTGTTATAACACATTAATTTTTTTATGGGGTAACTGCTATTGTGTGTCATTTCCTTGTGAAAAGCTCTATTACTGTTTGTTAGAGTAATGAACCCATGCCATGGCCCACCTGTACCATGGTGTTGTGAATACTGTGTTGTTGCTTTCCCATCTTCTATACCACGTTCAAAGTGGTGTCAAAGCTTGCAGAGAGTAGTTGCATGGCTGTAGCAGTATTTAAATGGGACAGTGAAAACAGGAAGGTGAAATACATTACTCCAGGAAAAACAAAAACATTATCTCTGTTATTTCTCCAGACATATGCTTCCTTTTCTTTCCCTCTCCCTTGTCCACCTTTTTCTCAACATCACAGTGCACCCTCTTGGCCAACCTACTTACGCCTGCCGGAAAAAGTATATTTGCGACTGTATCTATTCCAATTGCTCATGATAGAGAAAACACCATCTTACTTCTGGGACCATAAATGCTCGTTAAAAAAATGGCCCAGTTGTACTCCAAGGTTGCCAACCTCAGTGGCTCATTTTAAGCGTCTTCTCCAGAGTCGCAGCACACAAACACTGGGGAATGGTTAAAGAAAATTGTGATAAATAAAAAAGTATACAAGTTTCATTTAAGGACCAAAGGATTGACAGCCGTCCCATATAGATTGCAAAATAGTTGGGAAGAGATTTTTGACGTACCGATTCCATGGCAGTGTTCATGAACTGATACGCAAAACGACGCCGGATTCAAAACTCATAATTTTTCAATTAAAATTATTATATAAAATTCTTGCTACCAATAGAATGTTATTTGTATTGGGGATACAATCTTCCCAGCTCTGCAGATTTGGCTGTGAAGAGACACAATCATTAGATCATTTGTTTTGGTACTGTCCATTTGTAGCTTGCTTCTGGACACAGGTCCAGGAATGGCTGAAGGATTGCAATATTTACCTGGAGCTGACCCTGCAGATAGTCTACTGGGTGATCTGAAAAGTCATAGTCAATCGATCAATAATATAATAATACTTTTAGCAAAGATGTTTATTTTCAATTCACAAACTGTAGAAACAATGAGAATAGAAAGGTTCAGAACTTTTGTAAAACATCACAGTACAGTTGAAAATATATGGCAAATAAAAATCCAATATGGATGGTGTTAAGAGATAGTTGGGAGGTGTTGAATGGAGCTGAAGGATGGGACTAATAACGACAACTAATAACAACAAGATAACTAGTGTAAGACATGCTGTGTCCATAATAAGTATATAGGTTATATATTGTGAGCTCTTGTGAAAGAGCACAGTTAGAAAGATATGGCATATAGAAGCATACCAGATGGACATCATGAACATGATCAGAGGAAGTTCAGGAGTAAAAACAAACAAAATATAATTATTGACTGTGTCCATAAAATGTATAGAGTATGTATAAGCATGAAGTAAAGGCCTAAGCATTGTTGTTCACTAGTTTACTCCAATTAGGGAAGGGATGGTGGGGTTGGAAAGTAATAAAGGGAAATATATACATTTTTAAAGGATATGTAGGTATGTATAATTGTTTACTTTGTATAACAATGCTTCTCTGCGAGGTAAACATTAGAGAAGTGGGTACAGCGTGGCGCTTCTGAGAGTAATTGGCATTCACAAGCACCCTCTCATTCGTCCCCACTGAAAATTCTTGTAATTTTTTTCACGGACTCTTGTATTTCTGTGTGATTGGCATGGTGCGCTGGAAGGGGTTGCCACGGTTTTCTGTGTGATTGGCATGTTGTTTTGTTTTTCTCGCATATATATACATATATATATATATATATACAGTGGGGGAAAAAAGTATTTAGTCAGCCACCAATTGTGCAAGTTCTCCCACTTAAAAAGATGAGAGAGGCCTGTAATTTTCATCATAGGTACACGTCAACTATGACAGACAAATTGAGAAAAAAAAATCCAGAAAATTACATTGTAGGATTTTTAATGAATTTATTTGCAAATTATGGTGGAAAATAAGTATTTGGTCACCTACAAACAAGCAAGATTTCTGGCTCTCACAGACCTGTAACTTCTTCTTTAAGAGGCTCCTCTGTCCTCCACTCGTTACCTGTATTAATGGCACCTGTTTGAACTTGTTATCAGTATAAAAGACACCTGTCCACAACCTCAAACAGTCACACTCCAAACTCCACTATGGCCAAGACCAAAGAGCTGTCAAAGGACACCAGAAACACAATTGTAGACCTGCACCAGGCTGGGAAGACTGAATCTGCAATAGGTAAGCAGCTTGGTTTGAAGAAATCAACTGTGGGAGCAATTATTAGGAAATGGAAGACATACAAGACCACTGATAATCTCCCTCGATCTGAGGCTCCACGCAAGATCTCACCCCGTGGGGTCGAAATGATCACAAGAACGGTGAGCAAAAATCCCAGAACCACACGGGGGGAACTAGTGAATGACCTGCAGAGAGCTGGGACCAAAGTAATAAAGCCTACCATCAGTAACACACTACGCCGCCAGGGACTCAAATCCTGCAGTGCCAGACGTGTCCCCCTGCTTAAGCCAGTACATGTCCAGGCCCGTCTGAAGTTTGCCAGAGTGCATTTGGATGATCCAGAAGAGGATTGGTAGAATGTCATATGGTCAGATGAAACCAAAATAGAACTTTTTGGTAAAAACTCAACTCGTCGTGTTTGGAGGACAAAGAATGCTGAGTTGCATCCAAAGAACACCATACCTACTGTGAAGCATGGGGGTGGAAACATCATGCTTTGGGGCTGTTTTTCTGCAAAGGGACCAGGACGACTGATCCATGTAAAGGAAAGAATGAATGGGGCCATGTATTGTGAGATTTTGAGTGAAAATCTCCTTCCATCAGCAAGGGCATTGAAGGTGAAACGTGGCTGGGTCTTTCAGCATGACAATGATCCCAATCACACCGCCCGGGCAACGAAGGAGTGGCTTCGTAAGAAGCATTTCAAGGTCCTGGAGTGGCCTAGCCAGTCTCCAGATCTCAACCCCATAGAAAATCTTTGGAGGGAGTTGAAAGTCCGTGTTGCCCAGCGACAGCCCCAAAACATAACTGCTCTAGAGGAGATCTGCATGGAGGAATGGGCCAAAATACCAGCAACAGTGTGTGAAAACCTTGTGAAGACTTACAGAAAACGTTTGAACTGTGTCATTGCCAACAAAGGGTATATAACAAAGTATTGAGAAACTTTTGTTATTGACCAAATACTTATTTTCCACCATAATTTGCAAATAAATTCATAAAAAATCCTACAATGTGATTTTCTGGATTTTTCTTTCTCATTTTGTCTGTCATAGTTGACGTGTACCTATGATGAAAATTACAGGCCTCTCTCATCTTTTTAAGTGGGAGAACTTGCACAATTGGTGGCTGACTAAATACTTTTTTTCCCCACTGTATATATATATATATATATATATATGTATATATATGCGAGAAAAACAAAACAACATATGGGGGATTGGAAGTGATGCAGACAATTACATTGATGGAAGTTACAATCTATCTGCAATATTAAAGCTGATCTATCTATATATATATAAATAAAAACACTGATGGATTGGCCATGTTGCTTAGGCAATTATCGAAGTCCTCTCTCCCAGCCGCAACTGCCCGCCCTTCACCGCTCCACACCACGTGTCTCCAACGCCACTTCAGGGTAAAATGCAATTAAGGTGGACACCCCAGTTCAACTTAACATGGAAAACTAATGCAGAGGCAACATGTAGAGACTGAGCTACCATAGCAGTGTTATGACTTATTTGTGCATCTATTTGTGAAAGCATTTCCGCAGGCCAGGCTCTCAGAATTCCCTCGCTGTGAAGTGTATCATGTGCTCAGACACATGAGAGCTGGGATGAGATTGTCTTAATTGTGATAAAGACCGGGAGGAGAGGTGTTCTGTTACAGTTCTGTAATATTAACCACAGGACATCATCCAATCCAAGGCAATGAGCAGCAGTGGAATAATAGTTTGAGAGTAGAGCCTCACTCTCCCCACTGAGGGACTGGCAAGGAAGTTCAACGTGCAGGATAAATAATTGTTTACTTTGTATAACAATGCTTCTCTGCGAGGTAAACATTAGAGAAGTGGGTACAGCGTGGCGCTTCTGAGAGTAATTGGCATTCACAAGCACCCTCTCATTCGTCCCCACTGAAAATTATTGTAATTTTTTTCACGGACTCTTGTATTTCTGTGTGATTGGCATGGTGCGCTGGAAGGGGTTGCCACGGTTTGCCAAACAGAATAAAAAGCTTGAATGTTGTCACTTGCACCCCAGTAGTAATCTGAGCCCTAGCCCTCTTTCTCCAGGGTGTTCCCTCATTTAGGATAGGTTTTCACTCATGGAGCTCTCTCTCCCTCTCTCTCTCTCTCTCTTTCTTTCTCTCTCTCCCTCAACAGCCTGACTTAGGGCACATCCTCATTATGTGTATCCTGATACCTACCACGGCTAATGAGGAGAGGGACTGGAGCAGCAAAGTTGGAGTGTTTAGATTAATGGGAGTTGTGCAGCAGGGATATTTGGGAATAGTGTGTACTCTAGTCTCTCGAGCTGTTCATTACTGTGGATATATGACATTTTAGAACGGGGAGCTGAGCCGCTGCCTAATCATACAGTGGGATAAAAACTGGGGACAGGTTAGCTCAGTCAGGATTGGAGACACCTAAGGAGGTTTCTGCCAGAGGGAACGTCAACAAAGACGGCTCTATTCTTCCTGTCTGAAGTATTTGCCTTATGTAGAGTTGATCCTGTCCCACGTTTTTATTAATTGATGAAGAACACATCTATACTGTAGAGTCTTAATTAGAGAGGTACTGAAGAATAAAATATGTCAAGTTAGGAAACCTGTATAGTCATAAAAATATATATATTGTGATGAGAATGCGTCCAACTCTTTGTTTTAGTAGCTTTTGGGGTCAATGTTGAGTAGTGATGATCAACTCTGGAACTTGACAACATAAACGACAAACCCTCTCTGATTTGATGCAGACGTCAGATGGAGGTAATATTTTAACTGTATTGAGTCAGCAAAATCCCTTAAAAAATTACTAAACCCAAACCTATTTTCCGGAGATAAAATATGCTGTCTAAACACAGTTTTATCACATCTCAAATTAAAAGTCAACATTCCACCCTTTAGCATCACTGAGCCACTACACAGCTGCAGTCCAATAACCAAGGCCTATCCATCCTCTCAGAACCCCAGCCCTCAAGACGGAGACAAATTATCCTTTGATTTGAAAATGACCATTTCCTTAAATACCTGCATTCCTAACAAACACCTGCAATCCTTCCCCCCTCTCCTCCCCTACGGTTGTCTCTATTAGCGTCGGGGGACGTAGCAGCGAGCTGAGCTGTACACAGGACGTGGAGTTTGGCTGAGTGATTAACTAAACCTTGGGGCTGACAGGACTGCTAGCCCCAGAGGGGGCCCCAGTTAGACTAATGTGGCTCTCTGTTTAACAAGGCTGGGAGAGGGAGAGACAGGGGTGGAGGGGGAGGAGGTAGTGAGAAAGGGAAGGATCGAGGAAATAGGAAAGTAGTGAAGGGGCTAGTTAGAGTTGGAGAAGCGGAGAAGGAGTGTAAGGGGGTAGTTAGAGAGGGGAAGGGGGTAGAAGAAGGGGATGAGAAGGGGCAATAATGTGAGAGTGAAGCACAGGTTTACAGGGAGGACCGTAGCAGTGCGTGAGTAAAATCACTGGGGAAACCAAGCCCCCCCCATCAACAACTATTGATTTAGAACCGCAAAGAGACCGCAAGTTGCAAAGAAAACAGGAGCTGCATGTAGAGAGACATGTAGAGAGACAGGCGCTATTTTTTTTTGTTTTGATTGCAGAGCCAGTGGTCTTTTCAAGTGAATTGACAGCTACGGTTGATGGTTGATGTCCATAAGGTGTTGAGGGATACGGGGCATTGTTAAGTATGTGTACGAGTAACGAGGGATGGGTGTGAAAACAGAGTAATTAGACCGTGGCAGAGCTGTTCGTTATCACAGATTAAACAGATCAGTTTTAACCATTGGCATGAACACTCCTCACACAGCCAGTGTCTTCCTAAAACACAGAGTCCACTGATGTTCCTTTATTGACATCGCTTAACAGACAACTGTGATGTCAATTCACGCAAGTCCATTTTTGGGTTAGGTTTTCAACTAATCACAGGCATTAGATATGTGCATTGTCCCATAGATTGCCTTTACCGTCGTTAGACAGGAAAGCACCTCACTGCACTGAGGAAAGTATACTGTGGTAAAATCGCACTAAAGCAGCTATAGAATCCTGTTCTCTATTAATGTCCTATTCTCTAACTGTCAGAATCTTTACAGTAGTGTTTCCCATCACCAGAAAGTGCTGGGCTCAGCATGTAGTCTCCCCTATTAGTGTCATTCCTCGCTGCCATTGTACTGGGAACAGTCACAATGACTGTGAGAAGTGGGAGTACCCCTGGGTATGTTTGCTGGTAGGAAAAGTGGATGTCAGAATACAGCTGTTGTCATCTGCTGCTGAGAAACAGAAGACTTCACACTCTCTAGCAATTAGAAGCCCATATCTCTCCCTTTCCAACCCCTGATTATATACCACTAACAGCAGAGTGGATACCCTGTCAACGATCTGTATGGACGACAGAGATAGAGGTCAGTGAGAATGAAAGCTTCTCTATTCTCTTGAATGAATACAGTGAAAAAAGTTATCTAATCAACAGCCAATGTTTACTTTTTTTTTATTTGGAGCTATGACAATTTATTACAAATCAGTCTGACAGTATTTCAATCTGAAGGAAGTATGGTTTGAAGTGACTGAAATGCATCAGAAAGGTATTGTGAATGCATCAAAAAGGCAATAATTGTGGATGATCTTCTGTGTAGAAAAGAACATCATCATTGATCAGTCTGATTTTTAGGGGGTTCTCTTGCGATACCATTTTCAAATCAGACGACCCCTAGTTTGGGAAACGCTGCTCTGAACCAAGCTGGTCAGACCAGCTTGACCAGCTGCTGGTTAGGCATGCCGACTAGCTGGTCCAGGAAGTATGCAGGGGCCGGTTGCACCAGTTGGTAGTAAGTGAGTCGTAATTCTATGTCTGACGTAAAATGTGGTCTACACCGGACCTAAAAATTATACCTGTTGCACCACCTGGGCGTAAACCCTTCTATGAGCTACACCTGGGGGAGCAGGCATAGGGTGTTGAATTGGGACTATCTTCTTTCATGATATGCACAGAAAATAATAGCAATCTATATTTTTAAAAGGATGTGAGTCTTGTGTTCATATTTCACAACCTCTGCGGGCTTTTCGCGAGTCAATAGCAAAATAATACACTTGATTGATGCTACATTATAGCATGCTAAATGTCGCTGATCAGGTATTAGCAAACTGATAGATGAGCTGACACCTCCACTTATTTGCCCAGCCAGAGATCAAATAACCAAATATACAGACAGTGATTCAGTGAAACAAAATCACATTGATTATCAGACAAGTCAAGAGCTTTTAGTCGGGATATAGCCTAGGATACTACGTGAGTGAAGAGCAAAATAATCCACCTGTTATACTAGGCTAGCATAGGCTACATAACATGCTAGAAAAATGTTCTGATAACACTCTTAGACGAGCAAACTAGACTAAAGATTATCTTCACGAACACTCACCTCAATTTGGCTAACATTTTCCCAGCCTAATTGTAACCAAATATCCAAACGGAGACTCCGTGAAAACAAAAATCGGACATTGATTGATTTATCAATCATAACGGTGCTGAAATATAGTTGACCACACATGGCTATTGCTTTAAAGTATTTTAAACGATTGGATGACTTTGGGAGTTTCAATAAGCAACAATAGGATAAATGCCTTCAAAGGCATTAGCATACTTTATTCCAATATTTTCGTAATTCAGTGATATTCAATCCCACAGTAATTTGTTAGTTATATATTTAACCTTTATTTTATCAGGGAGTCATACTGAGACCAAGGTGTCTTACAGATGAGCCCTGAAATAAATATAAATTACAAAAAATATATACATCAAAATATAGCAGAAAGAAAAACACGATCATAAAAATAAATTAACATTAATCAGTAATAAGGTCATCAGTCAACTTTCTAAATTGCCCCGGAGGCACCAAAACATCAAATGTAAGAACATTTTGTAGATTGTTCCACAAATAAGGTGCAAGAAAACTAAAAGCTGATTTACCTCAGTAGAGACCAAAGGAATTTCCAGAGTTGAGATCGGGTGTGGTAACTCGTATGTCTAAAGTTTAATAATGATGTTAACTACAGTGAGACTTTTTGTAAAAGGGCTTTATAAATTAAAAGATAGCAATGTATCAACCTACGTGACATCAAAGAGGGACAACCAGCTTTCTGGTAGAGAATGCAGTGATGAGTACTAAAATTGGTGCCTGTAATAAAGTGCAGTGCGCTATGATAAACTGCATCTAACGGCTTTAATGAAGTGGCAGCTGCGTTCATATTGATTATGTCGGCATAGTCTAGGACCGATAGGAATGTCGTCTGAATAATCTGCTTTCTACTGTTTAGCGAGAGGCAGGACCTATTTCTATAGAAGAAGCCCATTTTTATTCTCAGTTTCTTAACTAACTCATCAATATGCTTTTTAAAACACAGATTTTCATCTATCGAGATGCCCAGATATTTGCAAGCACGGACACGATCAATATGGACACCATCCAAAGTACATATGCTTAAATCATCAGACTTATTTTAATGCGCTCTAGAAAACAACATATAACCTCAGTAAAAAAGTAAACGTCCTCTCACTGTCAACTGCGTTTATTTTCAGCAAACGTATCATGTGTAAATATTTCTATGAACATAACAAGATTCAACAACTGAGACATAAACTGAACAAGTTCCACAGACATGTGACTAACAAAAATGGAATAATGTGTCCCTGAACAAAGGGGGGGGTCAAAATCAAAAGTAACAGTCAGTATCTGGTGTGTGGCCACCAGCTGCATTAAGTACTGCAGTGCATCTCCTCCTCATGCACTGCACCAGATTTGCCAGTTCTTGCTGTGAGATTTTACCCCACTCTTCCACCAAGGCACCTGGAAGTTCCCTGACATTTCTGGGGGGAATGGCCCTAGCCCTTGTCGTATCGAGTGAGTGGTGGCAATTATTGCTGATGAACAAAAGGAGTCTGCTCATACTGAACGTTGATCATAAGGTTTATTCAGATCAGAAGCTTCAGCATGAGTGACAGGTGACATGACACCCGGAGAGCGACGCCTCAGAATGGCTGCTCGTTCTGCCCTCTCCTTCGTTTTCCCCCCTATTTATAACCAATGATGCTCCCTCTTCTGGCCAATCCCCAGTCTCCCCTGTCTACAACACACTTCCGTTCTGTTGTATGTGACGCTACACCTAAAACATTCCCTCTTGATACTAACATAAACAACATTCCATTTCTTCATGAAAAACATTTAACACCATCATAATCTTAATACACTACATATTCCCCCCTTTCGAGACAAACTAAACGTCTCGAAAACAAACAGAATAGGATTATGACCAGTAACAATTTCTTATTGAGTATCTTTAACATTAAACCAAAAACATTCTTCTCTAGAGTGTAAATACCTTTCTATGCAATAACTGTTTATGAAGTGTGAATACATTACTATGAAATATGAACAAATCTCTATGGAGTGTAAGAGCGAAAAACTGTCCGGCAACCTTCCATCCATCAATCAAGACAGTAAAATTCTCTCACGGTCCCTCTGCCCCAGGCAACCACCTTCGGTACTCCAGATAAACTCATAACCCATGTAAATGCATTTGAAACTATGATGCAATTAAATACACATGTAAGCCCCTGCAAACAAAATCCTATCCAAAAACATCCATTGTAAGGCTGGTCAACCCATTGGACCTTACAGTGAAACTCTCCCTTCCTAGCCTCTCTGTCCCTAAACATTCACGAAATAAACAAAAACATCTAAGATCCTCACATGTATTCAATAACATCAAACATCATTCTACAAAAATTAATCCCTAAGAATATGACACAATTATGTATTACACATGTCTATATTTCATTGCAGACACTGGAATGTAGTCCACTACACGTCATCTCCCTGTAGTCTCCTCTTCCAATGGACTGTTGATGATGGAATCGGCCACACCCTCCTTGTTTCATCTCCTCCAGTCATTGTCGTTTCATATTGTCCCTTCATATTGTCCTTGTTTGAGTCACATGTTCCCCCAAATGCTTCTGGAAGAAAAGAAAAGAAACGACCAAACAGTATCTTTTGCAAAACAACCCTTTCAAATTAAACATCAATATCCACTAAGAATATAACAATGATATATAAATGATGCATGAATCACATAAACCCATTCCCCCCTTTGATTCATAAATCATACTGCAAATCACACCAATATTGGAGAAAAAAATTTGAAAAATCATCAACTCATAAAAAATGATATTTATCCATTCAGTTCTACTTGTCCATCTTCCTCCAGATCAGGAACAGTCAACACCGGCATCTGAGTGTTGTCTCCAGGCATCACTCTCCAACCTATCTCAATATCATAGCTTTCTCAAATGTCAGTAACAAATTACACACATCACACAGTGTTATCAAAGCTGCCATTAAAATGTAACCCATCACTGCCCCTACTGGCCTACCTGATCTTGCTACCAAGATTTCGCTGACTTCTGCTCTCTCAAATCTCCCAAATGCATCCCTTATATTCTTTAATGCATATATAACTATCTGAACTATCTGGACTCAAAGTATAACTAACCTTATGTTACACCATGGAAAAAATCCCCCCTTCTCCCTTAGATTTATACTTCAATGATAGGCTTGAAGACTATGACATGTAGCCATGTCACCCTTTTAACCCTAGATTTAGCTGTGTCCGGTGCTATCCCTCCTATAATGATAAAAACCTCATATGGAAGCTTCAACGTTGACATGTAACAAAATCCTGTCCATCCATAATGTAAGAATATATATGCTTTATCACCACAAACCCTCCAAATATCTCTAAAATTCCCCATAGTCACATTGTCAGGCAAAAGCTAATCTTTTAACCATCAAAGTCCTGCTGTTCCTACTAACTGGTACATAAAAAGTTACATTATATTTGTCCTCTCTAACCTTATGTTCGTGCTTATCTAAAGTCATCATATAATCATCACAATCTGATATTCCCATAAACATACCCCTTACCTCATATGTTTTATTAGAACAAACAACTTTTAGCCCTCAATGGTTACACCTCCAATACTTCAGTTACGCTGTTACCTGATTTTCTTTCCCATCTAACAAATGCACCCAAGTTAATTCACTTAACCCAATTACACCTAAACCTAGGCTTAAACAAATGTTTTGACAACGACATTATTTTATCTGTTACTGACTGTTGCTGATACCACAGTCATGACAACGCATAAGATTGACACATGCTTGATAGAGGTCGAACGACCGTCTCTAACATGTTTGACTGGAATTCTAACCAGACATGGACCCTCAAGATTCCTCCCTGATATTACAGAATGAGCTGCTGGAACCTGCCCATCTATCTCTAATTTTCACAACAGAAGAATCAAACCACTCCCTTTAGTTTCTCTCTTCCCTAACGAGCGGTACTGATCAGATACCTCTCCTTGTCTGTCATCAAAATCAAAGACCTCATCCTGTACTCCATGATAGTATCCTTCACTATTTCAGATGAATCTATATTGACTCTCTACCATTATCTGCTCTCCTATTTTAACCCTATTCGTACTATCATTGACAGCACTCTCCATCCGTAACATAACCCATGAGTCCTTCTTGCGACCCCCTTTAATTTCAGAAAAGTTGTTGTCGATGTCATACTCCCTACATTTGCTATTGCCATCGTATCACTAATCCCTTCCAAAGTTACCATTAAAGTAGTTGATGTATTAACCTTAATTATTTCTAGTGGCACAGTTACCAATATCCTCTGTGTATTATCTACTGTTGGAGTGGCTACTGTAATCTACTCCTCCTGAACTCCTTTGGTGACTGTGAAACTTCAACAGATTTCAAATCTTCCACCATAAGCGTCACTTTACGAATTACATATCCTTTTAACCAATAATTCTTAACCGGAACAACTTCTAATGCTTGCCCTAGATAAGTACACATATATTCTCCCTGACCTTTCTCTGTAACATTACGCCAAATAAGTGAACAGTCACTCCTAACCTCTTCCACTTCATATCGTTGTACAAACTATCCCTCCTTTGACTAGGGGACACCGCTTCTACATCTGGTCCTGATAACAATACTTATTCTCCATAATTATCTCTCCATATGGGAGAAACGTCCCCATCCTAACCCCAAAAACAGCGTTCCCCTAAAATGGGTGCTGGAGCTATTGATTCCCTTATAATCAAATGCGATATATTTATGGCTTTAATAACTATCAATGTTGAAAAAGTTAAATTGCTTCTCACTGTTGTTATAATAGACTGAAGTGTTAATGTCCTTATTGTTACTTCATCCATTTTCCCCCAAAGAAAAGTTGTCTTTGCTTGTACTTCCATCTATCACCACTAGTGTCACCTTTTCCCCAACTCTGTCCTTTCTCTAATCCCTGACTTTCAAACTTTTTATTATAAAAAATACACCTATAATTACCTTGATCTTCCTACTCTAAAGTGTCATTCACCATTGTTCTCTCTCTTACTACTAACTTTGAAACTTAGCTTACTGTCCTAGAGTTCCTTCAACCCAGTCCTCCTAACTTATTTTAATCTAATCTTTTCCTCCTAACCTTTTAAAAACATTTTCCACTAATTTATTCACAAAATCCCTTTACCACCAATTTTCAGAATACGTGATTGGGAAAGTTCCCACCTGTTTCTGACTTCTTCACACACAGACTTGGCAAAACGACTAAACACCTTTTAGCCTAGCCTGAAATCTCTTGGTGTAAGAATGTAACCCAGAATAAACAATGCATCTCTTTCCAATACTGCAACAGATTTATGTCCTAATATTAGTATGTCTATTTTAAATTTCTCTTTGAGTTCTTATAGCATAGCTCAATTGGTTCCCTAAGAGTAATTAGCTGTTTACTACCTCAAATCCCTATCCTAATTAGTTATCAATTAGTGAGATGTTTAACCTCTTTAGGCTGAACCCAGATAAGTTTTTCCACTATTCACCATCACTTCTAATGGTCGGTTTTTACTTCAATTGTTGGATATTTTGTCTTCTTCTCTAATCGGTGCTATCAACTGACACCCCCCTTCCGGATCTTCTAGGCACTCTAGAATCTTCACTTGCTCCTTTATCTTCCTCTGTTGTTTCCTCCTGACGCATTTCCATCACAGGTAAAGTGACCAACCTGTCCATAATTATAACAGTCTTCTGAAAGTTGCTGGAAGTGTAGCTGAAATCTTCCTCCTCCTTCTATTTCTTCTCGTCCTCTTCCTCTCCAATTCTGTGTCTGTCCAGAAACTGACTGTGGATATGGAACATCTGGTACCCCCACCTTGGCTGGTACAATTGCGTTTGATCTTGTTCAGTTGAAGCTGTAACAGTGATTGTTGATTTGGTTCACTCTGATTCTTCATCACCAAAGCTTCTCTTCTCCACCAGTTGTATGATTGAGTTTTCTCAGAGTTTCTTCGTCCTGTTCTTTCTTGCTGTTGACATATCAGTCTTCTTCAACAGCTTAAGTTCTGTCCTCAAAATATCATCTTCCATCATCTTCTTACTTTTCTTCTGTGCCAGTCCTTGTAGGACAAACTCCTTTTGAATACACAGCCCCTTCAGTCTCCTCCTTATTGCTATCTTCATCTGAACTCGAACCTCATTCTTCTCTTAGTTTCCAGACATCTCGGTTTTTCTTCCTTCTGGAGTTTTGGATTCATCTTTCTGGTTGTTTCTGCTTGTCCTCTATCTATTATTCGTCCATCTTCATCTCTGATGCAACAATCACCCTGCTGGATGATCACTGGAAGCTTCCTTCTCATAAGGTGGGTGTCTTTTTGCTGAATCCGTATGTGAGAAAGGTGTACTAACTTCTGCCATTAGTTTTTCTAACACTACTTTAGTTAAAGGATTACTATTTTTCCCCTATATCAACCCTTTTATATTCCTTTATTGTGAACTATTTTATTTTAGACTGTATAGCCTATGGCTTCCCCCTGTAATTATTTTTTAAATAAATCAATTAAAAATCATGAATAATTAAAACCAATTTGTATTCCTATATCACCAATTTATCAATTAGTGTTGGCTATCTTACCACAACCCATCAAATGCAAGTAAGTTAGTCAACTTCAAAGCAATCCCAAAAACAAAGCCTCTAACCCTTCAATACTACAATTCCCATAAACCCCCTTGCTCTATAGGCACCTAATTATCTTAAATTTACAGAATAATGTCAGTCCTTGATTCCCAACACAACTCCCATCAAACCCCAGTGATACAGAGCCTCCAAAATGCAATTTTTAATGAATCATTTGCCAAGCCTAAGTAAAATCGTCATAACATCACATATTTTGTAAAGGATGATTTTGTGAACTAGCCTGATATCCGATCCTCTCGTCTCGTCACACCTTGTCACGTGACGCACGTCAGTCACACGTTAGCCCCTCCTCTCTCCTGTCGTATCGTATTGCTCCTCTCATATGACAGAAAAACAGAGACACAGAATCACATTTTAGTAGTTAATGCAATCACTGACTTATTTCAACCATATTCAATATTCCTTCGTTCGCCCATTATTCACTCTAAGAATTAACCCAGGAATAATTATCGATCGCTCAAAAAACATTTTATTTTATTTTAATCCGTCATTTAATTTAATTCATTATACTCCGTCAACATATATTTAATTTATAAATTCAATAGGTCACAAAACAAGTTTCATCTTTAACCATCGCCGATGTAACAACTAGAATACTCGTGTTAAAATTTCTTTGTCTGTGTGTTTCTCTGTCTCTTCCTGCAGCCCCCAGATGGGACCTATGACCTTTACCCATAATGCCGTGTTTTGTAGGCTTAGCACAACCGCATGTCGTAGTTTTAGCCCCGTAAAATCAAGCGCATGCGCACATCCATTTAACCCCATGCTTACCACACCATAGACCGATAGCATTACGCTACAGCTTCACTATTTTATACCTTATACTCACACAATTACACATAACAGAGCTCACATTTGCGTAGAACTTTGACTTACACACACACAGACATATTTTAAGAGACTTTAATCCATCGCAATGGGGTCTCTAAGGATACGTTAGCATGTAGCACGCAACACAATTAGCATTTAGCATTAGCATTAGCCGCTATGTACCACGTAGCATGAAACCCAATTCAGCATTTAGCATTAACATTAGCCTTAGCCTTTAGCTAACTGCGGCCTACCCAGCCCTAAGTAACCCGCACCGTGGCCAAATCATTGTCCATCATTATCCATATCTCCGCCTAACTTTATGCTGCCGTAAGTTCTGGATAATCATAGAGAGGTTACCCCACACATATACTTCGTCAACTATAAGATGAGCATAACATACATATAATCCGTCCAGCTTATAATTCCCAGAATCAACCTTACCACACCGAACGCGTTGCAAGGATTTCATGGCCCATTCCTAAAGAATCGCCTCGCTTCGAGGTCTTTACCAGATTCACGGTGCCCTAAATATGCATACGTATCCCAGCCTTTATTCTCTACCAATCCATTTGTTCTAGACTTTACCGTTTACACATCAACCAAATTTAGAATATTTTTCAGACTCCCAGTCAACAACAATAACGCCACCAGAGGCACGGTCATAATGGTACATTCCTCCAGTGTACACAAGCAGTAACAAAACTAACAACTTAGCTGTGTTTGGTCTGGTCATGACTCCAGACCGAAGTAGCTTGAGTTAGCCTGGCGACCCCAAATGCAGCAGAGAAGGATTGCAGACCCTCCTGGCAAGCTCGCCATTTGTCGTATCGAGTGAGTGGTGGCAATTATTGCTGATGAACAAAAGGAGTCTGCTCATACTGAACGTTGATCATCAGGTTTATTCAGATCAGAAGCTTCAGCATGAGTGACAGGTGACATGACACCCGGAGAGCGACGCCTCAGAATGGCTGCTCGTTCTGCCCTCTCCTTCGTTTTCCCCCCTATTTATAACCAATGATGCTCCCTCTTCTGGCCAATCCCCAGTCTCCCCTGTCTACAACACACTTCCGGTCTGTTGTATGTGACGTTACACCTAAAACATTCCCTCTTGATACTAACATAAACAACATTCCATTTCTTCATGAAAAACATTTAACACCATCATAATCTTAATACACTACACCCTCACCCTCCGATCCAACAGGTCCCAGATGTGCCTCACTAAAGACTGTTGAAGAGCCTCTGTTGTCCTGCGCTTGATTTCTGCACCACATCTACGCTCAGCCCTTGACAGAATTACACACCACCATGGAATCAGCAGGAGCCGCCTCATCTGTCGAGGCAATCGAGGAGCGCCTTCGCGGACAGGATCAAAAGATCAGCTGAATTGGGAACTCTCTCGAGGGGGTGGTGGAGACCCTCCGTAGATGGGAGACCGGCGGGGCTCCCACGCATCCACCCATCGCACCATCGCCAACAGCCAGTCCGCCTGTTCAACTTCCGGAACCCAGTGGGATTCGGCTCTCGCTCCCGAGGGCGTATGATGGTACCGCTGCCGGGTGTCAGGGTTTCCTTCTACAAGTCGAACTTTACCTAGCCACAGTACACCCGGTGCCCTCGGGATACGAGAGCGTTTCCGCCCTCATCTCCTGTCTCACCGGCAAGGCGTTGGAATGGGCCAACGCCGAATGGAGGAGGATAGACGCCGCTACTATCACATATGCGGAATTCTCCCGCCGCTTCCGGACTGTGTTCGACCATCCACCTGAGGGGAAAGCGGCGGGGGAGCGTCTGTTCTACCTCCGGCAGGGGATGAGGAGTACCCAAGATTTTGCACTGGAGTTCCGGACTCTAGCGGCTGATGCAGGGTGGAATGAGCGGGCCCTCATAGACCACTTTCGCTGCAGCCTTAGGGAGGACGTCCGTAGAGAGTTGGCCTGCAGGGACACCACTCTCACCTTTGACCAACTGGTGGACATGGCAATTCGCCTAGACACCCTGCTGGCCACCCGCGGACGCCCTGGGGGAGGGTCGCCCATTCCACCCTCCAGCACCTCCGAGTCGAGTCCCATGGAGCTCGGGGGGGCTGGCGCTAGAGAACGGAGGATAGGGAGTTCGAGGGGGGCCGTCCCCTGCACCAACTGTGGCCGTGGAGGACACACTGCGGCCAGGTGCTGGGGAGGGTCTCCTGAGGGACGAGACAGCAGGCCACGCGCTGGGGAGTCCTTCCTGGTGAGTAGGCGCCCCACTTACCCAGAGCTCTCTGTCGTGCACATAACCATACCTGTTTGTTTTTTACAGGTTGCACCTCGTTCCCAGCTTCCCTGGTTGATTACTCATGATCCCACTATTTCGTGGCGAGAGAGGGCTCTTAAGGGGTGGTCTGCCCAGTGTGGGGGGCGATGTCTGGGTGTTTCCGTGGGGGCGACCTCGGTGGAGAGTCCAAACCAAGTGCCCGCATTGCACATTCCCCCCGAGTATGAGGATCTGGCGGTCGTGTTTAGCAAGGCGAGGGCGGCGCGATTGCCACCTCATAGACGGGGGGATTGTGCGATAGATCTCCAGGTAGGAGCTGCGCTCCCGTGGAGCTATGTGTATCCGTTGTCGCAAGAGGAGAAGAGAGCTATGGAGACATACATAGCTGAGTCTCTGAGACAGGGATACATACGGCCCTCCACTTCCCCTGCGTCCTCGAGCTTCTTTTTTGTGAAGAAGAAAGATGGATGTTTGCGCCCGTGTATTGATTACCGTGGTCTCAATCAGATTACTGTAAAATACAGTTATCCACTCCCTCTGATTGCGACTATGACGGAGTCATTACACAGGGCAAGGTTCTTCACAAAATTGGACCTCAGGAGCGCCTACAACTTGGTGCGCATTAGGGAGGGCGATGAATAGAAAACAGCATTTAGTACCACCTCGGGTCATTAAGAGTATCTCGTCATGCCATACGGTTTAATGAATGCTCCGTCATTCTTCCAATCCTTTGTAGATGAGATTTTCCGGGACATGCAGGGACAGGGGGTGGTCGTGTATATAGACGATATTCTGGTGTACAGTTCTACCCGAGCCGAGCATGTAGCCCTGGTGCGCCGAGTATTGAGGAGACTGTTGGAGCACGACCTGTATGTCAAGGCAGAGAAATGTCTGTTTTTCCAGGAGTCGGTCTCCTTTTTGGGTTATCAGTTGTCTGCGTCAGGGGTGAAGATGGAGGTTGACCGTGTGTCAGCCGTGCGTAATTGGCAAACCCCAACCACAGTTAAAGAGGTGCAGCAGTTCTTGGGCTTTGCGAATTACTACCGGAGGTTTATCCGGGGTTTTGGACAGGTGGCAGCTCCCATCACGTCCCTTCTGAAGGGGGGTCCGGTGCGCTTGCGGTGGTCAGTTGAAGCGGACAGGGCTTTTGGGAGACTGAAGGACCTGTTTACTTCGGCGCCGGTGCTGGCGCACCCGGATCCCGCTTTACCATTCCAAGTGGAGGTGGACGCGTCAGAAGCCGGTATCGGAGCCGTTCTCTCGCAACGGTCCGGCACGCCACCTAAACTCCGCCCCTGTGCCTTTTACTCGAAAAAGCTCAGTCCGGCGGAGCGAAATTATGACGTAGGGGACAGGGAGCTGTTAGCCGTGGTACAGGCCCTAAAGGTGTGGAGGCATTGGCTTGAGGGGGCTCAACACCCTTTTCTCATTTTGACTGACCACGGTAATCTGGAATACATTCGGGCAGCTAGGAGACTAAATCCTCGCCAGGCGCGGTGGACTATGTTTCTAGCCAGGTTCGTGTTTAAGATCACTTACATCCCTGGGCCCAGAACGGAAAGGCAGACGCCCTGTCTCGGCGGTATGACACAGAGGAGAGGTCCGTTGAGCCCACTCCCATACTACCGAAGTCTTGTCTGGTGGCACCGGTGGTGTGGGAGGTCGATACTGAAATCGAGCGGGCGTTACGTACCGACCCTAGCCCTCCACAGTGTCCTGTGGGCCGGACGTACGTTCCGCTCGAGGTTCGGGATCGACTCATTTATTGTGCTCACACGTCACCCTCCTCTGGACATCCAGGTATTGGCCGGACAGTGCACTGCCTTAGAACAAAGTACTGGTGGCCAACGTTAGCCAGGGATGTGAGGGTTTATGTCTCCTCCTGCTCGGTGTGTGCCCAGTGTAAGGCGCCCAGACACTTGCCCAGGGGAAAGTTACAACCCCTGCCCATTCCACAACGACCCTGGTCTCACCTCTCGGTGGATTTTGTTACAGACCTTCCCCCCTCACAGGGGAATACCACCATCCTGGTCGTTGTGGATCGGTTCTCGAAGGCCTGTCGTCTCCTTCCCATGCCGGGTCTCCCTACTGCCCTACAGACCGCTGAGGCACTATTCACCGACGTCTTCCGGCATTACGGGGTACCCGAGGATATAGTGTCTGATCGTGGCCCCCAATTTACCTCCAGAGTCTGGAGAGCTTTCATGGAGCGCTTGGGGGTTTCGGTTAGCCTTACCTCGGTGTACCACCCGGAGAGCAATGGGCAGGTCGAACGTGTGAACCAGGATGTGGGTAGGTTTCTGAGGTCATATTGCCAGGGCCGGCCGGAGGAGTGGGCGAGGTATGTTCCCTGGGCCGAGATGGCACAGAACTCTCTCCGCCACTCCTCCACCAAACTAACTCCGTTCCAGTGTGTTTTAGGATACCAGCCGGCTCTGGCACCTTGGCATCAGAGCCAGATCGAGGCCCCTGCGGTGGATGAGTGGGTGCGGCGCTCGGAGGAGACGTGGAACGCTGCTCACGTCCATCTGCAGCGGGCCATCCGTCAACAGAAGACGAGCGCCGATCTCCACCGCAGTGAAGGACCGGTGTACGCACCGGGAGATCGGGTCTGGCTCTCGACCAGAAACCTGCCCCTCCGCCTGCCTTGCCGGAAGCTGGGTCGGCGGTTTGTGGGGCCTTTTAAAGTCCTGAGGAGGTTGAACGAGGTGTGTTACAGGTTACAATTGCCTATTGATTACAATAATATTAACCCCTCGTTCCATGTGTCTCTCCTCAGGCCGGTGGTAGCTGGTCCACTCCAGGACTTTGAGATAGAGGAGACTCCTCCGCCCCCGCTGGACATCGAGGGGGCTCCGGCGTACACTGTTCGGTCCATCCTGGATTCGAGACGCCGGATGGGGGGGCTCCAATATCTCGTGGAGTGGGAGCGGTACGGCCCGGAGGAGCGGTGCTGGGTGCCGAGGAGGGACATCTTAGATCCGTCTCTTCTGACCGAGTTCCGTCGTGGTCATCCTACGCGCCCTGCTCCGCGTCCGCCTGGTCGTCCTCGAGGCCGGGGTCGGCGCACGGCTGGAGCCGCGCGTCAAAGGGGGGTACTGTCACGGTTTCGGCCGAGGCTGCTTCTCCTCCTTGTTCGGGCAGGCTTCGGCGGTCGTCGTCTCCGGAGTACTAGCTGCCACCGTTCTATGTTTCGATGTTCGTTTGGTTTGGTCTGTTTGTACACCTGTTCTTTGTTAGTGTTGATTATGTGCCCTATAAGTTCTCTTAGGTTTTGTCATGTGTTGTGTGTAATTGTTTCGTGTCAGCTTGGCGTCAGTTTGTTCTCTCTCGTTCTGTTTTGTTTGGAGAGAGTTTCCGCACTGTGTGCGCAGTTTGGGTTACGCACTGTTTCCTGTGTGCGTAATTGTTTCGCTTGCCCTCCGGCTGGGATTTTGCCGTGAGTCTTTTTGTATTGTTTATCCTCACTAAAGACTGTTGAAGAGCCTCTGTTGTCCTGCGCTTGATTTCTGCACCACATCTATGCTCAGCCCTTGACAACACTGACATTCCTGTCTTGCAGGAAATAATGCACAGAACGAGCAGTATGGCTGGTGGCATTCTCATGCTGGAGGGTCATGTCAGGATGAGCCTGCGGGAAGGGTACCACATGAGGGAGGAGGATGTCTTCCCTGTAACACACAGCGTTGAGATTGCCTGCAATGACAACAAGCTCAGTCCGATGATGCTGTGACACACTGCCCCAGACCATGACTGACCCTCCACCTCTAAATCGATCCTGCTCCAGAGTACAGGCCTCGGTGTAACGCTCATTCCTTCGACGATAAACGCAAATCCGACCATCACCCCTGGCGAGACAAAACTGCGACTCGTCAGTGAAGAGCACTTTTTGCCAGTCCTGTCTGGTCCAGCGATGGTGGGTTTGTGCCCATAGGCGACGTTGTTGCCGGTGATGTCTGGTGAGGACCTGCCTTACAACAGGTCTACAAGCCCTCAGTCCAGACTCTCTCAGCCTATTGCGGACAGTCTGAGCACTGATGGAGGGATTGTGCGTTCCTGGTGTAACTTGGGCAGTTGATGTTGCCATCTTGTATCTGTCCCGCAGGTGTGATGTTTGGCTGTACCGATCCTGTGCAGGTATTGGTCACGTGGTCTGCACTGCGAGGACGATCAGCTGTCCGTTTTGTCTCCCTGTAGCGCTGTAGTCTCACAGTACGGACATTGCAATTTATTGCCCTGGCCACATCTGCAGTATTCATGCCTCCTTGCATCATGCCTAAGGCAAGTTCACGCAGATGAGCAGGGACCCTGGGCATCTTTCTTTTGGTGTTTTTCAGAGTCAGTAGAAAGGCCTCTTTAGTGTCCTAAGTTTTCATAACTGTGACCTTAATTGCCTACCGTCTTTAAGCCGTTAGTGTCGTTTAACGACCGTTCCACAGGTGCATGTTCACTAATGGTTTATGGTTCATTGAACAAGCAAGGGAAACAGTGTTTAAACTCTTTATAGTGAAGATCTGTGAAGTTATTTGGATTTTTACGAATTATCTTTGAAAGGCAGGGTCCTGAAAAAGGGACGTTTCTTTTTTTGCTGAGTTTATTTACTTTTCCTGTATTCAGTACTAATTTCAGGTGAATATATATGTTTTTTATACAATGAAGGCAGACTGCAGTTCAGATAGACATTGGTCAACCATGGGGGCAATAGCATACACAAAAGTATCATCAGCATACAAGTGCAGGTTAGAATTTTTTACAGACAAGTCGATATTGTTAATGTAAACACTAAAAAGTACAGGACACAGAAACGACCCCTACGGGACACCATTCATAATATCCAGGAAACCTGATTTACCAACATCAGTAGATATACTGTACATGCAGCCTGGTTAGTTACATGCAGCCTTGTCTAGGCCAATTGAGAAAAGCCTCTGAATTAGCAGTGAGTGAACAATTATTGATGGATCCATCCAGTTGTGGTAAAAAAAAAGGTGCATGCATAGTGGTGGGCTTTGCAACGTGATGGGACATGCCTCGCAAAGTTTAGAACAGCCTAGTAACGGGCGCTGCCAAGCATCCATCATTATAAGCATCAAATCTCATGAACGCACATTGCTTACGTCGGACTTCGCTACGACTAGTCTTATTTTTGGTCGGTGCTACAGGTTTATATTCTGATTCCAAAGTCGGACGTAGTTACGCCTGACCTTTAAGACCAACTTTTTTTTTCTGCCCTCAAACCAACTGCCTGCTAATTATCCATAGGCTATGTTTCAACTTGTCAATTTCAAATTATTTTCTAACAGTTTGAATTGAGGTGTGTTCCGCCTCCTCATTCATTCACATAAGAAGTAGTCAATTTCACTGTTGCGGACAATTTATGTTTGAGGCTTTACTGAGCCGGACAAACGACAGCCCAAGCACTTCCCCAGTGTTTACCCAGATCAAGTATGCAGACATTTGCGCATATCTAGTCAGAACAGGCCAAATTTTTCCCCCTGGCACATTTTCTGGCGCCCGCTTTGCCTTCATTGTTATTTTCCTTACTAATAATAACTTTGGACATGTGTGCGTTCCTAAGAAGTAAGTGCCTTATTTTATGTATATCGTGTTGTCGTTTCTACTGTAGCATACCGTATGTATGTATGTATGTATGTATGTATGTATGTATGTATGTATGTATGTATGTATGTATGTATGTATGTATGGAGCATAATGTATTTACTGTTTTATTCACATTTTCAAGTACTGGTGACAAATCATGCATTCTGATTCTTGCATAGATTTTAATGGACACATGATGTGTGTACATTTATTTTTTGAAGGTTGTACTGATTATGATGAGCTAATGCTAAGCTTTTTTCCAGCTATGTGTGGCGCCATGTTTGTTGACATCAAACAATGCATTCTGGTTGTAACGTAAGCGTCTTTCAGACCAAAGATTTGCTTTGTGATTTGTCAAAAACTGTCAACTACTTGTCAAGTCATGTGCTCTGGTTCTTGTATATGCTGTAATGAGTACATCGAAGATTTGTAATATGCTGAAAAGTGGCGTAACTAAGTTAATATTTTTCAGACAATGGGCGCAGCCATCTTTAACTTTGTTTATTTGCGTCTTGTTATGATGAATTTCTCGGGAATCAAGTAATTCAGGATGCAAGAATATACTTAAACAATTATATGGAGAGTTCATACAAATATTGAATAGACACGGTACCGGGTTCGTCTAACAAATGGCACATGCTCTGCCTCTTGTCATCCGAACTACTAGACAAAAAAAACCTCTCAGTATATATACTTCATGTTACACGTTTCTTTAATAACATCTGGTAACCATCAGTTGGCACTCACTTCTTTGATGGTATTACCCTGTACCCAAGTCAGTATATTCTATCTATCAATCATTCTAAGATAAACCACCAGTAAGCTCCCTTGACATAATGGAATCCTTGGTATTCAGACTGTGCAGCACCAAGAATCACTTATCTAATACAGTGAGGGAAAAGGGTATTTGATCCCCTGCTGATTTTGTATGTTTGCCCACTGAAAAATAAATGATCAGTCTATAATTTTAATGGTAGGTTTATTTGAACAGTGAGAGACAGAATAACAACAACAAAATCCAGAAAGACGGATGTCAAAAATGTTATAAATTGATTTGCATTTTAATGAGGGAAATAAGTATTTGACCCCCTCTCAATCAGAAAGATTTCTGGCTCCCAGGTGTCTTTTATACAGGTAACAAGCTGAGATTAGGAGCACACTCTTAAAGGGAGTGCTCTTAATCTCAGCTTGTTACCTGTATAAAAGACACCTGTCCACAGAAGCAATCAATCAATCAGATTCCAAATTCTCCACCATGGCCAAGACCAAAGAGCTCTCCAAGGATGTCAGGGACAAAATTGTAGACCTACACAAGGCTGGAATGGGCTACAAGACCATCGCCAAGCAGCTTGGTGAGAAGGTGACAACAGTTGGTGCAATTATTCGCAAATGGAAGAAACACAAAACAACTGTCAATCTCCCTTGGCCTGGGGCTCCATGCAAGATCTCACCTCGTGGAGTTGCAATGATCATGAGAACGGTGAGGAATCAGCCCAGAACTATAGGGAGGATCTTGTCAATGATTTCAAGGCAGCTGGGACCATAGTCAACAAGAAAACAATTGGTAACACACTATGCCGTGAAGGACTGAAATCCTGCAGCGCCAACAAGGTCCCCCTGCTCAAGAAAGCACATAAACAGGCCCATCTGAAGTTTGCCAATGAACATCTGAATGATTCAGAGGAGAACTGGGTGAAAGTGTTGTGGTCAGATGAGACCAAAATGGAGCTCTTTGGCATCAACTCAACTCGCCGTGTTTGGAGGAGGAGGAATGCTGCCTATGACCCCAAAACACCATCCCCACCGTCAAACATGGAGGTGGAAACATTATGCTTTGGGGGTGTTTTTCTGCTAAGTGGACAGGACAACTTCACCGCATCAAAGGGACGATGGATGGGGCCATGTACCATCAAATCTTGGGTGAGAACCTCCTTCCCTCAGCCAGGGCATTGAAAATGGGTCGTGGATGGGTATTCCAGCATGACAATGACCCAAAACACACGGCCAAGGCAACAAAGGAGTGGCTCAAAAAGAAGCACATGAATGTCCTGGAGTGGCCTAGCTAGTCTCCAGACCTTAATCCCATAGAAAATCTGTGGAGGGAGCTGAAGGTTCGAGTTGCCAAACGTCAGGGTCGAAACCTTAATGACTTGGAGAAGATATGCAAAGGGAAGTGGGACAAAATCCCTCCTGAGATGTGTGCAAACCTGGTGACCAACTACAAGAAACGTCTGACCTCTGTGATTGCCAACAAGGGTTTTGCCACCAAGTACTAAGTCATGTTTTGCAGAGGGGTCAAATACTTGTTTCCCTCATTAAAATGCAAATCAATTTATAACATTTTTGACATGCATTTTTCTGGATTTTGTTGTTGTTATTCTGTCTCTCACTGTTCAAATAAACCTACCATTAAAATTATAGACTGATCATGTCTTTGTCAGTGGGCAAACGTACAAATTCAGCAGGGGATCAAATAATTTTTCCCTCACTATATATATATATATATATATATATATATATATATATACAGTTGAAGTCGTAAGTTTACATACACTTAGGTTGGAGTCATTAAAACTCGTTTTTCAACCACTCCACAAATGTCTTGTTAACATACTATAGTTTTGGCAAGTCGGTTAGGACATCTACTTTGTGCATGACATAAGTAATTTTTCCAACAATTGTTTACAGACAGAATATTTCACTTATAATTCACTGTATCACAATTCCAGTGGGTCAGAAGTTTACATAAACTAAGTTGACTGTGCCTTTAAACACCTTTGAAAATTCCAGAAAATGATGTCATGGCTTTATCTCAAGACATCAGTCAGGAATTTAAAGCTTGGTCGCAAATGGGTCTTCCAAATGGACAATGACTCCAAGCATACTTCCAAAGTTGTGGCAAAATGGCTTAAGGACAACAAAGTCAAGGTATTGGAGTGGCCATCACAAAGCCCTGACCTCAATCCTATAGAAAATATGTGGGCAGAACTGAAAAAGCATGTGCGAGCAAGGAGGCCTACAAACCTGACTCAGTTACACCAGCTCTGTCAGGAGGAATGGGCCAAAATTCACCCAATTTATTGTGGGAAGCTTGTGGAAGGCTACCCGAAATGTTTGACCCAAGTTAAACAATTTAAAGGCAACGCTACCAAATACTAATTGAATGTATGTATACTTCTGACCCACTGGGATAGTAATGAAATAAATAAAAGCTGAAATAAATCATTCTCTCTGCTATTATTCTGACATTTCACATTCTTAAAATAAAGTTGTGATCCTAACTGACCTAAGACAGGGAATTTTTACTAGGATTAAATGTCAGAAATTGTGAAAATCTGAGTTTAAATGTATTTGGCTAAGGTGTATGTAAACGTCCGACTTCAACTGTGTATATATATATATATATAATATTTATTTTATATTTGAGATTCTTCAAATAGCCACCCTTTGCCTTTATGACAGCTTTGCACACTCTTGGCATTCTCTCAACCATTTTCACCCGGAATGCTTTTCCAACAGTATTGAAGGAGTTCCCACATATGCTGAGCACTTGTTGGCTGCTTTTCCTTCACTCTGCAGTCCGACTCATCCCAAACCATCTCAATTGGGTTGAGGTCAGGGGATTGTGGAGGCCAGGTCATCTGATGCAGCACTCCATCACTCTCCTTCTTATAATAATAATAATAATATGCCATTTAGCAGACGCTTTTATCCAAAGCGACTTACAGTCAAATAGCCCTTACACAGCCTGGAGGTGTGTTGGGTCATTGTCCTGTTGAAAAACAAATGATAGTCCCACTAAACCCAAACCATATGTGATGCCGTATCACTGCAGAATGCTGTGGTAGCCATGCTGGTTAAGTGTGCCTTGAATTCTAAATAAATCACAGACAGTGTCACCAGCAAAGCACCCCCACACCATAACACCTCCTCCTCCATGCTTTATGGTGGGAACTACACATGCAGAGATCATCCTTTCACCCACACCGCGTCTCACAAAGACACTGCGGTTTGAACCAAAAATCTCAAATTTGGACTCCAGACCAAAGGAAAAATATCCACCGGTCTAACGTCCATTGCTCGTGTTTCTTGGCCCAAGGAAGTCTCTTCATCTTACTTCTGTCCTTTAGTAGTGTTTTTTTTGCAGCAATTCGACCATGAAGGCCTGATTCACACAGTCTCCTCTGAACAGTTGATGTTGAGATATGTCTGTTACTTTAACTCTGTGAAGCATTTATTTGGGCTGCAATTTCTGAGGCTGGTAACCCTAATGAACTTATCCTCTGCAGCAGAGGTAAGTCTGGGTCTTCCATTCCTGTGGCGGTCCTCATGAGAGCCAGTTTCATCATAGCGCTTGATGTTTTTTGCGACTGCACTTGAAGAAACTTTCAAAGTTCTTGAAATATTCCATATTGACTGACATGTCTTAAAGTAATGATGGACTGTTGTTTCTCTTTGCTTATTTGAGCTGTTATGCCATAATATGGACTTTGTCTTTTACCAAATAGGGCTATCTTCTGTATACCCCCCTACCTTGTCACAACACAATTGATTGGCTGAAACGTATTAAGTTAACTTTCAAGAAGGCACACCTGTTAATTGAAATGCATTCCAGGCGACTGTCTCATGAAGCTGGTTGAGAGAATGCCAAGAGTGTGCAAAGCTGTCATCAAGGCAAAGGGTGGCTATTTGAAGAATCTCAAATATAAAATATATTTTGATTTGTTTAACATTTTTTTGGTTACTACATGATTCCATATGTGTTGTTTCATAGTTTTGATGTCTTCACCATTATTCTACAATGTCAAAAATTGTAAAAAGAAAAACCCTTGAATGAGCAGGTGTATACTGTCTGTAGCTAAGAAAGTAATACTAAGTGTATGTTGTGTAGTAAGCTGTTAGTAGCCCATGTACGTCTCCCTAATAATTTGGTCAATTTTCCCCTCATAATTTCACCTACTGTTCTGACTTGGTGGTGCATATGTAGCCTATAGCCTGTTTTAGAGAAATGTAATCATTGAATATTGTAAGAGCTTTCGTTGTCTGCCTATATGCCCCCTTTATTTATCCTACGGTTCTGACTTGGTGTACAGGGACAATACTGTAAGAACTGCCCATGTTCTGAATTATGTCGCTGTACATTTCAAAAGTGCTGAACAAATTTCTCGCTCATTAACGTCTTATCCGTTCGTCGTCCCCTTATGCCATAGTTTGTACATCTCAATTGTCAGTAGAAACCACATTTGTTTAAGCAAGTCAGCCATATCAGCCAAGTTTTTTTAAAAGGCAGTAAATTAGGCTGAATGAACTGTTTCGCTGCCAGACAAGGCTCCGCTGATAGCCATGTGTAGCAGTGGCAAGGTGTTGGGACTGCTGTTGGGACTCTGCTGTTGGGACAGCTTTATGTAGGCCCACACCGTTTGTTACCGTTATAGTGCAATTCATGTATTGTTTAGTGTTGTGTTGTTTAGTGGCTTTGCTGGCATGACGTTAAACTCCAAAAGGTATCTGCATTGTAATACCATATGGCAACGTTGTACAATTTCTAAATTTTCTGTGATGTGTTCTGTCGGTTCCCTTGCTAACCTTGCTAACGTTTGCTAAACCAAATCTAGTTTGACACTATAGCTAGCTGAAATAGTTTCAACCTTGTTCAATTGTTTTGTAACAGCCAATGTACGTAAGAATGTATTTCACATAGCAGGATATCTAACACCTAGCTAACCTCATTCATTGTATGTGCAGGTTGCGTTGGACAATGTCGATGGCAGTCTGACTAGCAGGGCAAGAGGCAGGGCTAGAGGGAGAGCCAGGGGCAGAGTACAGACAGGCAGAGGCAGGGCTAGAGGGAGAGCCAGGGGCAGAGGACAAACAGGCAGAGGCAGGGCTAGAGGGAGAGCCAGGGGCAGAGGACAAACAGGCAGAGGCAGGGCTAGAGGGAGAGCCAGGGGCAGAGGACAGACAGGCAGAGGCAGGGCTAGAGGGAGAGCCAGGGGCAGAGGACAAACAGGCAGAGGTAGGGCTAGAGGGAGAGCCAGGGGCAGAGGACAAACAGGCAGAGGCAGGGCTAGAGGGAGAGCCAGGGGCAGAGGACAGACAGGCAGAGGCAGGGCTAGAGGGAGAGCCAGGGGCAGAGGACAGACAGGCAGAGGCAGGCAGCAGAGAGACAGAAATTAGGATAAGGAGAGGATTTTTTCTCTCTGACGTGATGGCTGCCACACAGGTTTGTATTATGTTGAAAATGCCTATAGATTTAACAAAAATAAAGTATTTGTTCTTGAATAGTTACATTTACATCATTTAGCAGACGCTCTTATCCAGAGCGACTTACAAATTGGGGCATTCAACTTATGATAGCCAGTGGGACAACCACTTTTTATTTATTTATTTTTTATTTATTTGGGGGGTGGGGGGGTAGGTAGAAGGATTACTTTATACTATTCCAGGTATTCCTTAAAGAGGTAGGGTTTCAAGTGTTTCCGGAAGGTGGTCAGTGACTCCGCTGTCCTGGCGTCGTGGGGGAGCTTGTTCCACCATTGGGGTGCGAGAGGAGCAGCGAATAGCTTTGACTGGGCTGAGCGGGAACTGTGTTTCCGTAGAGGTAGGGGAGCTAGCAGGCCAGAGGTGGATGAACGTAGTGCCCTCGTTTGGGTGTAGGGTCATATATGAACAGAATAATTGGTGTCTGAATACATTTTGGTTTTTGGTATTTCTCCACACATACTAAATTCAATAGAAATATGATCTAGTTTGATCAATTTGCAATAGAAAGTAGTGTTTGAATTGGCTTTGAATGAATCGTAGACCTTACATTTACATTTACATTTATGTCATTTAGCAGACGCTCTTATCCAGAGCGACTTACAAATTGGTGCATTCACCCTATAGCCAGTGGGATAACCACTTTACAATGTTTTTATTTTATTTTTTATTTTATTTTTTTTTGGGGGGGGGGGGGGGTAGAAGGATTACTTTATCCTATCCCAGGTATTCCTTAAAGAGGTGGGGTTTCAAATGTCTCCGGAAGGTGGTGAGTGACTCCGCTGTCCTGGCGTCGTGAGGGAGCTTGTTCCACCATTGGGGTGCCAGAGCAGCGAACAGTTTTGACTGGGCTGAGCGGGAACTATGCTTCCGCAGAGGAAGGGGAGCCAGCAGGCCAGAGGACCTTGACCATACATATGAGAAATACCTTTCTGCCTTTCTGATAATAGGCTATGTGTGCATCTGTTCATTCAGGAATTCCTCATCAGGGATCTGGATGATGCAGACAACAGGGAGGTGGTGAGGCTCATGTTTCAGCGAGAGCTGGGGTTGGTTTTTGATGTTCTAGAGATTTACCAACGGCGGATTGGTGAGCCACCAACCTTGGTGCACCTGTGGCAACTACAGGGTGATGCCTACAGACAGAGAGAGGAAGTGTTGCGGTCACGGACCAGACCTCTGTGTAAGCCTGCTGCCACATTTCGCCCATTACTGCCTAGACAACGGATATTTACGTTTGCATAGGCGGTATAGGGTTGACGTGTTGGCAGTGGCTGATGCAGCAGAGACTGGATATGACGCCCGGGAGTACTGGCATGCTGCCTACACACAGTTTGTGATGTGGCAGCATGGTGCAGGAAGCCGAGTTGTCATCCCCAGTTGCTGTGTTTGGAGAATCAGGGACACATTCCCTGATCCCCATTCACAGTACACTGGATTCCACCCTGGGCGCTAGCATTCTCAAAGCGTGTGGCAGTATGACATACTATTGTTATGCCCAAAGAGGGTCCATTGCCAGACACTTAATGGCGTAACATTGGTATGTCATCATGTCACTTGCTGTGAACAGAACACAACCTTTCCCTCAGTTTGCATTCTCCACACACAAACACCTGCCAGGTGCATCTTCAGCACATCAAAAACCTTCTTACTGGGCACACCATGTCATATCAGACTCTAAAGGTTGTTAGTTTATTTCTCACCCAAAAGTGTCATCACTGCAATTTCTCCAGACACAAAGTTTAAATGGGAAAATGTCAGATTTGATTTATACATCTGGAAGTGTGCCTGTTCTCCACTCATTACCTGTATTAACTGCACTTGTTTGAACTCGTTACCTGTATAAAAGGCACCTGTCCACACACTCAATCAAACAGACTCCAACCTCTCCACAATGGCCAAGACCAGAGACCTGTGTAAGGACATCAGGGATAAAATTATAGACCTGCACAAGGCTGGGATGGGCTACAGGACAATAGGCAAGCAGCTTGGTGAGAAGGCAACAACTGTTGGCGCAATTATTAGAAAATGGAAGAAGTTCAAGAAGACTGTCAATCACCCTCGGTCTGGGGCTCCATGCAAGATCTTACCTTGTGGGGCATCAATGATCATGAGGAAGGTGAGGGATCAGCCCAGAACTACATGGCAGGACCTGGTCAATGACCTGAAGAGAGCTGGGACCACAGTCTCAAAGAAAACCATTAGTAACACACTACGCCGTCATGGATTAAAATCCTGCAGCGCACGCAAGGTCCCCCTGCTCAAGCCAGCACATGTCCAGGCCCGTCTGAAGTTTGCCAATGACCATCTGGATGATCCAGAGGAGGAATGGGAGAAGGTCATGTGGTCTGATGAGACATAAATAGAGCTTTTTGGTCTAAACTCCACTCGCCGTGTTTGGAGGAAGAAGAAGGATGTGTACAACCCAAAGAACACCATCCCAACCGTGAAGCATGGAGGTGGAAACATCATTCTTTGGGGATGCTTTTCTGCAAAGGGGACAGGACGACTGCACCGTATTGAGGGGAGGATGGATGGGGCCATGTATCGCGAGATCTTGGCCAACAACCTCCTTCCCTCAGTAAGAGCATTGAAGATGGGTCGTGGCTGGATCATCCAGCATGACAACGACCCGAAACACACAGCCAGGGCAACTAAGGAGTGGCTCCATAAGAAGCATCTCAAGGTCCTGGAGTGGCCTAGCCAGTCTCCAGACCTGAACCCTATAGAAAATATTTGGAGGGAGCTGAAAGTCCGTATTGCCCAGCGACAGCCCCGAAACCTGAAGGATCTGGAGAAGGTCTGTATGGAGGAGTGGGCCAAAATCCCTGCTGCAGTGTGTGCAAACCTGGTCAAGACCTACAGAAATCTCTGTAATTGCAAACAAAGGTTTCTGTACCAAATATTAAGTTCTGCTTTTCTGATGTATCAAATACTTATGTCATGCAATAAAATGCAAATTAATTACTTAAAAATCATACAATGTGATTTTCTGGATTTTTGTTTTAGATTCCGTCTCTCAAAGTTGAAGTGTACCTATGATAAAAATTACAGACCTCTACATGCTTTGTAAGTAGGGAAACCTGCAAAATCGGCAGTGTATCAAATACTTGTTCTCCCCACTGTATATATATATATATATATTTTTATTTATTATGCATATCCTATTTTCCATCATTATCAATTAATATGCGTAATAATGTCGGCAGTTCACGCGTAGGATTCCAACATATAACCCGGATTGCCATTGTATTACACTTAATTCATTGACAAGCAATTATTATCCTAGCAAATAATCCCCGCGGTCCATCCCATACCCTCCCCCCCAACATCCCCACCCCCCCACAACAGATGCCAGACAAGCACACACACACATACTCACATACTCCAACACACTCAACCCCCCTCCTCCACAATCCACCATAAAATCAGATACTCAACAGCTGTTATATCCCAGAGCCCACCTCGAGAAATAACTTGATTTACGAGTGCACATACAGCTAAAGCTGATTGAGAAAGCATGCAGATTGAGCAGAAATTGATAACAATGTGAGATTTTATTAATCTACTTAATCTATGTCAAGTCCTAGGTGATGGAGATCAGATCCACCCTCTTCACCTGAGACACAAACACTCTGATCCCCTGTTGTAACCATTTTCCCAAGCATCTCCATGCGGTCAGACCTTTGATTATTTTGTGCCACCTGGGCCACAATGATAAACCCCCTCTCTGATTGTCCGAGTGTGACCCCCTCCCCATGGGTTACTGCAGCCAGTGTTGCCAGCACTGCCACTACCTGGGTGGGCGTACCCCACCGGAATCCCCACCGGCTAGGTAAAAAGGTCGTAAAGGTTCTTATTAGCAGCTTTGAGTATTTCCTTGTATATTATGCTCTCCCATCAGGGGGCTCTGGCTTTGTAGGACCAACCCTGCCAGGCAGGCTCAGAATCTTGAGGGGGCGGTGCTGCTCAAGTAGGTCTCTGACCGCATTTATTTATCTGTTTAGGCTGCATATTCACAGCAGGTCCATAAAAGAGATGGGAACTTCTCTTTGGTGTATGGGTCGCTCAGTTGGGTGTCCAGGTTATAGGGTTAGGGATCTTTCCATCATGATAGGACAATGAAAAATTAGATTAGATGTATACTATATTTAAAAATGTATATCCCTCATCTACACAAAATTGAAAGCTCTCTCTCTCACTACCCCTGCTCATAGACCCCCGGTCGGCTCTGGGATATGCAACCATTTCCCCTCTCACTCACTTAACGCCGCACCTTTTCAAACACAAAAATGCACACCACATGGTTGACTGCGGAAGAAATGGGCCGAGCATGCAAACGCACCCGCATCCACATCTGCCGCAAGGGGGAAAGGACGCCAGAGAGAACACAGGACCAAGCACAACAACCATCCGCCAAAACAACAACCTCCCGCCAAAAAAGCCATGTTCTAATTATTTGTATTATAAGATGTATTATTCTGCTTGTTATATCCTTTTATCCTTTTATAAAATACTATACTTACTATAAATGTTATTTAATATTACAATCCCTATCATTGCTAGTGTCACGGTTTCGGCCGAGGCTGCTCCTTCTCCTTGTTCGGGCAGGCTTCGGCGGTCGTCGTCTCCGGAGTACTAGCTGCCACCGTTCTATGTTTCGATGTTTGATTGGTTTTGTCTGTTTTGTTACACCTGTTCCTGTGTAGGTTTGTGTTTTGCACCTTTGGACGTCACGTATCGATTTTGTTATTTTGTTCGTGTAATCATAAATAAAAGCATGTTCGCAAATAACGCTGCGCATTGGTCCTCTGTTCCCGACGATCGTGACAGCTAGTATCAGGTGCTCCAATATTTGACTCCTCTATTACAACTTTTAGAATAGCCATGGAGTAGTCTTTGTGTCTCTGAACATTTGGTTGTCAATATATAATTTATCCACCACTAGTGCAACACGTTTCCCTTTTAATCTGTTTTCCTTGAAGATTGGATACAGAACTTTGCGCCTTTCTACAATCTCCCTCGGGAACTGATCATTCATGCCTATTTTCGTGCCAGCAAGTCTTTTTCCTAGGCTTTTCAACATAGCTTTATCCTTAAAAAAAGCAAATTTAGCAACGATTGGGTGCTCATATTTCTGTCCTCTTTTTCCGAAACGATGTACACGTTCGAGTTGGATTTTATCGACAGCCTCGAGTGGGATTTGTAGCGCTGTATGCAGGATGTCCTTCATAATATTCTCTGTTATTTCTCCCTCCTTTTCCTGAATACCCGTAAGTACTAGATTTTCCCTCATCGATCTAGTTTGGATGTCTAGTAAGGCTTCTCTCAGAAGATTGTTCTCCTTTTTTAGTTCCCTAACGTCCGTTTCCATTTTAGAGACTGTCACTTTTAATTCGTTGGTTTCTTTCTCCATTACCAAAGCTTTTTCGTCACTCATTTGAAGACTCGCTTTCAACTCTTTTACGTCTTTACTGACCAATTCTAATATGCCCAATTTGTCATTTATCGACTTCAACAGGTCGCTTTCCACACTTACCATATCCAGTGGTGAAAAGCATATATCATCTGTATCAGTCGATGAGTCGCGTTTCCTTTTGGGGATCGGCTCTCCACGCTTGTCTTCAGTCATGTTTTGGTGTTGGGTGTTGTTGTAATATTTGTCGATATATTTCTCTAGCCTTATGGTCTGTTTTGTGTTATTATCCAGATTGAATTATATTAACTGCGAATATATGAAATGCTAATATTTAGTCTAACTTACTGATTTTGAATATTATGTTTTTATCTTGAGGTGTTTTGTACCGATTTCAATTCAATACGCCATCTTGTTTTTGTCTGTCTGTTTCCTAACAGAAGCATGTTTGTGTGTGAGTGACGATATACACTGATTCAGCATATGCACATAGTGTATGTCATTTGTTTGGGACAGTATGGAAAGGTTGAGGGTTTAAGAAAACGGATGGTTCTCCGATACAACATCATGCGCAAATAATGAAACTGTTGCATGCTATGATGAAGCCTAAAGAGATAGCGATAGCTAAGTGTGCAGCTCATAAAACAGATGTGTCAAAAGTCACACAAGGAAACAAAGCTGCTGATGAAGCTGCAAAAGCCGTCACAGGAGCGGACAAATTGGGAAAAGTTTTTCTGGTCACTCATGGAGTGGACTTGGAAGAAAAAATTACGCTTAAGGATGTGATTTTGATGCAGGAAGCTGCTTCTATGATCGACAAACAGTTATGGCTAGACCGAGGGGCTGTCAAAGATGCTACTGGTCTTTGGAGAAACCATGAGGGGTTGATAGTAGCGCCTCTAGACCTATTAGGTCTGATGATTCAGGAAGCACATGGGTTAGCTCATGTTGCGAGGGGGGGTTAGGAGAAAGATCACAAAGGAGTATGGTTTTTGGGCACCATATTTGCTTGAACAGGTTGACTATGTCATAGGCAGGTGCACAATCTGTCTGAAAAATAATGTTCGCAGGGGTGTGACTGTTCTTCCTGGTTACATTCCTACACCGAGAGGTCCTATGCGTGAGTTGGTTATCGACTTTGTTGATATGATAAAACCAGTTGATGGGAAAAGATACATGTTGGTGGTTGTAGATAGATTTTCACGATGGCAGGAGGCCTGTCCAACAAAGCGAAAAGATGCTCAATCGGTTGCCAAGTTATTGTGTAAAGAAGTCATAAGCAGGTGGGGATTACCCGATCGAATATCCTCAGTTAATGGGAAGGAATTTGTGGATAAATCAGTGAAATTGATGTTGCAAAAATTGGGAATTAAGCAACGTCTTGGAGAAGTTTATCAGCCACAAAGTCAAGGGATTTGTGAAAAAATGAACGGTGTCTTGAAAAATCGCATTGTCAAAATTTGTCAGCATACGGGTCTAAACTGGATAGCGGCGCTTCCTTTAGTATTAATGGTGTGTCGCTCAAGTGAGTTGCGTGATCTACGTATGACACCCCATGAACTGGTAACAGGAAGAAGGATGCCTACGCCTTGTTTGCGAACAAGCGGAAAGGGTCCAAGTTTGGCTCTTTTGGAAGATGAAAATGAGAGCGTATGTTACATATATGGCCAATTTTCATAAAAAGTTGTCCACATATGTTTCTGACAGGCAAAGAGAAGAAGAGGTGCAGGAGAAGCTTGATGAGAAAAAAAGGAGTACAGTGCAACCTGGGGACAAGGTGTTCGTGAAGGTATTTAGAAGGAAGTGGTATAACGAACGTCGTGAAGGACCATTTGAAGTTGTTCGTAGTACTGGAACAGCTGTCCAGGTTAAAGGGTCTCCAACGTGGTATCATTTGTCACATTGTGTTAAAGCGCCTGGAGAAGAGGTGCCACGCGCAGAGAGAGAGGATGTTGAAGGCTCAAGAGAGCAGGATGGAGATAGGGGAGAACAGGCAGAAGGAGAGATGCATGACAATATCCAGAGTGAAAACCCAGAAGGAGAGATTGTCCATGTTGTGGACAACGTTGATGATAATGTTTACACTTCTGATGATGCCAGAGATGACTCTGCAATGGATGGAAAGGAAAGGAGATTTGGGGAAATTGATTTTCAATACGTCCCAGAGACAACAGGGAATATTTCAGTGGAATGTGTAGCAGCGGAGATCACCAAGAGCAACTCTGTTACAGGAGAAGCTGGTGATTCGGTTAGACAAAGTAGGCCCAGACCAGTTAGGAGAAAAGTCAGACCAAAACGTTATGAAAACTAGGGTTGAAGTAACTCTAGGACAGTCAACTCAGCTTCCATGTAAGTGCATGAGAGAGAACAGTGGTGAAGGGAAATTTAGAGTTCAGGAGCAGTATATTACAGTAGCCACTCCAACAGTAAATAATACACAGAGGAGATCTGTAACTTTCCCACTGGAAATAATTAAGAGTGTTAATACATCAACTAAAGCAACTATTTTAACAGTAACTTTGAAAGAGATGAATGTTACGACGGCAATAACAAATTTAGGTAATGTGACACAGACACCAACAACAACTTCTGAAACTAAAGGATGTAGTAAGAGTGACTCAGGAGTTTAGGATAAGGATGGAGAGTGCTGTGAATGGTAGTAAGGATAGTGCTGAAATAGGAGAGCAGATGGTAGTAGAGAATGATGTAGATTAATCTGAAATAGTGAAGAATACTATCATGGAGGTACAGGATGAGTTCTTTGATTTTGATGGAAGACAAGAAGATATATCTGATCAATACCGCTCGTTAGGGAAGAGAGAAACTAAATGGAAGGCATATGGATTTGATTCTTCTGTTTTGCAAATTAAAGATGGATGGGCAGGTAGGAATCTATGGTTCCAGCAGTTAACTCATTCTGTAAGATCAGTGAGGAATCTTGAGGGTACATGTCTGTTGAGAATTCCAGCACCAGGCACATGGGGTTGAATCTTAGAGACGGTGGCTCAACCTCTATCAAGTACGTGTCAATCTTATGCTTTATTATGGCTGTTGTATCAGCAACAATCATTAACAGATATAATAATGTCGTTTGCCGAAGCATTTGTTTAGGCCTAGGTTTAAGTGTTCTTGGTTAAATGAATTACCCTATGTGAATTTGTTAGATCGGAAGGAAAATCAGTTAACAGCGATTCCTGAAGCATTGGAGGTGAAACCCGTGAGGGCTAGAAGCTGTTTTTGTTCAAATAAAACATATGATGGAAAGGGTATGTTTATGGGAATATCAGATTGTGATGATTCTATGATGACTTTGGGTAAGCATGAACATAAGGTTAGTAATGAGAAATATAATGTTACTTTTTATGTGCCAGTTAGTAAGAAGAGCAGGACTTTGATGGTGAAAGATCAGCTTTTGCCTGGTAATGTGACTATTGGGAATTTGAGAGATATTTGGTGGGTTTGTGGTGATAAAGCATATATATTCTTACCCTATGGATGGACAGGATGTTGTTACATGTCGACGTTGAAGCTTCCATATGAGGTTTTTACCATTAAAAGAGGGGAAGCACCGGACACAGATAAATCTGATTCTAGGTTTGGAAATAGGGTGAAAAGAGACATGGCGAAATGTCATAGTCTGGAAGCCTACCATTGGAGGATAAGTCTAGGAGAGAAGTGGGGACTTGGACTTTTTCCATGGTATGGTGTAACATTTTTGGCAGATCACATTGATAATATTACCTATACTTTGCAGGGTTTTGCAAATGAAACGATAAGAGGGTTTAACCTTCTGTCAAATACTCAAAGAAGTCATAGACTGACGCTGTTGAAACATGACATGGCTCTTGACTATATTTTAGCAAAACAAGGTGGCTTATGTTTGGCTATGAACTTGACGGGGGATGATTGTTATACTTTGATCCCTGATAGTTCCGATAATATCACTAGTGTTATAGATGCATTGAAGAATATAAGGGATGCGTTTGGTAGATCTGAAGGAGCTGGATGGTCAGCGAAGGCTTGGTTGCAAGATCAGTTAGGCCCAGTGGGAGCAGTGATAGTTCAGATTTTAGTAGCAGCTCTTATAGCGCTGTTTGTGATGTTTTGCTTTTGTACTTTGTTATTGACTTTTGCGAAGGCTATGATATTGAGATGGGTTGGAGTTGTGATGCCTGGAGAAAACACTCAGATGCTGTTGTTAACTGTTACTGATCTAGATGGAGATGAACAAGTGGGACTGGATGGAGTATTGATGGATAGATATCCATTTTGAATATCCGATCATTTTTCACGTTTTTAAATATTATTGTGATATTTAGTATTTTGTTATGAATCAAACGGGGGAAATGGAATGTGATTCATTTTATATATCATTTTTATATTATTGTTGATATTGATGTTTTAATTTGCATGTGTTGTTTTGCAAAAGATACTGGTTGGTGTTTTATTTTTTTCCAGAAGCATATGGGGGAATGTGTAGAGGGGATTCAAATACTCAAACATGGACAATATGAATGGACTGGAGGAAGTGGAACAAGGAAGGTGTGGAAATGTTCAGATTCCATCATCGACGTTTCATTGAAAGTCGACACTGCTGAGGAGATGCAGTGTAGTGGACTACATTCCAGTGTCTGCAATGATATATAGACATATTTGCATGTGTAATACATAATTTGTGTCATATTCTTTTTGTATTAATTTTTGAAGAATTATATTTGCTGTTATTGGGTACATGTGGGGATCTCAGATGTTTTTGTTTATTTCGTGTGTATTCAATTGTATCATAGTTTAAAATGCATTGATAAAGATTTATGAATTGATCTGGAGTACTTAGGTGGTCGCCTGGGGCAGAGGGGCCGTGAGAGAATTTTACTGTCTTGATTGATTGATGGATATTTGGAAAGAAAGCTGCCAGACAGGTTTTTCGCTCTCACACTCCATAAAGATTTGTTCATATTTCATAGAAATGTATTTACACTCCATAGAAAAATGTGTTTACTCTCCATACATTTTGGTTTATTGTTAAAGTTACTCAATAAGAAAAAATGTTATTTGTCATAATCCTATTCTTTTTGTTTTCGAGACTTAATTAGTCTCGAAGGGGGGAAATATGTAGTGTCTAAACAGTTTATGACTTTGTTGATGTTTGCAAATGGTGTGTTAGAGGAAGTCTGTTAGGTGGCCTCCTGGGATTGGTTTATGGGAAAACACCCATATTATGTTACATAGGGCATAGGATATAAATACCATGGTTGAAACAAAGGACGGGGAGTGACAACATATTAGAGATTGGGAGGGTTGTTCTCCAGATGTCTGCAGAAGTCTGTAAATTGGTGCTGAAATCTTCAATGTAAATAAACTATTATAATTGAGGACAGTGTCAGCGGATTCCTTGTTCTCACTGCATAATTAGCCTCATTATTTAGGTACCACAATGTCAGAGTGGTTAGGGGACAATAGAGCCCTGAGTACCAGGCCATTAGTGAGGGGTACTACCAACGCAAGACCAGAGTGCCTAAGAGAGAGATTTCCGTGACTCAATGGTCATGTGGAATTTTACTGTGGTCATATCTCATGTCTACCGGTGTGGCGGTAATACAGTCACCGCAACAGCCCTAGTCACTTCTCACCTCTCCACCTGATAGCTGTTGTGCGGTGAGTGTTCTGGCACAAAAATCATTGCAATGCATCACCCAGGTGGGTTCTGTACATTGGTGGTGGATGAGGTGAGTTTCCCTCTTATTATGTAAAGCGCTTTGAGTACCTCAGTTGGTAGAAAAGCGCTATATAAATCCCATCTATTATTATTATTATTATTATTAATTGACCATCCAATGTTATACCTAGGGGTTTAGCTTCCTCAACTTGCTCAATCGTCACACCCTTTATGTACAACTCCAGTTGAGGTTTAGGTCTTAGAGAATGTTTTGAACCAAATATAATGCTTTTAGTTGTAGATGTATTTAAGAACAGTTTATTATTAATCACCCATTCTGATACTGACTGTAACTCCTCTTTTAGAATTGTAGTGAGCTCACTGGCTTTGGGTGCTGACATGTACGGTGTGGATGTCCTTCTGGAAGGTTCTCCCATCTCCACAGAGTTCTTGTGTGTGGAGTGACCATCAGGTTCTTGGTCACCTCCCTGACCAAGGCCCTTCTTTCCCGATTGCTCAGTTTGGCCAGGCGGCCAGCTCTAGGAAGAGTCTTGTTGGTTCCAAACGTCTTCCATTTAAGAATGATGGAGGTCAATGTGTTCTTGGGGATGTTCAATGCTGCAGAACTGTTTTGGTACCCTTGCCCGGATCTGTGCCTCGACACAATCCTGTCTCGGAGCTCTACGGACAATTCCTTCGACCTCATAATATGTTTTTTGTTCTGACATACACTATCAACTGTGAGACCTTATGTAGACAGGTGTGGGTCTTTCCAAATCACGTCCAATTAATTGAATTTACAACAGGTGGACTCCAATTAAGTTGTAGAAACATCTCAAGGATGAGAAATGGAAACAAGATGCACCTGAGCTCAATTTTGAGTCTCATAGCAAAGGGCCTGAGTACTTATGTAAATAAGGTATTTCTGTGTTTTCTTTTAAATAAATTTGAATAAAAATTTAAAAAACGGTTTTTTGCTTTGTAATTATGGGGTACTGTGTGTAGATTGAGGGGGGGAAATTATGTAACCCATTTTAGAATAAGGCTGTAACGTAACAAAATGTGGAAAAGTAAAGGGGTCGGAATACTTTCCGAATGCACTGTATGTGTGGCGCAATTTTTGTTGACATCATACAATGCATTCTGGTTGTCACGAAAACGTCTGTCAGGCCAAAGATTTTATAACAAAATGAGCTGAAGGAATGGTTCACTTGACTTACTTAGATCGTTACTCAGGGTTGCCAGCTCCAAGGGTTTTATTTGTATTTAGCTTATAAACTTCTCCTGTGTTTGCCCCCCATTTATTGATAAATCCCCCATCATGGTAATATTTCCTGCATCATATCCCCCACAATACCTTCCCGCATTTCTACCCCCCATGGACTTGAAATCCCCCACAAATGAAATGAACCCCACCACAACCCCCCCAAAAATAGTTTCTCCCAAATCTGGCAACCATGTTAAGCTTTCGCGCTACGGTTAGGCTAGGCAGTAGGCTTGTATTTGGGGTGATGATCTGTGAGGTGATAACATATTTGCTTCTTGATTAGTCAAAACCTGTAATTGACTTGCTCCGGTTCTTGTATACGCTGTAACAAATACATTGAAGATTTTTAATATGCTGAAAAGTGGTGTAACTAAGTTAATATTTTTCAAGCAATGGGCGCAGCCATCTTTAACTTTGTTTATTTGCATCTTCTAGTGAATGGCATTCTGGGATTAGGGAGTTTTCACTTGTCAAACATAAACAAACATGGCTGCCATCATAAATAATTTAGCTGATGTTAGCTTAGCTGTCACACATCTCTTTTCTAAACAATATCACATTTCTCCCTTGTGCTCACCAGAGATGTGGTACATTGTAATCAAGCCTAGCTGTTAGGTTACTAACTCATTATTAATTTTTTTGTCAGCGCAACCTGTTATTTAGAGTGGTCTATGAAATTAATTTGGCTGTGGATGTGTTCCGTGTGATGCTTGGCTGATGAAGTTTGCATTTATCTTTTACAATGAAAGGTGAAATTGAGGAACGAAGTTGTGAAGACCTTTATTTCCCATCAGCACAAAACACTGATTAGATACTTTTCAGACAACAATGCTGTTTGGATGTGTTTGTTGTATCATACGTTCTGTTGCTACTGTTCCAATCACATATATGCGATGGTACGCTGCAGGGACCACTCATCATTGATCACAAATACAGTGAGGGAAAAAAGTATTTCATCCCCTGCTGATTTTGTACGTTTGCCCACTGACAAAGAAATGATCAGTCTATAATTTTAATTGTAGGTTTATTTGAACAGTGAGAGACAGAATAACAACAACAAAAATCCAGAAAAACGCAAGTCAAAAATGTTATAAATTAATTTGAATTTTAATGAGGGAAATAAGTATTTGACCCCCTCTCAATCAGAAAGATTTCTGGCTCCCAGGTTTCTTTTATACAGGTAACGAGCTGATATTAGGAGCACACTCTTAAAGGGAGTGCTCCTAATCTCAGTTTGTTACCTGTATAAAAGACACCTGTCCACAGAAGCAATCAATCAATCAGATTCCAAACTCTCCACCATGGCCAAGACCAAAGAGCTCTCCAAGGATGTCAGGGACAAGATTGTAGACCTACACAACACTGGAATGGGCTACAAGACCATCGCCAAGCAGCTTGGTGAGAAGGTGACAACAGTTGGTGCGATTATTCGCAAATGGAAGAAACACAAAATAACTGTCAATCTCCCTCGGCCTGGGGCTCCATGCAAGATCTCACCTCGTGGAGTTGCAATGATAATGAGAACGGTGAGGAATCAGCCCAGAACTACACGGGAGGATCTTGTCAATGATCTCAAGGAAGCTGGGACCATAGTCACCAAGAAAACAATTGGTAACACACTACGCCATGAAGTAACTCCTGAGTGGAGCAGTGGTCTAAGGCACTGCATCGCAGTGCTAGCTGTGCCACAAGAGATCCTGGTTCGAGTCCAGGCTCTGTCGCAGCCGGCCACGACCGGGAGACCCATGGGCGGCGCACAATTGGTCCAGCGTCGTCCAAGGTAGGGGAGGGTTTGGCCGGCAGGGATGTAGGTCCGTTTCCCATGGGGGGGCAGTATGAAAAAAACAAAAACAAAAAACATGTATGCATTAACTAACTGTAAGTCGCTCTGGATAAGAGCGTCTGCTAAATGACTAAAATGTAAATGTATGGACTGAAATCCTGCAGCACCCGCAAGGTCCCACTGCTCAAGAAAGCACATATACAGGCCCGTCTGAAGTTTGCCAATGAACATCTGAATGATTCAGAGGAGAACTTGTGAAAGTGTTGTGGTCCGATGAGACCAAAATGGAGCTCTTTGGCATCAACTCAACTCGCCGTGTTTGGAGGAGGAATGCTGCCTATGACCCCAAGAACACCATCCCCACCGTCAAACATGGAGGTGGAAACATTATGCTTTGGGGGTGCTTTGCTGCTAAGGGGACAGGACAACTTCATCGCATCAAAGGGACAATGGACGGGGCCATGTACCGTCAAATCTTGGTTGAGAACCTCCTTCCCTCAGCCAGGGCATTAAAAATGGGTTGTGGATGGGTATTCCAGCATTTCAATGACTCAAAACACACGGCCAAAGCAACAAAGGAGTGGCTCAAGAAGAAGCACATTAAAGTCCTGGAGTGGCCTAGCCAGCCTCCAGACCTTAATCCCATAGGAAATCTGTGGAGGGAGCTGAAGGTTCGAGTTGCCAAACGTCAGCCTCGAAACCTTAATGACTTGGAGAAGATCTGCAAAGAGGAGTGGGACAAAATCCCTCCTGAGATGTGTGCAAACCTGGTGGCCAACTACAAGAAACGTCTGACCTCTGTGATTGCCAACAAGGGTTTTGCCACCAAGTACTAAGTCATGTTTTGCAGAGGGGTCAAATACTTATTTCCCTTTTTAAAATGCAAATCAATTTATAACATTTATGACATGCGTTTTTCTGGATTTTGTTGTTGTTATTCTGTCTCTCACTGTTCAAATAAACCTACCATTACAATTATAGACTGATCATGTCTTTGTCAGTGGGCAAACGTACAAAATCAGCAGGGGATCAAATACTTTTTTCCCTCACTATATGTGATTGTACCCGTCAAAGGGTTAAACCTCAGGAACTTGACCACTATCGGCCTGGGTCTGTCACCTAGGCTGGTTATATGTTTTCCAGACCTGTGGGCATGCTCCACCTCAATCTTCCTATGATCCATCAGCAGCTTTTCAGTGATAATTTTTCTTACTTCTTCCTCAGACTCAAATCAAATCATATCATATCAAATTTATTGGAACTGAAAAAGCGTGTGTGAGCAAGGAGTCTTACAAACCTGACTCAGTTACACTAGCTCTGTCAGGAGGAATGGGCCAAAGTTCAGCCAACTTATTGTGGGAAGCTTGTGGAAGGCTTCCCGAAACATTTGACCCAAGTTAAACAATTTAAAGGCAATGCTACCAAATAGTAATTGAACTTCTGACCTGGGAATGTGATGAAATAAATAAAAGCTGAAATAAATCATTCTCTCTACTATTATTCTGACATTTCACATTCTTAAAATAAAGTGGTGATCCTAACTGACCTAAGGCAGGGCATTTTTACCAGGAATTGTGAAAAACTGAGTTTATATGTATTTGGCTAAAGTGTCTGTCATAAGGCCTTTCTTTGAGGGCCTAGTTATACCATAACACAGTGGTTTACAGTCCACATCAGGGCTGCAAGTCACATTATGCTGGCTTGCAAAGTGATGTGTAATTCCTGTAGTAAATCCAGATAGAGTTAGGATCTCCAACAAGTGGAATTGTTACTCCTCGTTGTTACGGATACATGTATCCTGTGTCTTTTTGTGTTTTTCCTCTCCTTCTGCCCTAATCACAGGTGTCCTGTATGTTCCTGATTGGTGGTCGTTGGGGTGTCTGCTGATTGCTAAGGTGGACCAATCAGTGAACATTCCTCTGCATTGCACCACCTGTTTCTGGTTTTTCAATCACACATCCCATTGTTTAAAAGCCGGTCAGTTGTGTTAGGAGAGACTATTTCCGTATGTGAGTATGGATACTGTGGTGTTTTGTTTACTCACTAAGTTGCTGGTTACTCTGTTTGGTAATTTTGTTAGAGACTATTTCCGTATGTGAGTATGGATACTGTGGTGTCCTGTGTTTTGTTTACTCACTAAGTTGCTGGTTACTCTGTTTGGTAATTTTGTTAGAGACTATTTCCGTATGTGAGTATGGATACTGGTGTTTTGTGTACTCACTCATTTGCTGGTTACTCTGTTTGGTAACTTTGTGTTTCTGGGAAAAGGGGAAGTTAAGCAAGTTGCCCTTGGGCGTACGTTACCCGTAGGAAGAAAACTGTCTAAAAACACTAGTTAGACCTGAGCGGACCACCCACTGTATTTTTGTATGATTAGCAGTAGCTTAGCGGTTCTTGAGGCAGGCAAGATCAGTTTAGTTTTTTTTTACACTATTGTTTCATTTCTTGGGTCCTGCTCAGCCCTTTTTCCCAAACCTTTACCGTGTGTTCAAAAATAAACCTTTTATGGTTGTCGTGTAGTTTTTGTTCTCACTGTTCCATGTCACGCTTATAATTTGCATGAATTATGTTACGGGTCTCATGTCCATCCACCCTAGACGTTTAAAGCCACGGGGTTCGTAACACTCGTCAACCTGCATTCAGAATGACTGCCAGGGTAGGGAAGATTGAATGCTGAGATTACCTCAATCATCTAAACTGGAACAACCATCTCAGTAATAAATCCAACATATTGGATTAGTTTAAGAAACAGTTATTTATCTTTGTGTAGCATAAAATTAAGCAACCAATCAATGTACTTGCAAAGACACAGATATTACAGTAAAACAAACAATTATGAACATCTCCCTGAAATAGCGCATGATGGGAAACATTATATACAAAGCATTCAGAAAGTATGCGGACATGTGACAGGGTGTGAATGAAGGAGTCAGGCACAGGAGGTAAAACACCGAAGTCCAGAGTTTATTCCGTTTACATAAATAAAACGCACCCAGCGTCAAAACGAAACTATCACAAGGGAAATATTCCACCTTGGCAATAACAAATGGAAGAGTAGCTCAACCAAACTACTCACTCTCAAAATGAAACACTCACTCACAAAGACAAGGGGAACAGAGGGTACACTTATACACATACTAATTAGGGGAATGAGCACCAGGTGTGTGGGATTGACAAGACATGACAAGTGGAGTGATGAGAATGGGATCGGCAGTAGCTAGTAAGCCGGTGACGACGAACGCCGAAACCTGCCCGAACAAGGAGGGGAGGCAGCCTCGGCGGAAGTCTTGACAGGACATCTTCCCTTTTTCCACATTTTGTTACATTACGGCCTTATTCTAAAATGGATTACATATTTTTTTCCCTCATCAATCTACGCACAATACCCCATAATGACAAAGCGAAAACTGTTTTTTTAAAATAAAAAAACAGAAATACCTTATTACCTTAAGTATTCAGACCCTTTGCTATGACACTCAATTGAGCTCTGGTGCATCCTGTTTCCATTGATCATCCTTGAGATGTTTCTACAACTTGATTGGAGTCCACCTGTGGTACATTAAATTGATTGGACATGATTTGGAAAGGCACACACCTGTCTATATAAGGTCCCACAATTGACAGTGCATGTCAGAGCAAAAACCAAGCCATGAGGTCGAAATAATTTTCCGTAGAGCACAGAGAGAGGATTGTGTCGAGGCACAGATCTGGGGAAGGGTACCAAAAAATGTCTGCAGCATTGAAGGTCCCCAAGAGCACAGTTGCCTCCATCATTCTTACTTGGAAGATGTTTGGAACCACCAAGACTCTTCCTAGAGCTGGCCGCCTGGCCAAAAAGAGCAATCGATTGATGAGGGGAAAAAAACAATTTTATCATTTTAGAATAAGGCTGTAACGTAACAAAATGTGGAAAAAGTAGAGGGGTCTGAATACTTTCCGAATGCACTGTAACTGTATTGTGTAGATCAAATGAAGAGTTTCTTTCCAAAACACTATATATCCATTTTCAGAAATGATGGTAAATGAGTTTTTATTGTTTAAAGAACTTATGAAAGAGATTGGTGTGTTTTTTCACCATCTAATCATGGAATTGGGTTGTTCAATGAGAGACATGTATTTGTTTGAAATCTATGACTTGATAGTTTCATTTCAGAGGGACTAATAATCATGTTTTGTTGCAGAGAGAGGGCTCTTTTTTAACAAACATAACGCAATGGTCAATCTTAGCGCTGGCGGTAGTGCTATAGGTCCGGGGTGTATCAGAAATATTTTTGCTATTTTCACAGCGGGAATTATGAGCCCAATAGCTGCTATGGCACGAAAGGGCTGGGTTTTGATTAATAAATAAATTGTAGGTGTGTCAAGGGCTTGGCCACTCACTGGCCAATCAACGCGTTTCGCAGCTTAATACTGAATGCTGTTATCTCAAGTTCTGTAGGTTTTTGATGGTCTTTGTGTTGTCATCAACTTCAATTCGGCTGGAGGCACGGAATATTTTAGTCCTAGTCCATTGTGGATTGATACTTATACGTATATTGTACTGTATGTGTGAGGCAAGTTCACAATAAGCTAGATATAGCCTAGGCCTACAGTTGATATGGCATTATAGGACTGAATCATTTGAATATGTTTAGAGGAGCGCGTCATTGGTAACCAGACAAGAGGCACTCTTTTGAAATTGTGAATACTGCAAAAGCATGATGGCAAAAGCCTCATAAGTAGACCATGTAGAAACCTTTTATGGATAGGCTACATAGCTAATGCATGGCCAGAATAAGAAAGACACCTGATGCATTGCTGTTGAACCAGCTTTCGTTATAGTAGGGCGAGGGTAACCTACTGAGGGCTTGTTTTTTTCATCAAATGAAACGGAAAACAAGCTATTGTTACATGAAAATAACTTATACGTTTCTAAATAGGAGGGTCACCAGCATCATTTCATCTCTCGTTCCATAATGAGCATATGAACATGTAGCCTACATGCCGGGGGTTTTACGCACATCCAAAATAGTAACAGTAGCTGGCTAAAATAATGTACAATACACAGATTAAAAGGGGATGTTCGCTCACTGTTTTGCTGCTCCCAAATTTGATATTTTAATAAAGCTTTGGTGATTAAGATTTATTTCAAAGCGGTCTGGCGCAAGGTTGGAAAATAGCAGCGTGCCAGCTTTAACAGGTCGAAATTGCCAACAATAATAATATGCCATTTAGCAGACGCTTTTATCCAAAGCGACTTACAGTCATGTGTGCATAAATTTTTACGTATGGGTGGTCCCGGGGATCGAACCCACTACCCTGGCGTTACAAGTGCCATGCTCTACCAATTGAGCTACACAAGAGTGTGTTTGACAATTGCACTGGCTTTTCGGCAGAAAATAAAGATCAGAGAAAAATATTTCTTATTGATGTTTGTGGCTATGCAATACTGCGGAATATCCATACAAACACACCTACGTCTAAACCAAGCTTCCTCGAGAGATGGCTGTTTTTATATGTTTCACCACATCAATGGCTGCAGACTCTGTAAAGCCTGACATGTATGCTTTCTCTCACAGAATGCAGCCAATTATTTCCAAGCTTTGAAAAAAGTGCAGCAATGCTGACTCTCAAATACTAACACATTCAGCTACTGCCTTTGAAGACTGATTTATCCAACTTTACTTTAAGTTACACTGCCCCCCCCCCCCCCAAAACAAACATGCTTTTCAGTGTGCGTTTTTCAAAATCCAGTTATTTAATTAATCTATGCATTGTGCTCTCGTATATTCAACACAGGGAGCATTCAAAATAACTTCTCCCTATTTATCATGTTCCCTCCCTTTTCATTGCTGTAGCTGCCTAGTGGTGGATGCCGGGGAGTGGAAAATGCATGGTTGCAGGATATGTAAAAGCCAGCCTGATCACTAGATTTGGACGTTTGAAAAGGTCCTGAGAATGTTGATATATGCATTCCTCGGTGCTTGGAGCCAGAGCGTGCTGCTTAGACAACTGCACCTTCCTCAGCGCTCATAAAAAAAAGAAGCAATATTGCCCAGCATTTGGCACGAACTCACGATGCTGCGAGAGAGCACGCTGATTTGACCACTGCGCCACCACACTTCACAATGTTCTAGCAAGCCGTGAGTTTACTTGATGATACTTCATGGTAATAGCGTGTAATTTTGTATTACATTTTTTTAAGCTTTCCCCAAACAATAGCCCTAACCTTAACCACTCGGAATGAATTACTAAACTGTTAACCTTTGAGTTGTTTCTGTTTTCACCCTGTAACCACGCAGACCTTACCCTGTTTCCATGTGGAATTAATTTATAAAAAATAGACGTTCATCCATAATACATAGAATTTCGAAAGGAAACTATGAGATCTTTATAAAAGCGCAGTTCAGAGATCAGTGAGGATGCAGGGAATGACAACAGAGGCAATTGCAGCCTGGGGGATCCAGCTTCCTCTCTTAACGTTGGTTCCTCTATCGTATGCAGAAAACGGTTTGCATGCATCTCAATGAAGCTAGCCTCTATTGTACCCAACATCAACAGGCCTTCAAATCCACCTCTGCAACCTTTCATACTGAACAGCCATGGAATACGTTTGACTAATCATCAGAGCGATGTGGGTCCTCGAAAAGCGATCTTCATTAGGTGATTTGCGTTCGCGGTACAACATCAGCATCGCCTTAGGGGGCCACGGCAGATCTGTGAAGGCCTCTCATCTCACCTCGACTCGTTTCCCTTTGTTGTCATTCAGCATGTCGTTTATAATGCAAACACCACACACATACACGCTCATAGAAACACGCACGCACAAACACACACACGATCTGTCTGTCTGTCAGTTTATGTAAGGATATGTTGTTAATTGCAGGGGCGCAACTTTCATTGGGGACGGCGGGGGACAAGTCCCCCCCACATTCTGAAATTGCATTTTTGTCCCCCCCAAGTATTATCATTGGAATGTGATACAAAACGAGGCAACGGTGTTCTTTAGGAACATGCGGAAGCCTCTGAGCGGTCGGGTAGGCTGCTTGGAGTGTTTATCCGACTGGATAAAAAAATATACACAATATACATTGTAGAATAATAGTGAAGACATCAAAACTATGAAATAACACATGTGGAATCATGTAGTAACCAAAAAAGTGTTTAAAAATTCAAAATATATTTATATTTGAGATTCTTCAAAGTAGCCACCCTTTGCCTTGATGACAGCTTTGCACACTCTTGGCATTCTCTCAACCAGCTTCACCTGGAATGCTTTTCCAACAGTCTTGAAGGAGTTCCCACATATAATGAGCACTTATTGGCTGCTTTTCTTTCACTCTGCGGTCCAACTCATCCCATACCAAACCAATTGGGTTGAGGTCGGGGGATTGTGGAGGCCAGGTCATCTGATGCAGCACTCCATCACTCTCCTTCTTGGTAAAATAGCCCTTACACAGCCTGGAGGTGTGTTGGGTCATTGTCCTGTTGAAAAACAAATGATAGTCCCATTAAGCGCAAACCAGATGGGATGGCGAATCGCTGCAGAATGCTGTGGTAGCCATGATGGTTAAGTGTGCCTTGAATTCTAAACAAATCACCTACAGTGTCACCAGCAAAGCACCATCACACCTCCTCCTCCATGCTTCACGGTGGGAACCACACATGCGGAGATGATCCGTTCACCTACTCTGCGTCTCACAAAGACACGGCGGTTAGAACTATAAATCTCAAATTTGAACTCATCAGACCAAAGGACAGATTTCCACCAGTCGAATGTCCATTGCTCGTGTTTCTTGGCCCAAGCTAGTCTCTTCTTATTATTGGTGTCCGTTAGTAGTGGTTTATTTGCAGCAATTCGACCATGAAGGCCTCATTTACGCAGTCTCCACTGAACAGTTGATGTTGAGATGTGTCTGTTACTTGAACTCTGTGAAGCATATATTTGGGCTGCAATTTCTGAGGCTGGTAACTCTAATGAAATGATCCTCTGCAGCAGAGGTAACTCTGGGTCTCTCTTTCCTGTTGCGGTCCTCATGAGAGCCAGTTTCATCAGAGTGCTTGATGGTTTTTGCGACTGCACTTTAAGAAACTTTAAAAGTTCTTGAAATTTTCGGGATTGACTGACCTTCATGTCTTAGTGTAATGATGGACTGTCGTTTTTCTTTGCTTTTTTGAGCTGTTCTTGCCATAATATGGACTTGGTCTTTTACCAAATAGGGCTATCTTCTGTATACCACCCCTACCTTGTCACAACACAACTGATTGGCTCAAACGCATTAAGAAGGAAAGAAATTCCACAAATTAACTTTTAAGAAGGCACACCTGTTAATTGAAATGTATTCCAGGTGACTACCTCATGAAGCTGGTTGAGAAAATGCCAATAGTGTGCAAAGCTGTCATCAAGGCAAAGGGTGGCTACTTCGAAGAATCTCAAATATAACATATATTTTGATTTGTTTAACAGGTTTTGGTTACTACATGATTCCATATCAGTTATTTCATAGTTTTGTTGTCTTCACTATTATTCTACAATGTAGAAAATAGTAAAAAATTAAGAAAAAAAAAGTATTGAATGAGTAGGTGTGTCCAAAATGTTGTCCCCCCCCCCCTCACTTCTAAAACCAAAGTTTCGCCCCTGGTTAATTGTGTTTCCATTTGTGTATTTGTTTAAAAAAAAGAAAATCCTGAAAATTATTTGATCACAGACCTGTCAAAGCTTTAATTCACGTCATTGAATGTGTTTAAGTAAGTAACTGATAATTGTATCCTCCAACTGCCTGTGATGACAAGGCCAAACAGAGAGAGAGAGAGGCAGTCTACAGAACACAGCTGCTAAGCCAAGGAGGAACAATTAGAGAGGAAAAACAGACAAGCCGTCTTTGTTTCCTCCCTGCAAGGCACATCGTGATTCACAGGCTGACTGCTTTAGTCTGACTAAATGTGGAATTTAGAGTCTTTAAATGAGAGAGCGGATTTGTGTCCTGCTGAGGTGGTTAAAGGGATACAGTAATTCAGGATTTTGGCACTGAAGCCCTTCACGAATCAGATGAACTCGTGGATACCATTTTTATGTCTGCTTGCAGTTTAAAGGAAGTTGATAACTAGCGTTAGCACAATTGGTAACTAGCGTTAGCGCAATGACTGTTAGTCTATAGTAACTGCTAACATGCTAGTAGATACCATAGACTTCCAGTCATTGTGCTAACGCTAGATAGCATTGGCTAACAAAACTACCTCTAACTTCCTTCATACTGGATGCAGAGACTTAAAACTTGTATCCATGTGGGGAAGTAGATGGCTTCATTGCCAAAATCCCAAAGTATCCCTTTAAATAACTTCATTGTCTTACATTTGAACAGGAAGCAAGCTCTGAATATTTATGGTGTTTCAAGTTGTGTGTGTACATAGAAACTTTGTTGTATATACTTGAAAGGTTTTAATAAGGCACAGTGGTATGTGAGCTAGCTGCAAGTCAAGGGTAATACCCTCCCATGACATCACTTCTGACCAGCTGAGTTTTCTCTGTTATCATCACATTGGAGACAAGAGTTCTCTTTCTTGCTCTCTCTGGCCGTGTCTACACTTGACACTTACATGCAACTTCTGCTATCAGAATATAAAAATCACATTGAAAAGACCGGTCTAGACGCACAAAAGTCACAGTGTGGTCTGATTGTGTTCGAATCTGGCTTAGGAGATGGTCAGGGACGCATTGTGCAGATTTCTCCTCAGTCTGGACACAATCAGGCTACCGAAAGCGCACACCGTGGGCGACGTCATCAGCACTCCACCCACAAGTCTCCAGAAAACGTGTGTTTTGGGAGCGAGAGGCACCTTTTCAATATAACGTTGGAGGAAATACGTTCCTAGCATGTGAGCAACGTGTTTGCTGGCCTCATAAATGCTAGCACCTAGCTAATATTTAAGGGAAGAAAATGTTTTGTTTGGCTATAGTTATGCTAACTCGTTTGCAATCCCTTTAGCTTTGCTTGCTAGCTTGCTGGCTAGCTACAGATGTTAGCTGGCTAGTTAGCTACAGTAGTTAGCTACTGCCATCAAGTTGTTGCTGTGATATTATCATATTTTGCCCATTCCACCATTTGCAGAATGCATACTGGCATTTGAATATAGAATCCGGACACATGGTGGACACATTTAAATGTAATTGTGGACGCATGACGTGTTCCATGAACAGAACTCCATGATCAGAATACAAATACTGCGTTAACTGTCAAGTCTAGACACTACCTCTCTCCAAGGCAAAGATAGTCATCAGGGATTCATGTGTCGACGGGATCACTCACACCTCCACTTCAGTGACCCGTTCCCAAGTGTAGCCAGCATCAAGAAAAATAGGACAGATGATTGCATGAGATTGCAGCCCACGCTCCTTAAATGGTTTGGAAGAAATGGCTCCTAACAATTTCCATTTTTCATTGACAGCCAAGTTCACATCATTGCCTGCGGCAATAAAGAGAAAGCAGACCGTGATAGAAAGAGGTTTTGGAAAGGGAGATTTTTTGTTTCAGTGCTCTGTGAGTGTTTTGAGTCATTTGTCGAGTGGATGTCTCAGAATGTTGTTCACATTTATAACTGATCACTGATCAAGGACAAACCAAAAAACTTAAATGTGGATACTGAAGGCATATTCCACTGTTACTGAGTGTTTGCTTTTCCGAAGTATATGTAATAATATAATGATACAAAACACAAATTTAGCTGCACATACAGTAAAATTCAACATCCAATACGGTTTGCATTCCATTGTGAATTTTTCCTCAGGGGCACATACTAACTGCCTTTGAAATGCTCAATATTTCACCAGCATATTATTTTATACCACACATTTTATGTTTCTCATTCTGGTCAAACATTATTACAAGTTACTCACTCTGGCATTAAATCATGGCAGTAGAAAGGAATGACTTACAGTGCATTTGGAAAGTATTCAGACCGCTTGACGTTTTCCACATTTCTTTACGTTACAGCCTTTTTATAAAATTGATCAAATAAAATATGGTCCTCATCAATCTACACACAATACCCCCATAATGACAAAGCGAAAAAAGTTTTTTAGACATTTTAGCAAATGTTATTTATTATGTTATTTATTATTCCTTATTTACATAAGTATTCAGACTCTTTGCTATGAGACTCGAAATTCAGCTCAGGTGCATCCTGTTTCCATTGATCATCCTTGAGATGTTTCTACAGCTTGATTGGAGTCCACCTGTGGTAAATTCAATTGACTGGACATGATTTGGAAAGGCACACACCTGTCTATATAAGGTCCAACAGTTGACAGTGCATGTCAGAGCAAAACCCAAGCCATGCGGTCGAAGGAATTGTCCGTAGAGCTCCGAGACAGGATTGTGTCGAGGCAAAGATCTGGGGAGGGTACCAAAAAATGTCTGCAACATTGAAGGTCCCCAAGAACATAGTGGCCTTCATTATTCTTAAATGGAAGAAGTTTGGAACCACAAAGACTCTTCCTACAGCTGGGTGCCTGGCCAAACTGAGCAATCAGGGGAGAAGGGCCTTGGTCAGGGAGGTGGCCAAGAACCCGATGTTCACTCTGACAGACTTCCAGAGTTCCTCTGTGGAGATGGGAGAACCTTCCAGAAGGACAACAATCTCTGCAGCACCACCAATCGGGCCTTTATGGTAGAGTGGCCAGACAGAAGCCACTCCTCAGTAAAAGGTACATGACAGCCCTCTTGGAGTTTGCCAAAAGGCACCTAAAAACTCTCAGACCATGAGAAACAAGATTTTCTGGTCTGATGAAACCAAGATTGAACTCTTTGGCCTGAATGCCAAGCGTCACGTCTGGAGGAAACCTGGCACCATCCCTACGGTGAAGCATGGTGGTGGCAGCATCATGCTGTGGGGATGTTTTTCAGTGGTAGGGACTGGGAGACTAGTCAGGATCGAGGGAAAGATGAACTGAGCAAAGTACAGAGAGATCATTGATGAAAACCTGCTCCAGTGTGCTCAGGACCTCAGGCTGTGGTGAAGGTTCACCTTCCAACAGGACAACGTCCCTAAGCACACAGCCAAGACAATGCAGGAGTGGCTTCGGGACAAGTTTCTGAATGTCCTTGAGTGGCCCAGCCAGAGCCCGGACTTGAACCCGATCGAACATCTCTGGGGAGACCTGAAAATAGCTGCACAGAGATGCTCCCCATCCAACCTGACAGAGCTCGAGGTGTGCTAATCTTGTAGCATCATACCCAAGAAGACTTGATGCTGAATACTTATGTAAATGTGATATTTCCTTTTCTTATTTTTAATACATTAGCAGACATTTCTAAAAACATGTTTTTGCCTTGTCATTATGGGGTATTATGTGTAGATTGATGAGGGAAAAAAACAATTTAATCCATTTTAGAAAAAGACTAACTTAACAAATGTGGAAAAAGTCAAGGGGTCTGAATACTTTACGAATGCACTGTATGTACAGCATGCTATGAGATGCATTTTATAGCAACCTCTTGATGGTAGTTCTGTACTGTGCTGTTTGAGAGAGGGCATACCACTGAGACCTGTGGTACACCACTTTGAGCAAGACAAATGAATAAGATTAACTTAGTAACCTCACAGAAGTAAAATTTGCCAGACTGACATTTACTTAATAACAAAAACAACAAACAATTGTAGGCCTACACCAGTAGAAAGGGGAAAAAAGGGGAGGATGAAGAATAAAGGTTGTTGTCCTCAAGTACATTACCATAAAAATTTAATTATTAAAATAGAGACGCTGAAGGTAATTTACCATTCACACTATCATTTGCATTGTGTAAAATTATTAGAAATCACTAAATGCTTACTGCTTCCACACAAGAGGCACTAAATAGAGTCCTATGGGATCCAATTACCATACAATGTAGCAACTTAATTTGAGCCAGTTTGCTATAGCAGGAAAATAATCCTGCAGCAACAGGAAATTTGAATTATTATGTGGATTAATTAATGGAAAGTTTTGTAGGGTTTGATACATTGTTCGTTAGAGAAAATAAAGTCTGACATTTCAAAGTGGAAATTACAAACTTCAGAAGCCTTTTAAAACATAAAATACACTATGTTTAAAATGTCCTGCATTACAGGAAAGTTCTCCTGCAACAGGGTGATCAAATTAAGAACCTATACCTGTATACAACATATATTGAAACATGTCATTTTACTCCCCTTCGTTAAGCAATGCTTTGGGAACTACATCCACAGGAAGCCCATATTATATCACAGATATTTTTACTGTGATTCAAATTCATGTATATTACAGAATCTCTATGGTAACCACCACATTTCCTTCATGATGAGCTACCTGATCAATGGGATCCAATATTACTAGGGTAACAACTAGACTACTAAACAACTTACTCAGTGTATGTGTTTGTGAGTGTTTGTGAGTATGCCACTGAGTCTCAGATTGCTGTCGATGCTATTTTTGCCAGTTCCTAAGGTCGAGCTGGCATGAAAAGGGTTTTCTTTTTATAAAGTGTCTGACCAGCAATCAGTCAGTGACCCTTCTGGGACATGAAGAGATCTTACTAGAGGTTTTTATTGTTTAGAAGATGGATCGGTGTCTCTTTAAATGTATGGCAGCTCACGATGTAATGTGTTTATCCTCCTAGAGCAGCGCTTTATTATGGACAGACTTCTCCCCATCTTAGTTACTGTTGTATCAATATGTTTTGACCATAACTGTTTACAATCCAGGGTTACTCCAAGCAATTTAGTCACCTCAACTTGCTCAATTTCCACATTATTTATTACAAGATTTAGTTGCGGTTTAGGGTTTAGTGAATGATTTGTCCCAAATACAATGCTTTTAGTTTTTGAAATATTTAGGACTAACTTATTCCTTGCCACCCACTCTGAAACTAACTGCATCACCTTGTTAAGTGTTGCAGTCATTTCAGTTGCTGTAGTAGCTGACATGTATAGTGTTGAGTCATCCGCATACATAGACACATTGGCTTTACTCAAAGCCAGTGGCATGTCGTTAGTAAAGATATAAGAAAAAAAATCACCCCCCACCCTCCTCTAAATGACCAATAATAATGAATTGCCCTGATTCCTCCTGAGATCTCAGACAAGAAGTTAAAAAATATATATATATCTGATAGGTTGTCTGATCTTATTTGCTGTGTTGTTGTGTATCCTGAAATGAAAATTCCCAAATTTGAGTTACATTTAGGAAAATAAATAAATTGGACTGCCTGCTGGATGAGGCTTCATACTTTATTAAGGTAATATATTTTAGCTCCGCTGAGACTGTTCTAGAGGCAATCATGTTTTAGCAGCTGACGAGACAAGTCACTCAAAATCAACTCACTATGCAAATGAAAATAACAAAGATGATATGAGTCTCAAAGGAAGAGAGAAACGATATCAGCAGAGAGGAGGGAGAAAAAAACCTTAATATCAGTAACTGAATTTTTCTGTTTCATAAATGTCTCAGCATAGGTAGGAGGTAGCATGAGTTTTATTTATTTACCAAGCATAACACCTAACACCACACCTAACATCAACACCTGTAATAATCATGTAACTGATTTATAAGTACCCATAGTTTTCCTAGTCAGGTCATTTAGTCAAGAAAAGCTATTATGTTAATCTCGTCATCAACACCTACGACACACCTGTTCTAGCTTGGTGATGCGAAAGAACTGGTCCTGTGGATAGTTGTTGGGGTGTGATGTTAGGCTAGATATCTCCATAAATAGTCTGTGCAGCAGGAGCCATGTTCTGTGAAAGGTTAGGCAAAAGAAGAGGACTGTGGGTAGGCTGGTGTGTGACGCCCACCTCTGACCGCCCCCGTGCTCGCCCACCAGCAGGGAATTACAACGGGAGTGTTCACAGGTCAGTAGACTACTGAGGCCCAGGGAGATGGTGGAGATATGGGAAAAGGAACGGCACCTCGACCTGATCACGCTTCAGCAGAACCATCAGGGTGTGATGCGTCACAGGAGGGCCTAGAACACTGGCAGAAAGTTGAGGAGAGGTGCCGTAGAGTAGTGTTTTGTCAGTTAGACTAGGGTTACAATTACTTGCCGTTCATCATATTGTTGTCATAATGGGCCAGGGTATAATACTCATTACAGACTAACTAGTTAAAGGCAACATGGAATGCTCTAATACGTTTGGCAACAAAGAGAACGAGATAAAGACAGAGAAAGATGCAATTAAAAACAGAGCGAGGGGGAGACACAGGGTGAGAAGGAAAGGGAACAAGAAAATGAAAGTGTGGGTATTTGAACTTTAGAAATAGGTTTGAGCTAACTGTTAGGATTCTGAAAGGTCATTTTACCAGAATGCCACAGAGTTAATATTCAGTCCTCAGGTATAGGTGGAAATTGAAATATTTCTGTGCGTCTGTCAGCAATATTTGGAACTCTCAGCAGAATTCAGTGACACTTTCACAGTTGGGTTTCATTTCATTATTGGAGCCTCAAACCATGAATAAGACTTGTATATGAATGCACTGTTTGCCGTTTTTATATGGGAAACTGAAGTGTTTGTTGCACCATTTGCAGTATTTTAACACATACTATGACCCAATACAGGACAGGAGTGTTTTCATCATCTAGTCCTCGAGTCGACGGGATGAAAAATCTGACTTCCACAAGTGCCTGTCCTCCATTGCAAATCCAATTTTATTTTCTCTTCTATTTCACTGGTTTTAATGGTACATGAATTGTGTAAAGGATAGTACATGTAAAATGACCATAATAATAGAATTGATTCATTTCCCCTGAGCTTTGATTGAATGTAAAATCATTAGATATGACATTCAAGGCGAATATCTCATGCATAAGATTGAGTCTGTTCCAAGTTCATAAGTAGTGCTTCTGGAAACCAGGCCAGTACATTTATTGTCCATTTATTCTCTTCTCCACTGGCGTAATGCAGTTTATCTGGACCCGCAATGTCAGAGTTCACTGTCTTCTTGGTAAGCAACTCCAGTGTTGATTTGTGTTTTAGGTTATTGTCCTGCTGAAAGGTGAATTCATCTCCCAGTGTCTGGTAGAAAGCAAACTGAACCAGGTTTTCCTCTAGGATTTTGCCTGTGCTTAGCTCCATTCAGTTTCAATTTTATTCTGAAAAACTACAAGAATACTCATAACATGATGCAGCCACCACTATGCTTGAAAATATGGAGAGTGGTACTCAGTAATGTGTTGTATTGGATTTGCCCCAAACACAACACTTTGCATTTAGGGCAAAAAGTTAAATGCTTTGCCACATTTTTTGGAGTATTAATTTAGTGCCTTGTTGCAAACAGGATGCATGTTTTGGAAAATGTGTATTCTGTACAGGCTTTTTTTCACTCTGTCAATTAGGTTAATATTGGGGAGTAAATACAATGTTGTTGATCCATCCTCAGTTTTCTCCCATCACAGCCATTGAACTCTGTAACTTTTTTAAAGTCACCATTGGCCTAATGGTGAAATCCCTGAGCGGTTTCCTTCCTCTCTGGCAACTGAGTTAGGAAGGACGCCTGTATCTTTGAGTGACTGGGTGTATTGAATCACCATCAAAAGTGTAATTAATAACTTAATTGCTCAAAGGGATATTCAGTGTCTGCTTTTTTTTATTTTGACCCATCTACCAATACGTGGCCTTCTTTGCGAGGCATTAGAAAATCTCCCTGGTCTTTGTGGTTGAATCTGTGTTTGAAATTCACTGGTCGACTGAGGGACCTTACAGATAATGTTATGTGTCGGGTACAGAGATGAGATAGTCATTGAAAAATCATGTTAAACACTATTTTTGCACACAGAGTGAGTCCATGCAACTTATTATGACTTGTTATGCAAATGTTTACTTCTGAACTTATTTAGGCTTGCCATAACAAAGGGGTTGAATGCTTATTGACAATAGACATTTCAGCATTTCATTTTTAATTATTTATGGAATTTTTTTTTCTTTACTTTAGCATTATAGGGTATAGTGTGTAGGTCAGTGACCAAAACATATAAATGTAATCCATTTTAAATTCAGGCTGTAATACAACAAAATGTGGAAAAAGTTAAGGGATGTGAATACTTTCTGAAGGCCGTGTATATACTGTTCTTAGCTGCTATTTATAAACTGTTTATAACAATTACACTTCAAATAGCCTAACAATGAGGAAAAAGGTTGTTGACTTGAGGATAAATTCAGCCACTATTTATTGTTGAACTCAGCAGGTTTTGTCTTGCTAATAGTCTACACAAATGGGTTGCAATATTCAAGGTAAATTACATCAAATTAAATTCAACTTGAGAGATTCCCCTCGTCTCCTGATATCCTCCTTTTTTGTGTGCAAATGTTTACACCACGGTCCAGGTTGTGGGCCCAACTGTTTTCTATACTGAGTATTGCCAACCCTTACAGTCTTTCCTGAGACATTATATGTCCATTGCATTGCACACAATTTAAACTTAGTCTTGAATGATGCATGCCAAGATATACCAGAGATAAGGGACTGTTGATATTGCAACTACACAACTAAAATGCCGGTTCACCAGTATGAATGAAATCGCAAACAGCTTTTTACGTTCAAGCCCTCAAGAACTGTTGTCCACTAAAGATTATAATCTGTTTGCATCTGGCAATTTATTGTCTGTCCGGTATCCAGAAGACCTGTCCCCAGAGCTTCCTATACAGTTAATCTCTTTCCGTAACTTGTTGAGGCCGACAATTAAGGAGAATGAGTGGCTAAATTAAAGATGTTGCAGAACTGCTGTATTTGAAGCACCACTCCCTTCTGCCAAGTATCCCTGATGTTGCTACAGCAATCAAGCTGTTTTTACCATCCCTGTAACTGTCGCTTCTGCTGATGAACACCTAAGCAAGCTCCACTCATTGCACTGGCGCCGTCGTAGTCTTGACCACAACATTTGTTCACCAATATCAGATCACCTTTACTCCACACACAGAGAAGCGTACAAAGCTCACCCTCACCTCCATTTGGCAAATCTGACCATAACTCTATCCTCCTGATTCTTACAAGTAAAAATCAAAAAACTCAAACAGGAAGTACCAGCTCAATACGGAAGTAGTCCGATGAAATGGATGCTACGCTACAGGACTGTTTTGCTAGCAGAGACTGGAATATGTTCCGGGATTCATCCGATGGCATTGAGGAGTATACCACATAAGTCACCGGCTTCATTAATAAATAAGCGCATCGACAACGTCATCACCACATATTAGCCCAACCAGAAGCCATGGATTACAGGCAACATCCGCAATGAGCTAAAGGTTAGAGGAGCGGGACACTAATCCGGACACATAAGAAATCCCGCTACGCCCTCTGACGATCCATCAAACAGGGAAAGCATCAATAAAGGACTAAGATCTAATCTTACTACACCGGCTCTGACGCTCGTCGGATGTGGCAGGGCATGCAAACTATCATGGATTACAAAGGGAAATTCAGCCGCGAGCTGCCCAGTGATGCGAGCCTACCAGACGAGCTAAATGCCTTCTATCTCGCTTTGAGGCAAGCAACACTGTACCACGCATAAGAGCACCAGCTGTTACGGACGGCTGTGTGATCATGCTCTCCGTAGCCGATGTGAGTAAGACCTTTAAACAGGTTAACATTCACAAGGCCGCAGGGCAAGACGGATTACCAGGACACGTACTCAGAGCATGCACTGACCAGCTGGCAAGTGTCTTCACTGACATTTTCAACCTCTCCCTGACCCAGTCATAGTCAGAATGCCCAAGAATGAAAAGGTAACCTGCCTAAATGACTACCACCCCATAGCACTCACATATGTAGCCATGAAATAGTTTGAAAGGCTGGTCATGGCTCACATCAACACCATCATCCCAGAAACCATGGACCCACTCCAATTCGTATACCGCCCCAACAGATCCACACATGACGCAATCTCTATTGCACTCCACACTCCCCTTTCCCACCTGGACAAGAGGAACACCTACGTGTGAATGCTGTTCATTGACTACAGCTCAGCGTTGAACACCACAGTGCCCTCCAAGCTCATCACTAAGCTAAGGATCCTGGGACTGAACACCTCCCTCTGCAACTGGATCCTGGACTTCCTGACGGGCCGCCCGCAGCTAGAGAGAGTAAACAACAACACATCTGTCACTCTAACCGTCAACATGGGGGCCCCTCAGGGGTGCGTGCTTAGTCCCCTCCTGTACTCCCTGTTCACCTATGACTGCATGGCCACGCACGATTCCAACACCATCATTAAGTTTGCCGACGACACGACGGTGGTAGGCCTGATTACCGATGATGATGAGACAGCCTATAGGGAAGAGGTCAGAGACCTGGCAGTGTGGTGACAGGACAACAATCGCTTCCTCTACGTGATCAAGACAAAGGAGCTGATTGTGGATTACAAGAAAAGCAGGGAGGAGCACGGCCCCATTCACATCAACGGGGCTGTAGTGGAGCGGGTCGAGAGCTTCAAGTTCCTTGGTGTCCACATCACTAAGGAGCTATCATGTTCCAAGCACACCAAGACAATCCCTGTTCCCCCTCAGGAGGCTGAAAAGGTTTGGCATGGGATCTCAGATCCTCAAAATGTTCTACAGCTGCGCCATCGAGAGCATCCTGACCGGTTTCATCACCGCCTGGTATGGCAACTGCAAAGCATTCCAACCGTAAGGCGCTACAGAGGGTAATGCGTATGGCCCAGTATATCACTGGGGCGAAGCTTCCTGCCATCCATGACCTATATACTAGGTGGTGTCAGAGGAAGGCCCAAAAAATTGTCAAAGACTCCAGACACCCAAGTCATTGACTGTTCTCTCTGCTACCGCACGGCAAGCGGTACCGGAGCGCCACGTCTGGGAACAAAATGCTCCTGAATAGCTTCCAACCCCAAGCCATAAGACTTCTGAACAGTTAATAAAATGGCTACCCTCACTTATTATTTATTATAATATTTTCACTGACTCTCTTGCACAGGCTCGATGTACACTCACTGGATTCTAACCACACACTCATACATACTACGCTGACACTCCAACACACACACACAGACACACACACAAAACACACACATGCATTTTGACCCCACACACACACACACACACACATACATTCCTTTACACTCTTCACATGCGCTGCTGCTACTCTCACTTTATTATCTATGCATAGTCACTTTATCCCTACCTACATATATATTACCTCAATTACCTCGACTAACCTATACCCCTGCACATTGACTCGGTAACGTTACCCCTTGTATATAGCCTCGTTATTGTTATTTTATTCTGTTACTATATTTCCTTTAGTGTATTTAGAAAAAATGTCTTATTTACTTTTTAAAAACTCTGCATGTTGGTTAAGGGCTCGTAAGTAAGCATTTCACGGTAAGGTCGAAACCTGTTATATTCGGTGCATTTGACAAATAAAATGTGATTTGATTCGATGTTTTTTAAGGCCTGAGGCAATTTTTCAATCACATTCCAGAAGCCCAAGAAACAAACACTTAGCTTCCTAGTACACATGGAAATGAAAAAGGTTTATGAACGACTTTATGGAGGGTTACTGTCAAAATGATTAATTACATTTAAAGAATAATACATCGATGACAGGCGCATGGGCCCCCCGGCTAGCGTGGGCTGCGGGGCTGTCCAGTATGCCAGTGCTCATCTCTGTACACGATGAAAACCAGTGGACATGTCAAAGTGATTGGTGTCTGCTTGAGCGTCCCAGGAGAAAAGAGTACTCTGTTCAAATGCTTGTAAAACATATCTCTGCTAGAGCTTCTCTCCCCAGAGGATTGAGACACAGAACCTTGTCAGCGACGGAGCTGTCTCGTCTGTGGTCCAACTCAAGGTATTTCTGTTCTGTTCAGGACGTCACTCACAATCGCATGGCTTCGAGGTTACATTAGCCTTCATTGTCTTTATATTTTCCTTTTGTTTTCTCCTAATAGATGAAGGCTCTTGGATATTTGAGAATGATACAAATCTGAAGTGACACTTTCAATCAGGAAGTTATCCAGAGGAGACATCTGAAAATCAGTTTATGGTGTAGGCTGTCAATAAAGGGTCAATCAACCACTTAGAATTTTATTTTGTGTACAAATCTGATTTGTACACAGAACTGTTCATCACGGCACACATTTACGGTAGAGTGGCCAGACGGAAGCCACTCCTCAGTTAAAGGCACCTGACAGCCCGCTTAGAGTTTGCCAAAAGGCACCTAAATGACTCTCATACCATGAGAAACAAGATTCTCTAGTCGGATAAAACTAAGATTGAACTCTTTGGCCTGAATGCCAAGCGTCACATCTGGAGGAAACCTGGCAACATCCCTACGGTGAAGCATGGTGGTGGCAGCATCATGCTGTTGGGATGTTTTTCAGCGGCAGGGACTGGGAGACTAGTCAGGATCGAGGGAAAAGATGAATGGAGCCAAGTACAGAGAGATCCTTGATGAAAACCTGCTCCAGAGCACTCAGGACCTCAGACTGGGTCGACGGTTCACCTTCCAACAGGACAACGATCCTAAGAACACAGTCAAGACAACTCACAAGTGGCTTCGGGACAAATATTGACACAGTAAGACCATGACTATTCGCCATAACATTTCACAGTAATATGTTCTTTCTGTATGTGTTTTGTTAGGGTCTGAAGCAGTTGCATTACATTTATTGCAGTACATTCTGAATCTGTGAGACTAATAACAAAGAGAAAAAGGCAAGTGAGAATTTCACAGAGGATTAGTTCATTGTTTGACCTATGTACATAAACAATTGTACTAAAATAACATTCCTAGTTTACCTCATTGGTTTGTAGGTTTTAGTTTTGGTTTGCAGAGAGAAAGACTCTTGCATAATCATCGCATAATAATGTCTATTTTTACCTCTGCTAATATTCTAGTGACGTTTAGGTACAGTCTTCATTAGAACCAAATGTCATTCCTCCACTTTCATGCTTGTAATACTCACTGGCAATGAGTCATAATTTATTGGCTAATACGACACTCATTTAGGTGCGTCTTAACTTAAATGGGAAGAATTTATCTAATTATTCTCAAAGTAAACGTATCTGGTCAACATACTCAGAGGAGACATTTGAAGGGGTTTGTTTTTTCCACATTTTTATGTCAAGTACCTTGTGCAATTTCTGATCATTCTGATGCTCTTGTCAACTACTAACTCACATGATCCATACTGAGAAGTGGAAGTAAAGCTACATAATGAATTGTGAATAATGATGAGTGAGAAAGTTACTGAGGGTCAAAGATCAAACCCCCAAGAGATGCTAACCTCTCACCATTACCAATAAGAGGGGAGGTTATCATGTCTTGGGGGTAGGATCTTTGACCTTGTATAACTTTCTCACTCATCATTATTCACGATTCATTCAGGATGATCCACAATCATGGTAGCATCCACATTAATGTAGAAGTGTTTAGAAAAAATATATTCTTATTTACAATAAAAGTGACTCCAAAATGACACAATGCATAATTTACCATTAATTTCTATTGGCAAAACCAAAACAAACTGCAAATACATCACAAGCTTCATGTAGTCATTGTGTGCTAGGAATATGGGACCAAATACTAAACTTTTGACTACTTTATTTATCAGAATCTTTAGGGGTGTCAATACATTTTGACCCCCACCTTTTTGAGTGAAAAATATATTACTTGTTAAACAAAATCTCTTTCTCTGAGCAATTGTATGAGTATAAAATAATATAATTTTCCGTTTTTTTAGCATACGATATAGCTCATTACTTGAATTATTTATTTTATAGTCATAATTGCTCATCTTTATCAAGGGTGTCACTAATTTCAGACCCCATTGTATGTGAGAGATAGGTATGGTTGAGTGTTTTGATTTATTGTCTAACCTTTTCTTTAACCAAGACATCCCATTGAGATAAAGACCTGAGCTCTTAGTCATTCAGCATAACAGTGCATTCAAATGATGCTGAAACAATCACATTATAGGAGCTTTACGGGTAAAATCATCTTCAACAGAAAAGTGTTAGTAACAATACCAGCACTAGAATCAAAGAGTAAGAATTCAAGTTAAACAATATCATGATAGAAAAATGAATGAAAACCAAATAAAGTGCAAGATTCCCCTTACAAATAAACACATCAGATTTGCAGCTTCACATTTAAAATCACATTTTCACATGTGAAATAGCTGTTTTCACATGTTGAGCTTAAATTTAACATGTGAAACCATATTTCACATGTATTCATTCTTTTGGTTCACCACCTTTTCACATGTGGAATTGCAAGTTCACATGTTAAAATCAATCAAGTGAAAAAATTGAATTTGCAAGTTCACATGTAAGAAAATCTCTCTTTCACGAGAAAAAGTCTGAAGTCGAGAACAACATTCTTAGTATTGCAAAACAAAAATAATCATATTTAAAGCAAAACACAAAAGTATTGACAGCAAAACGAAATATTGCAAGGAAATCATTTTTAAATGCGAGAGCAAATGAATTGTAGATGGATGAAAAAATAATTAATCAGTCAACCATTTTTTATGATAACACATTAAAATAAAATGCATCCCTCTTTCCTGCAATTTGTTCTATTTTTAGTTATGTTACCCTGGCCTTTGCTTTCGCTGCCTTTTTTCCAGTTGCAAGTTTTGGCACATTAATTCCAGCAACATAGCACCCTGCATCCCACTGCTGGTTTGCCTCTGAAGTTAAGCAGGAGTGTCCTTGAATGGGAGATCAGATGTAGCTGGAAGTGGTGTAAATAATAATGTGAAAAATAAATGTGTGAAAACAATGTCAAATGTGGGGATTGTTCTTTCAGATGAGGGAAAAACGTGAAAAAGTTACTTGAAACTTCACACGTGTCTGAAAACCATGTCTGACTCGTGAATTTCACATTATTCTTTTTATTTTTTTACGTGATTTGTCTGAAAACCACGTCATTTTTTCATGTTGTTTTTTTGTAAGGGTCAACTGAAGTGAATAGAGTACCACATATAGGCAGCCAAGGCTGGTGTTTAATATCTAATTAAGCTAATGTGTTTTATGTCCGATGTTATGAAATATAAAATAACAGTAGGGAGGCTATATATACAGGGGGGTACCGGTGCAGAGTCAATGTGCGGGGGCACCGGCTAGTTGAGGTAGTTGAAGTAATATGTACATGTGAGTAGAGTTAAAGTGACTATGCATAAATAATTAACAGAGTAGCAGCAGCGTAAAAAAATGGGGTGGGGGGGCAGTGCAAATAGTCCGGGTAGCCATGATGAGCTGTTCAGGAGTCTTATGGCTTGGGGGTAGAAGCTGTTAAGAAGCCTTTTGGACCTAGACTTGGCACTCCGGTACCGCTTTCCGTGCGGTAGCAGAGAGAACAGTTTATGACTAGGGTGGCTGGAGTCTTTGACAATGTTTAGGGCCTTCCTCTGACACCGCCTGGTATAGAGGTCCTGGATGGCAGAAAGCTTGGCCCCAGTGATGTACTGGGCCATACGCACTACCCTCTGTAGTGCCTTGCAGTCGGAGGCCGAGCAGTTGCCATACCAGGCGGTGATGCAACCAGTCAGGATGCTCTCGATGGTGCAGCTGTATAACTTTTTGAGGCTCTGAGGACCCATGCCAAATCTTTTCAGTCTCCTGAGGGGGAATAGGCTTTGTCGTGCCCTCTTCATGACTGTCTTGGTGTGTTTGGACCATGATAGTTTGTGATGATGTGGACACCAAGGAACTTGAAGCTCTCAACCTGTACCACTACAGCCCCGTCGATGAGAATGGGGGCGTGCTCAGTCCTCTTTTTTTTTTATTGTAGTCCACAATCATCTCCTTTTTCTTGATCACGTTGAGGGAGAGGTTGTTATCCTGGCACCACACGACCAGGTCTCTGACCTCCTCCCTATAGGCTGTCTCATCGTTGTCGGTGATCAGACCTACAGTTGAAGTCGTAAGTTTACATACACCTTAGCCAAATACATTTAAACTCAGCTTTTCACAATTCCTGACATTTAATCCTAGTAACAATTCCCTGTTTTAGGTCAACTAGGATCACCTCTTTATTTTTTGTGAATGTGAAATGTCAGAATAATAGTAGAGAGAATGATTTATTTCAGCTTTTATTTATTTAATCACATTCCCAGTGGGTCAGAAGTTTATATACACTCAATTAGTATTTGGTAGCATTGCCTTTAAATTGTTTAACTTGGGTCAAACTTTTCGAGTAGCCTTCCACAAGCTTCCACAATAAGTTGGGTGAATTTTGGCCCATTACTCCTGACAGAGCTGGTGTAACTGAGTCAGGTTTGTAGGCTTCCTTGCTCGCACACGCTTTTTCAGTTCTGCCCACACATTTTCTATAGGATTGAGGTCAGGGCTTTGTGATGGCCACTCCAATACCTTGACTTTGTTGTCCATTTTGCCACAACTTTGGAAGTATGCTTGGGGTCATTGTCCATTTGGAAGACCCATTTGTGACCAAGCTTTAACTTCCTGATTGATGTCTTGAGATGTTGCTTCAATATATCCACATAATTTTCCTTCCTCATGATGCCATTTATTTTGTGAAGTGCACCAGGCCCTCCTGCAGCAAAGCACCCCGACAGCATGATGCTGCCACCCCGTGCTTCACGGTTGGGATGATGTTCTTCGGCTTGCAAGCTATCCCCTTTTTCCTCCAAACATACCGATGGTCATTATGGCCAAACAGTTTTATTTTGTTTAATCAGACCAGAGGACATTTCTCCAAAAAGTATGATCTTTGTCCCCATGTGCAGTTGCAAACCGTAGTCTGGCTTTTTTATGGTGGTTTTGGAGCAGTGGCTTCTTCCTTGCTGAGCGGCCTTTCAGGTTATGTCGATATAGGACTCGTTTTACTGTTGCTATAGATACTTTTGTACCTGTTTCCTCCAGCATCTTCACAAGGTCCTTTGCTGTTGTTCTGGGATTGATTTGCACTTTTTGCACCAAAGTACGTTCATCTCTAGAAGACAGAACACGTCTCCTTCCTGAGCGGTATGATGGCTGCGTGGTCCCATGGTGTTTATACTTGCATACTATTGTTTGTACGGATGAACGTTGTACCTTAAGGCATTTGGAAGTTGCTCCCAAGGATGAACCAGACTTGTGGAGGTCTACAATTTTTTCGCTGAGGTCTTGGCTGATGTCTTTTGATTTTCCCATGATGTCAAGCAAAGGCGCACTGAGTTTGAAGGTAGGCCTTGAATAACATCCACAGGTACACCTCCAATTGACTCAAATGATGTCAATTAAACTATCAGAAGATTCTAAAGCCATGACATCATTTTCTGGAATTTTCCAAGCTGTTTAAAGGCACAGTCAACTTAGTATATGTATAAACTTCTGACCCACTGGAATTGTGATACAGTGAATTATAAGTGAAATAATCTGTCTGTAAACAATTGTTGGAAAAATTACTTGTGTCATGCACAAAGTAGATGTCCTAACCGACTTGCTTTTGGCTATAGTTTGTTAACAAGAACTTTGTGGAGAGGTTGAATAACGAGTTTTAATGACTCCAACCTAAGTGTATGTAAACTTCCGACTTCAACTGTACCTACCACTGTTGTGTCGTCGGCAAATTTAATGATGATGTTGGAGTCGTGCCTGGCCATGCAGTCATGGGTGAACAGGGAGCACAGGAGAGGACTGAGAACGCACCCCTGAGGGGCCCCCGTGTTGAGGATCAGTGTGGCAGATGTGTTGTTACCTACCCTTACCACCTGGGGGCGGCCCGTCAGGAAGTCCAGCATCCAGTTGCAGAGGGAGGTGTTAAGTCCCAGGGTCCTTAGCTTAGTGATGAGCTTTGAGGGCACTATGGTGTTGAACGCTGAGCTGTAGTCAATTAATAGCATTCTCACGTAGGTGTTCCTCTTGTCCAGGTGTGAAAGGGCAGTGTGGAGCGCAATAGAGATTGCATCATCTGTGGATATGTTGGGGCGGTATGCAAATTGGAGTGGGTCTAGGGTTTCTGGGATAATGGTGTTGATGTGAGCCATGACCAGCCTTACAAAGCACTTCATTGCTACAGACGTGAGTGCTACGGGTCGGTAGTCATTTAGGCAGGATACCTTAGTGTTCTTGGGCACAGGGACTATAGTGGTCTGCTTGAAACATGTTGGTATTACAGACTCAGACAGGGAGAGGTTGAAAATGTCAATGAAGACACTTGCCAGTTGGTCAGCGCATGCTCGGAGTACACGTTCTGGTAATCCGTCTGGCCCTGTGGCCTTGTGAATGTTGACCTGCTTAAAAGTCTTACTCACATCGACTATGGAGAGCGTGATCACATAGTCATCCAGAACAGCTGATGCTCTCATTCATGCTTCAGTGTTGCTTGACTCGAAGCGAGCATAGGATGGATTTAGCTCGTCTGGTAGGCTCGTGTCATTGGGCAGCTCGCGGCTGTGCTTCCCTTTGTAGTCTGTAATAGTTTGCAAGCCCTGCCACATCCGACGAGTGTCGGAGCCGGTGTAGTACGATTCAATCTTAGTCCTCTATTGACTCTTTGCCAGTTTGATGGTTCGTTGGAAGGCATAGCGGGATTTCTTATAAGCGTCCGGGTTAGAGTCCCGCTCCTTGAAAGTGGCAGCTCTACCCTTTAGCTCAGTACGGATGTTGCCTGTAATCCATGGCTTCTGGTTCGGGTATGTACGTATGGTCACTGTGGGGACGATGTCATCGATGCACTTATTGATGAAGCCAGTGACTGATGTGGTGTACTCCTCAATGCCAACGGAAGAATCCCGGAATATATTCCAGTCTGTGCTAGCAAAACAGTCCTGTAGATTAGCATCTGTGTCATATGACCACTTCCTTATTAACCGAGTCACTGGTGCTTCCTGCTTTAGTTTTTGCTTATAATCAGGATGATATAATTATGGTCAGATTTGCCAAATGGAGGGTGAGGGAGAGCTTTGTGTGTGGAGTAAAGGTGGTCTAGAGTTTTTTTTGTTTCCTCTGGTTTCACATTTAACATGCTGGTAGAAATGATGTATAACGGATTTAAGTTTCCCTGCATTTCAGTCCCCGGCCACTTGGAGCGGTGCCTCTGGATGAGCGTTTTTCTGTTTGCTTATGGCCTTATACAGCTCATTGAGTGCAATCTTAGTGCCAGCATCGGTTTGTGGTGGTAAATAGACATAGTGTGGTCTACAGCTTATCATGAGATACTCTACCTCAGGCGAGCAAAACCTAGAGACTTCCTTAGTATTAGATTTCATGCACCAGCTGTTGTTTACAAATATACACAGACCGCCACCCCTTGTCTTACCGGAGTCAGCCGTTCTATCCTGCCAATGTAGTGTATATCCCGCCAGCTGTATGTTATCCATGTCGTCGTTCAGCCACGACTCGGTGAAACATAAGATATTACAGCTCTTAATGTCCCGTTGGTAGGATATCCTTGATCTTAGGTTGTCCATTTTGTTTTCCAAAAATTGTACGATGGCTAGTAGGACTGATGGAAGACGCAGATCACCCCGACCTACGTCCACGATATCTCAGTCTCTTTTGTCATGCGAATGACGGGGATTTGGGCCTTGTCGGGTGTCTGTAAAATATAATTTTGCGTCCGACTCATTGAAGAAAGAATCTTTGTCCGATACGAGGTGAGTAATCGCTGTCCAGATATCCAGAAGCTCTTTTTGGTCATTGTCACGGATTCTGCCGAGGCTGCTCCTCCTCCTTGCTCGGGCAGGCTTCGGCGTTCGTCGTCCCCGGAGTACTAGCTACTGCCGTTCGATGTTATCGGTGTTTGTTTAGTTTTGTCTGTATTGTTTACACCTGTTCGTCATTATGTTAATTGTTCCCCTTATAATTACCCCGGTCTCTCATCTGTACTTTGTGTGTGATTGTTTTCCCCTTCACGGTTGTCTATTTTGTGAGCGGGTTATTTCCTCCCTGCGTGGAGTTATTTTCTGTGTCCTTTTGGATCCTTTTCGTATTAAAAGTACGTATCCGAGAGTTCTGTGTCCTGCGCCTGACTTCGTTTACCGCATCTCACAGACAGTCGTGACAGAATCACACACCTTACCATGGAGTCAGCAGGAGCGACGGCACCGACTGGATCAATCGAGGAGCGCGTCCTACAACAGGCAGCGATGCTCCAAAATCATGGTGCCGCTATGGATAACGTTATGAACACTTTGGGACGATGGGAGAGAGGAGGTTTGCCCACACCTCCTCCAACGATACCACCACCATCGGCTACTCCTATCGTCTCACATCCGGAGTCCAGTGGGATTCGGCTCTCGCTCCCGAGGGCTTATGATGGCACCGCAGCCGGGTGTCAGGGTTTCCTGCTCCAGGTGGAACTTTACCTGGCAACCATTCACCCGGCACCCTCGGGATACGAGAGCGTGTCCGCCCTCATTCCTGTCTGTCCGGCAAGGTACTGGAGTGGGCCAACGCCGAGTGGGGAGGGATAGACGCCGCTACTGTGAACTATGCGGAGTTCACCCGCCGCTTCAGGGCAGTGTTCGATCATCCCCTGGAGGGGAAGGCGGCGGGTGAGCGTCTATTCCACCTCAGACAGGGGAGGAGGAGCGCGCAGGAATTCGCACTGGACTTCCGGACTCTGGCTGCCAATTCGGGATGGAATGAGAGGGCCCTCATCGACCGCTACAGATGCAGCCTGAGGGAGGACGTTCGTCGAGAGCTGGCCTGCAGGGACACCAACCTAAGCTTCGATCAGCTGGTGGACATGTCGATTCGCTTGGATACCCTGTTGGCTACCCGCGGACGTCCAGCGCTGGGGCCGTCCATTCCATCCCCCAGCACCTCCGAGCCGAGCCCTATGGAGCTCGGGGGTGCTGGTAGTAGGGAGGCCAGGAAGGAGGCTGTCCCCTGCACCAACTGTGGCCGCCGAGGACACACGGCGGTTCGGTGCTGGGGAGGGTCTCCTCGGATTCGAGGCAGCAGGCAGCGCACTGATGAGTCATTCCAGGTGAGTAAGGTCCCAACTCACCCAGAGCTCTCTGCTGATCATATGTGTATCCAAGTGATGTTTCCAGAAGTTTCTTCTTACTCCCAGCATAAGGCCCTAGTCGATTCAGGCGCAGCTGGGAATTTTATCGATCGCCATTTCTCATATAAGTTAGGGATCCCTATATTACCAGTCGATGTGCCCTTCCCTATCCATGCCCTAGATAGCCGGCCTTTGGGGTCGGGATTGATTAGGGAGGTCACAGCGCCACTGAAGATGAAAACGCAGAAGGGTCATGAGGAGACTATACAGTTGTATTTAATTGACTCTCCTGCGTTTCCAGTGGTGTTGGGACTTCCCTGGTTAATATCTCATGACCCCAACGTTTCATGGCAACAGAGGGCTCTCAAGGGATGGTCTGATCAGTGTGTGGGGCGGTGTGTAGGTGTTTCCGTAGGGGCAACGACGGTGGAGAGTCCGAACCAAATGCCCACAATGCACATTCCTCCTGAGTATGCCGATTTGGCAAGCGCCTTCTGTAAGAAGAAGGCGACTCAATTACCACCTCATCGACAGGGGGATTGTGCGATAGACCTCCAGGTTGGCGCGGCACTCCCTCGCAGCCATGTGTATCCTCTGTCTCAGGAGGAGACGGCTGCTATGGAGACATAGGTCACCGAATCCTTGAGACAGGGATACATACGGCCTTCCACTTCTCCTGCGTCCTCAAGTTTCTTTTTTGTGAAGAAGAAGGATGGGGGTTTACGCCCGTGTATTGATTACCGTGGTCTCAATCAGATCACTATTAAATACAGCTATCCTCTCCCTCTGATTGCTAGTATGACGAAGTCATTACACGGGGCGTGCTTCTTCACAAAATTGGATCTCAGGAGCGCTTACAACCTGGTGCGCATTCGGGAGGGAGATGAGTGGAAAACAGCCTTCAGTACCACCTCGGGTCACTATGAGTACCTCGTCATGCCATACGGTCTAATGAATGCTCCTTCAGTCTTCCAATCATTTGTAGACGAGATTTTCCGGGATTTGCATGGACAGGGGTAGTGGTGTATATTGATGACATTCTGATATACTCCGCTACACGTACCGAGCATGTGTCCCTGGTACGTCGGGTGCTGGGTAGACTGTTGGATCATGATCTGTATGTGAAGGCAGAGAAATGTCTGTTTTTCCAGGAGTCCATCTCCTTCCTGGGACACCGGTTGTCTGCGTCAGGGGTGGAGATGGAGATTGACCACGTTTCAGCCGTGCGTAATTGGCAGACTCCAACTACAGTAAAGGAGGTGCAGCGGTTTTGGGGTTTTGTCAATTACTACCGGAGGTTTATCCGGGGTTTTGGACAGGTAGCGGCTCCCATTACCTCCCTGCTAAAGGGGGGCCCGGTGCGTTTGCAGTGGTCGGCTGAGGCGGACAGGGCGTTTAGTCATTTGAAGGACCTGTTCACCTCAGCTCCGGTGCTGGCACATCCGGATCCCTCTTTGTCGTTCCAAGTCGAGGTGGATGCGTCAGAGGCGGGGATCGGTGCTATGCTGTCTCAGCGCTCGGGCACGCCTCCAAAACTCCGCCCCTGTGCTTTCTATTCTAAGAAGCTCAGTCCGGCGGAGTGCAATTATGACGTGGGGGACAGGGAGCTGCTAGCTGTGGTCCAGGCCCTGAAGGTGTGGAGACATTGGCTTGAGGGGGCTAACTACCCTTTTCTCATTCTGACTGACCATCGTAACCTGGAGTACATCCGGGCAGCGAAGAGACTGAACCCTCATCAGGCTAGGTGGGCCATGTTTCTGGCCCAGTTTGCCTTTAAGATCACGTATATCCCCGGGTCACAGAACGTTAAGGCAGACGCCCTGTCCCGACGATATGACACAGAGGAGAGGTCCATTGAGCCCACTCCCATACTACCGGAGTCTTGTCTCGTGGCACCGGTGGTGTGGGAGGTCGACACGGAAATCGAGCGGGCGTTACGTACCGACCCTTCTCCCCCAGAGTGTCCAGAGGGACGGAGGTACGTGCCGCTCGAGGTCCGTGACCGACTGATTTATTGGGCTCACACGTCACCCTCCTCTGGTCATCCTGGTATTGGTCGGACGGTGCACTGTCTTAGCGGGAAGTACTGGTGGCCCACCTTAGCTAAGGACGTGAGAGTTTACGTTTCTTCCTGCTCGGTGTGCGCCCAGTGTAAGGCGCCTAGACACCTGCCCAGGGGAAAGTTACAACCTCTCCCCGTTCCACAACGGCCGTGGTCTGACCTGTCGGTGGATTCTGTCCAGGACCTTCCCCCCTCCCGGGGGAATACCACGATCTTGGTCGTTGTGGATCGGTTTTCTAAGGCCTGCCGTCTCATCCCTATGCCAGGTCTTCCTACAGCCCTACAAACGGCCGAAGCCCTGTTTACTCACGTTTTCCGGCACTACGGGGTGCCTGAGGATATAGTGTCTGATCGGGGTCCCCAGTTCACCTCTAGAGTGTGGAGGGCGTTTATGGAACGTTTGGGGGTCTCGATCAGCCTTACCTTGGGTTTTCACCCTGAGAGTAATGGGCAGGTGGAGAGAGTAAACCAAGATGTGGGTAGGTTTCTGAGGTCCTACTGCCAGGACCGGCAGGAGGAGTGGTCGGGGTATATTCCCTGGGCAGAGATAGCCCAAAACTCACTCCGCCACTCCTCCACTAATCTCACTCCTTTCCAGTGTGTGTTGGGCTATCAGCCGGTTCTGGCACCCTGGCATCAGAGCCAGATCGAGGCTCCTGCGGTGGAAGAATGGTTTCGGCGCTCGGAGGAGACATGGAACGCTGCGCACGTCCATCTGCAGCGGGCCATCAGACGGCAAAAGGCGAGCGCCGATCGCCACCGCAGTGAGGGTCCGGTTTATGCACCGGGAGATCGGGTCTGGCTCTCGACCAGAAACTTGCTCCTTCACCTGCCCTGCCGGAAGCTGGGCCGGCGGTTTGTGGGGCCATTTAAAGTCCTGAGGAGATTGAACGAGGTATGTTACAGGTTACAGCTGCCTGTTAATTATCGCATTAACCCCTCGTTCCATGTGTCTCTCCTCAGGCCGGTGGTAGCTGGTCCACTCCAGGAGAATGAGGTACGAGAGGCCCCTCCGCCCCCACTAGACATCGAAGGGGCTCCGGCGTACTCAGTCCGTTCCATCATGGATTCGAGGCGTCGGATGAGGGGTCTGCAGTATCTCGTGGAGTGGGAGGGGGACGGTCCGGAGGAACGGTGGTGGGTCCCTAGGTGGGACATCCTAGATCCCTCCCTGTTGACAGAGTTCCACCGGAGTCACCCAACTCGCCCTGCTCCGCGTCCTCCTGGCCGTCCCCGAGGCCGGGGTCGGCGCACGGCTGGAGCCGCGCGTCAAGGGGGGGGTACAGTCACGGATTCTGCCGAGGCTGCTCCTCCTCCTTGCTCGGGCAGGCTTTGGCGTTCGTCGTCCCTGGAGTACTAGCTACTGCCGTTCGATATTATCGGTGTTTGTTTAGTTTTGTCTGTATTGTTTACACCTGTTCGTCATTATGTTAATTGTTTCCTTTATAATTACCCCTGTCTCTCATCTGTACTTTGTGTGTGATTGTTTTCCCCTTCACGGTTGTCTATTTTGTGAGCGGGTTATTTCCTCCCTGCGTGGAGTTATTTTCTATGTCCTTTTGGATCCTTTTCGTATTAAAAGTACGTATCTGAGAGTTCTGTGTCCTGCGCCTGACTTCGTTTACCGCATCTCACAGACAGTCGTGACAGTCATAAGAGATGGTGGCAGAGACATTATGTACAGAATAAATTACAAATAATGCGAAAAAACATTCATTATAGCACAATTGGTTAGGGGACCGTATCTCGTGGAGTGGGAGTGGTACGGTCCGGAGGAACGGTGGTGGGTCCCTAGGAGGGACATCCTAGATCCCTCCCTGTTGACAGAGTTCCACCGGAGACACCCAACTCGCCCTGCTCCGCGTCCTCCTGGCCGTCCCCGAGGCCGGGGTCGGCGCACGGCTGGAGCCGCGCGTCAAGGGGGGGGTACTGTCACGGATTCTGCCGAGGCTGCTCCTCCTCCTTGCTCGGGCAGGCTTCGGCGTTCGTCGTCCCCGGAGTACTAGCTACTGCCGTTCGATGTTATCGGTGTTTGTTTAGTTTTGTCTGTATTGTTTACAACTGTTCGTCATTATGTTAATTGTTTCCCTTATAATTACCCCTGTCTCTCATCTGTACTTTGTGTGTGATTGTTTTCCCCTTCACGGTTGTCTATTTTGTGAGCGGGTTATTTCCTCCCTGCGTGGAGTTATTTTCTGTGTCCTTTTGGATCCTTTTCGTATTAAAAGTACGTATCCGAGAGTTCTGTGTCCTGCGCCTGACTTCGTTTACCGCATCTCACAGACAGTCGTGACAGTCATAAGAAACGGTGGCAGAGACATTATGTACAGAATAAATTACAAATAATGCGAAAAAAATATTCATTATAGCACAATTGGTTAGGGGGCCGTAAAACGGCAGCCATCTCCTCCGGCGCCATTCTGCATAGTTGTTATGCTTGAAAGTGGAAATTAGATGTTTGTTCTTTCCTGTTCTCGTAGTTTCTCCACTGAACAAAGAGACAGGATGTAGTTTATACCAAAGCCTGTGGTTGACCAATTAGAATTGATTCCAGTAAAATTAGGCCAATGGCCAAATACAAAGTATCCCATTTCAGGCTTCAATGTATAGATAGTTTGGACCCGCACTATGAGTCCTGCACTGGAACCCTTACACAGATTCTAAACAGATGTTGAACTGAAAAACTAGTTCCATTGATCTCTAGTTCTCTGCATTGTGTATTTATCTTTTAATATTGTTACACTCCCCCTAGACCATTTAAAAAAGACATATACTTAAAATGTCTTTCAGAAAAACAATAGAAAACATGAAAATATAGGCAGTTTAAAAAACATTAGCTGTAAGCATAAAATAATTTACATTAAACACCTTGCATTTCTATAAAACACAAAGGGCATATTTTACTTGCCGTTGCAATACGAAATAGATTTCAAACAAAGTTATAGAAAATAGGTATTAACAGGTGTGATACCACATCTGAGAGAGCATGGTTCGTCACAGCACAGAGGACAATCACCACGGGCACATTGACCAAAATCATAAGGCTCGTGTGATGATGATGATGACCCTTACGATTACTACCACATACTTGTGAACACCACTGACACCCATCTCCAAAAGGACACGGTCGATGAATCTTATCATATCCCCTATCACGCAACCGTCGGACCTTAGCAGACAGACATAGGGCAACAGCACACTTGATAACCTGGATGAGGATAAGAAAAATAACCACAACTCCCGCTATTGGAAGTATCATGCTCACCAAAAAACTTCCCCATGTGCCAAATGTGGAAGAGAACCACATGACTAAACCTAAATAATCTGGATTGTAATAATGATATTTAGCGCCCTCAGTCCTGATCTTTTGGATTAGGTCAGTTATTTCCTCAGAATTATCAGTAATGTAAGTACAGCATTCAGCACCAAAAATAGCACATGTACCCCCTTGTGCGGACAGAAGATAGTCAAGGGCCAAACGATTTTGCATTGCCACGGTCCAAATGGCAACCATCTCAGCAGTAATTAACGCAAGACTCTCAGCTGTACTATTAGCTAGGATTTCCAAAGAGTTAGCAATATTAATAACTTCCCGTGCTGTTATAGAAATACCATAAGAGGGAAAAGCAATAGCAAAGAATCTCTCAGTTTCTGTAATCGCACGTTTATGACGGTGTGAAAAAGGAGAGTTCACAGAATGCCTTACATGGGGTATGACATATCCCAAATAACACAACCCTTGTCACAACTTTGGTAACCAGGGATAGACATAGGAGCCACAAATAAAGTAAGTTCCATTAGGAGCTGCATTAACGAAGGTATTGGCTTAGAAAGTAGTCATAGTGCCATTACTGAGAGTCAATTCAGCAGACATTAGATATTCCGCAACCAAGTGTGCCGTCACAGGCAGATAGGTTTGTTGTCTGATCACACTTACACAGTAAATTCCATAGTGTTAAATATGCAGTGTCAAAGTACATTGACTCTTACAGAGTTATTACTACAACAGTTGGAGTAAGATACCGCCCAGTGTTGGTGAAAAAGTACGTTGTTAAAAGACGCAGTGTCAGACGTACTCTGGAAAGCTCCGCCCACCTACGACTCGTCTCAAACGGACCACACATTTTCACGGCGCCATTTTCTTCATGTGGAATGACTGCGGTAAGTTTCTCCTAAGCGACTATACACACATTATTTGTCATTTTAACAGAAGCAGCATTTAAGAATTACTTTATATCGTTGCTAACAGTGCACTCTAGTTGGTTTTAGGTCTTAAAATGTCGAATTTTAAAAAGGCTAACGTTAACATGTTGTGACTGACTTCTGTCCAGTCCATGTGCCAGCAGTATTAAGCTAACGTTAATTAACATTAACTGACGAACATAACGTTCAAACTAGACAATGTCAGCCCGATTTATTGTAAGTTATGTTAATACAACGTGGAGGGGGGATTGTGTACTTCTTGTTAACGTTCAGATATTACAGGAACATAGCAAAGACTAAGGGGAGTTGGCTAAACTAGCTACAGTTAGCTACGTTAGCTTGACTGGCTAACTATGTGCGGGTGGCATGGATTTATTATGTTAACGGCGGGTAGACATTAACCTTGGACACTGCTTAAGCGGTGTGCCTTTATTTTTTTCCTGGATATTATACAAAATGACTTTCGGGTTTCAAAGCAGCAGCAGTACTGTTAAAATACTTAAGCACTATCTTAGCACACACTTATGGTGTAACGTTTAGCTAACATTATTCAATTCAATGTTATTTATATTGTCAAATCATAACAAGAGTTATCTCAAGACACTTTACAGACAGAGTAGGTCTAGACCACACTCTATAATATACCAAGACCCAACAATTGCAGTAATTGTGCGGGCAAGGCGGTAACATTAATGTTACAAGGATGAAAATCAGACGTTATCCTTTTTAATGTGTTTGACAGTAACTTCAATTTAACTGGCCATTTCTGCAAAAGTGCTGATCATTTCTCAGCACTTTGGTGGCTTGAAACAATATTTTTTCTTATATTTGAGGAAATACTGCTAAAATAAGACCATCAACTTTTTAACTGTGAGAAATTGTACTGATACTATTTGCAGGGAGCATGCTGCTTAAAGCTAAACTTGGAGATGTCCAAAAATTTGTCAGAATAACTGAGCCAAATCTGAAAGACTTTTTGATTGCAGGTAAGAATTTGACAATGTTAGTAATAACTGTCTGAATTTAGCTGTTTAAAATTGATATACTGGAATATTCCTAAAATGATGGGACATGTTAAGTTCTCAGGTTTTTGGAACTGGTCCATTTTTGTACGTCTAAATTTCTTCTGTTTTGCCCTTGGTAACTACACTTTAATTGTGGATGCATTGCTTAAGGTATAGTTATGATGCTACAAAAAAAAACATTTTAATCACTTAATAGTGTTTGTTTAAAACCTATTTTATAGGGTAAGGTAGGTGTACACAGTGAAATTATTATATAAATAATGATTTACTTTTGTTTACACAAGCTTTTATCCCTGTTTTTTCTAGCATTTGCAAAGTTTGGTGTCCCAGCTGTAACAGAAGGTGTGAAAATTGTTGACAGTTCAGGGACTGAATTGGATGATGATGTTTTTGAGGATATTATAAAGGATCCCTCAACTGGGGTGCTAACCATCAAATATGACTCAGGTTTGTTTCAGTTAATTAGACTAATTAATGAATACGTTATTTCTTTGTTTTATGAAGTTCATGGTGTCTATTAAATAAGTGTCTTAGATTATGAGGGAACTATATATAATTCTTTTTCTTCTAAAAATCATGGTTAGAATCTGTCTCCATGGTGGCCTCTTCTGAGCAATCCCAACCATCATCCCTTGATACCTTGGACTCTGAGGATACAGTCATTATTTCAGATAGCCCCTCCAGAAAACGCCAGAGGCTGGATACAGAAGCCAAGCAAGTAAGACAATTCTGACATTTTAAATTCTGTTCTTGAATCTGTTCTCAGAGAATTAAAATTACATTAATATACATTGTAAATTACATGGTTTCAAAACATTTTTGAAGTCCTGATTAGGGATGTCCCGATCAAGTTTTTTTAAGCGCCCTATCCGATTAAAAAAAGTATCTGCTGATATTGAGTCCTGATCAGATACTTTTATTTATTTATTGATAATACAGTGCACACTTCGAGTACATTCAAGTTATTGTCGCTGTCTGGAGGGAGTTTCTTACCATTATTGGCTTTTTCATTGGATTTTTGTAGCACTTGCAATCTTTGAGATTGGATCGGGACATCCTCTGACATCATATTAGTTTATTTCCAGTTTATTTGCAGTGGACATAACATGCAGAATTGTTATGCATTTTGTTTTAAGTTGGTGGAATCAGCTCTTACCAACAAAACCGGTGGGGAACGTATAATAAATGAATACAACCGAACCAAGTCCTTGACGGATGAAACAAGACGCAAAATGGTGAACATGCTGGCAGCTGACATGACAGAAATGAATGGGTAATTTGTTAATAGTCCTTGTGTTCTCAATCTGTAAATCTAAATCTGAATCTAAGTGAATATGACTGCACAATCCTTTCTTCTTCAATTTTGCAGTACATCTCCACCCAGACAGGTGAAAGAAATGTATGCCAAAGGAATAGTGACCTTATTCCCGTACCTCAGTTACCCATTCTCTAAGAATGGCTATGTGAGTTGCACACAGTAATAGTTGTAATGTTAAATATTATTGGAAGTTTTTGAATCCTACCAGACCATGTTGTTTTCAATGAAGTATCCATTTTTGTTATCCTTTCATCCTTCAAGGAGCATTATTATGATGGCGAGAGTGGAACTGGGTACTTGGCCTGGAGGATTAAAACTATTCAGAGAGGCACCGCCAAAGACAGGCGATCATCATTCGGAGGTAATACTGGAAAATGTATGGAACAAAACAGTTGCTAGATCAATAATTGCATTTGTTGCACTATTTCTCAGACATATAGTATAATGTGTAACTACATCCTTCAATTCTGCTAGCTCCCTCCCTCTTAGCAAATTTAAAGAAAATATGCATCAGAGACCTACAAAGGACTGTGACATAAGGGGGGGTTGCCTCGACACTGACTGGTCGAGGCAACCCCTGGCAAACTGGCCTTGCAAACTTTAGGGTGATTTAAACCAGTAGATGGCATTTTCATACATTTTTCAACCCACAAACTGCAGATTTCATAAATTGTGAAGAAATAATGTCAATATTAACACCAGCATTGATGCAGGGCTCCACACTAACTTTTTGTCTTGGTTGCACTTGTGCGCCTAACTTTTTTATTTAGGTGCACCAGCACAAAATGTAGGTGCACCCAAATTTTTTCCTTGCGTCGCCATTAACGCCACAATTTCAAGGTCACCTTTTTATCACGCTCCATATACATTCATATATATCATGTAACCACCCCCCCCCTTTGCTGTCCTCTGCCCCTCAGATGGCCAACACCTGTAATTTGGCCTTCTTCCCATTTGGCCTTGGCTAAACCAGCTTGCCACACTCCCTAGCATCAAACATATCATTCATATCATTTAGTTTACAGCTCAAAAAGTATATTTTACAGTGGAGTACTTCCTTTAAAAGTTAGCCAGGCTACTAAAACTTTTGACATGATTGAAATTTTCCCGTGTTGTGTAGAATCAGCCAAAGGATCAACTGGTGAAGACATGTCTGGAGGACCGACTGTCAGACGAGAATCCCAGTTTGTTCCAGAGACTGCCCTGACTGATGATGAGTGCAACAAAGCAATCTCACTGATGAAACATTCTGCTGATGCAGACACAATCAAGAAGAAAATGGAACTGACGTTTGTGTATCGCCGCAAAATGATCCTCGACCCCCAGCAGTCAAGCAACATACTGTCTGAGTTTCCACGTTTTAAAGACGTCAAAAGCTTGGTAATTATGTTATTTTGAAAATACTATGACAAGTGAATTGTTTTGTAAGACATTGTAGTGATACTAGCTAGCTAAACTAGCACGCAATACAATTTGATTGGCTGTCAAATAACTGAAATTGTCACCAACACCACCCCACTCCAGGTTGAACAGGATTTTGTTCTAATGTTCGGAGAGGATACCTCAAGCAAGCTTCTGGAAAGGTGGCCGGTCACGTTCAAGAAAAAGATCATCAAACAATGCAGAAAGCTTCCATCCACAAGTGAGCTTGAAGAACTCTTGCTGGCAGCTGATCCTCCTGAGGATGGCACTGAATTGGATGTTGACTTTGGTAAGATGCTTGTAAGCCTACCTTTTGTGTTGTATTGCAATATCAACATTATGTGTAAACATTTAAATATCAACATAATACTAAGAAGCTGGATCTGTGAAAGATTTACGAGTACGTTCTGTAGCAGTATATTGAACAAAACTTTTGAGATTTGACTCAGCCCTGTGGATGTTTTAGTTAGAGAACTTCTTGTGATGTAGAACTGCTGTCTGTCTGGGGGGTCTTTTGTAAAGAAAACAACGTAACTGAAGTGTGTTAACATTGAACTTGTGTTGTTACAGGTTGGGACAGTGATCTGTCATCGGTTTTACTGCTTATACACCTGATTCCACCCTCCGCTCAGGGTCGGAAGAGACCAGGAAAGGTTTCCGCATCCCAAGCAGAGAAACATCTTGTGGTATTCAAGAAGGTTTGTATTTTTTCTAATTTGTGGTATGAACACCTAATATTAGGCTACAAGTATTCATTCAATATTCATATTCAATAAGAGTAGTGTATTGGCTCTTTCTGCATATTCTACAACTACTTGGCCATTAACTACAGTTTTCCCTCATTTGTCTTCGCAGACCGGAACAAACATTCAAGAGCATCTCGATGCCATCACTACTAGCGCTCAGCCCTATCTCCTAGCTGTTGGAGTTAAGAAGAATGCAATCCACCAGTTCTTCATCATTATCGACAAGAATGCCATACCTTGCAGGTCAACCTCTTCTCTTGTTGCTTTTGACGAACTATTTAAGGCACATTTTGTGTTTGGCACATCCTACAACACCATGCTCCACAACATGTACACTTTCATCCAAACTACAGTGTACAGCATCGATGCTGGCAAGGTCAAAGAGAGCCCTCGTGTTGCTGAAATCAGGGCGAGGTTACTTCATTAGTGCTTGAAGTTTCTCCTCGAACATGAAGTGTTTTGTTTGTCAGGCTGAGTTATCGAGTTCAAATATGCTTGTTAGGCATTTACGATTAGTTCACGGTTACTTGCCTGGAAAAAATCTCCGGCTTAAATGTGCTCAGACTGGATGTGGCTGTGCGTTTGGTACGTTTTCTGGTTTTAGGAAACATTTAAACACAAAACACACTGAGTATATTGACCAACAGGTTGACCCTGATGTTTATTTAAGCAGCATTGGAGAGGCAGTGACCACTAATGTAGAGGAGACAGCTACAACGTCACGGACAGTTAATGAACACGAGGTAGCCACATCTACTCTGTTGAAAAAGTCCAACAGGAGCACTCTAGATATGTGTGCCTCTGCTGTTGCACAACTAAAAGCAGCTGGATTAAGTCAATCTACTGTAAATAGTTTTGTTTCCTCCATGGAAGAAGTGTTTTTTGAGATTCAAAGTCAAGCTACAGATGCAGCTTTGCAGTGCTTATCTCCACAGGAAACTGAAAATAAGAACAGAATAGAACAATCTTTGCAAAAGTTGGAAAACCCTTTCACACCCTTAAATTCAGAAGCTAAACGAAATAAACACTTCAAAGAGAAATGGGGAATCGTAGAACCTGTTGAAAAGGTGCTTGGCACAAGATTTGACAGCAGAAGAAACAAAACAACTGGGACATACGATCAGGTCGTTGTAACTGACAAGTTTGCATATATTCCTATTTTAGAAACACTAAAGGCCATTTTTCAAAACCCAGAACTTGCAGACATGTTCAAGCCCAGGCACATGCCCAAGGAAGGTGTGTATGCAGACTTGAGAGATGCCGCCTATTTTAAAAAAAGTCCCTTATTCTCTATAGAAAAAGATGCCATACAGATCCAGCTATTTTATGACGACTTTGAAACAGCAAACCCCTTGGGGTCTAAAAAGGGTATACACAAATTAGGTGCTATATACTTTACATTAAGGAATTTTCCCCCAATCTTTAATTCATCATTGATAAATATTCATTTGGGTGCTCTTTTCCATGCGCAGGACATCAAGCGTTATGGTTTTAATTTGATACTTGAGCCACTTGTCAGTGATCTTAAAGTACTCGAGACAGAGGGACTTAAAGTTCCCAGATTGAAAGATGTGATTCACGGTACCATAGTTCAGGTCACTGGTGATAATCTTGGGTTGCATGGTTTATTTGGCTTTGTGGAGTCATTTGGGGCAAGGTATTGTTGTCGTTTCTGTCTCCTTGAGAAAGATTGTTTTCAAACTGTGTTCTGTGAAGATGATCCAAAAGTTGTACTACGAACTATCGAGATGCACAAACTGCACTGTCAAACTTTACAAACAGATCCTACACTACCTCATATCTATGGTGTCAAACGCATTTGTCTGCTGAATTCACTACAGTATTTTAATACAGCCAACAATTTTTCTGTAGATATAATGCACGATATTTTAGAAGGAGTTGCTCAGTTTGAAGTCAAACTTGTCCTGCAGTACATTAAGGAAAACTTCCTAAATGCTGAACAACTGGCTGGTAGAATACATGCTTTTGACTATGGATACAATCAGCAGCGAAACCGTCCACCTAGAGTAAAGTTGTTTGATGGAAGTAATGATTTGGGGTTGAATGCTATACAGTCTTGGTGCTTATTACGTAATATGCCTTTGCTATTTGGTGATTTAATACAGTCAGATGACCAGCACTGGCATCTTCTACTTTTGCTTCTACACATTGTTAACATTGTATTTTCCCCAGTCCTTACAGAAGGCATGACCATTTACCTCAAACATTTAATCATTGATCATCATCAGCTCTTCAAGCAGTTGTTTCCTGCAATCAATCTCTTACCAAAGCATCACTTCATGATTCATTACCCTCGTAATATAAAAAACATCGGCCCAGTTCTGCACATGTGGTGCATGCGTTATGAAGCTAAACATAATTTTTTTAAGAAGCAATTAAAAAGCTTTAAAAATGTAACAAAAACATTAGCCAAAAAGCACCAAAGTTGTATGGCAATGTATCGAGAGTCCTTTAGCAAGGAAAGATTAACTTTAGGTTCGGGGAAGATGGTAACACTTAGTGAGCTCAAAGAAGGTCCCGAGATTGCTTTAAAATGTGGGTCTGTATTGTCTACCAGTGTGTTTTCTGCCAAGTGGATCAAACATCATGGTACAGAGTACCGCCGTGACTTCATTATCTGTACTGAGGTAGCATTTGAGATGCCTGTATTTTGTAAAATCAAAATTATTGCTGTGAAAGATGACTGTGTATTGCTCTGTGGAAAACTGATGGAAACAGTGTGTTTTGATTACCATTACTATGCCTTTAAGGTCAGGATGCATCCAGACAGGGTTCAAAAGGTGATCAACATTACTGAACTGTGTTACTTTAAACCTTTTGATGTTCAAATGAAGTATGGAACGACAGATTCCTCCTTGTATGTTGTTCCCTATTGCCATTTTATGGAAACCTAAGGTCAATGTTTTAAAAAGGGATTTGTATTCTTAATATATTTTAGCCTGACATAGTTGAGCTGTTAATAAAAATTTGAAATGCATTATTTTGTGGTAAGTTGTGATTTTTACTCACTTAATGGAGTATTTGGTGTAATTTGACACTAAAAAAGTGTAAAATGAATACTGCTGAGATTTATTTCCGTGACACTATACGGTGTTAGAATTTGACTCTATTTGAGCTTGTTTTTCACTGCAAGATAGTCAATTATCAACACAATAGTGTGTAACATCAACACTTATCAGAGTTATTTTAACCTTGAGTGTCAACTCCATGCAGTGTTAAACTGGACTGGAATCAAACTCAATCAGAGTTGATTTGTTATTTTAGAAGAGTAAATGATTAACTCTTCCAAGGGTAATATTTACACTCTCCAGTGTTATTTAACCTTTAGTGTAAAATTAAAATAACACTATTCAGTGTAAGCGAGTGTTAAATTTTTACTCTATTTAGAGTTAATTTAACTCTAAAATGTTAACACTATGAAAAGAGTCAAATTAACACTATTTCAGGGTGGGACCATATACACTCAGAAATAGTGTTAAATTTAACTCTTTAAGTGTTACTTTAACACTTCAAAATTTACTGTGTACTCTGTCCTACTTTGATAAATGCGTCCTGGTGCAGTTGAGAGGGTGACCGTTTAAAACATAACCACCCAACAGGGGCATGTGTCAGTGTGGTCAATGATTAGTGTCATTGGTAATTTCAAATGAAGTAAGGTACCTATCACTCTTGAATGGACACACATCCAGGAGTATCAGGCCTCCGCCAGCACTTATCTGCAGAAGTAGGTACTCTCGCATGTTGATACTCAACATTTTCATCCCAATTAGTCCCAAGAATCGCCTTATACCAATTAACATCCCTCCAAATACCCAACATTTTACTCTGGTTAAAAGGAATAGCCCCTAGTGGAATTCCTGACCTTGATGTAAATGGAGCATACATGCAAACCCAACAACTACTTTCACTGACTACTGTAGCATAGCGTAGGGAGAGAGCTAGAAACGGATTGACGCCCAGGTGTCCTCATCCTGCTGACGCATCTCTGTGTTAAAAATTGAAACACCACCCACATCCTGTATTATGAGGAAACTCACAAGAAAAATCATTTCAAACATCTTTCACAATTGTCATATTGGCAAGGTAATCATTCACAGAGTCCTTTAAGAGTGATCAGCTGTTCCACACCGGTATCAGTCCCACATTGATAACTATTAGAGAGTATGTTCTGACAGCTTGCCGGTAGTGAGGAATTCTTCTTCCATTCCACTGGTTGATAAGGACGTCTCTAACGAACACATCACCAGTGATCTTGTATCGTTTCAGGTACAGACCTCGGGTCAGGGGATATTGCTGCAGCCTCAGACAATAGATTCTCATAACCTGTAACGGAGGCAAAAATAGTGAAAGTAAACATGTCCTGGTTTCAGGAGAAATTTATATTTCATGTAGATCTCCCTAAGTAAGCATGTCCCGATATTTGTAGTAACTGCCCGGCCTGAATTCATCTCTCCCCCCTCCACAATGCTTGAACTGTCGGTGTATAAGATAAACTCAGGGTTTTCCAACGGATGACTTTTAGTAAACCCATCAGAGAGCTGATCCAAAACCAACTCACAACAGTCGTGGTGAAGTAATGTGGTGTCTGGAGGAAGCATCAGAGTGGCTGGAATAGATGGTGTGTCACGTTGTATGATGATGTTAGGAATTGATAATGGTTGGTCTGCTTCATATCTGTCTCACCCCCCTCCCATCCCCCCCACTCCCGTTGCTCTCATCTTCTTGCCCGTGTATTGAGGACATACAGTCAAATCGGAAAGTATTCAGACCCTTCCCTTTTTCTACATTTTGTTACGTTACAGCCTTATTCTAAAATTGATAAAAAAGTGTATTGTTTTCATCAATCTACACACAATACCCCATAATGACAAAGCGAAAACAGGTTTTTAGAAATTTTTGCAAATGTATTAAAAATAAGAAACTGAAATACCTTTTTACATAAGTATTCAGACCCATTGCTATGAGACTTGAAATTGAGCTCAAGTGCATCTTGTTTCCATTGATCGTCGTTGAGATGTTTCTACAACTTGATTGGAGTCCACCTATGGTAAATTCAATTGATTGGATATATATGTCTATATAAGGTTCCACAGTTGACAGTGCATGTCAGAGCAAAAACCAAGCCATAAGGTCAAAGGCATTGCCGTAGAGCTCCGAGACAGGATTTTGTCGAGGCACAGATCTGGGGAAGGGTACCAAAAAATGTATGCAGCATTGTAGGTCCCAAAGAACACATTGGCCTCCATCATTCTTAAATGGAAGAAGTTTGGAAACACCAAGACTCGATGGTCATTCTGACAGAGTTCCAGAGTTCCTCTGTGGAGATGGGAGAACCTTCCAGAAGTACAACTATCTCTGCAGCACTGCACCACTCAGGCCTTTATGGTAGAGTGGCCAGACGGAAGCCACTCCTCAGTAAAATACACATGACAGCCCACTTGGTGTTTGCCAAAAGGCACCTAAAGGACTCTCAGACCATGAGAAACAAGATTCTCTGGTCTGATGAAACCAAGATTGAACTCTTTGGCCTGAATGCCAAGCGTCAGTTCTGAAGGAAACCTGGCACCATCCCTACAGTGAAGCATGGTGGTGGCAGCATCATGCTATGGGGATGTTTTTCAGTGGCAGGGACTGGGAGAGTAGTCAGGATCGAGTGAAAGATGAACAGAGCAAAGTACAGAGCGATCCTTGATGAAAACCTGCTCCAGAGCGCTCAGGACCTCAGACTGGAGGGAAGGTTCACCTTCCAGCAGGACAACCACCCTAAGCACACAGCCAACACAACGAAGGAGTGGCTTCGGGATACGTCTCTGAATGTCCTTGAGTGGCCCAGCCAGAGCCCGGACTTGAACCCGATCTAACATCTCTGGAGAGACCTGAAAATAGCTGTGCAGCAACGCTCCCCATCCAACCTGACAGAGCTTGAGAGGATCTGCAGAGAAGAATGGGAGAAACTCCCCAAATGAAGGTGTGTCAAGCTTGTCGCGTCATACCCAAGAATACTCGAGGCTGTAATCGCTGCCAAAGGTGCTTCAACAAAGTACTGAGTAAAGGGTCTGAATACTTATTTAAATTTGATAATTCCATTTTTTATTTGTAATACATTTGCTAAAATGTCTAAAACTGTTTTTGCTTTGTCATTATGTGGTACTGTGTGTAGATTGATGAGGGAAATTTAAAAAAAAAATCTATTTTAGAATAAGGCTGTAACGGTACTGCTGCTCATTCAGTTCACCAGCTCTGGAGGTCTACGTCACAGGCCTTCTAGGCTGTCACTGATCTGGTTCATTACCACCAACCCCGGACTGTCTTGTCTCGTTACGCACACCTGGTTACCATTCCCCCTGATTAGTATTAGTATATATGTGCCCTCTGTTCCCCATTGTCCTTGTCGATTAGTTTCCCATGTCCGTTGGTCTCGTGAGTACCGTGTATTGTGCGCTTGTTATTACAGTTCTCCTCCCGCTTATTGTTTAGAGATTGTGCTCTTGTTATCATGGGTCTCGTCCCTTGTATTGTTTAGAGGTTTACACCTTGCTATTTTGTTTGGGTTACATCCCTGTGTTATATATATATACACGTGTTTGTTTTGGGCTTCGTCCCCCATTGTTGTTCATGACGTAGCTTGTGTTGGGTGGAGAAAATAAAACCCCTATTACGTATTCCTGCGCCTGTCTTCAAATCCTTATACAACGTGACCGTAACAAAACGTGGAAAAAGTCAAGGGGTCTGAATAGTTTCCAAATGCACTGTATATGTTTTGCATAAGAAGTGGGCAATACAGTGACTTCAGCACCTGTCTCTACTACAAAGTTGTTAACCAGTATGTTCACATATATTCCATCATAAGTACACCAGCTGAGATGGACCGTAAAAAGGGGGTCTGTTAGTTTACCTCCAATGCATCCAGCAAACTCTGCTGCTGAGCCGGAGAGAGCTTCTTAAACTTCTGAATCAGCATTGTGTCGTTGGTGCCGTTGTCCTGTTTCCATTTTCCCTTAAACGGCCACTGGTTCTCCTGGCCACTTCTCATTAGGACACTCTTTTTTTCTTGACATTCTCGTTGCCAGTGACCAGAAATCCTGCAATAATGGCATGCACCAGGTTTTTCATCTGTTGAACGAGTGTTGTTTTTGGTTTCACTCGGAACCTGCACTACTCTGATGACAGCCGGTTTATGTCTTTATCCAGCCGTGACAGCCTGTTGGTGATGTCGCCGTAGCTTTGTCTCTCCCAATCAGTAGATGTGGAAACAAAGGTTTTGCGCGAATCATTGTGTATGGATTGCATCAACTGATGTGTGATCGCCCCATTTTTGGAGGAGTTGAGTGCATTTTCATCTTCCATGTCGTTAACCCAATATCTCTAACCACCTCTGTTCTAAACCTTTCTTCAAATTCAACAAATGTCTCTATCTCCCCCCAATTGGTGGTGGCATTGGTCAGAGCCTTAAGGAAAACATGTATGGCTCTCCATCCATTGGCCACATCTTTGCTATTCATTACCCACAGTGCTATAAACCTTTTCTTCAAGTACGCCATGTTCACGGTTGTTCAAAACAAAGGCTAACAATTGTAACCCATCATAAGGATGTAGATTATAGAGTTTTTTTATATTGCTTTAAATGGTCCCAAGTCTTCATACCCACGTCTCGTGGATGCTTTGAAGTCTTTGACCATTCATCGAACTGTTTTGGAGATGTATGTGTGATTACTGTCACTGGGGGGTTTATCTTTACTTCCTTTAACGGCCTGTGTTCTTGTCGGCCTAAGACATAATTCGTCAACGCTGTCAGAGTCCGTTGACTCAAAGCCAGGAAGTTCTGACCAGATGTTTGAAACCCGAGCTGCCTTGCGCCACTCAGCGTGAGGGTAGAGTGAGGGAACAGAGAGCGCACAGGTGGGGGCCAAGTCTGCCTTATCCACCCTTGCATACTGCAATTGTTGAATTTCGCCTTTTAATTTCTGTATCTGTTCAACAAGAGCCCTCAAACTATCTTTCTCTCTATGCAATGCCCTATCATGATTATCTCGAAGGAATTTATCATCTTGTTTTCTCGCTTCGGCTAATACAGTTAAAGACCATCGTGTCTTTGTCAGTGAGTCAGACATTCTCTGTATTATTCCCAAGCTTTTTGTATATCAGACAGTTTCCATATTCTATCTTTGTCAACAATGACAGAATATTTATTTATTATCTCCTGCCTATACTCCTCTACTTTGAAATGGTTCTTCATATCACTAGACAGTGAATGTATTATCTTCCATGTTCACATCCGGAGCAGCTGTCCCGCCCTTTTCAATACTTTTTTTCTCACTTGAAGATGCCATTACATTAACTTCAAAAGTTGTATAAGATATATTGATATGTTTATATATTTGATTAACCCCAAATGATATACAATACCAGTCAAAAGTTTGGACACACCTACTCATTCCAGGGTTTTTCTTTATTTTTACTATTTTCTACATTGTAGAATAATAGTGAAGATATCAAAACTATGTAATAACGCATATGGAATCATGTAGTAACCCAAAAAGTGTTAAACAAATCAAAATATATGTTATATTTTAGATTATTCAAATAGCCACCCTTTGCCTTGATGACAGCTTTGCACACTCTTGGCATTCTCTCAACCAGCTTCACCTGTAATGCTTTTCCAACAGTTTTGAAGGAGTTCCCACATATGCTGACCACTTGTTGGCTGCTTCTCCTTCACTCTGCGGTCATCCTAAACGATCTCAATTTGTTTAAGGTCGGAGGATTGTGGAGGCCAGGTCATCTGACGCAGCACTCCATTACTCTACTTCTTGGTAAAATAGCCCTTACACAGCCTGGAGGTGTGTTAGGTCATTGTCCTTTTGAAAAACAAAGCTAAGCTCAAACCAGATGGGATGGTGTATCACTGCAGAATGCTGTGGTAGCCATACTGGTTAAGTGTGCCTTGAATTCTAAATATATCACAGACATTGTCACCAGCAAAGCACCCCCACACCATAACACATCCTCCTCCATACTTTACGATGGGAAATACACATGAAGAGATCATCCGTTCACCCACACCGTGTCTCGCAAAGACACGGCGGTTGGAACCAAAAATCTCCAACTTGGACTCCAGACCAAAGGACACATTTCCACCAGTCTAATGTCATGTTCCTTGGCACAAGCAAGTCTCTTCTTCTTGATGGTGTCCTTTAGTGGTTTCTTTGCAGCAATTCGACCATGAAGGCCTGATTCACACAGTCTCCTCTGAACAGTTGATGTTGAGATGTTACTTGAAATCTGTGAAGCATTTATTTGGGCTGCAATTTCTGAGGCTGGTAACTCTAATGAACTTATCCTCTGCAGCAGAGGTAACTCTGGATCTTCCATTCCTGTGGCGGTCCTCATGAGAGCCAGTGCCATCATAGTGCTTAATGGGTTTTGCGACTGCACTTGAAGAAACTTTCAAAGTTCTTGAAATGTTCCGTATTGACTGACCTCCATGTCTTAAAGTAATGATGGACTGTCATTTCTCTTTGCTGTTCTTGCAATAATATAGACTTGGTCTTTTACCAAATAGAGCAATCTTCTGTATACCCCCTACCTTGTCACAACACAACTGATTGGCTCAAATGCATTAAGAAGGAAAGAAATTCCACAAATTAACTTTTAAGAAGGCATACCTGTTAATTGAAATGCATTCCAGGTGACTACCTCATGAAGCTGGTTGAGAGAATGCCAAGAGTGTGCAAAGCTGTCATCATGGCAAAAGGTGGCGATTTGAAGAATCTCAAATATAAAATATATTTTGATTTGTTTAACACTTTTTTGGTTACTACATGATTCCATATGTGTTATTTCATAGTTTTGATGTCTTCGCTATTATTCTACAATGTAGAACATAGTAATAATAAAGAAAAACTCTTGAATGAGTAGGTGTTCTAAAACTTTTGACCGGTAGTGTGTATATACATTTTGTTAACCCCTTGTGGACTCTAACCTCCTATATATGGAACACAAATTGTTTCTACAGGGCCTGGTTACCCCTCAAACTTGTGTTTACTTCAAAAGCTTGTACAAGGCTTACATTACCCTCACGTGTAAAAAATGCTACTCAACTAGCAACTCACTTTTATGCAACAAGAAGGTTTCACACCTTTAATCAATTATGGCTTATTATAACTGATAGGGCTTTAACAGAGTACTCTAACCCCTATAAATCACAGATACGTATCACTCATCGCATGCACTTATAAAATATTAACCTGATTTTGTTTATTTTAGATTATGTATATCTAGACTCCCGAAATGAGTGGCGCGCCGCCCTCCCTTTTTCTCCTGGATCAACAAACAGTTTATGAGTTTTTTGTCAAGACCAATTCATCCGGGTCACGGCACCATGTGTCAGCTGTTGATGTTATTCTTCAACAACACAGACCCCAAAGCAAATCAGGGGGAGAAAAATAGATTTATTCAAAGAGAAAAAATCATAGTTGTTATGCTTGTAAGTGCCTGTTCAATGACTGTTCTTTCCTGTTCTCGTTGTTTCTCCACTGAACAAAGAGACAGGATGTAGTTTATACCAAAGCCTGTGGTTGACCAATTAGAATTCATTGGATTAAAATTGGGCCAATGGCCAAATACAAAGTATAACGTTTCAGGCTTCAATGTATAGATAGATGGGTCTCGTTCTGAATCATGCATTTTTGACCCAACAGAGGAAGGTAGCATTCCGCCTCTGGGGCACACGATGCCTTTTCGCTTGTGCCTGCGGTTATTGGGTCTGATGGCCTCTATGATAGCTGTGGTGCCTCTTGGACTTATGTTTATGCATCTGTTTCAGCGCTGGGGGATTGCTACACGTCTGGACGCATCTCGCCACTGTCACTCAAGGTATCCCTGTCGTCCCTAAGGTCGTTGACTCCTTGGAGAAACCCACGACTGCTGTTGCAGGGGGTTCTCATGGGCCTGGAAGTGTCCTGCAGGGTGATTAGGACAGACGCATCCTTACTCGGATGTGGAGCGCTGTGTGAGGGCTACTCGAAAAGATGGATTTGCTCAACAGTGCAAAGGGCTCTGCATATACAGTGGGGAGAACAAGTATTTGATACACTGCCGATTTTGCAGGTTTTCCTACTTACAAAGCATGTAGAGGTCTGTAATTTTTATCATAGGTACACTTCAACTGTGAGAGACGGAATCTAAAACAAAAATCCAGAAAATCACATTGTATGATTTTTAAGTAATTAATTTGCATTTTATTGCATGACATAAGTATTTGATACATCAGAAAAGCAGAACTTAATATTTGGTACAGAAACCTTTGTTTGCAATTACAGAGATCATACGTTTCCTGTAGGTCTTGACCAGGTTTGCACACACTGCAGCAGGGATTTTGGCCCACTCCTCCATGCAGACCTTCTCCAGATCCTTCAGATTTCGGGGCTGTCGCTGGGCAATACGGACTTTCAGCTCCCTCCAAAGATGTTCTATTGGGTTCAGGTCTGGAGACTGGCTAGGCCACTCCAGGACCTTGAGATGCTTCTTACGGAGCCACTCCTTAGTTGCCCTGGCTGTGTGTTTCGGGTCGTTGTCATGCTGGAAGACCCAGCCACGACCCATTTTCAATGCTCTTACTGAGGGAAGGAGGTTGTTGGCCAAGATCTCGCGATACATGGCCCCATCCATCCTCCCCTCAATACGGTGCAGTCGTCCTGTCCCCTTTGCAGAAAAGCATCCCCAAAGAATGATGTTTCCACCTCCATGCTTCACGGTTGGGATGGTGTTCTTAGGGTTGTACTCATCCTTCTTCTTCCTCCAAACATGGTGAGGGGAGTTTAGACCAAAAAGCTCTATTTTTGTCTCATCAGACCACATGACCTTCTCCCATTCCTCCTCTGGATCATCCAGATGGTCATTGCTCCCAGCTCTCTTCAGGTCATTGACCAGGTCCTGCCGTGTAGTTTTGGGCTGATCCTTTACCTTCCTCATGATCATTGATGCCCCACGAGGTGAGATCTTGCATGGAGCCCCAGACCGAGAGTGATTGACCGTCATCTTGAACTTCTTCCATTTTCTAATAATTGCGGCAACAGTTGTTGCCTTCTCACCAAGCTGCTTGCTTATTGTCCTGTAGCCCATCCCAGCCTTGTGCAGGTCTACAATTTTATCCCTGATGTCCTTACACAGCTCTCTGGTCTTGGCCATTGTGGAGAGGTTGGAGTCTGTTTGATTGAGTGTGTGGACAGGTGTCTTTTATACAGGTAACGAGTTCAAACAGGTTCAGTTAATACAGGTAATGAGTGGAGAACAGGAGGGCTTCTTAAAGAAAAACTAACAGGTCTGTGAGAGCCGGAATTCTTACTGGTTGGTAGGTGATCAAATACTTATGTCATGCAATATAATGCAAATTAATTACTTAAAAATCATACAATGTGATTTTCAGGATTTTTGTTTTAGATTCCGTCTCTCACAGTTGAAGTGTACCTATGATAAAAATGACAGACCTCTACATGCTTTGTAAGTAGGAAAACCTGCAAAATCGGCAGTGTATCAAATACTTGTTCTCCCCACTGTATATTATCTAGAGCTACTGACTGTTTTGCTAGCGCTGAGGCGTTTCCTTCCAATGATGGAGGAATACAGCAACAGGCAGGGATGGACGCGGCCTCTCTCTCTCCTAAACCTGGCCAGTTATCTGCTCATATGGAGCAGTGCACATTTCCTGTCGCTCAAGGTGACGTATCTTCCCAGATCTCTCAACGTGGGTCCGGATCTACTTTCCAGGGGGTGTCTACTACCTATTGGACAGTTTTTTGTATTTCATTGTGACAGGTGATGTACATACACACTGCATCTCATACGTTTAACCTCTTAAGGATCTGACCCTTTTTTTCAATTTTTGCCTAAAATGACATACCCAAATCTAAATGCCTGTAGCTCAGGACCTGAAGCAAGGATATGCATATTCTTAATACCATTTGAAAGGAAACACTTTGAAGTTTGTGGAAATGTGAAATTAATGTAGGAGAATATAACACATTAGATCTGGTAAAAGATAATACAAACAAAAAAACATGCGTTCTTTATTATTTATTTTTATCATCTTTGAAATGCAAAGAAATGCCACACTATAATATTGCAGTTTAGGCACAATTTAGATTTTAGCCGCTACTGTAAATTGGACAGCACAGTTAGATTAATAATAATTTAAGCTTTCTGCCCATATAAGACATGTCTATGTCCTGGAAAGTTTGCTGTTATTTACAACAGTCATTCTAATCACATAAGCGCACATTAGCTCAACCATCTCGTATACGGGACACCGATCCCGTAGAGGTTAAACAGGTCAACATTCGCAAGGCCACGGGGCCAGATGGATTACCAGGGTGTGTACTCAGAGCATGCGCGGACCCACTGGCAAGTTTCTTCACTGACATTTTCAACCTCTACCGGACCGAGTCTGTAAAACCTACATGTTTCAAGCAGACCACCATAGTCCCTGTGCCCAAGAAAGCAAAAGTAACCTGCCTAAATGACTACCGCCCTGTAGCACTCACGTCGGTAGCCATGAAGTGCTTTGAAAGGCTGGTCATGGCTCACATCAACACCATCATCCCGGAAATCCTAGACCCACTCCAATTTGCATACCGCCCCAACAGATCCACAGATGACGCAATCTCAATCACACTCCACACTGCCCTTTCCCACCTGGAAAAAAGGAACACCTATGTGAGAATGCTGTTCATTGACTACAGCTCAGAGTTCAACACCATAGTGCCCACAAAGCTCATCACTAAGCTAAGGACCCTGGGACTAAACACCGCCCTCTGAAACTGGATCCTGGACTTCCTGACGGGCCGCCCCCAGGTGGTAAGCGTAGTCAACAACACATCTGCCATGCTGATCCTCAACACTGAAGCCCCTCAGGCGTGCGTGCTTAGTTCCCTCCTGTACTCCCTGTTCACCCACGACTGCGTGGCCAAACTCGACTCCAACACCATCATTACATTTGCTGACGATACAACAGTGGTAGGCCTGATTACCGACAACGATGAGACAGCTTATAGGGAGGAGGTCAGAGACCTGGCAGTGTGGTACCAGGACAACAACCTCTCACTCAATGTGAGCAAGACAAAGGAGATGATCGTGGACTACAGGAGAAGGAGGGCTGAACAGGCCCCAAATTAATATTGACAGGGCTGTAGTGGAGTGGGTCGAGAGTTTCAAGTTCCTTGGTGTCCACATCACCAATAAACTATCATTGTCCAAACACACCAAGACAGTCGTGAAGCTGCACCATCGAGAGCAACCTGACCGGTTGCATCACCGCCTGGTATGGCAACTGCTCGGCATCTGACTGTAAGGCGGTTGTTACGAACCCCGTGGCTCTAAACGTCTAGGGTGGATGGACATGAGACACGTAACATAAATTCATGTAAATTATAAGTGTGGCAGGGAACAGTGAGAACCAAAAATGACACAACAACCATGAACTACCGTCAAACACAAAGTGTTTATTTCTGAACACACGGTAAGGGTTTGGGAAAAAGGGCTGAGCAGGACCCAAGAAATGAAACAATAGTGTAAAACCCCCTAAACTGATCTTGCCTGCCTCAAGAACCGCTAGGCTACTGCTACCATACAAAAATACAGTGGGTGGTCCGCTCAGGTCTAACTGGTGTTTATAGACAGATTTCTTCCTACGGGTAATGTACGCCCAAGGGCATCTAGCTTAAACTCCCCTTTTCCCAGAAACACACAAAGCTACTAAACAGGGTAATCAGCAATTAAATAAGTACACAGGATACAACAGTATCCACACTCAGGTAAAGAAATATATTCTAATAAAGTTACCAACAGGGTAACCAACAACTTAGTGAGTACACAATACACAGGACACCACGTGTCCATACTCACATAAAGAAATAGCTTCTAACAAAGTTACCAATAGGGTAACCAACAACTTAGTGCGTACACAACACACAGGACACCACCGTGTCCACACTCACATAAAGAAATAGATTCTAATAAAGTTACCAACAGGGTAACCAACAACTTAGTGAATACACAATACACAGGACACCACCGTGTCCATACTCACATAGGGAAAAAGTCTCTCTCTCTCTCAACAAACACAAGACTGGTTTTTATACAATGGAATGTGATTGAACAAACGAGTAACAGGTGGTGCAATTCACAGGAATGTTCACTGATTGGTCCAATCATCAGACACCTCAACGACCACCAATCAGGAACATACAGGACACCTGTGATTAGGGCAGAAAGAGTAGAAACACACAAAAACACAGGATACCTGTATCCGTAACAGCGGTACATAGGGTAGTGCGTAAGGCCCAGTACATCACTGGGGCCAAGCTTCCTGCCATCCAGGACCGATATACTAGGTGGTGTCAGAGGAAGGCCCAACAAATTGTAAAAGACTCCAGTCACCCAAGTCATAGACTGTTCTCTCTGCTACCGCATGGCAAGCGGTACCAGAGCACCAAGTCTAGGTCCAAAAGGCTCCTTAGCAGCATCTACCCACAAGCCATAAGATTGCTGAACAATTAATCAAATGGCCACCCGGACTATTTACATTACAAATTCCCTCAAATAACCTGTACCCAAGCACATTGACTCGGTACCGGTACCCCCTGTATATAGCCTCATTATTGTTATGTAATCTTATTGTGTAACTTTTTATTTTATTTTGTACTTTATTTTATTTCACAAATATTTTCTTAACTCTATTTATTGAACTGCATTGTTGGTTAAGGGCTTGTAAGTAAACATTTCACAGTAAGGTCTACACTGGTTGTATTCGGCACGTGAAAAATAAAATGTTATTTGAAGTCTACTCTATTTGTGAAGACACTTGCCTCAGAGTATATAAAATATGAAATTAATTATACAAACAATTCTCAAAGACCTCACATCATCCAAAACTATGACATATTACTGAATAGGATAGCTATAGATTTCTGCTTTTGGTACCCCTGCTACACATACTTAATACATTATTCACATTGCACCTACAGAACACATTTATTTACAGCTTATATATGCATGTACTGTACATTGTTTGGAGACTCCTTTTCCTGATTTCCTGGTGATTGTAGTTTGCAACAAACTGGTCTATACTGACGTTCACACATACATTAGTAATTTACAGTAACAACCTGCTGGGGTCGATCAAACACACACACACTCGCATGCATGCACACACACACCCATACTCCTAATGGACCGGTTATGCATGCGTTTTCCTCTATGAGCGCGTCGGCCCCTTTGAGCCCAAACATGTGTTGTTGAGAACAACTTCATTGCACTCCTGTTACCTCGACAACCCCATAAATCACACACCACCATCCTCCAACATACACACGTACACACACACACACACACAGACACACACACACACACACACACACACACACACACACACACACACACACACACTAGGCACACCTTGCAGCCCAATGCCTAGGGGAGCTTTGCTCAGTAAATCCATTGCGCTGTTTTGGAAAAGAAGATCCTTGGGTCAGCTCTTCATCTTCAGGGACAATCAGGGGAAGCAAAAAGCTGCTATTACAGGAGACAATTCGATCATCGGGGGCTCCTAGGCTCTGGAGCCTGGGCCATCTCTCTCTCTATTACACTACTGAAATAGGGCTCTCCCTGGAAGCTCAGGCCTCATTGAGGTTGCCACGGTAATTATATCCAGGGCCAGCCCCCCGAAATCACTGCTCATTAGGCCGTTGTTCCTCACACGTAGCCTGGCGCTAGCCTCGTTATGTCGCTCCCAGCCTTGTCATGGCCACGCAGAGAGCCAAAGAGAGATGTGTTGTTGTTCCAGTGAAACATGGCCTAATTTATTAATCTGTAATTGCGTGTTACTAACCACGTTTCCAGCCACAGCTTTTATGCGAGTAAAATTATATTGTATAAAAAAAAATCAAGACAGCTGTGATAGAAACAGGACGTTTTGGAACAATTTTATAAATGCAGACAGATAATTTGTTCGTTCTACATGGTGGGATCTTTTGTGTCGGTAAAATTAATAAGGCAAGAAATGGCGCTGGAAATGCCTTAGCAAAACTTGGAGTCACACAAGCAAACTTGGAGTCACATGATGACATGGTGTGTCCTCCCACTATGACTCGGGAAACCATGCTGTTAAAATTAGGCTACAGATGAAATAAGTTAAAATGAACTTCACAGGGTGGTAAAAGTAGATGGTATGAGCTTGATGCTCCTTTCCAATAAATGTTGAGGGTCTTATTCTGGTGACATAATGATCGATGCTAGAATGCCGTTTTGACAAATGAAAATGTTCTCGCTCTTATCCATAATCTCATCATGTAGACTAGCCTACCCCCAGAGCCTACCTGCACTGTATCTGGAAGCTGTTGCCCAAACCCCTCGTGCCAAGACCAGAGTAGGCACAGTTGCTATTTAACGCAAAAGTGTTTGTGACAAAACTATCGGTAGAGTTGAAAATGCAATGGAAATGAATTGAACATTAGATTTTTATTCTGTACATGAAAACTTAAGCAAAAAAGTACATTTTGTGTGAACTACATCATCACGCACTGATTTTTATCTGCATCAAGTCAGTTTGGTAGAAACACACCACTAGCGGGAAAATGTGCGTATTTTCTTTATGTCGATTTTATAATAGTTGCATGAAAATCTATCGGCAATTGGATGGAAGTGCTCCAGAGGTATTGAGAGATGTGGAGGGTTAACACCTTTAGTTGGCTCTCCCTATTTTGATTTCTAGACAACCAATCCTTTTTCTGATCTTCCCTGTTTGTGTTTTGCTCTACCTTTTTGATTTGCTTCCTGTCTTTAAGTTTGGTGTGGGTTTTTCTTTTGTTTGCCACTTCTTGGGCAAATTTAGTGGGTGCTCATGGTGTCTTTTAGGATCCAGTTGCTGTTACTAGTCAACTTTCAGTGGACACCCCCATGAGTGTCTTTCAGAACCCCTGCTAAAACCCCACCTTTTTCGTTTTGGTTGTTGTCAGTGACTCTTTGTTAGTTCCCCCTTCTGTTTGAGCAACATTATTTTGTGTTCTTGCTGGGGAACATAACACACATTCTGTTTATCTTTTTTTTCTCTAATTTCTTTTCCCCCTTTATTTCTGTTTCTCTTTTTTTTCTCATTTCTTTTTCCTCACTATGTCTCCTTTCTTTTCTTTCTTTCTTTCTTTTCTTTCTTTCTTTCATATTTTTGCACTCATTATTGTCTTCTCTCAAAATTGTTTTTCTCTCACTCTCACTCATTTGTTCCTCTTGTTAAGGGGAGCCTTCTGCCCCAGCCCCCAGGTGAATTCTACTCTACAACAGGAATTAAACCCAAATCCACCCACCTCATTGATCATTAATTGAAAAGCTGTTCCCATCTCATGGCTTACCTAAACCCAATTGCTGCTGCTACTTGTAATTACCTGAAACAGATGGATGGTGGCAGGCTTATCTTTACCTACACCTTCCTCTGAAGCCCAAGGCAAAATATAAGGAGAATCGATGTTATCTCGTCTGAACGATTTAGTATCTTGTTCAAACAACTTAGTATCTTGTTTGAACGACTAAGTAATTATATATTTGTTTTACTAAGTTGTTCAAATGATTAGGCCTAATTTGTTATGCAGTGCTAGTTGTGTTTGTCAGACCGTTGCTGCAGCCATTAAATTCACTGATTCCATCCATTAATATGATTATTCATTGACCGTTCTTTGATAGGGCTGCTTTTGAATGCCAGAGCATGTAAGTGGGCCAACAAGATCTCACGATTTTACCAATTAGTCTTCAGATTGATGTTTATCCACGTTTTTTCAAACATCAAATTTCAAAGTTTCTTTACACGTCAAATTTCTAAGTGTTTTTGACACCCTGGGTTGCCTGTCTTGCTCAGCATCATCCTTCCTTAATTTTTAAATGCTTAAGTTAAGGGTTAAGGTTTTGGATAGGGTTAAAACTAAAACAACTACTCTGTTAAGTATAGGAATTTATTCTGAATGGTTAAGGTAAGGGTTAAGGTTTGGGATATGTTTAAAAATATATATATAACGAGTTTCTACCACTGGGATTGAACAGCGACCCTCGGAAGAACGATGCTGAGCAGGAGGAATAGAAACCAGGTACAGCTGGGATTTAGTCTCTCTCATTCTCGTCTTCTCTCTATTTTTTATGCCATCAGTAAATACTAATAAAATTGTTAAATTACGAGCCTTGTTGGTTAAGCCACAGAAAAAGAAAGCAACCTTCCCACTAGCCATGATTGGCTGAGATAATGTGTGGGCTGGACATGATGAGAGAGGAGAGAGGATTGGTCTGCAATATAGAGGGCTGTCAGTCTGTGTTGGTAATCCTGTATGGTGTAGTGGAGCTGCATAAATGCTGCTCTCCACTTTCTGGAGGATCGAGTTTTATAATCAGTGCAATTAGAGTATGATAGCTAAAGAGATGGCGAAAACACCTGTCTCCGGATTACGTATTCAAACTAAGGGCAACCGTGACATGGAATTTTAAGGGAGACACGTCCATCATGCATGATAATGTACGGGTAAGATAGTCTAGCTAGCTACATTTTCAGATATTACACGTTTCTAATTTTGACAGAAAGTGGTTTCATTTCAAGCTAAAGTGTACTGTTAGCTAGCTAGCTAACGTTAGCTGACTGGCTCCCTAGCTAACGTTACGTGTATGACGTTATTATTCGTATCCCAGAACCGTTTGCTTTACTAGTTAGAGCCTAATGTTAGCTAGCTAACATTGAACCTGGTTGGTTAGCTCCCAGCAGATTCATGCAGGGTAGTAACGACATGATTTGACACTATGTTCATTGTTGTTTAACTAGCTAACGTTAGCTGGCAGGCTTGTTAGCTAACGTTACATGACATGTGTGATCTTACATGTTGTTTACCTAGCTGGGTTAACTGTTTACCTAGCTAACGGTAGCTAACGCACCTTTGTACATCGCGCTGTTCCATACATTTGACCTTATTTTCGCGCCCCAAAAACGTAATACTTCCAGGTCAACTGTAATATGAATACCATTGTAAAGCACAATTTCTCCCCTTTCCAGGAAAAGTCAATGACGAGACCTTCATGCTGCCCGTCTCTGCATGATTGAAAATTGCAATGGAGCTCTACCAGGTCTTTTAAAAATGGCGGGTTGGGAAGCAAAATCTACTGTGTCATAGTGAAAGAGGGAGAAATGTCATGTGGGGAACTGGCATTTTTCACCCGATTTGTCCAATTTATCACCTCTAAAATGTAAATAAAACACTATAAAGAGTTTATACAGTGAGGGAAAAATTATTTGATCCCCTGCTGATTTTGTACGTTTGCCCACTGACAAAGACATGATCAGTCTATAATTTTAATGGTAGGTTTATTTGAACAGTGAGAGACAGAATAACAACAAAAAAATCCAGAAAAACACATGTCAAAAATGTTATAAATTGATTTGCATTTTAATGAGTGAAATAGGTATTTGACCCCTCTGCAAAACATGACTTAGTACTTGGTGGCAAAACCCTTTTTGGCAATCACAGAGGTCAGATGTTTCTTGTAGTTGGCCAACAGGTTTGCACACATCTCAGGAGGGATTTTGTCCTACTCCTCTTTGCAGATCTTCTCCAAGTCATTAAGGTTTCGAGGCTGACGTTTGGCAACTCAAACCTTCAGCTCCCTCCACAGATTTTCTATGGGATTAAGGTCTGGAGACTGGCTAGGCCACTCCAAGACCTTAATGTGCTTCTTCTTGAGCCACTCCTTTGTTGCCTTGGCCGTGTGTTTTGGGTCATTGTCATGCTGGAATACCCATCCACGACCCATTTTCAGTTCCCTGGCTGAGGGAAGGAGGTTCTCACCCAGGATTTGACGGTACATGGTCCCGTCCATCGTCCCTTTGATGCGGTGAAGTTGTCCTGTCCCCTTAGCAGAAAAACACCCCAAAGTATAATGTTTCCACCTCCATGTTTGATGGTGGGGATGGTGTTCTTGGGGTCATAGGCAGCATTCCTCCTCCTCCAAACACGGCGAGTTGAGTTGATGCCAAAGAGATCAATTTTCGTCTCTTCTGACCACAACACTTTCACCCAGTTCTCCTCTGAATCATTCAGATGTTCATTGGCAAACTTCAGATGGCCTTGTATATGTGCTTTCTTGAACAGGGGGACCTTGCGGGCGCTGCAGGATTTCAGTCCTTCACGGCGTAGTGTGTTACCAATTCTTTTCTTGGTGACTATGGTCCCAGCTGCCTTGAGATCATTGACAAGATCCTCCCGTGTAGTTCTGGGCTGATTCCTCACCGTTCTCATGATCATTGCAACTCCACGAGGTGAGATCTTGCATGGAGCCCCAGGCCGAGGGAGATTGACAGTTCTTTTGTGTTTCTTCCATTTGCAAATAATCGCACCAACTGTTGTCACCTTCTCACCAAGCTGCTTGGCGATGGTCTTGTAGCCCATTCCAGCCTTGTGTAGGTCTACAATCTTGTCCCTGACATCCTTGGAGAGCTCTTTGGTCTTGGCCATGGTGGAGAGTTTGGAATCTGATTGATTGCTTCTGTGGACAGGTGTCTTTTATACTCCCTTTAAGAGTGTGCTCCTAATCTCAGCTCGTTACCTGTATAAAAGACACCTGGGAGCCAGAAATCTTTCTGATTGAGAGGGGGTCAAATACTTATTTCCCTCATTAAAATGCAAATCAATTTCTAACATTTTTTACATGCGTTTTTCTGGATTTTTTTGTTGTTATTCTGTCTCTCACTGTTCAAATAAACCTACCATTAAAACTATAGACTGATCATTTCTTTGTCAGTGGGCAAACGTACAAAATCAGCAGGGGATCAAATACTTTTCTCCCTCACTTTATAATGTCTCATTATATACCTATTTGAAGGTTTTTGTCGAATTTGAATAAGGTTTTTAGTGCGGCGCTAAATTTATCTTCACTATTAAACTGTGGGTGTCACGGTTTTTGAGAGTCATGATGGCTCACAGTGATTACGCGACAAATTAACAATTGATTGAATTATCTATTGATGAACTCACGAGTAATTAACTGTACCCTCACCATTACACTCACCATTGATCATTTCTTGTTTTTAAAATGCGAGAGAAGTGCTACACCTGGTGGAAAGAGGCTGTACGGCACAGAATGAGTTGAATAATGCGCGCCGTACGTTACGTCACACTTTAACGTACAGCGTCAGCGAGGTCAGTTTTTCTCCAATACTGTTGTTTCATTACTATGTCAATCAACGCTGAATCGAAACTTAGTTCACACGCCGGATTTTGATGCCAACACAGTCGCTACAGTCCCATTAGTTTTCATTGCAGCCTCATTTGAATGCCGCGGTTGCCCACATATCATTTTACATTTACATTTTAGTCATTTAGCAGACGCTCTTATCCAGAGCGACTTACAGTTAGTGAGTGCATACATTATTAATTTTTAATTTTTCATACTGGGCCCCCCGTGGGAATCGAACCCACAACCCTGGCGTTGCAAACGCCATGCTCTACCAACTGAGCTACATCCCTGCCGGCCATTCCCTCCCCTACCCTGGACGACGCTGGGCCAATTGTGCGCCGCCCCATGGGTCTCCCGTTCGTGGCCTGCTACGACAGAGCCTGGATTCGAACCAGGATCTCTAGTGGCACAGCTAGCACTGCGATGCAGTGCCTTAGACCACTGCGCCACTCGGGAGGTTATATGTGCGGAACGTGTGCAACATCCGTTGAATATGGCCAAATCAAATCAATTCAAATTTTATTTGTCACATACACGTGTTTAGCAGATGTTATAGCGGGTGTAGCGAAATGCTTGTGCTTCTAGCTCCGACAGTGCAGTAATATCTAACAATTTCACAACATATACCCAATACACCCAAAAAAGTAAGGAATGGGATTTAAGAATATATACATATATGGACAAGCAATGACAGAGCGGCATGGACTAAGATACAGAAGAATATTATAGAATAGAATGCAGTATATACAGTGGGGAGAACAAGTATTTGATACACTGCTGACTTTGCAGGTTTTCCTACTTACAAAGCATGTAGAGGTCTGTAATTTTTTATCATAGGTACACTTCAACTGTGAAAGACAGAATCTAAAACAAAAATCCAGAAAATCACATGGTATGATTTTTAAGTAATTAATTTGCATTATATTGCATGACATAAGTATTTGATCACCTACCAACCAGTAAGAATTCCGGCTCTCACAGACCTGTTAGTTTTTCTTTAAGAAGCCCTCCTGTTCTCCACTCATTACCTATATTAACTGCACCTGTTTGAACTCGTTACCTGTATAAAAGACACCTGTCCACACACTCAATCAAACAGACTCCAAACTCTCCTCAATGGCCAAGACCAGAGAGCTGTGTAAGGACATCAGCAATAAAATTGTAGACCTGCACAAGGCTGGGATGGGCTACAGGACAATAGTCAAGCAGCTTGGTGAGAAGGCAACAACGGTTGGCGCAATTATTAGAAAATGGAAGAAGTTCTAGATTACGGTCAATTACCCTCGGTCTGGGGCTCCATGCAAGATCTCACCTCGTGGGGCATCAATGATCATGAGGAAGGTGAGGGATCAGCCCAGAACTACACGGCAGGACCTGGTCAATGACCTGAAGAGAGCTGGGACCACAGTCTCAAAGAAAACCATTAGTAACACACTACGCCGTCATGGATTCAAATCCTGCAGCGCACGCAAGGTCCCCCTGCTCAAGCCAGCGCATGTGCAGGCCCATCTGAAGTTTGCCAATGACCATCTGGATGATCCAGAGGAGGAATGGGAGAAGGTCATGTGGTCTGATGAGACAAAAATTGAGCTTTTTGGTCTGAACTCCACTCGCCGTGTTTGGAGGAAGAAGAAGGGTGAGTACAACCCCAAGAACACCATCCCAACCGTGAAGCATGGAGGTGGAAACATCATTCTTTGGGGATGTTTTTCTGCAAAGGGGACAGGACGACTGCACCGTATTGAGGGGAGGATGGATGGGGCCATGTATCACGAGATCTTGGCCAACAACCTCCTTCCCTCAGTAAGAGCATTGAAGATGGGTTGTGGCTGGGTCTTCCAGCATTACATTTACATTGTACATTTTAGTCATTTATCAGATGCTTTTATCCAGAGCGACTTACAGTTAGTGAGTACATACATTTTCATACTGGCCCCCCTGGCCCCCCCGTGGGAAACAAACCCACAACCTTGGCGTTGCAAGTGCCATGCTCTACCAACTGAGCTACACAGGGCCGTGTATGACAACGACCCGAAACACACAGCCAGGGCAACTAAGGATTGGCTCCGTAAGAAGCATCTCAAGGTCTTGGAGTGGCCTAGCCAGTCTCCAGACCTGAACCCAATAGAAAATCTTTGGAGGGAGCTGAAAGTCCGTATTGCCCAGCGATCTGGGGCTCCACGCAAGATCTCACCCTGTAGGGTCAAAATTTTAACAAGAACGGTGAGCAAAAATCCCAGAACCACACGGGGGGACCTAGTGAATGACCTGCAGAGAGCTGGGACCAAAGTAACAAAGCCTACCATCAGTAACACACTACGCCGCCAGGGACTCAAATCCTGCAGTGCCAGACGTGTCCCCCTGCTTAAGCCAGTACATGTCCAGGCCCATCTGAAGTTTGCTAGAGTGCATTTGGATGATCCAGAAGTGGATTGGGAGAATGTCACTCAACTCGTCGTGTTTGGAGGACAAAGAATGCTGAGTTGCATCCAAAGAACACCATACCTACTGTGAAGCATGGGGGTGGAAACATCATGCTTTGGGCTGTTTTTCTGCAAAGGGACCAGGACGACTGATCCGTGTAAAGGAAAGAATGAATGGGACCATGTATCGTGAGATTTTGAGTGAAAACCTCCTTCCATCAGTAAGGGCATTGAAGATGAAACGTGGCTGGGTCTTTCAGCATGACAATGATCCCAAACACACCGCCCGGGCAACGAAGGAGTGGCTTCGTAAGAAGCATTTCAAGGTCCTGGAGTGGCCTAGCCAGTCTCCAGATCTCAACCCCATAGAAAATCTTTGGAGGGAGTTGAAAGTCCGTGTTGCCCAGCGACAGCCCCAAAACATCACTGCTCTAGAGGAGATCTGCATGGAGGAATGGGCCAAAATACCAGCAGTGTGTGAAAACCTTGTGAAGACTTACAGAAAACATTTGACCTGTGTCATTACCAACAAAGGGTATATAACAAAGTATTGAGAAACTTTTGTTATTGACCAAATACTTATTTTCTGGAATTTTTTTTCTCATTTTGTCTGTCATTGTTGACGTGTACCTATGATGAAAATTACAGGCCTCTCATCTTTTTAAGTGGGAGAACTTGCACAATTGGTGGCTGACTAAATACTTTCCCCCCCCACTGTATATAAAGAACTTTCATAATTTATTTGTATGTAATGTTTATTTCCTCAATGATTCTGGTTGTATTATACTCAAAATCAAAAATATGCTAAAACTGCATCAAAACCTCCAGAAAGGGGCTTCCTGAGTGGCGCAGCGGTCTACGTCAGTGCTTGAGGCATCGCTACATACTCGGGTTCGATCCCAGGCCGTGCCGTGACCGAGAGTCCCATAGGGCGGTGCACAATTGGCCCAGCGTCGTCCGGGTTAGGGGGGGGTTTGCCCGGGGGGGCTTTACTTGGCTCATCGCGCTCTTGTTGCTGGCCGGGCGCCTGCAGGCTGACTTCGGTCGTCAGTTGAATGGTGTTTCCTCCGGTTGGCTTATGGGTTAAGCAGGCGTGTGTTAAGAAGCGCGGTTTGGCGGGTCATGTTTCAGAGGACGCATGACTCAACCTGCATTTTTCAGTCATTTCGATTGTTGATATGCACATTTTGTTAGAACCTTGTTTATCATACTGAACAAAAATATAAACACAACATGCAACAATTTCAAAGATGTTACAGAGTTACAGTTCATATTAGGAAATCAGTCAATTGAAATAAATTCATTAGGCCCTAATCTATGGATTTCACACTGGGCAGGGGAGCAGCCCACCCAATGGGGAGCCAGCACAAGCGAATCAGTTTTCCCCCCCAAAAAGGGCTTTATTATAGAAATACTCCTCAGCACCCCCTCCCACCCCACAGACGATCCTGCAGGTGAAAAAGCCGGATGTAGAGGTCCTGTGCTGGCGTGGTTACATGTAGTCTGCGGTTGTGAGGCCGGTTGGACATACTGACAAATTCTCTAAAACGACTTATGGTAGAGAAATGAACATTAGATTCACTGGCAACAGCTCTGGTGGACATTCCTGCAGTCAGCATGCCAATTGCACGCTCCCTCAAAACTTGAGACATAGAGTGGCCTTTTATTGTCCCCAGCTGATTGAATATCTCTGGAGAGACCTGAAAATAGCTGTGCAGCGATGCTACCCATCCAACCTGACAGAGTTTGAGAGGATCTGCAGAGAAGAATGGGAGAAACTCCCCGAATACAGATGTGCCAAGCTTTTAGCGACATACCCAAGAAGACTCAATGCTGTAATCACTGCCAAAGGTGATTCAACAAAGTACTGAGTAAGGGGTCTGACACTTATGTAAATGTGATATTTTCATTTTTTTATTTTTTAATAAATTAGCAAACATTTCTATAGACCAGTTTTTGCTTTGTCATTATGGGGTATTGTGTGTAGATTGATGAGGGGAGAAAAACGATTTAATCAATTTCAGAATATGGCTTTAACATAACAAAATGTGAAAAAAGTCAAGGGGTCTTAATACTTTCCAAAGGCACTGTAGGTGTGTGCCTTTCCAAATGATGTCCAATCAATTGAATTTACCACAGGTGGACTCAAATCAAGTTGTAAAAACATCTCAAGGATGATCAATGGAAACAGGATGCACCTGAGCTCAATTTCGAGTCTCATAGCAAAGGGTCTGAATACTTATTTACATCAGGTGTTTCTGTTTTTTATTTTTTATTTTTTTTATTTGCACAACAAATCTAAAAACCAATTTTTGCTTTGTCATTATAGGATATTGTGTGTAGATTGATGAGGAAAATGTTTTATTTAATACATTTTAGAAAAAGGCTGTAATGTAACAAATTGTGGAAAAAGGGAAGGGGACTGAATACTTTCCAAATGCACTGTATGTATTATTTAGCATGTGTAAGTACAATTGTATCACAATGCATGATACAATGAATTAAATAATACACGTTTTTCATTCCCCCCATGTGTTGCACACACACATGTACACTACCAAAAAAGGTACAACAATGCATACAAACAAAAAACAAAACCCATCAACAAAAAAAAAATACATTAATAAACATGTCACTCATTTTAATTTGCTCTTATTGCCATTAATTGGATGTGGGAATGCCAGATATTGTAGAAATCATGTGGTCTGCCTTTTGATGTTATAGAAAATATTGTCCAAAGTGATGTAGTTAGATATTTTATTTAGCCAGTGTGTTAAAGTTGGGGGACTATCTGATTTCCCAGAATAATGTTATTCATTTCTTTGCCGCGAGCACAGACAAATCAATATATATTTTTCTGATTCTTCTTCCATGGATCTAGCGCACTTGTCCCAAACAGTCACAAGCTAGGCGTGAGAGGGATAGAAATCTGTAAACATTCTGAAATTGCATTGATTTACTGATTCCCAAAACATTGAAATAATATTGCATGTCCAAAACATGTGATAAAAAGTACCCCTTTGCCTCATACAGCACCAACAAAGTAAATACATTTCTGCTGTTTCATGTTGTGAATTGTTTTCTGCTGCATATTAAACCTAAATCGGTTTAAACTGAGAGACCTTGTGTGAGGTTATAGGAACATTTGTGTTCTTTCAAACGTATGTAAGACCATTCTTCTCTGCTTATTTCAACCTGTAATTCTTGTTCCCATTTCAATCTAGTAACATCTGGGTCTATTGGCATATGATCTAACAACAATTTATAAACCTTAGAAATACACTTGATAGTTTAAAAAATATATATATTCAGTAAGACATCAAGTTTAGATGATTTGGGTTCCACAAGGAACCCTGTTTCAAAACCATAACAAATGGGTAGATGGAATACAGAATTGCTCTCGTACTTGTTGAAAAGAACAAAAGGTACCATACTGGAAGAGCTGGTAAATTTACCGTAAACCCTTATTGTGCCAGGATTTAATTGTATCATCATTAAAACTGGATGAAAAGCAGGGATTTCTCCATAAGGGAGCAAAAGGGGAGAGAGATTTCTGAGTTGCTTTCCATACTTGTATAATGTTCAAAATTACTTGGTTATTCGTAATCTTCATCTCTTGCAGGCCAAAATAGGGCAGGTATTTCAACTCATATGGTTAATGTCAAAGGACTCTAGCCTTGCCCAAGGACTTAATGAGGGAGAAAACCATTGCTTAACTTGGGCGAGTTGGGCTGTCCAACAGGAAAGTTTTAGGTTAGGTAAATGCAGATCAACCGCTTTATATGGAAAATACAGGACCTGCAGACAAATCTGGGTGAGTCATTATTTCCAAATAAAGGAGGAGAAGAGGCTCTGCATGTTTTTGAAAAAAATGCAGAGGGGGGTAAAATTGTAAGATTCTGAAACAAATAAAGACATTTTGGTAATATTGACATTTTGATGACATTAACTCTGCCCATAAGAGAAATAGGAAAGAAGTCCATTATTTTCAAGTCATTGGTAACCTTTTCAATAACTGGAATGTAGTTCAAATTATGCAAATCATGTACATTACTGTGTATGAAAATTCCTAAGTACTTTATATTCTTCAAAGAACATTCCCATTTGAATTGGTCTTGTAAAGGTTTGGGATTGAAGGTACAGTAAATATAGGCATATTCTCTGTCTTGGACCAATTGACTTCATAAACTATTCAAGCAATGACAGAAGGACTGGAATTGAGTATGTGAGGTCTTGGAGATAAAGCAAGACATCATCCACATACAATGATATAACATGTTATTATTTTGCCATTTTAATTCCTTTAATTTGGTGATGTGATCTAATCATGGCGGCAAGGGTTTCTATGACCATAGCAAAATGTCCTGCACTGGCCGGACAGCCTTGCCTTGTCCCTTGAGACAACAGGAAGGGGGCTGAGTATGGGGTGTTGGTTTTAACTACTGCCATCAGTGAATTATAAAGAATTTGAACCCAAGAGATAAAATATTGGACCAAAATTAAACATTGATTATACAGATACAGTGGGGAGAAAAAGTATTTGATACACTGCCGATTTTGCAGGTTTTCCTACTTACAAAGCATGTAGAGCTCTGTCATTTTTATCATAGGTACACTTCAACTGTGAGAGACGGAATCTAAAACAAAAATCCAGAAAATCACATTCTATGATTTTAAAGTAATTAATTTGCATTTTTATTGCATGACATAAGTATTTGATACATCAGAAAAGCAGAACTTAATATTTGGTACAGAAACCTTTATTTGCAATTACAGAGATCATACGTTTCCTGTAGGTCTTGACCAGGTTTGCACACACTGCAGCAGGGATTTTGGCCCACTCCTCCATACAGACCTTCTCCAGATCCTTCAGGTTTCGGGGCTGTGGCTGGGCAATACGGACTTTCAGCTCCCTCCAAAGATTTTCTATTGGGTTCAGGTCTGGAGACTGGCTAGGCCACTCCAGGACCTTGAGATGCTTCTTACGGAGCCACTCCTTAGTTGCCCTGGCTGTGTGTTTCGGGTCATTGTCATGCTGGTAGACCCAGCCACGACCCATCTTCAATGCTCTTACTGAGGGAAGGAGAGGTTGTTGGCCAAGATCTCGTGATACATGGCCCCATCCATCCTCCCGTCAATACGGTGCAGTCGTCCTGTCCCCTTTGCAGAAAAGCATCCCCAAAGAATGATGTTTCCACCTCCATGCTTCACGGTTGGGATGGTGTTCTTGGGGTTGTACTCATCCTTCTTCTTCCTCCAAACACGGCGAGTGGAGTTTAGACCAAAAAGCTCTATTTTTGTCTCATCAGACCACATGACCTTCTCCCATTCCTCCTCTGGATCATCCAGATGGTCATTGGCAAACTTCAGACGGGCCTGGACATGCGCTGGCTTGAGCAGGGGGACCTTGCGTGCGCTGCAGGATTTTAATCCATGACGACGTAGTGTGTTACTAATGGTTTTCTTTGAGACTGTGGTCCCAGCTCTCTTCAGGTCATTGACCAGGTCCTGCCTTGTAGTTCTTGGCTGTTCCCTCACCTTCCTCATGATCATTTGTCATGCCCTGACTCAGAGGACGCTTATATGTTGAGTCAGGGTGTGTATATTCCTTGTTGGTATTTTCTATGTTGTATTTTCTATGTTTAGATCAAGTATGTCTAGATCTATGCTGGCCGGTGTGGTTCCCAATCAGAGGCAGCTGTCGCTCGTTGTCTCTGATTGGGGACCATACTTAGGCAGCCTATTGGCACTAGTGGGATCTTGTTCCGTGTGAGGTTTGTTGTGTGTACCTTAGGACGTCACGTGTCGTTAGTTTATTGTTTTGTATGTTGTGTTTATTCATTTAATAAACATGTATGCATATCACGCTGCGCCTTGGTCCGTCCTGTCTATAAGCGAACGTGACAGAAGATCCCACCAAACGAGGACCAAGCAGCGTGTTCAGAAGCAAACGCCGGGAATTCAACAGGAGGTTACATTAGTAGATGTCCTCCTCGGTTGGGGGAGAATTACGGAGGAGGAGGCCGTCCGTTACCGGAAGGCAATGAAGGAGGATGCCCAGGTAGGAGAGGAGAAACGGCACTAACAGTGCCGACGACGGAGACCCGAGAGGCAACCCCAAGATATTTTTTTTGGGGGGGCGCACGGTGTGGACGACGAGGCAGCAGGAGGCCGTTAAAGGGCGGATCAGCAGGTTAGGAGAGGAGGCCACCATGTTACGGGGGCTATTGGTTCAGAGGGAGCAGGAGTTATTCGGTCAGAGGGAGGTGCTACAGGAGGCTAAAAGGGAGAAGAAAAGTGTAGAGGCACGGCGAGAGGAGCTGGTTAGGCAGCATAAGGAGCGGGGGTTTATAAAGGAACCCAATCCCGCTTCTCGCACCAAGGAAGTGGTGCGTGTCGCCAGTTCAGTCCGGCCTGTTCCTGCCCCTCGCACCAAGCCAGTGGTGCGCGTCGCCAGCCCGGCCCGGCCTGTTCCTGCCCGGCCTGTTCCTGCCCCTCGCACCAAGATAGTGGTGCACATCGCCAGCCCGGCCCGGCCTGTTCCTGCCCCTCGCACCAAGCCAGTGGTGCGCGTCGCCAGCCCGGTCCGGCCTGTTCCTGTCCCTCGCACCAAGCCAGTGGTGCACGTCGCCAGCCCGGCCCGGCCTGTTCCTGCCCCTCGCACCAAGCCAGTGGTGCGTGTCGCCAGCCCGGCCCGGCCTGTTCCTGCCCCTCGCACCAAGCCAGTGGTGAGTGTCGCCAGCCCGGTCCGGCCTGTTCCTGTCCCTCGCACCAAGCCAGTGGTGCGCGTCCCCAGCCCGGCCTGGCCTGTTTCTGCCCCTCGCACCAAGCCAGTGGTGCGCGTCGCCAGCCCGGTCCGGCCCTTTCCTGCTCCTCGCACCAAGCCAGTGGTGCGTGTGTCCAGTCCGGCACGGCCCGTGCCTGTTCCACCGGTGCTCCACTCCGGAGCCAGAGCAATCCGCTTCACAGGGGTCCAGTCCAGCTCCGGTCAGCGGCTCCACTCCGGAGCCAGAGCAGTCCGCTCCACCGGTGCCTGATCCAGCTCCGGTCAGCTGCTCCACTCCGGAGCCAGAGCAGTCCGCTCCACCGGGGCCCAGTCCAGATCCGGTCAGCGGCTCCACTCCGGAGCCAGAGCAGTCCGCTCCTGATCCAGCTCCGGTAAGCGGCTCCACTCCGGAGCCAGAGTAGTCCGCTCCACCGGGGTCCAGTCCAGATCCGGTCAGCGGCTCCACTCCGGAGCCAGAGCAGTCCACTTCAACGGTGCCCAGTCCAGCTCCGGTCAGCGGCTCCAGTCCGGAGCCTGAGCAGTCCACTCCACCGGTGCCCGGTCCAGCTCTGGTCAGCGGCTCCAGTCCAGACCCAGACGTCAGCCCCTCTCCAGGTTCGGGGTCTCCCACACCAGGGTCCAGACAGCGCTTGGAGTATAGTGGGAGGAAGGAGAGGGGAAGCAACGCACCGAGGTCTAGACCAGACCAGGGGAGCAACAGGGAGGCGAAGAGTGAGAGGTCGTCACGCCCTGAGCCGGATCCGCCTCTGAGGCGGAATGCCCACCCGGCCCCTACCCTGTTATGTGTATGTTGTGCGGTCGGAGTTCGCACCTTTGGGGCAGGGGGGGGTACTGTCACGCCCTGACTCAGAGGACGCTTATATGTTGAGTCAGGGTGTGTAGATTCCTTGTTGGTATTTTCTATGTTGTATTTTCTATGTTTAGATCTAGTATGTCTAGATATATGTTGGCCGGTGTGGTTCCCAATCAGAGGCAGCTGTCGCTCGTTGTCTCTGATTGGGGACCATACTTAGGCAGCCTATTGGCACTAGTGGGTTGTGGGATCTTGTTCCGTGTGAGGTTTGTTGTGTGTACCTTAGGACGTCATGTGTCGTTAGTTTATTGTTTTGTTCGTTGTGTTTATTCATTTAATAAACATGTATGCATATCACGCTGCGCCTTGGTCTGACCCGTCCGTCAACGAGCCCCAGACCAAGGGTGATTGACCGTCATCTTGAACTTCTTCCATTTTCTAATAATTGCTTCAACAGTTGTTGCCATCTCACCAAGCTGCTTGCCTATTGTCCTGTAGCCCATCCCAGTCTTGTGCAGGTCTACAATTTTATCCCTGATGTCCTTACACAGCTCTCTGGTCTTGGCCATTGTGGAGAGGTTGGAGTCTGTTTGATTGAGTGTGTGGACAGGTGTCTTTTATACAGGTAACGAGTTCAAACAGGTGCAGTTAATACAGGTAATGAGTGGAGAACAGGAGGGCTTCTTAAAGAAAAACTAACAGGTCTGTGAGAGCCGGAATTCTTACTGGTTGGTAGGTGATCAAATACTTATGTCATGCAATAAAATGCAAATTAATTACTTAAAAATCATACAATGTGATTTTCTGGATTTTTGTTTTAGATTCAATCTCTCACTGTTGAAGTGTACCTATGATAAAAATTACACACCTCTACATGCTTTGTAAGTAGGAAAACCTGCCAAATCGGCAGTGTATCAAATACTTGTTCTCCCCACTGTATAAGGTACTTCCATTTCACTCTGTCAAACGCTTTTTCAGCATCAAGGGAGACCACAACATTTGGGGTCTTAACGACATTAGTATGAAAAAGAATGTCAAAATATCCACGTAAATGATCAGAGGTGAGATGCCCCTGCACAAAACCAGTTTGGTCTCTGTGGATGAGATTGGGCAGCACAGATTCTAGGAGTTAAATGTCAGCAATCAATTTATTATCAACGTTTAAAAGTGCAACACAACATGACACTGGTCTATGGGAGGAGCACAACGTGTGATCTTTATCTTTCTTTTTTAGTAAAGTAATAGCTGCAATACATAAAGTATGAGGATGCTGTTTTTTCTCAAGACAAGCCATGATCATGGGGAGAAAAAGAAGCATCAACTGTTCAGAGAATTGCCTATTGGATTCTTAAGAGAACCATTTAATCCAGATGCCTTTCCATTTTGGATTGAACCCATAGCATCTGACTCAGTAGTAATGTCTTGATCTAAATTTTGCTTTGCTAAATTGTTGGTAGATTGATATCTTTCAGGAAGGCATTAAGAGTATCTGAGATACACTGCAAACTAGTTGAGTACAAGTCTTCACAGAATAGTCTAAACGTTTCATTAATTTGAAGTGGGTCTACTGTAACACTACCATCTGTTTTATTTTATTTTGAAAATGGCTCTTTCTTTATTTGCCACACCAGTAATTTGCCAGCCATTTCACCTTGTTCTACATATGTTTTTTTTGTTTTTTTAATAGATAGTTCTATGGAGTGAGTATTCAAGATGTTATATCTCATTTTAAAATTCTCTGGTTGGTGAAGTGTGAGAGGGTCTTTAGTAACTGAATGCAGATTCTCCAAGTGTTTAATGTCCTTCTCAATATTTTTTAATTCATCTTTAGGTTTCCTTTTTAGAGAAGAAGCAAATGCTATGATGTTCCCTCTAATGTAAGCTTCCAGGGTATTGCAGACCATTAAAGGACATACTGCTGTGTTCCGGTGCACTTCAAAGAAAATATCGAAATTATTAATAACATAATCAATAAATTCATGATTTCCTAGTAGCGATATGTTGAATCTCCAAGACTTCGGTGTCACAAGAGGTCCATCAAATCCAATGGAGAAAAAAAAACAGGGCAGAGTGGTCTGATAAAATTTTAGGAAAATAAGCACAATTTGAATTAAAAAATGTATGGAACAAAGAAACAGTATATTATTTTTCATTAGGATGTGATGTTCTCCATACTTCTTTACGTCCCAAATCTTGAGTGTTATGGACAGACATATTGGACAAAGATTTGACGTTAGTAGATGATTTATCAAAATTGGCATCCAAAATACTATTAAAATCACCCCCAAAAGTTAAGAGCTTTACATTTTGACACCATAAGGGTGAGATCATTAACAAACTTGGGGTCATCATGATTAGGGAAGTAGCAGTTTAGTAAGATGACCCCAACATTGTCAAGAAAACCTCTAACAAAAATAAACTGACGATTGCTATCATACTTAATTTATTCTGGGGAAAAATACAAATGTTGTCTAATCAGGATGGCAACACCTCTAGAGTTGGATGTAAAAGAGGAATAGATGTTGCTCATGATCAGGTGGTAAGAGATGAGTCTCTTGTAGAAAGAAGAAGCTATGTGTACTATCTATTCAAATAAGACAATATATATATATATATATATATATATATATATATATTTTTTTTTTTCTAAGTGCTTCTTAAACCATTCACATTATAACTCAAATTGTATTTGACCATTTCCTTTTCAAATTCATAGTAATCTTAGGAGTGACATAATAAACACATAATAAATAACAACACAAGACCGCATAACAAAATACACACGTAAAACAAGCAAGGCATGAGGAGAAAACAGCACCCCCCCCCCCCCCACCCCCGCCCCACTCTCAATTGACGCTCCCTGAGAATGTCCCTCGCTGAGAATGTCCCCCCTGTACAGGTGCAGGGTTGTGGCATAGCAAGGTGCTTAGCATCCGTCTCCTAATATAAAACATAAATTAGTAAGGAGATTAGTGATCTAAATCTTGAATAATGCAGTATACAGCAGTCAAAGTATAAAGAGAGAAAAACAGACAAAGAAAAACCACGAAAAACACCCTAGAGTTAATAGTTCCTTCCTAAATTCAAAGATAAGACAAATGCTATCATTTCAATATTTCAATTCCATTTAAAGGCTATATTATTTGCAATAACAAAAACATTATGAACCAATGCTGTGACGTTCTTAGGCTGCCTGCTTGAGATTTTCATTCATGTCACTGTTCTTACGAGGCGTCCCAATACAGCCCCACAGTGGAGGTGTCAGAATACCCATAAAACCTAGCGGTCAAACAGGGAAATGTTTCCAATAATTTTTACACCATTCATTTTTCCCATATGGAATTTTAGAAACATTTAAAATAAGGGCTGTGTTTCGTGTATGCTTACCCTGGCGTGACGTTTTAATAACCATGAAAATCTCTCTCAGACAAGGTGACTTTTATCAATATGTTCGGCTCTATTTACTCTCATATTCGAAAATGCTAATTACAATCAAAGTAGACATCATGCAAGACTACAAATCTCTGCAAGTTCCTGCACGTCATCTCTAGCTGAAACCTTTGCAAAACAGGTATTGTCAATTTAAAGAAATGTAGCCAATTTATTAATTCATTGTCTCGTCCAGATCACCATGGTATTTGTAGGTCTTTATGATAGCCACATTAGCAGCTAATTAGCATTTCATTTTTTTCCGGGTAAATACAGGTGAATATATTGATAAGTCACCTTGTCCTAGAGATATTTACACGGTTATCAAAACATCAAGCCAGGGTGAGCCTACATGAAACACAGCCCTTTTTATAAGTGTTTCTAAAATCCCCTACGGAAACTCTCCCGAGTGGCGCAGTGGTCTAAGGCACTGCATTGCAGTGCTAGCTGTGCCACTAGAGATCCTGGTTCGAATCCAGGCTCTGTCGTGGCTGGCCGTGACCGGGAGACCCATTGGGCGGCGCACAATTGGCCCAGCGTCGTCCAGGGTAGGGGAGGGAATGGCCAGCAGGGATGTAGCTCAGTTGGTAGAGCATGGCGTTTGCAACGCCAGGGTTGTGGGTTCGATTCCAGTATGAAAAAATAAATAAATAAAATAAAAATAAAAATGTATGCACTCACTAACTGTAAGTCGCTCTGGATAAGAGCGTCTGCTAAATGACGTAAATGTAATTATTCCAATCGTACATAACAGGGCTCCAAACAAAACAAAATATTAAATTCTTGGCAGATCGGTCATCCGTTCAAACAACAAACTCTGTCAATTATTAGACCAAGTCTCAGTCAATTAGACCAATTCGGAGTGGTCTGCTCTGCTTGATTCCACGGAGCGGCGCAATGTCCATAACCAGAGAAGACAAATAATTGTCCATTATGGCCCCCAAAAATAATAATTACAAAAGAAATATAAATATTTCAGCAAAATCATAAGGCCATGGTCTGCTGTAGCCTAGGCCTACTTGAATCCAAGAGGCTGCATAACCCATGATTGAGAGCAGCCAAAATAAAATACATATTTCCATCAAACTGAAAGTGGAGCTAGGCTACTGTCCGAATGATCAGACGGGAGATGGACGGAGCTGTTGATTGTCGGGCCAAGAGTTGCTTTGATTACCTGTACATAGTGATTCTTGCCGTCTTCTTGCCATCTCACTTTGCATCCTGCAGGTGGGTATGCACTTTGTTGAACGATGCCCTCTCGCCAGCAGCACAATGGTCCGCTTTGCTGCAACTTTGTGCAAAATAAATGGCGAGATTCCGCTTTTCTTCTTACATTTTAAACGAAAATCATACGTTTGTTAGGAGAAGGCGTGTGCTCACTTGTTGCCGCCGGAATAGGAAGTCCTCGACATCACGTGGAAGATCAACGGAAAATCTCCAGCCCAAATTATTTATAGTCTAAGTCTAGGTGTAATCGTGAAACCACTCCTTAACCGTACATTTTACCTAGCCTAATACATAAGCCTACTCAGATGTGAAATGGACAAGGTAGTTGACAGCTTTTTAACATATTTATACGTGGTTTATGTTCCTGTTATAAACATTGGAGCAATGCTAATTTATATTTGGGGTTATGATAGGGTAAGACAGGTTACGCTATGATCTTGAGACATTTATAAATTCTAGTATTTAAAGGGTCAATCTGTGATTGCTTCATCATCAAATGTTTTACTTTTAAAGTATTTACACACACCCATTGAAGATTATAACTTCTATAATAAATTCCTCATGAGCTTAGTCAATTGTCATACCCAATCAGAGCCCCAAATATATGCTTGTTCAACTCAATTGTTTGTAAATAATGTAATTTGAAACAAACACTGTTTAGCCTCTGAATGTGGTTAAAATTGTAATTTTGTATCCATAGCTCTATCGATGATTTTGAGAGTGGTAACATTTCTTCACCCCCAATTCTTCAACTTTTTATAAAAACAGTGGTGGGTCTGTCGGCTTTGTTGTTGTTTAAACTGCAGATTGCCCCTTTTAAGAACCAATGGGTATATATCAAGATTAGGAACATTGAACAGATTCCCAGATGGCAGATTGCATGTGTGTCTTACATGAAAAAACATTAATGAGGTAAACCTACTCTACGAGTATTTATTAGGCTGTTTGAGAGAAGGTTTGAATCCTACTCAACCCATCCAATGTGAGTACATCTGTTGTTGAAGTGCAGTAGATCAATAAAAATACAGTCCTCTAGCAGAAGTCAAACTGATTACATTTTTTGTCATTTAGCAGACGCTCTTATCCAGAGCGACTTACAGTTAGTGAGTGCATACATTTTTCATACTGGCCCCCCGTGGGAAACGAACCCACAACCCTGGTGTTGCAAGCGCCATGCTCTACCAACTGAGCTACAGGGGACCTAGGCTTAAAAGCCTTGTTAGAGCATAAGTCAAATGAGCTTTTGAATTTCCTGTCTTTTTCGGCTTCAGACAAAAGCTAATATTTCACTCAAAACATTTGTTTTTTTGTATTCATTTCCAGGGTTTTTTCCTGGAAGGGCTGCTAATAGCACACATCCTGCCACCAAACATTATTACTGTGCATTATAGCTATTTGAAATGGCATAAAACAACATGGCTGTATTTTTTTGTGTCTTGCCAACATAGTGTTGCTCACACTAAACAATGTGGCACAGACGGGGGTCACACGCTACAAGATTCTTCACTTGGTCGTGAGGATCCTCGATACCGCGAAAACAAAGATGTGATGATATGATTTAGCATAGCTACAATGAGCAGTGGCTCAAAGCAGCCTCATGAATGTTTTGACAGACATTCACGCTTGCCAACATTTTGAATTGAATAACAATGCTTGTGAACTTCAGAGTTGGCAAGTACAAACGCTAACTGGTAGGAGTCATCGCTCCTGCTCGAGAGTCTACACATTCTGCGTGATGCGAAACAACGTCATCAACGTCATCACTGGCTTCTTCTCTGGTGAGCTCTAATTGGCTATTGCTGATCACTGTTCTCAAAACGTATCGTTGCACATCTCACACTACAAGAGCATTGCAGATTTTGGGCAGATAAAATCAAACATGTTTGAAATATCGGGACGTCTGGGACTGCTCAAAGACGAGATTGGTAGCCCTCAGATTGCGTCTCTGACCCATTCACATTAAACGAGCGTCGGTGACGGCATGGGATTTTTTTCTCCAATCTCAAAAACATGTCTGAGACAGGTAAATCGGGGCCAAAATCATGTAGTGTACACCCGGCTTCAAGCTACAGACACTAGACCAACTGTAAAAAGGTCTTACAATTACATAACTACTTCATGAACTATATCATGATTTACAGTGTATTCAGACCCCTTGGATTTCTTGACATTTTATTGTGTTACAAATTGGGATTCAAATGAATTTAATTGTCATTTTTTGTCAACAATCTACACAAAAATTCGAACATTTCTTAAAGATTATTACAAATGTAATAACTAAAATATACACTACCAGTCAAAAGTTTTAGAACACCTACTCATTCAAGGGTTTGTCTTTATTTGTACTATTTTCTACATTGTAGTATAATAGTAAAGACATCAAAACTATGAAATAACACATATGAAATCATGTAATAACCAAAGAAGTGTTAAACAAATCTAAGTATATTATATATTTGAGATTCTCCAAATAGCCACCCTTTGTCTTGATGACAGCTTTGTACACTCTTGGCATTCTCTCAACCAGCTTCATGACGTAGTCACCTGGAATGCCTTTCAATTAACAGGTGTGGCTTGTTAAAAGTTAATTTGTGGAGTTTATTTCCTTCTTAATGCGTTTGAGCCAGTCAGTTGTGTTGTGACAAGGTAGGATAGCCCTATTTGTTAAAAGACCAGGTCCATATTACGTCAAGAACAGCTCAAATAAGCAAAGAGAAACGACAGTCCATCATTACTTTAAGACATGAATGTCAGTCAATATGGAACATTTCAAGAACTTTGACATTTTCTTCAAGTGCAGTCGCAAAAACCATCAAGTGCTATGATGAAACTGGCTCTCATGAGGACTGCCACAGGAATGGAAGACCCAGAGTTACCTCTGCTGCAGAGGATAACTGCAGCCCAAATAAATGCTTCACAAAGTTCAAGTAAAAGACACATCTCAACATCAACTGTTCAGAGGAGACTGTGTGAATCAGGCCTTCATGGTCGAATTGCTGCAAAGAAACCATTACTAAAGGACACCAATAAGAAGAAGAGGACTTTAGACTGGTGGATATTTGTCCTTTGGTCTGGAGTCCAAATTTGAGATTTTTGGTTCCAACAGGCTGTGTCTTTGTTAGACACGTGTGGGTGAACGGATGATCTCCGCATGTGTAGTTCCCACTGTAAAGCATGGAGCACGAGGTGTGATGGTGTGGGGGTGCTTTACTGGTGACACTGTTTGTGATTTATTTAGAATTCAAGGCACAACAGCATGGCTACCACAGCATTCTGCAGCGATACACCATCCCATCTGGTTTGGGCTTAATGGGACTATCATTTGTTTTTCAACAGGACAATGATCCAAAACACACCTCCAGGCTGTGTAAGGGCTATTTTACCAAGAAGGAGAGTGATGGAGTGCTGCATCAGATGACCTGGCCTCCACAATTCCCCGACCTCAACCAAATTGAGATGGTTTAGGATGAGTCGGACCGCAGAGTGAAGGAAAAGCAGCCAACAAGTGCTCAGCATATGTGGGAACTCCTTCAAGACTGTTGGAAAAGCATTCCAGGTGAAGCTGGTTGAGAGAATGCCAAGAGTGTGCAAAGCTGTCAAAACATAAAATATATTTTGATTTGTTTAACACTTTTTGGGTTACTACAAGATTCCATATGTGTTATTTCATAGTTCTGATGTCTTCACTATTATTCTACAATGTAGAAAATAGTTAAAAAAATAAAGAAAAACCCTTGAATGAGTAGGTGTTCTAAAACTTTTGACTGGTAGTGTAGTCGTTGCATAAGTAGTCAGCTCCCTGAGTCAACACATGTTAGAGACACATTTGGCATCAATTACAGCTGTGAGTCTTCTTGGGTAAGTCTCTAAGAGATTTGCACACCTGGATTGTGCAATATTAGCTCATTATTCTTTCTTTTTTTAAAGCTCTGTCAAAATGTTGGGGATCATGGCTATACAGCAATTTTCAAAACTTGCCATAGATTTTCAAGCATATTGAAGCCAAAACTGTAATTTGGCCTTGTGTTGTAGGTTATTGTTCTGCTGGAAGGTAAATTCCTCTCCTAGTCTCTGATGTAAAGCAGACTGAAGCAGGTTTTCCTCTAGGATTTTGCCTGTGCTTAGCTCCATCCCGTTAATTTTTATCCTGGAAAATCTCCCCAGTATTTGCCGATGTCAAGCATACCCATAACTATGATGCAGCCACAACCACGCTTGAAAATAAGCAGACAGTTAACAGTGATGTGTAGTTTTGGATTTGCCCCAAACATAAGGCTTCACATTTAGGCTAAAAAGTGTATTCCTTTGCTGTGTTGTTTTGCAGTACTACTTTAGTGCCTTGTTGCATTCAAGATGTTTGTTTTGCAATATGTTTATTCTGTATATTTGTATTCTTCTTTTCACTCTGTCCTTTAGGTCATTATTGTGAGTCACTACAATGTTGTTGATCCATCCTCTGTTTTCTCCCATCACAGCCATTAAACGATGTAGCTGTTTTAAAGTCACCAATGGCCTCATGGTAACATCCCTGAGCAGTTTCATTCATGTCCTGCAGCTCAGTTCAGAAGGACGACTGTATCTTTGTAGTGACCATGTGTATTGATACACCATCCAAAGTTTAATTAATAACTTCACCATGCTCAAATGGTTAAGCAAATGTTTACTCCTCAACTTATTTAGGCTTGCCATAACAAAGGGTTTGAATACTTATTGGGTGTTTCTCAAAATGCGTACTACCGTGCTCCGAGCACGCAAATTGGAGCACGGGAGGGTCGGAGTATGAGTCCAAATCAAAGTATGCAAAACGGAGCACGGAGGGCACTTCTTGAATGCGTACTCCGTTTGAACATATTTTGAAGCATGCATCAATGGAAGCTTCAACGCAAAGAATGCAAAGAAATATGACGCAACCAGGTAAAAAATTACGCAACATTTCTTGAAATCAATGGCGGACATAATTTGAGAGAAAATACACTCCGACTTAGGAATGAAATATTGCCTATTCACATCTCATATGTTGTCTGACTACAATATTATATCTTGACACGTTAATAAATACATTCTGTGTTAATTTTGGCATGTTTACCTGCCTAGGTTCCATAGATCGCAAGCCTATAATAAGTCAATAGGGCTAACTGGCTAGCTACTACTGTTAGCTAGCTACCCACGAAGAATGAACATCTACCTTGCATAATATTCATTCTAGGTCATTTTTGTCTGTTAAACTATCTGGTTAGCTACATTACTACGATTCACATATCTAGCTGATAATTATGACGTAAAACGTTTGCCTAGTGTATATCTTGTTTTGTCCTGGCTGGAGGAAGTTTCAGTGAATGGAGAGGTGCAGTGTGAGGTAATACAGAGTGCTTCTCAAATGTAATGTTTTAAGAATGGCCTTATTTTTATTCCAGCATATTGGATGACTGTCATTCATATTCCATTCACCCAGCTCAATGTAACATCGATAGGTTTAGGCTACTACATGATACTCAAATTTTCTCTGTACCCATCATGAGGTTGCTACAACCTAGCCTATGAATTAAAGTTTACAACGTAGGTGCACAGGTCAGAGAATGTTGAGTAATCCCATCAAGGTGACAGACAGTGACACATTCAATACCGCCTTGCACACTCTTGCCTGCATCTAGCTGATCGAGGGTTTTATCATTAGTCCAACAGATGCACATGAGAGTTTCTATTGTTCAAATTCAGGTATGTTTATCAACGTTTTGTTCTGTTTGCTTCCGTTTAAGAAACATTTTTCAACAGAATCGGCGGAATAAATACACCCCTGATCACACGCAAACAGTTCACTTTCATAGCAGCCACATAAAAACAGAATGTTCACTTTGCTCATTGTCTACTGTATATAATTCCTTCTCACAACTATCTACGTGCTCTCCTCCTCTCACCTTTTCCCTTTGCTTGTGACAGGCAAAAAAAACTTTCCAAACCAAACCTTCATATCCTGACCGCTAACCGCTACACACAGCCGACATTGTTGTCATGTCATAATAGTTAACTAGAACTACTAGAACTAATGCGTTAGTAAACCCGCTACAATCATGCAGTACAGTGTACAGTCAAAAAGCAGTTTAGCAGTTACACCGGCGGGCCCCGGTGGCAATAAATGAATAAAACCAAAAGCTTACCTTGACTTGGAAGAGTTCCAATGTTGGATAGCCACCCAGCTAACAAGGAACGTAACTGAGACATTTGTAACATTCCCCTTAATTCTTCCAGAGGTACTGAATGTCATAGCCCGTTTGGGACATTATAGGCACATTCATAACATTTCTAATAAGTATTATAGAGGTTATAAATATCCGGTCGCTATACAGACATCATGGGAACATTAAAAATGTTACTTGGTAGTCCATGGAAGGTTCTGAATATCATGTTATTTTGGAGATATCCTAGGAATATTTCATAACGTTACATATAGAGCTTCATATGACGTTATATAATCGGAATGATATAAATAAATTTTTGAACATCGTCTGTAAGTTTCACAAAACTTTATTATGACTTATGTGGGGACTAAAATAACTTTGTGGTCACATCCTGGAACGTAATTTTGTTAGTTGGGCATAGCCAGCTAGCTAACATAGCATCCCTCTCTGTTTGAGCCGGGTGTTTGAGTAGGCTAAACTAGCTAGCTGCATTTGCTAGCTAAGTGAAAGTGAAAGTAAAACAAAACACAACCAAATCTCTCTCTCTCTCTTGCTTATCCTTAATTTTGGAAGAAATTAATTTGAGTCAACTACACACCACATTTTATGCACTGCAGTGCTAGCTAGCTGTAGCTTATGCTTTCAGTACTAGATTAATTATCTGATCCTTTGATTGGGGGACAACATAATAATATGCCATTTAGCAGACGCTTTTATCCAAAGCGACTTACAGTCATGTGTGCATACATTTTATTAATTTTTTTTATGTATGGGTGGTCCCGGGGATCGAATCCCCTACCCTGGCGTTACAAGCGCCATGCCCTACCAACTGAGCTACAGAGGACCACGTCAGTTCATGCTGCAAGAGCTCTGATAGGTTGGAGGACGTCCTCCGGAAGTAGTCATAATTACTGTGTAAGTCTATGGAAGGGGGTGAGAACCATGAGCCTCCAAGGTATTGTATTGAGGTCAATTAACCCAGAGGAGGACAGAAGCTAGCTGTCCTCTGGCTACACCATGGTGCTACCCTACAGAGTGCTGCTGAGGCTAATGTAGACCTATATTGCAAAACAGTGTGTTTTAATCAATTATTTGGTGACGTGAATATATTTAGCATAGTTTTATCTTCACTATTTCGATTTTTATGAAATTCACTGAGGAGGATGGTCCTCCCCTTCCTCCTCTGAGGAGCCTCCACTGAGTAGTATGCATATTGAAAAACACCCACTGACTCAAGTCATTTCAGCTTTTAATTTTTTCTGAATTTCTAAAAACACAATTCCACTTGACATTATGGGGTAATGCGTGTAGGCCAATGACAAAAAAAAATCTCAATTTTTTCCATTTTAAATTCAGAAAAATTCAAGGGGTGTGAATACTTTCTGAAGGCACTGTATGTATGGGGGACAGAGGAAGGGTTAGTCATTCAAAAATCAATGTAACATATTATGTGATTTGTTAATTCAAATATTACTCTTGAACTAATTTAGGCTTGCCTAAATAAAGGGGTTGAATACTTATGCAACGACTATATTTTAGTGATTAATTGTTGTATTGTCACGCCCTGGCTCTGGGGACTATGTTATGTTGAGCCAGGGTGTGTAATTCTATGTTTGATTTTCTATGTTGGGCTGAGTGACTCCCAATCAGAGGCAACGAGTGTCAGCTGGGTGTCTCTGATTGGGAGCCATATTTAACTGTCTGTCTTTCACTTTGTGTTTGTGGTTTCTTGTTCATTTCGGTTTGTGTTAAACTGTAGACGTCACGTTATCGTTTAGATCGTGTGATCAGTAATAAAAAGATATGTTCACCTTCAACGCTGCGCCTTGGTCCTCATCTCTAACCAACGATCGTGACAGAAGAAACCACCATAACAGGACCAAGCAGCATGAAGAAGAGAGAGGAAGGACTTGGGAGCAGTTGAGTAGGAGTCTCGACTGGGCCAAGCCAAGAGAAGAGGAGAGAGGTTGGAGTTTGGAGCAGTGGGGTGAGAGTCTGGCGAGAATGATGGAGGCCTGGCCCACGGGGAGGAGAGACCCCCAGAAAATTTTTAGGGGGGGGCTCACGACGTCGGGGCAGCAGGAGGCCGCTATGGAGCGGTCCAGCGGGGTTGCAGAGGAGGCCGCCAGGTTACGGGGGCCACTGGTAGAAGAGGGGATGGAGGGTGTAGAGGCACGGCGAGAGGTACTGGCGTGTGTTGCCAGTCCGGTCCGGCCCGTTCCAGATCCCGGTGTAGAGCCAGTGGTGTGTGTCCCCAGTACGGTCCGGTCTATTCCTGCTCCCCGCACCAAACCTACGGTGTGCGTCGACAGCCCAGCCCGGCCCGTTCCTGCGCTCCGCACCAAGTCTGTGGTGCGCGTCGCCAGCCCAGTCCGGCCCATCCAAGCTTCCCGCACCAAGCCAGTGGTGTGCGTCGTCAGTCCGGCACGGCCCGTGCCTGCTCTCCGCACCAAGTCTATGGTGCGTTTCGTCAGCCCTGTCCGGCCCGTTCCTGCTCTCCGCACCAAGTCTGTGGTGCGCGTCGCCAGCCCAGTCCGGCCCATCCAAGCTTCCCGCACCAAGCCAGTGGTGTGCGTCGTCAGTCCGGCACGGCCCGTGCCTGCTCTCCGCACCAAGTCTATGGTGCGCGTCGTCAGCCCGGTCCGGCTCATTCCTGCTCCCCGCACCAAGTCAGGGGTGCGCTTCGTCAGCCCGGTCCGGCCCGTTCCTCCTCCACGCATCAAGCCAGGGGTGTGCGTCGTCAGTCCAGCACAACCCGTGCCTGGGTCATGTCCGGAGCCGGATCCGCCGCCGAGGCGGAGTGCCCACCCGGTCCCTCCCCTGTTGTGGTTGTTTGGCGCGGCCGGAGTCCGCGCCTTTGGGGGGGGGTACTGTCACGCCCTGGCTCTGGGGACTATGTTATGTTGAGCCAGGGTGTGTAATTCTATGTTTGATTTTCTATGTTGGGCTGAGTGACTCCCAATCAGAGGCAACGAGTGTCAGCTGGGTGTCTCTGATTGGGAGCCATATTTAACTGTCTGTCTTTCACGTTGTGTTTGTGGTTTCTTGTTCATTTCGGTTTGTGTTAAACTGTAGACGTCACGTTATCGTTTAGATCGTGTGATCAGTAATAAAAAGATATGTTCACCTTCAACGCTGCGCCTTGGTCCTCATCTCTAACCAACGATCGTGACATGTATCTTCCACTTTGACATTACAGAGTATTTTGTGTAGATTGTTGACAAAAAAATGACAATTCCATCACACTTTGTAACACAATAAACTTTGAAGAAATGTAAGGGGTCTGAATACTTTTGCAAAGGAGGCGTAAATATGCGACATTTGCATAAAAGGAATACATGGATATTATAAAAAAAATAAAAAATGCAGGTAGCTCTTTCCTGCAGTCAATGACCAAAAGGATCCTCTTTGGCCTCATGAGTGGAATGTTATTAATAACGATTATTTCAGAAAACCCAACGAAAATCCGGTGTTTATATGTCAAACAGTTCTGTTATATTTCAGTCTTCTGCTATGTATATAAAGTGTAATATTGGGATGCAAACTCAACATTGAATACATGTCTTATTTTTTTTAAGCCCGTAACCATGTATTTGAGATGAATACTTTTGTTTCAAAGTTGTTTAAGACCAGGAATCCCTCTGTGGGACCCTGATTTAGCCCACTGCAGCAAAATGTTAAACTGCCCTTTCTCCAGAACCCCAGGACCATTCTTTACAAAACTTGGTATACAGTATTTATGGACAAGGATTTCAATCTCCAATGGTCTATCACTTGCAGCAGTGCAGCTCAAACAAGATGGTCACTCTGAACCAATCAATGTTTATAGGGGTTCTAAATAAACCTTATAAATTGTAAACTAATTGGTGTATTACCGCATAACGTGGTATGCCGATTAGAAAAATAAAAGGCCACTCTAAAATGTGACCGACTGCCTTGATTCGGTCTTATGTAGCAAAATTTGAATTTTTTTTTTTTTTACATTGGATAAAAACAGAGACACAGAGCTACAAAATTGTACATCATACACTGCATTTGAGGAACAATGGGAAAGTAATTCTGCTTTTAAAGTTGATAAACCTGTCACCTCACTTTTGAGAAAATGGCCTTTGAATGTTTTGGTACCTACTGGAGAGCTCTTCTTTGTCTACACCCATTCAGCATTGTTCACACCCTCTTAAGCTTTAGCCCCACCCATCTCGTTTCGCTCTCGGAGCGTTCAGAGCGCACACTGGACACTCTGGCCGATGAGTAGGGATGATCTGAGCGTTAGAATTAACGTGTAATATCTGAAAATGTAGCTAGCTAGACTATCTTACCCCTATACATCATGGACAGACATTTCTACCTCACGGATGCCATGGTTGCACTTAGTTTGAAGATTTAATCCGGAGACAGGTGTTTTCTCAAACTCCTTAGCTATCATACTCTAATTCCACTGATTTCAAAACTCGGTCCTCCAGAAACTGGAGAGCAACACTTATGCAGTTTTACTACGTGATACATATAAAAAAAAAGCTGCGTTAGACAGGATTACCTACACATACTGACCAGCTCAAATAGACAGAAGCGTGCTATATGGCAGACCAATCTGAACTCATCTCTCGGCATGTCCAGCCCACTCATTATCTGAGCCAATCACGTCTAGCGGGAAGGTTGCTGTCTTTTCTGTGGCTAAACCAAATAGGCTTGTAATTTAACAATTGTATTCGTATTTACAGATGGCATACATGTTTATTATTAAGGCACATGAAAGTTCACGTTCCAGAAGGCATCTACCAAAAAATGCATTTTGATAAATAAATAAAGTTTACGTTCAAATGTCTCTCCTGTGAAGTAGTGACCCGCGACATATGCCTAGTTTCCTGAAACGAGTCAGAAATGTGCAGTTTTGTCACACAACACAATGCCACAAATGTCTCAAGTTTGAGGGAGAGTGCAATTGGCATGCTGACTGCAGTAATGTCCACCAGAGCTGTTGCCAGAGAATTGAATGTTCATTTCTCTACCATAAGCTGCCTCCAACACCGATTTAGAGAATTTTGGCAGTACGTCCAACCAGCCTCACAACTGCAGACCACTTGTAACCAAGCCAGCCCAGGACCTCCACATCCGGCTTCTTCACCTGAGGGATCGTCTGAGACCAGCCACCTGGACAACTGATGAAACTTTGGGTTTGGACAACCGAAGGATTTCTGGACAAACTGTCAGAACCATCCCAGGGAAACTAATCTGCATTCTCATAGTCCTTCCCAGGGTCTTGACCTGACTGCAGTTCGGCATTGTAACCGATTTCAGTGGGCAAATGCTCACCTCCGATGGCCACTGGCAGGCTGGAGAAGTGTGCTCTTCACAGATTAATCACAGTTTCAACTGCACCGGGCAGATGGCGTCGTGTGGGCGAGCAGTTCGCATTGTCAAGCATTGTGAACAGAGTGCCCCATGGTGGCGGTGGGGTTATGGTATGGGCAGGCATAAGCTACGGACAATTAACACAATTGCATTTCATCAATGGCAATTTGAATGCACAGAGATACCGTGACGAGATAATGAGGCCCATTGTCGTGCCATTCATCCCCCGCCATCACCTCATGTTTCAGCATGATAATGCACGGCCCCATGTCGCAAGGATCTGTACACAATTATTGGAAGCTGAAAATGTCCTAGTTCTTCCATGGCATGCATACTCACCAGACATGTCAGCTATTGAGCATTAAAGCAAACAGTTTCCATGTGGGGACTGGAACTACGAGCATACAAGCATATGTTATTATGAAGAAAAAACAACATGCATAACAGTGCGCTCAGTCACACAAAAACAAAGTAATAAAATAAAACATAATGATTCTCCCGTTGTTTATCTCGGTCTCGTTTCTCAAGTCTCTCCCCATACAGGGCTGCTTAAAAATTATGGGTAGGCCTACTATAGTCGATCAAGTTCAGTCCCCTCGATAACCCATCCCAACCCAGAATGTCTTACCTCCCGGTGCAGTAAGTCTGATATTTACCCTGAGTCTCCCAGCATATTCCTCTCTGCTGCCTGGCGGCACCGTTCTCCCTTGGATATCTGTATATTCCGTAGGTCGATTTTTTTGTAGCTTCTCTTCCAAGTCATCTTGGTATCTCTTTGGGGTCTTGATTCTGAGGGCCTTCCCCGCTGCACAGGTGTCCTCATAGATGTCAATCCTGTCCATTCCAAAAACGTTCAGCTTGGCGGGACAGATGATATGAGATTTCACCTGTCTCTCCTGAAGTTGTATTCTAATCGGTCTCAGTAGATTCCTCTGTTGTTTCTTTGAGGTAAAGTCCTGTTTGAAGTAGATTCCTTTTTCTCCCATGTGGATTTTAGTACCTGCTGTCTTGTATCCCAGTTGAGAAAACACTCAATGATAGAGTGCGGTCGGGCACCTGTTCCTCCAGGGCCTGCACGCTGGTTTGGGTGTGAGCGGTGCGTATGGATTTTTCGCATTTGATCTCGCTGCAGTCCCAATTTATCCGCTAACAGTTCTTCCACAAATGTGCCCATATCGTATTTTTCTGCCCCCTCCTTCACATTGTGTATTCTAACAGAGCAAGTCAGAGCAAGATTACTGAACGTAAGTATATTATTTACCTTCAGAGGTGAATGTATCAAACCAGTTGTCGTGACAAAAGTGTTTTGTTGTTGTGCACTATCCTCAAACAATAGCATGGTATTTTTAGCTGTAATAGGTACTGTAAATTGTTTATTTTCTATGTAGTCAGTTTTGCTGGACATATCTTTCAATTTTCTTCGCAGGTAATGAACTGTCTCATACAGCAGGATCTCTCTCTCCTCGCACCAGGCCAATATTTCCTCAGCCTCCTTCAAGCTCTCCCTGGTGGCATTTAGGCCATCAAGTGTCTTTTTTGTCTGATCTGAAGCCCTTAAGATAATTTCCAAACTCCCCTAGTTGGCCGTTGATTTGTTTAGTAAATTCTGAGATAAAAAAAAAAAAAGCACTTGTATTCGTTCTCCGGTGCTTGTTTGTTCACTTTGCGTTGCCGATTATTCATTTTTTTTCTCTGATGGCTGTGAGACTGCTCCTGAGCACAAACGCATTACCTACTACTGTAAGTGTCATTAAGTGCACCACTCTGGCTATTTTAATTCATCCTATATTTCAGTTTAATCAACCGAGGTGATTGGGAAGATCAAACCTTCGCTGCCATCACCTACAGTACGTGCTTCCGGCGGAAGTACAGTACCATGGTCTAAGAGAGTGAGGCGACATTAATGAGTAGTGCCGAGGGCAGGTGGGTCACAAGAGGAATAACAGACATACACTTATACATGATCACATACAAATGTGTAACAAAGTTAAGAATGTGCCGTAAACTCACTCCACAGCTTGCTTGAAATGTTGCGGATTGAGCCATCCAATTGGTACCTTTAGAGTGGCTCAAACCGTTGGTTCGTTGTCAAGGAGGACAGTTGCGTGTGTTTGCGAGCAGAGGATCACTGGTTTGAGCCCAGTGTGGGACAGGGACAGTGGAGAAAAATACTGTTTTTGCATCAGCACACCTGATTCAAATCAACAGTTGATGATAAGTTGATCATTTGAATCGGCTGTGTAGTGCTAGGGCAAAAACAAAACTGTGCACCCCTTTGGGTCCCCAGGGCCAGGATTAGGAAATGCTGTTCTATCTAGACTAATCACATTCCCCACCTCGCCTCTCCCTGGCTACTGTATTACATCATAATTTAACTATGCTACATTTTATCTCTGGGACCCTGAGGAGGACAAATCAGAGCAAGATTACTGAACGTAAGTATATTATTTACCTTCAGAGGTGAATGTATCAAACCAGTTGTTGTGACAAAAGTGTTTTGTTGTTGTGCACTATCCTCAAACAATAGCATGGTATTTTTAGCTGTAATAGGTACTGTAAATTGGACACTGCAGTTAGATTAACAAGAATGTAAGCTTTCTGCCCATATGAGACATGTCTATGTCACGGACAGTTGGCTGTTGTTTACAACGGCATTCTAGTCACATATCGCATATTGAGCAGCAACCGTCCCGGTATAGGGACACCGATCCTGTAGAGGTTTTTTAAATTAAGTGAATAATCTTCATATTCTTGTTTGTTTCTGCTAAGGAGGTCCAGTAGGTTAATATGAATAGTACTGTTGACTGTATTTCAATCTTGTTGGTAAAGTTTATTTGAGTGAAATACTGTTATATGTTTTATGTTTTGGTATTGGAATACTTTCCATAACTGATCTCATCACCTGCTGCTTGCATTTCAATAGCTGCAATGTTTATGAATTACACAACTGTCAGAAAGTGAAGATGAGTCAGGCTAACATGCTGCAACATCAGTCAAACAGCCATCTTAGTTCAGAACAACATTGCCTTCACACTTAGATGTATGATTTTGTGATGAGACTCCAAATAATTGGAGATATGGCCAAAGAGTAGTTAATACCGACGATCAAGGGAAGAATGGACATACAGTACAAATGTATGTGGAGAGCTGCTCGTCGAACACCTCACTACAAAATCATGGGCATTAATATGGAGTTGGTCCCCCCTTTGCTGCTATGACAGCCTCCACTCTTCTGAAAAGGCTTTCCACTAGATGTTGGAACATTGCTGAGGGGACTTGCTTCCATTCAGCCACAAGAGCATTAGTGAGGTCGGGCACTGATGTTGGGCGATTAGGCCTGGCTCGCAGTCGGTGTACCAATTCATCCCAAAGGTGTTCGATGGGGTTGAGGTCAGAGCTCTGTACAGGCCAGTCAAGTTCTTCCACACCGATCTCGACAAAACTTTTCTGTATGGACCTCGCTTTGTGCACAGGGGCATTGTCATGCTGAAACAGGAAAGGGCCTTCCCCCAAACTGTTGCCACAAAGTTGGAAGCACAGAATCGTCGAGAATGTCATTGTATGCTGTAGCGTTAAGATTTCCCTTCACTGGAACAAAGGGGCCTAGCCCAAACCATGAAAAATAGCCCCAGACCATTATTCCTCCTCCACTTCAGCCGACGCTTGGCATTGCGCATGGTGATCTTAGGCTTGTGTGCGACTTCTTGGCCATGGAAACCCATTTCATGAAGCTCCCGATGAACAGTTATTGTGCTGACGTTCCTTCCAGAGGCAGTTTGAAACTCGGTAGTGAGTGTTGTAACCGTCGACAGATGGTTTTTACGTGCTACGCGCTTCAGCACTCGGCGGTCCCATTGTGTGAGCTTGTGTGGTCTACCACTTTGCGGCTGAGCCGTTGCTGCTCCTTGACGTTTCCACTTCACAATAACATTACTTACAGTTGACCGGGGCAGCTCTAGCAGGGCAGAAATTTGACAAACTCGCTGGTTGGAAAGGTGGCATCCTATGACGGTGTCACGTTGAAAGTCACTGAGCTACTTTTGGCCGTGTAGTGTAGCTACAGTATAGCGTTCTACTTCTGTTTGATGAAGCTGTCGTGGCATTATGCTATTGTATGTCATTTTAGAGCATTGGTTTGATTAGCTAATGTAGCTAACTAGCTAGCTATGTTGGAGAAGTCAACAAAATTAACGTTTTTAGCCGATCTGAGCTCATGCCTGTTCGATAGTTCATCTGATTTGAATTTAATTGTGAATATGACTGAGATAATTGAACAAAATAAGTATGTTGAGGGTTATTATTGTCAAGGTAGAATTAGTTAGCTAGCCAACTAGCCAACTTGTGCCATAGCTGGGCTGCTCGGACGAGATGTAAAACCGGGAGCCTGGCTAGCAAGCTAACATAACAGATACAATTTCTATAATGTAGGCTATCTGACTTGAATTCAATTTGGAATACTGCTTAGATATGGTTGAGAACTAAAATATATTGAGTGTCAATGTTGTCGGGATATAACTTTAGCTAGCTAAGTTAAGACTTGTGTTGCTAGCTAGCAACTGTTGGTAAGATACAAGAGAGTGTCTAGCTTTCAGTTTTGCGTCACAGCTCGGTACAAAGGAAAATATAGATCTCCAATGAGGACATGCTGCATTTCTCACTTTGAATGAGACTGTATGACCTGTAACCCCACTTCTGTCTGTCTTTTCCTGTTTCTCCTTCAACAAAAATGAAATATTGGCCTGTTAGCAGCCATGTAATAGCTTTGCTTCATTCTTTGCTGTAAAAGATAGCAGAGAAAATATTGTTTTTAATTACAACAACAACACCTTTCTCTGATATTCAAACGGAAGGCACCTCTGATATGTAACTTTTCTCTGTCATTTGAGTGTCACTGTTGATAACTTAGTGACATTTCTTAAATATCTTCTTAGAGAATCCCTATGGGAGAATGCTACATTTCTATCCATCCTTCCAGCAAGACAACTAGCAAGCGGATCGCTGAGCCATCTGCTGACCATTTAGGGAAATGAGTTCTCAACCGGTGTGCCAAATTTCGTTTCGTAAAATGTGGAGTATTGACAGAGAAATGGCGAAGGGGAAAACTCACTTTAACACGCAGTGCTTGCTCAAAACCTATTATAGGCGCTACTATCATCACGTCTATAATAAATTATAGCCATGGGGAGTGGGTTGAGGCTGAAGGGTAGACAGTGATACTCCTTTTAGAGGTATAACTAATTCGACTAAAGCAGTTTGTTTATTTTTACTATGTTGCAGAGTCTCCAGAACGGACTTGGTCTTTTACCAAATATGGCTATCTTCTGTGTACCACCCCTACCTTGTCACAACACAACGGATTGGCTCAAATGCATTAAGAGGAAAGAAATTCCACAAATTAACTTTTAAGAAGAGACACCTGTTAATTGAAATGCATTCCAGGTGACTACCTCATGAAGCTGGTTGAGAGAATGCTAAGAGAGTGCAAAGCTACTTTGAAGAATAAAAAATAAAAAATATATTTTGATTTGTTTAATACTTGTGTTATTTAATAGTTTTGATGTCTTCACTATTATTCTACAATGTAGAAAATAGTAAAAATAAACAAAAACCCTTGAATGAGTAGGTGTGTCCAAACTTTTGACTGGTACTGTAGATTCTACAAGGGTCTGGAACTCTATTGGAGGGATGCGACACCATTCTTCCACGAGAAATTCCATCATTTGGTGTTTTGTTGATGGTGGTGGAAAACTGTCTCAGACACCACTCCAGAATCTCCCATAAGTGTTCAATTAGGTGACTGAGACACACACACACACACACCCTTTAAACCCCCTATGCTCTTTTGAGACCCCTCTTTTAAAGTCACTGAGATCTCTTCTTCTAGCCATACTGCCCTAAAAAGGCAAAACGCAGTAACTACATAAATTTTTGTTATGCGAAATCTATTTTTTCTGTTTAGACAGACAGCAATTTCGGATACTCCTGATATATTCTGATCAACTGGCTTGTTCTTGTGTCAGGAAACTAAATACCACATTAATCAGATAATATATCTGACCATTACAACAGATCAAAGATTTTGACCAAATTCGTAGTTACTGCGTTTTGCCTTTGTAGGGCAGCATAGTAGCCAAAATAATGGGCAACTGGGCATTTTTATACATGACCCTAAGCATGATGGGATGCTAATTGCTTAATTAACTCAGGAACCACACCTGTGTGGAAGTACCTGCATTCAATATACTTTGTATCCCTAATTTATCCAAGTGTTTCCTTTATTTTGTCAGTTACCTGTACATTAGGTTCTATATTATGATCAAACAGAATATGCTCTATTTCTATACGTCATACTCTTGAAGAAATGACAGAAGGAGCCCGCTTATACAGACATGAGCAATTGAAGAACACAAGTTGAAGGCATGCAGCATCCCCCATCCGTAGACTATGACGAGCTCGCTTATGTGGCGCAGTAAGGATCCATTTTGAACCAGAGATGAATCCATCCCAAATCCTGTTTCCTCTTCCTGTTCAAGAGAGGATCTGTGATCTGCCTCCAAACTCCAAATGGAGGGAGAGAATGAGGCCCAGAAGGGGGTTGTTTATGTGTGTGTGTGCGTGCGTGTTAGCTGGCTGGGCCACAGCTGTGTAGTGGAGGATAGCAGGTGTCCTTGTGGCCTGAGTGCATTATTCAGACATGGGCTCTGCAGCTGCAGCCTCTGACACTGGCTCCCAGCTTTAATCTCTGTACCAAATTCTTTTTACAAAATAGCTACATTTACGAATTTTTCTAACTACAAATCCAATTTTGACTACTAACCGTAACTGTCCCCATTGACCCCTAGGCCTAACCTCAATACAAATCCACATTTTGTCAGTAGCCAGAGAGAGAGCGAGAAAGAGAGAGACACTCATGGCTGATGGGTCTGTAGGGGGAAGAGTAGGTTTATTTTAGTCTGCTAATGATGTGTAGGTCTGGGACACAGGGACCTCTACAGGAGCTTCTGTTTGACCATCCCAACCAAGAACTGTTTGTAGTAGAGTAGGAAGAAACAGGGGATGTACTTTAACATTGGTTTATTTGAACGAATTCAGTAAGGTCAATAATTTTCATTCCAATTGATTTTCACTGGCACTGGTGCGTCAATCTAAGTAACATAATTAAAAATATCCTTATCAAAATCTGACAGTTTAAGCTAGAGATATACAGTGTCGAGAACAAGTATTTGATACACTGCCGATTTTGCAGGTTTTCCTACTTACAAAGCATGTAGAGGTCTGTAATTTTTATTATAGGTACACTTCAACTGTGAGAGACGGAATATAAAACAAAAATCCAGAAAATGACATTGTATGATTTTTAAGTAATTAATTTGCATTTTATTGCATTTTTATTGCATGACATAAGTATTTGATACATCAGAAAAGCAGAACTTAATATTTGGTACAGAAACCTTTGTTTGCAATTACAGAGATAATACGTTTCCTGTAGGTCTTGACCAGGTTTGCACACACTGCAGCAGGGATTTTGGCCCACTCCTCCATAGAGACCTTCTCCAGATCCTTCATGTTTTGGGGCTGTCGCTGGGCAATAAGGACTTTCAGCTCCCTCCAAAGATGTTCTATTGGGTTCAGGTCTGGAGACTGGCTAAGCCACTCCAGGACCTTGAGATGCTTCTTACGGAGCCACTCCTTAGTTGCCCTGGCTGTGTGTTTCGGGTTGTCATGCTGGAAGACCCAGCCACGACCCATCTTCAATGCTCTTACTGAGGGAAGGAGGTTGTTGGCCAAGATCTCGCGATACATGGCCCCATCCATCCTCCCCTCAATACGGTGCAGTCGTCCTGTCCCATTTGCAAAAAAGCATCCCCAAATGATTATGTTTCCACCTCCATGTTTCACGGTAGGGATGGTGTTCTTGGGGTTGTACTCATCCTTCTTCTTCCTCCAAACACGGCGAGTGGAGTTTAGACCCAAAAGCTATATTTTTGTCTCATCAGACCACATGACCTTCTCCCATTCCTCCTCTGGATCATCCAGATGGTCATTGGCAAACTTCAGATGGGCCTGGACATGCGCTGGCTTGAGCAGGGGGACCTTGCGTATGCTGCAGGATTTTAATCCATGACGGTGTAGTGTGTTACTAATGGTTTTCTTTGAGACTGTGGTCCCAGCTCTCTTCAGGTCATTGACTAGGTCCTGCCGTGTAGTTCTGGGCTGATCTCTCACTTTACTCATGATCATTGATGCCCCACGAAGTGAGATCTTGCATGGAGCCCCAGACCGAGGGTGATTGACCGTCATCTTGAACTTCTTCCATTTTCTAATAATTGTGCCAACAGTTGTTGCCTTCTCACCAAGCTGCTTGCCTATTGTCCTGTAGCCCATCCCAGCCTTGTGCAGGTCTACAATTTTATCCCTGATGTCCTTACACAGCTCTCTGGTCTTGGCCATTGTGGAGAGGTTGGAGTCTGTTTGATTGAGTGTGTGGACAGGTCTTTTATACAGGTAACGAGTTCAAACAGGTGCAGTTAATACAGGTAATGAGTGGAGAACAGGAGGGCTTCTTAAAGAAAAACTAACAGGTCTGTGAGAGCCGGAATTCTTACTGGTTGGTAGGTGATCAAATACTTATGTCATGCAATAAAATGCAAATTAATTACTTAAAAATCATACAATGTGATTTTCTGGATTTTTGTTTTAGAGTCTCTCACAGTTGAAGTGTACCTATGATAAAATACCTCTACATGCTTTGTAAGTAGGAAAACCTGCAAAATCAGCAGTGTATCAAATACTTGTTCTCCCCACTGTAGTAGAGGTGCTGAGGGTGTTGCAGCACCCCCTGAAAAATCGGAAAAAAAAGAAAAAGCTAAAGAAATATATATATATATATATATATATATATATATATATATATATATATATATATATATATATATACACATATCTTTTTCACAAATGTGATGGGCCTTTAATTGGCCTCTGTCGGAGAAAATACATTGTAGCACCCCCACCCCCAAACTACTTCTACTATGCAGAAGGTTACTTAAGGCAAAAACTAAAGGAGGGTGGTTGGTCGGGGTGGATGGGTAGACGTATAACGCAAATGTCTAGTAACCCAAAGGTTGTGTGTTTGAATCTCATCACAGACAACTTTAGCATTTTGGCTAATTAGAAACTTTTCAACTACTTGCTAATTTTTAGCTACTTTGCAACTACTTAGCATGTTAGCTAACCCTTTCTCTAACCTTAACCCTTTTAGCTAACCCTTCCCCTAACCCCTTAACTTAACCCTAAACCTTAGCTAACATTACCCAGCTAGCTAACGTTAGCCTGCGCTATATCTGCATCCATCGCCCATACTACCGGCACCACAATGCATGAGGCCGGGAGTATGGGGGTGTTGTCTCTGGGCCTCTCCTCTGTGTCATACAGCCGAAAGAGTGTGTCTGCCTTCACGTTCTTCGTACCCGGAATGTATGAGAGTGTGAAATCAAACCGGGTGAAGCCTCCCCGCTGCCCGAATGTACACCAGGAAAAACTGTTGGAAAAACTCACACTTCTCTGCCTTGGCATAAAGATCATTTTCCAGCAGTCGGACCAGTACTTTGCGAACCAGGGACACATGCTCAGCGCGCGTAGCGGAATACACCAGCATGTCATCGATGTAGACCACCACACCGCGACCAAGCATGTCCCGAAACACCTCGTTCACAAAGGACTGGAAAACGGATGGAGCATTCATCAAACCGTAGGGGCATCACCAGGTATTCATAATGCCCCGAGGTTGTGCTGAATGCTGTTTTCTACTCATCCCCTTCCAGAATATGCACCAGGTTAAAGGCACTCCTGAGGTCTAATTTGGTGACAAAACGGGCCCCATGCATTGACTCAATCACTGAAGGAATGAGGGGAAGAGGATAACTAAATCGTACCGTCACATTATTCAGTGGTTGATAATCAATGCACGGGCGTAAACCGCCATCTTTCTTCTTCACAAAGAAGAAAATCGAGGAGGCAGGTGAAGTGGAGGGACGTACATACCCCTGGCGCAGGGACTCGGTGACATATGTTTCTATAGCCTCCGTTTCAGCCTGCGACGTGGTCCTCTGTAGCTCAGCTGGTAGAGCACGGCGCTTGTAACGCCAAGGTAGTGGGTTCGATCCCCGGGACCACCCATACACAAAAATGTATGCACGCATGACTGTAAGTCGCTTTGGATAAAAGCGTCTGCTAAATGGCATATTATATTATTATATATTATTATACACATGACTTCTGGGAGGTACAGCATCTACCCGAAGGTTTATCGCACAATCCCCCTCCCGATGAGGTGGTAATTTAGTCGCCTGCGTCTTGGAAAACGCGAGTGCCAGATCATGGTATTCCATCTGGACTTTCCACCGTGGTCGCACCAACGGAAACACCTAGACACCTACCCGGACACTCACACGACCACCCCGTAAGAACCCTCTGCGACCTTGAGAAATTGGGGTTATGGGCCAACCATGGGATACCCAAGACTACAGGGTAAGCAGGAGACTCAATAATCATAAAGGTGATCTGTTCAACATGCGTCTCCTGCGTAATCATGGTGACTGGTACCGTAACTTCCTTAACCAACCGGGACCCTAATGGTCAACTATCAAGTGCTCTGATGGGGAGTGGAATGGTTAGGGGAACCAATGAAATGCCTTGACGGTGTGCAAATGCCCTGTCCATAAAATTCCCAGCTGCGCCTGAATTGACTAGCGCCTTACACTGGGAACCTACCAAGTGATCGGGAAAGGAGATAGATAAAGTATAGTGCGTCGCAAAGGGCTCTGAACACATTTGGGTGTTCGTTACCTAGGGTGATGCGTGAGTACTCTGCCTACCGCCTCCAGACCCAAAAGAACGTTGACTGCGACGTGTGGTGGATTGTCCCTTCATGCCACCAGAGTGGTACTGTCGCTGTCCTCCTGCGCTCTCTCGACCGACGGCTCCCCCCATCTCCATCTGCTCGGGGTCAGAGTCGCCCAGAGTGGGAACGGGCAAACCCCTACCAGGACGTCCTCTGGCTGCTAGGAGATTGTCCAGCCGGATGGCCATGTCCACCAGTTGGGAGAACGATAGCATGGCATCACGGCAGGCTAGCTCCCATCGGACGTCCTCCCTTAGGTGGCACCGGAAATGGTCTATCAGGGCCCGCACGTTCTACCCGGTCCCTGCTGCCAGCGTCCGGAACTCCAGCGCGTAGTCCTGAGCGGTCCTAGTCCCCTGCCTCAGATGAACCAGTCGTTCGCCCGCCTCTCGACCCCCAGGCAGGTGATCAAAAACGGCCCCGAAAGAGGCGAGCAAGCTCCCCGTAGTTCTCCAACGCGGTACAGGCCGGAGCCCCGGGAGCGGGAGAAGGTATCCGTCCTCATTTCCTGCCTTTGTGGGAGAGCCCTGGAGTGGGCCAACGCGGTGTAGAATGAGGGAGGTACCGCGTTGGCCCACTCCAGGGCTCTCCCACAAAGGCAGGAAACGAGGACGGATACCTTCTCCCGCTCCCGGGGCTCCGGCCTGATGCTGGAGAAATACAACTCCAGTTGGAGTAGGAATCCCTTGCATCGCGCTGCCGTCCCATCAAACGCCGGTGGCCGGGATATATGGATCCCTCCAGGGGCTGGGGTGTAGGTGGCTGGATCCGGTTGACCAGCTGGTCTCGATAGATCGGATCCTTTCCTTTTCAAGCGTTCTACCACCTGAAGAACCCGATCCATCGCTTCCCCCAAGCTGGCCAACATCGAGGAATGCTACTGGACCCTTGCCACAACTCCAGGCATGCGGTCTTCTCCTGCTGACTCCATATCAGATCAGGTGAGTGATTCTGTGACGAGATGTGAAAGAAGGAGTCAGGCGCAGGAGGTAAAATCCCGAAGTCCAGAGTTTAATCCGTTGGCATAAATCAAACGCCCCAAGTGTCAAACAAAACTATACAAGGGAATACATCGACCTTGGCAATAACACAGTGAAATGTAGCTAAACCGAGGTACACGCTCTCACAACAAACAATCACTCACAAAGACAAGGGGAACAGAGGGAACACTTATACACATACGTATTAGGAGAATGAGCACCAGGTGTGTGTGATTGACAAGACATGACAAGTGGAGTGATGAGAATGGGATCGGCAGTAGCTAGTACTCCGGTGACGACGAACGCCGAAGCCTGCCCGAAACAGGAGGGGGGGCAGCCTCAGCGGAAGTCGTGACATTATTTGGCTTTCCCCATAGGAGAACCCTTTGAAGAACCCCTTTTGGTTCCAGGTAGAACCCTTTCCAATGTGGGGTTTTACATGGAACCCAAAAGAGTTCTACCTGGAACCAAAAAGGGTTCTACCTGGAACCAAAAAGGGTTCTCCTATGGGGACAGCTGCAGAACCCTTTTGGAACCTTTTTTTCTAAGAGTGTACAGAGTAATATGAGAAGAGTGCAAATTGCTGAACTTATGTAGATATTCTAAACTGTAACGGTTCCATGTAGAATAAACCTTACTTCACATAATACTGCAGAAGCAGTGTTCTTCTAATATAACAACGTCCAAATTAAAAACAAAAAAAATTGTTTTAAGTGAGTAGTAGGCATTGGTCTGAAGCAGAAAAATAAAGGAAATTCACGAGCACCACAATGCCTACTCCACCCATGCTCTACCAAGGTTTTATAGCACACAGCTTTTTATTTTATTTTTTATTTTTTATTTTACCTTTATTTAACTAGGCAAGTCAGTTAAGAACAAATTCTGACTTACAATGACGGCCTACACCAGCCAAACCCGGATGACGCTGGGCCAATTGTGCGCCGCCCTATGGGACTCCCAATCACAGCCGGTTGTGATACAGCCTGGAATCGAACCATGGGGTCTGTAGTGAGATGCAGTGCCTTAGACCTACTACAGTAGCTATGTTGGTCTATTGTACTTCAAACAATGTGTACGCAGGTTGCTTAGGATTCAAACCTCAAACAGCCTAATTCATTCTGTTAGAGGAGGTGCTCGCACAATAATGTGATTTGTACCGCATTAAAGTTAAAAATATTGGATTCTTGACACACCACACTAATCCCATTCCACTACCTTTTCAAGCTTTTTTATTATTATATGAAAGCAAGCTTTGCTTTTATATTTACCAGACCATCATGCTTGATTGAGCGAGCTGTTTTGTCTTGTAGTAATGTGGTGCCTGCCTGTATTTCCTTAAACCTTTATTGTAGCAATGTCTCCAATCCTGATTTCTGTAACCGTTAGCTTATCCGTGTAATATTGACATAAGCTCAGAAACACTATTTTTTTTGCAAATATGGTCCTGTTTTATAAATTGCTGTGCTGATCAATGGGCAGTTCATTACCTCTGTCAAATGAATATGTAGCTTAAAGTTGTGTGTATTTGCATTTATTTTTGCAATAAATATGGCGACGCTACAATAATATAAATTTACAACAGGACAATATCTAAAATATACATACAGCCTAATGAGATATACAGTACCAGTCAAATATATTTTTTATTTGAGATTCTTCAAAGTAGCCACCTTTGCCTTGATGACAGCTTTGCACACTCTTGGCATTCTCTCAACCAGCTTCATGAGGTAGTCACCTGGAATGCATTTCAATTAACAGGTGTGCCTTGTTAAAAGTTGAATTGCGGAATTTCTCTCCTTCTTAATGCGTTTGAGCCAATCAGTTGTGTTGTGACAAGGTAGGGGTGGTATACAGAAGATGGCCCTAATTGGTAAAAGACCAAGTCCATATTATGGCTAGAACAGCTCAAATATGCAAAGAGAAACGACAATCCATCATTATTTTAAGACATGAAGGTCAGTCAATCCGGAAAATGTCAAGAACTTTGAAAGTTACTTCAAGTGCAGTCACAAAAACCATCAAGCACTATGATGAAACTGGCTCTCATGAGGACCGTCACATGAAAGGAAGACCCAGAGTTACCTCTTCCTTCAGAGATTTCATTAGAGTTAACTGCACCTCAGATTGCAGCCCAAATAAATGCTTCACAGAGTTCAAGTAACAGACACATCTCAACATCAACTGTTCAGAGGAGACTGTGTGAATCAGGCCTTCATGGTTGAATTGCTGCAAAGAAACCACTATTAACCCTGATCTGACCCTTTCTTTGAATTTTCACCTAAAATGACATACCCAAAAATAACTGCCTGTAGCTCAGGACCTGAAGAAAGGATATGCATATTCTTGATACCATTTGAAAGGAAACACTTTGAAGTTTGTGGAAATGTGAAATTAATGTTGGAGAATATAACACATTAGATCTGGTAAAAGATAATACAAACAAGAAAATGTGCGTTATTTTATATCTATTCCATCATCTTTGAAATGCAAGAGAAAGGCCACAATATAATATTGCAGTTTAGGTGTGTGTGCAAAGTTTCAGATTGATCCAGAGAAGCGTTGCAATACTGGACTATTTTGTATCAAGTCTGCCCAAATGTGCCGAATTTGTCAATTGATACATTTTCAAGTACATAACCATAGAGAACATACAAAAATGATATGGTAATACAAAATATAAGTTTACACACTCCCAGGAATGTCATACATGATGGATCATTAGCTTATACACTAACTTTCACACATCTAGATGGCCGGGCGGGGTGGGTGTGGAGCCAGGGACAGCAGGGGTTCAAACTGTATTACCCAGATCCTACATTTGAATATAAAAATTGATTTTATCAAACTACTATGCTACATTTTATCTCTGGGACCCTTAGGATGACAAATCAGAGCAAGATGACTGAATGTAAGTACATTATTTACCTTCAATGGTGAATGTATCAAACCAATTGCTGTGATAAGTTTTTTGTTGTTGTGCACTCTCCTCAAACAATAGCATGGTCTTTTTTCACTGTAATAGCTACTGTAAATTGGACAGTGCAGTTAGATTAACACGAATGTAAGCTTTCTGCCCATATAAGAAATGTCTATGAGACGCAGAGTAGGTGAACGGATGATATCCACATGTGTGGTTCCCACCGTGAAGCATGGAGGAGGAGGTGTGATGGTGTGGGGGTGCATTTGCTGGTGACACTGTCTGTGATTTATTTAGAATTCTAGGTACACTTAACCAGCATGGCTACCACAGCATTCTGCAGCGATGCACCATCCCATCTGGTTTGCGCTTAGTGGGACTATCATTTGTTTTTCAAAAGGACAATGACACAAAACACACCTCCAGGCTGTGTAAGGGCTATTTGACCAAGAAGGAGAGTGATGGAGTGCTGCATCAGATGACCTGGCCTCCACAATCACCCAACCTCAACCCAATTGAGATGGTTTGGGATGAGTTGGAACGCAGAGTGAAGGAAAAGTAGCCAACAAGTGCTCAGCATATGTGGGAACTCCTTCAAGACTGTTGGAAAAGCATTCCTCTTGACGCTGGTTGAGAGAATGCCAAGAGTATACAAAGCAGTCATCAAGGCAAAGAGTGGCTACTTTGAAGAATCTGAAATATAATTTGATTTGTTTAACACTTTCTGGGTTACTACATGATTCCATATGTGTTATTTCATAGTGTTGATGTCTTCACTATTATTCTACAATGTAGAAAATAGTAAAAATAAAGAAAAACCTTTGAATGAGTATGTGTGTCCAAACTTTTGACTGGTACTGTATATACATTATTTTAATAGCAGAACACAGTAAAGTCCATTATTCATCTGAAGAGTATGAATTAGGCAGTTTGAGAATGTTTGAATCCAGACTGGACCAAATCTGATCCAATCATAAACATATATGTGTCACAAGTTTGGACAGCACAGTACCATACAGTAGAATGGTGGTTCTCAAACTTCTCCATGGGGACATTTACATTTTAGTCATTTAGCAGACACTCTTATCCAGAGCGACTTACAGTTAGTGAGTGCATACATTTTTCATACTGACCCCCCGTGGGAATCAAACCCACAACCCTGGCGTTGCAAACGCCATGCTCTACCAACTGAGCTACACGGGACCCCAGGCCGTTTCATGTAATTGATCTATTCCAGAGCTATCACACCTGATTCAACTTGTCAAATAATCCACAAGCTCTTGATCAGCTAGTTCAGAGCTAGAGCAAATTTGTGAATATAATATACCTAACTAGCTAGCTTCCTTTGCTTATAACTTGCTTCTCATCTACTGGTGTTAGCAAGCTAGTTACAGCTGCTAACTTGCTACTAGTTAGCTGCTACTGATGCGCAGCAACTGAGTTGTTGGTCCCAGTTTTAGAACTCTGAGATTCGACTGGTTCTTAATGAACTGAACTGTGCACGTGAGAGCGTTAAATTATAAATGTAATAAAAACTGTTGCACCTACAAACGTATTCAGTCCAAATGGATCCAAGTCTATTTGTCACCTTATGGACGCTGTAGCCTCATTTTAATCTGACATCTAGAATTTGAGCTAGGTTTGGGCAAAAATTTGTCTGATGACTCTAATGACTCTCGGTAACGGCCGGACGATTCATGACGAGAGGCGGGGAATGTGTTGTGTACCTCCAAGTTGATTTGCGAATTATTATTGACATTGGTGTCATATTGGCTTAGATACTGTATGATGGTAGGGAGATTTGAATTTAACAATGCGCTTCAATCAATTCCTACTATAATCGCGCCGACCGGCGCAACTATAATATTATACCTTCCTGTATGGTGTCCCGTATTAGCCAGGAGTTCCCTGACATGTTTGAAGAATACACAGTGCCCACCCTCCCCCTCCCCTCCCTCTATTGATAGTACCATTCGATTCAATAATAACAAAAGACGATACAAAGTAATAGATGTGTCTTGTATCATTTTAATGCTGAGTGCAAGGTCTCTCCCAATTCAGACATCAGATATGTATTGAAGAGGTGATATTACTAAACACTTGTGCTGTACTGTCTTATTAGTAATATCCTTTTGTCCCTTCTGAGGTTTCTGCCAAAACCTGAGGAGCATGGCAGTATAGATCAGCTCCAGGCACCTCTCATCACAGACATTGGTCATGAAGGAGCCCGACTTCAGCTCCTATATCTGACCCAGCTCCTATATCACAGAGGGAGAGAGAGAGACTGTCACCATACAGTCATGCAAGCCAATAGTAAATGCACGGTTGAACATAGCCAATCAGAGATCCTGATTCACAGCTAATTCACAAGGGACACGAGCCAGCATGGCACTTACATTATCAATGGTGGTTAGGTGAATTCCAGGACAGATAGTATTTTGACCATTGACCAGATCAAATGTGACCAACCTGACACAAGTGTCCTCCATTACTCTGAAGCGGGACTGGTGTCTGTCCACTGCCTCAGCCTTCTGTAACAGCTCCTGCTATGGTAGGGGGGTTCCCACAATGCTGCTGAACAACAAATCCACCCGGTTTTGTATGTAGCCTGTGAATGAAATAAAATATCATCACTCAATAAACATATAGCGAGAAAAATTACTTTTTCTAGTTTGGAAGTAATATATATGCTAATAGAGGGACAGTAACTACAGAATAGATTCAGGCTGGTGACGTTGACGCCTACTCTATGCATCCAGCTGTATACTGTACGTTGCTGAATGCTTACTGATAAGTTTAGCTATTTGCTGCCAGAGCCATAGCAATATTTGTAGTAGAAAAGTACAATCCATTATTTATTTCGACCTAGAAAATACAGAAACTTTTATGAGAACAGGCATGTTGTTTTGGTTTGTTGACGAAGCTCCCGAATGCTAACTAGCTACCGAACTTGCAAATCCGGGTTAGTTACCATATATTTCACTGAGTTGAAATGAGTTGGCTAGCTAACTAACTTTAGCTAACTAACATTAGCCAGCCAGTTCGAGTTGAAGCAAGTTGGCTACATCCTATGATTAGCTAACAAGCTAGTATCCAAGTGCCTGCCCTGTATTGACCCTAAATGAAAATTACATCCAGTCAGAGGTTCCTGTAAATCTGTCTGCATGGCGATGTATTTATTGGACGTGTCACTAATCCTTATGAAGGACTTCCTGGCAGAAGAGGTTACTCGACCAGTCAGCAGCCGATATGCCAGTTAAATAATTGGTGAAATGTTGCTTGATTTTAAATTGTTTACGGTTAATATCAGTAGTGGGTAGGTGCTCAATATATATCATGAGTATTCTATAACGATGTTTAATCACCAGCGCTATTTGGCGCGATGGTAAGACATTTACCTTTTGATTAGACGACCGAGTTCGAATCGCAGACAGCATCATTATTCATGAAAACTCATTTTAACCAATAATGGGACGTGCTCATTATCAATACATTGTGATTTAGTTTCGGTATCAGACTAACTTTTCTTATGATTTTGTTTGCAGAGCATACAGGCTGGCAGTTTATCGCCAGTTCACCCTATGGGCACAATAGAGAATTGGACGAGGTGTACGGAGTCTCTTCCCTGCATGTGTCGTTTCTTCCATAAAGCGTGCATACCCAGAAGTAAAGGCATTTACATAGGGTTTGAATAAAACCAGTTAATTTAGTAAATCTAGCCTGCTGTAATTTTTTCCAAGACATAGACCTAATGCCTGCGCCTTGTGTAAAAATAGTATTAGTTAGCTTGTCCACTATAACAGGTTCAAGCATAACCAGATAAACTTGCTTTGAATATAAAACTACTTTCAACACGGACTAATCCTGTGTCCCTGTGGCTAGAGTAGTTCCCTTCAACTAGCTTAGCAACAAAGTTGTCCAGTGTCTAACGCTAGCCTAGTCAATAACAGTCATGACCGGTTAACTTTACCCCAGGCTCCATTACATTGACTCGCGTCGCCTCCTCCGTTCAGTCGCTTTTGCTTGACTCCAAAGTCATTGATGTTGATGATGATCGGTCGGTAACCCCTACACCATAACCCTCAAAATGTCAAATGGAGGCGCAAGCAGAGGGCATCAAGGTAGGCCTATGACTCCTTTCCATTCGGAAACTCCCGGTTGCCACATCGAAAGTGCCCTTCATCGCGAAGTCTGCCTCCGCCAAGTGCTGTCTGCAGATCCTGCTAGCTCGAGCTGGCACGTCCTTCCTCTTCAGGACATGGAGCCACTTCTTCAAAAGTTGTGGGTCCTTGGGCAGCTGATGGTAGTTTACCAAGGGATTTTTTTGGAGCCAATTATTACAGCCTGGCTGTATACAGTTTATGTTTGAATTACTACTTATTGTTGCCATCTTCGTTGTCCGCACCTATCCTCACTCTCTTCGATTCACTCTCCGCACGAAAACTCAATACCAGAGACAATTTGCTGATCAAAATCAAATCAAATCAAATTTTATTGGTCACATGCGCCGAATACAACAGGTGCAGACATTACAGTGAAATGCTTACTTACAGCCCTTAACCAACAGTGCATTTATTTTTAACAAAAAAAAAAGTTAAAATAAAACAACAACAAAAAAAGTGTTGAGAGAAAAAAGAGCAGAAGTAAAATAAAGTGACAGTAGGGAGGCTATATATACAGGGGGGTACCGTTGCAGAGTCAATGTGCGGGGGCACCGGCTAGTTGAGGTAGTTGAGGTAATATGTACATGTGGGTAGAGTTAAAGTGACTATGCATAAATCATTAACAGAGTAGCAGCAGCGTAAAAAGGATGGGGTGGGGGGGCAGTGCAAATAGTCCGGGTAGCCATGATTAGCTGTTCAGGAGTCTTATGGCTTGGGGGTAGAAGCTGTTGAGAAGTCTTTTGGACCTAGACTTGGCACTCCGGTACCGCTTGCCGTGCGGTAGCAGAGAGAACAGTCTATGACTAGGGTGGCTGGAGTCTTTGACAATTTTGAGGGCCTTCCTCTGATACCGCCTGGTATAGAGGTCCTGGATGGCAGGAAGCTTGATTCCTGCCAGTGACGCACTGGCGTCAGTCGTTACTTTGGCAATTTAAAATGCCGCTGACCATAGCTCAAATAAACCTTGTCGACGATCAAAATACTAAATATAGAGATGTTAAATGCACATGCTTAATATTAGTGGATTGAATACATCTCTTTCCTTAGATTTACATACATTTTTTACATTTTAGTAATTTAGCAGACGCTCTTATCCAGAGCGACTTACAGTTAGCGAATACCTATCTTTTTTTTTCAATTTTTTTTTATACTGGCCCCCCATGGGAATCGAACCCACAACCCTGGCATTGCAAACGCCATGCTCTATCAACTGAGGTACATCCCTGCCGGCCATTCCCTCCCCTACCCTGGACGACGCTGGGCCAATTGTGCACCGCCCATGAGTCTCCCGGTTGCGGCCGGCTGCGACAGAGCCTGGATTCGAACCAGGATCTCTAGTGGCACATTTAGCACTGCGATGCAGTGCCTTAGACCACTGCGCCACTCAGGATGTTCCTCCTAATGTTTCTGACTCATATCAATGCCACATAGGCCGCTTAAAACCGGATAAGTTGATTCTAAGCGGCAGTTGACCTTTAAGCAAGCAATTTGGATTTCAGATCTTTTTTTCTTTAACAAAACAATTAATATCAAACTAATTAGCTGAAGATCTCTCCTTTGATATTTTTAGCTTAGGTGGTGTCTTGCTGGAATAAAGCCATGGAAATTGTAAATTTAGCTCAATTCCACACCCAGGCATAAAATATCTAATCACAACCAAATGAGATGTTTATTGCATGGATATGAAATATAGCATTCCAAATCTGAACTGACTGAAAGATGGATGTTTTTGGCATCCTAGGGCCCATTAGAATGTGAAGGGCTTATCATAATAATGGAGGTTAGATTTAGGATGACTGTGTTCAGAAACATAAATCCTCTCCTACCGCTCTTCTCTCGTTCACTGGAGAGGTGCTGCCTTATTCGACGGCTCAATCTTCAAACTGACAACACTGTGTGCCATCTCTGCCCACACAGAAACAGACACATTCACATCTCTCTCTCAGCTCTCAACACCTTGTCTTATTGTCTTCATCAGATGCTCTCCAGTAGAGTTTTCATGAATCGGTAATTGAAAGAACATAGACTGATATTCAGTTTAGCAAAAGCCAATCAATCCACTGAACCACAATTTTCAATTTGGCACTCCATTAGCTTCAAGGTTAGGGAACAGATGTGTATATGTCATTATTGGCAGCATGTAAGTTCAAGGCTAAAGGTCCTTTTAGTATACACATAGGCTAACATTTAGTTCAGAGGTAAATCATTTACTTTGCAGCAATGAAGGGAAGCTAGTTATGTGGTCATTTAGCAAGCTGGTTGGAAAATAATGAAGGAGAAAACAAATATGGTATCTGGTATGTGGCCTGGGTTACTATGGCAACTATAAGTCCAACTGGCAAGCTGGAGACATGGAGTGGGCCTGTGAGTGACAGGTAAAAATAAACAAACAAAAAAATTTTTTCTGTGCGTGTGTTTGAGTGTGAGTATGTGTCGGTGTACATTCATGTTTTCAGAGAATTGGAGAAAAGCTTTTACAGAGCTCACTAGTTCTTCAATCTGGGCACAAAGAAATAACTAACAAAAAAAGTGACTGCACTTAAATAGATTCCTGTAACTGTAATAACCTGAATGTATATGGGACTTGGGAGCTATAGCAACTTTTAAGAACGTTCTCAAAGTGTGGATTCTATTAATTCTTATAACTTTGGAGATGACGAGAGTTGATTTCAAGTGCATGAGGAGCCCTCAGCACCCCCGCAGTTCCCCGCTAGCTCCCCCGCTTCTCAAATTATTTTGTTCTGCTTCAGCACCATTGTATTGCAGTCATTTAGGATCATCACAAGATATTTAATATGAAGTGCATCGCCCAATCGTTTTATGTATGAGGAGATATGTATAGCAGTAGGAATACTTTGTTTCATGTTAGATTTAAACAGAATGTTCAGCTCATTTACGGTGTGTACAGCCCAAATCCAGCATTGTTTCTGCTTTAATGTTCATGATTGATCCATTTTCACTCAAACTGAAAGTAGTCACACGCACACACACACACACGGTTAGCCCCCACACGAGTGTATTTTCCATAAGTCAGCCTGACAGTAATGAATTGTGAAACGCTGCTTTGATTTTAAAAAAGCAACATGAGACTTTTTGAACATAATTTCCTGAAAGTGACTTTTTAAATAACCTTGCTGTGTGAATAAAATATACAGTTTTATTCCATGATTTGAATAAAGCATACAGAGGAAGGTTGCCAAAGAGGTGGTGGGATGTTCATTATCATAACGATGTTCAACACAACAGCCTAATATGTCATGATGCTGTGACAATCCAAACTGTCTTCTCCTCAGATATTGTATTTCATTATCTAATGTTCTCTGTTTCACTCAAATGCAAACGCCAAGATAACAGCGTGAAACTTCCAACAAGGTGTTTTTGTTTCAGGTTTCACAAAAAGTGGTTGTGACATGAAAGCTATTCATTTATCAATTTGGAGGAGTTGTCAACATGGAAATTGGATAAATCAAGCGAGCAGCAACACAGCAAAAACACAAGGAAAGGACATTTATTTTGAGTGAAGTACTACCGTTCACCTGCTGCTGGATAAACATACTTAATTATTCTTTACATGCAGAGCCTGTATCGAATGGATTGACTGCTGAGCCAAGCTGCAAACATGACATTTAAAGCATGACCTGCATGGCTCCTGTTACAGGCTTTGGTTTTTCCATTTGTTTTGAGGTTGGACTTGAGCACATATAGCTCGTTCCACGTAGGGCGCACCGATTGGTGTCACCTCGTTAGTCAGTATGTTTTACACCTGTCCTGGTTGCCATCTCGTTAGTGGGAAGGTGTTTCACCTGTGCTGGCCTAGGTGCTATTTAAGAACTGGCAGGCCCAGTGCTCCACTTGTCTTGAGAGATGTGGATTGTCAATACCTTTAGTTGGTGCTCCCTATTTGATTTCTAGAAAACCTTGGTTTGATTTTGTTTTGCTTCACCTCTTTGGTCTTTTAGTTTGGTCTGGGTTTTTCTTTTGTTTGCCTCTTCTTGGGCAAATTTAGTGAGTGCTCACGGTGGGTGTCTTTTAGGTTCCAGTTGTTGTTGCTAGTCAACTTTCAGTGGACACCCCCATGAGTGTCTTTCAGAACCCCACCTGTTTCGTTTTGGTTGTTGTCAGTGACTCTTTGTTATTTTCCCCTTCTGTTTGAGTGACAATATTTGGTTTTCTTGCTGGGGAATGTAACGCTCCATAGTATGTCATTGGGGGTGGGGATCCTTGTAGTGCTCTGACCGGTGGGTTGAGAGGTGAAGACCAGTAGAATTTTGAACCTGAAAGGATGGTTCTGAATGTGACTTGTGATGCCTCACCCTTTAAAAAGGCCTGGGATGGATAAGCATTAAGGCTACCTTGAGAGGGTCAAACCCAATCCCCCCCCCCCCCGTGGATCAATTTATTAATTTATAACCCTAACCCTCAAGGTCCAATCCTACTCTCATTGTCAGCTAGGAGATATCATCCTGCATCAGTGTCAGTCTCATTAGGGCTTGGAGGTCAGAAGAGGAGGTAAGGTTGGCATGGCACCATGATGTTCCTCTAGGATAGACAGCCATGGATGTAATGCTAACATAGGTGTAAATTCATCAGTGGCTCAACTACATCTCTGACTGAAGCTCTTTCAGAGTGGACATACGCCTGGCCATGCCTCACGTGCCACCCAGAGGGCCTTTAGACAGCCACAGGGCCATGGTACATCTGCTGGGGTTGACAATGTGAGAGAGGGAGCATACAGTGCCATGAAAAAGTACTTGCCACCTTTCTGATTCTCAATTTTTGCATATTTTCAACCGTGAATTTTATCAGCTCTTCAACCAAAACCTAATACTAGATAAAAGGAACCTGAGTTAACAAAAAAAATGTGATACCTATTATTTATTTAACACCCAATTCCCCTGTGTGAAAAAGTAATTGCCCACTTACACTCAATAACTGGTTGAGCCACCTTCAGCCGCAATGACTGCAACCAAGTGTTTCCTGTAGTTGTTGATCAGTCTCATCGCTGTGGAGGAATTGTGGCCCACTTGCATGCAGAACTGCTTTAACTCAGTGACATTTGTGGGTTTTCAAGCATGAACTGCTCCTTTCAAGTCCTACCTCAACATCTCATTTGGGATTAGGTCTGGACTTTGACTAAGCCATTCCAAAAATGGTCTTGCTGCATGTCATCCAAAAAGTTGACTCAACTTAGTTAAAAAGTACCTGGATGATCCTCAAGACTCTTGGAAGACTGTTCTATGGACAGATGATTCAAAAGTATAACTTTTTGGATGACATGGATCCCATTATGCCTGGCGGAAAACCAAACACTGCATTCCACAGTAAGAACCTCAGTAGGAAAATGTATGCACTCACTAACTGTAAGTCGCTCTGGATAAGAGCGTCTGCTAAATGACAAAAAAAAAAATACCAACAGTCAAGCATGGTGGTAGTGGTAGTGTGATGGTTTGGGGATGCTTTGCTGCCTCAGGACCTGGACGACTTGCCTTAATAGAAGGAACCATGAATTCTGCTCTGTATCAGAGAATTGTACAGGTGTCAAAAGGGGTGATGTGTATGCGGCAGTGAAGTCAGGCGCAGGACACAGAGGATCAAGATGACTACTTTACTTCAAGTTAACACGTACAAAACAAAAGTCTCCACAACACTGGAGGAGTAACACGCTCAGTGCGTAAAAGGCTAACTAGATATGCCGAACATCAAACAGGACAAAATGACAATAACACACAAAGGCCAAACGTAAAACAAGGGAACTTATATGTTACACAATCAACACAAAATAAGTAACAGGTGTACAAACTAGACAACACAAGACAAACACCGAAACATCGATCGGCAGTAGCTAGTACTCCGGGGACGACGAACGCCGAAGCCTGCCCGAGCAAGGAGGAGGAGCAGCCTCGGCGGAATCCATGACAGTACCCCCCCCTCCCCCCCTTGACGCGCGGCACCAGCCGTGCGCCGACCCCGGCCTCGGGGACGGCCAGGAGGACGCGGAGCAGGGCGAGTTTGTAGGGCAGTAGGGAGACCCGGCATTGGGATGAGATGACAGGCCTTAGAAAACCGATCCACAACAACCAGAATAGTGGTATTCCCCTGGGAGGGGGGAAGGTCCGTGACAAAGTCTACCGATAGGTGAGACCACGGCCATTGTGGAACGGGTAGGGGTTGTAACTTCCCCCTGGGCAGGTGTCTAGGCGCCTTACACTGAGCGCACACCGAGCAGGAGGAGACATAAACCCTCACGTCCTTTGCGAATGTTGGCCACCAGTACTTTTCACCAAGGCAGTGCACTGTCCGGCCAATACCAGGATGTCCAGAGGAGGGTGACGTATGAGCCCAATAAATTAGTCGATCACGAATCTCGAGCGGCACGTACTTCCGCCCCTCCGGACACTCTGGAGGAGTAGGGTCGGTACGTAACGCCCGCTCGATCTCCGCATCGACCTCCCACACCACCGGTGCCACCAGACAAGACTCCGGAAGCATGGGAGTGGGCTCAATGGACCTCTCCTCTGTGTCATATCGCCGGGACAGGGCGTCTGCCTTAACGTTTTGTGACCCTGGTATATAGGTGAACTTAAAGACAAACCGGGCCAGAAACATGGCCCACCTAGCCTGACGAGGTTCAGTCTCCTAGCTGCCCGGATGTACTCCAGGTTACGATGGTCAGTCAGAATGAGAAAAGGGTGTTGAGCCCCCTCATGCCAATGCCTCCACACCTTTAGGGCTTGGACCACATCTAGCAGCTCCCTGTCCCCCACGTCGTAATTACGTTCCGCCGGGCTGAGCTTCTTAGAGTAAAAAGGACAGGGCCGGAGTTTAGGAGGCGTGCCTGAACGTTGAGACAGTACAGCCCCAATACCCGCCTCTGACGCGTCCACCTCCACTTGGAACGCCAAAGAGGGGTCCGGATGTGCCAGCACCGGGACCGAGGTGAACAGGTCCTTCAGTTGTCTAAACGCCCTGTCCGCCTCAGCCGACCACTGCAAACGCACCGGGCCCCCCTTTAGCAGGGAGGTGATGGGAGCCGCTACCTGTCAAAAACCCCGGATAAACCTCCGGTAGTAATTGGCAAAACCCAAAAACCGCTGCACCTCCTTAACCGTGGTTGGAGTCTGCCAATTACGCACGGCTGAAACGTGGTCAATCTCCATCTCCACCCCTGACGCGGACAACCGATGGCCCAGGAAGGAGATGGACTCCTGGAAAAAATGGCATTTCTCCGCCTTCACATACAAGTCATGCTCCAACAGCCTACCCAACACTCGACGCACCAGGGCCACATGCTCGGCTCGTGTAGCAGAGTATACTAGAATGTCGTCAATATACACCACTAAACCCTGCCCATGCAAATCCCGGAAAATCTCGTCCACAAATGATTGGAAGACTGAAGGAGCATTCATTAACCCGTATGGCATGACGAGATACTCATAGTGACCCGAGGTGGTACTAAATGCTGTTTTCCATTCATCTCCCTCCCTAATGCGCACCAGGTTGTAGGCGCTCCTGAGATCCAATTTTGTGAAGAAGCGCGCTCCGTGTAATGACTCCGTCATACTCGCAATCAGAGGGAGAGGATAACTGTATTTAACAGTGATCTGATTGAGACTACGGTAATCAATACACGGGCGCAAACCTCCATCCTTCTTCTTCACAAAAAAGAAACTCGAGGACGCAGGAGAAGTGGAGGGCCGTATGTATCCCTGTCTCAGAGACTCAGCAATGTATGTCTCCATAGCCGCCGTCTCCTCTTGAGACAGAGGATACACATGACTACGCGGAAGTGCAGCACCTGCCTGAAGGTCTATCGCAAAATCCCCCTGTCTATGAGGTGGCAATCGTGTCGCCCTCTTCTTACTGAACACAAGTGTCAAATCATCATACTCAGGAGGAATGTGCAGTGCGGGCATTTGGTTCGGACTTTCCACCGTGGTCGCCCCTACGGAAACACCTATACACCGCCCGACACACTGATCAGAACACTCCCTGAGAGCCCTCTGTTGCCACGAAATGGTGGGGTCATGAGAGATTAACCAAGGAAGCCCCAGCACCACGGGAAACGCAGGAGAGTCGATCAGATACAACTGTATGATTTCCTCATGACCCCCCTGCGTCTTCATCTTTAGTGGCGCCGTGACCTCCCTAATTAAACCTGATCCCAAAGGACGGCTATCTAGGGCATGAATAGGAAAAGGCACATCTACTGGTAGGAGGGGAATCCCTAACTTAACACAGAAATTACGATCAATAAAATTCCCAACTGCGCCTGAATCGACTAGCGCCTAATGCTGGGAATGAGATGAAACCTGGGGAAATTCAACTTGAATACAAAAGTGAACAACAGAGAGCTCTGGGTGAGTTGGGCGCCTACTCACCTGAAATGACTAATCAGTGCGTGACCTGTTGCCTCGATCCCCAGGAGACCCTCCCCAGCACCGAGCCGCAGTGTGTCCTCTACGGCCACAGTTGGTGCAGGGGACGGCCTCTCTCCGGGTCTCTTTCCTCCTCTCTCTAGCACCAGCACCCCCGAGCTCCATAGAGCTCGGCTCGGAGGTGCTGGGGGATGGAATGGACGGCCCAAACTCCGGACGTCCGCGGGTAGCCAGCAGGGTATCCAGACGGATCGACATGTCCACCAACTGATCGAAGCTTAGGTTGGTGTCCCTGCAGGCCAACTCTCGGCGAACGTCCTCTCGTAGGCTGCACCGATAGTGGTCGATGAGGGCCCTCTCATTCCACCCCGCATTAGCCGCCAGAGTCCGGAAGTCCAGGGCGAACTCTTGTGCGCTCCTCTTCCCCTGTCGGAGGTGGAAGAGACGCTCCCCCGCCTCTTTACCCTCTGGGGGATGATCAAAAACCGCCCTGAAGCGGCGGGAGAACTCCGCATAGCTGATGGTGGCGGCGTCTATTCCCCTCCATTCGGCCTTGGCCCACTCCAATGCTTTGCCGGATAGACAGGAGATGAGGGCGGAAACGCTCTCGTATCCCGAGGGCGCCGGGTGAATGGTTGCCAGGTAGAGTTCTACTTGAAGTAGGAAACCCTGACACCCGGCTGCGGTGCCATCATATGCCCTCGGGAGCGAGAGCCGAATCCCACTGGACTCCGGAGATGGAACGATGGGTCTGGCCGATGGTTGTGGTATTGTAGGAGGAGGTGTGGGCAAGCCTCCACTTTCCCATCGGCTCAGATTGTCCATCACATCTTGCATGGCGGTGCCAAGTCTACGGATCATGGCGTCCTGGCTGCTGACACGATCCTCCAGAGACTCAGTTACCACCGCTGGTCCTGCTGACTCCATGGTTGTGTGTTATTCTGTCAAAAGGGGTGATGTGTACGCGGCAGTGAAGTCAGGCGCAGGACACAGAGGATCAAGATGACTACTTTACTTCAAGTTAACACGCACAAAACAAATGTCTCCACAACACTGGAGGAGTAACACGCTCAGTGCGTAAAAGGCGAACTAGATATGCCGAACATCAAACAGGACAAAATGACAATAACACACAAAGGCCAAACGTAAAACAAGGGAACTTATATGTTACACAATCAACACAAAATAAGTAACAGGTGTACAAACTAGACAATACAAGACAAACACCGAAACATCGATCGGCAGTAGCTAGTACTCCGGGGACAACGAACACCGAAGCCTGCCCGAGCAAGGAGTAGGAGCAGCCTCGGCGGAATCCGTGACATCAGGAGAATGTCAGGCCATACATCTGTGAGCTGAAGCTGAAGCGCAGCTGGGTTGTGCAGCAAGACAATGATCCAAAACACAATCGAGTCTACATGAAAATGGCTTAAAAACAACATGTGAAGTTTTGGAATGGCCTAGTCAAAGTCCAGACCTAATCCCAATTGAGATGTTGGGGTTAGGACTTTATGTTTGAGATTCTTCAAATAGCCACCCCTTGCCTTGGTGACAGCTTTGCACACTCTTGGCATTCTCTCAACCAGCTTCACCATGAATGCTTTCCAAACAGTCTTGAAGGAGTTCCCACTTATGCTGAGCACTTGTTGGCTACGTTTCCTTCACTCTGCAGTCCAACTCATCCTAAATCTAAATTGCCCCCCCCCCCCCCACCTTTTGCAGCAACTACAACTGCAAGTCTCTTGGGGTATGTCTCTATAAGCTTGGCACATCTAGCCACTGGGATTTTTTCCCATTATTCAAGGCTAAACTGTTCCAGCTCCTTCAAGTTGGATGGGTTCCGCTGGTGTACAGCAATATTTAAGTCATACCACAGATTCTCAATTGGATTGAGGTCTGGGCTTTGACTAGGCAATTCCAAGACATTTAAATATTTCCCCTTAAACCACTTGAGTGTTGCTTCAGCAGTATGCTTAGGGTCATTGTCCTGCTGGAAGGTGAACCTCCGTCCCAGTCATAAATCTCTGGAAGACTGAAACAGGTTTCCCTCAAGAATTTCCCTGAATTTAGCACCATCCATCATTCCTTCAATTCTGACCAGTTTCCCAGTCCCTGCCGATGAAAAACATCCCCACAGCATGATGCTGCCACCACCATGCTTCACTGTGGGGATGGTGTTCTCGGGGTGATGAGAGGTGTTGGGTTTGCGCCAGACATTGCGTTTTCCTTGATGGCCAAAAATATCAATTTAATCTCATCTGACCAGAGTACCTTCTTCCATATGTTTGGGGAGTCTCCCACATGGCTTTTGGCGAACACCAAATGTGTTTGCTTATTTATTTCTTTAAGCAATGGCTTTTTTTTTCTGGGCACTCTTCCGTAAAGCCCAGCTCTGTGGAGTGTATGGCTTAAAGTGGTCTTAAGGACAGATACACCAATCTCCGCTGTGGAGCTTTGCAGCTCCTTCAGGGTTATCTTTGGTCTCTTTGTTGCCTCTCTGATTAATGCCCTCCTTGCCTGGTCCGTGAGTTTTGGTGGACGGTCCTCTCTTTGCAGGTTTGTTGTGGTGCCATATTCTTTCCATTTTACGAATAATGGATTTAATGGTGCTCCGTGGGACGTTCAAAGTTTCTGATATTTTTTTATAACCCAACCCGGATCTGTACTTCTCCACAACTTTGTCCCTGACCTTTTTGGAGAGCTCCTTGGTCTTCATGGTGCCGCTTGCTTGGTGGTGCCCCTTGCTTGGTGATGTTGCAGAATCTTGGGCCTTTCAGAACGTGTGTGTGTGTGTGTGTGTGTGTGTGTATACACACACACACAGTGGGGAGAACAAGTATTTGATAAACTGCCGATTTTGCAGGTTTTCCTACTTACAAAGCATGTAGAGGTCTGTAATTTTTATCATAGCTACACTTCAACTGTGAGAGACGGAATCTAAAACAAAAATCCAGAAAATCACATTGTATGATTTTTAAGTAATTAATTTGCATTTTATTGCATGACATAAGTATTTGACCACCTACCAACCAGTAAGAATTCCGGCTCTCACAGACCTGTTAGTTTATCTTTAAGAAGCCCTCCTGTTTTCCACTCATTACCAGTATTAACTGCACCTGTTTGAACTTGTTACCTGTATAAAAGACACCTGTCCACACACTCAATCAAACAGACTCCAACCTCTCCACAATGGCCAAGACCAGAGAGCTGTGTAAGGACATCAGGGATAAAATTGTAGACCTGCACAAGGCTGGGATGGGCTACAGGACAATAGGCAAGCAGCTTGGTGAGAAGGCAACAACTGTTGGCGCAATTATTAGAAAATGGAAGAAGTTCAAGATGACGGTCAATCACTCTCGGTCTGGGGCTCCATGCAAGATCTCACCTCATGGGGCATCAATGATCATGAGGAAGGTGAGGGATCAGCCCAGAACTACACGGCAGGACCTGGTCAATGACCTGAAGAGAGCAGGGACCACAGTCTCAAAGAAAACCATTAGTAACACACTACGCCGTCATGGATTAAAATCCTGCAGTGCACGCAAGGTCCCCCTGCTCAAGCCAGCGCATGTCCAGGCCCGTCTGAAGTTTGCCAATGACCATCTGGATGATCCAGAGGAGGAATGGGAGAAGGTCATGTGGTCTGATGAGACAAAAATAGAGCTTTTTGGTCTAAACTCCACTCGCTGTGTTTGGAGGAAGAAGAAGGATGAGTACAACCCCAAGAACACCATCCCAACCGTTAAGCATGGAGGTGGAAACATCATTCTTTGGGGATGCTTTTCTGCAAAGTGGACAGGACAACTGCACCGTATTGAGGGGAGGATGGATGGGGCCATGTATCGCGAGGTCTTGGCCAACAACCTCCTTCCCTCAGTAAGAGCATTGAAGATGGGGCGTGGCTTGGTCTTCCAGCATGACAACGACCCGAAACGCACAGCCAGGGCAACTAAGGAGTGGCTCCGCAAGAAGCATCTCAAGGTCCTGGAGTGGCCTAGCCAGTCTCCAGACCTGAACCCAATAGAAAATCTTTGGAGGGAGCTGAAAATCCGTATTGCCCAGTGACAGCCCCGAAACCTGAAGGATCTGGAGAAGGTCGGTAAGGAGGAGTGGGCCAAAATCCCTGCTGCAGTGTATGCAAACCTGGTCAAGACCTACAGGAAACGTATGATCTCTGTAATTGCAAACAAAGGTTTCTGTACCAAATATTAAGTTCTGCATTTCTGATGTATCAAATACTTACAGTATGTCATGCAATGAAATGCAAATTAATTACTTAAAAATCATACAATGTGATTTTCTGGATTTTTGTTTTAGATTCCGTCTCTCACAGTTGAAGTGTACCTATGATAAAAATTACAGACCTCTACATGCTTTGTAAGTAGGAACACCTGCAAAATCGGCAGTGTATCAAATACTTGTTCTCCCCACTGTTTGTATGTGTATATATTTGTATATTTACTGCTCAAAAAAATTAAGGGAACACTTAAACAACACATCCTAGATCTGAATGAATTAAATCTTATTAAATACTATTTTCTTTATATAGTTGAATGTGCTGACAACAAAATCACAAAATTATCAATGGAAATCAAATGTATCAACCCATGGAGGTCTGGATTTGGAGTCACCCTCAAAATTAAAGTGGAAAACCACACTACACGCTGATCCAACTTTGATGTAATGTCCTTAAAACAAGTCAAAATGAGGCTCAGTAGTGTGTGTGGCCTCCACGTGCCTGTATGACCTCCCTACAACGCCTGGGCATGCTCCTGATGAGGTGGCGGATGGTCTCCTGAGGGATCTCCTCCCAGACCTGGACTAAAGCATCCGCCAACTCCTGGACAGTCTGTGGTGCAACGTGGTGTTGGTGGATGGAGCGAGACATGATGTCCCAGATGTGCTCAATTGGATTCAGGTCTGGGGAATGGGCGGGCCAGTCCATAGCATCAATGCCTTCCTCTTTCAGGAACTGCTGACACACTCCAGCCACATGAGGTCTAGCATTGTCTTGCATTAGGAGGAACCCAGGGCCAACCGCACCAGCATATGGTCTCACAAGAGGTCTGAGGATCTCATCTCAGTACCTAATGGCAGTCAGGCTACCTCTGGCGAGCACATGGAGGGCTGTGCGGCCCCCCAAAGAAATGCCACCCCACACCATGACTGACCCACCGCCAAACCGGTCATGCTGGAGGATGTTGCAGGCAGCAGAACGTTCTCCACAGCGTCTCCAGACTCTGTCACGTGCTCAGTGTGAACATGCTTTCATCTGTGAAGAGCACAGGGCGCCAGTGGCGAATTTGCCAATCTTGGTGTTCTCTGGCAAATGCCAAACGTCCTGCACGGTGTTGGGCTGTAAGCACAACCCCCACCTGTGGACGTCGGGCCCTCATATCACCCTCATGGAGTCTGTTTCTGACCGTTTGAGCAGACACATGCACATTTGTGGCCTGCTGGAGGTCATTTTGCAGGGCTCTGGCAGTGCTCCTCCTGCTCCTCCTTGCACAAAGGCGGAGGTAGCGGTCCTGCTGCTGGGTTGTTGCCCTCCTACGGCCTCCTCCACGTCTCCTGATGTACTGGCCTGTCTCCTGGTAGCGCCTCCATGCTCTGGACACTACGCTGACAGACACAGCAAACCTTCTTGCCACAGCTCGCATTGATGTGCCATCCTGGATGAGCTGCCCTACCTAAGCCACTTGTGTGGGTTGTAGACTCTGTCTCATGCTACCACTAGAGTGAAAGCACCGCCAGCATTCAAAAGTGACCAAAACATCAGCCAGGAAGCATAGGAACTGAGAAGTGGTCTGTGGTCACCACCTGCAGAACCACTTCTTTATTGGGGGTGTCTTGCTAATTACCTATTTCCACCTGTTGTGTATTCCATTTGCACAACAGCATGTGAAATGTATTGTCAATCAGTGTTGCTTCCTAAGTGGACAGTTTGATTTCACAGAAGTGTGATTGACTTGGAGTTACATTGTGTTGTTTAAGTGTTCCCTTTATTTTTTTGAGCAATATATATACTGAGATCATGTGACAGATTATGTGAAACTTAAATAAAGTCCACTTGTGTGCAATCTAACTAACTATGTGACTTCTGAAGGTAACTGGTTGCACCATATCTTATTTAGGGGCTTCATAGCAAAGTGGGTGAATTCATAGGCACACACCACTTTTCCGTTCTTTATTTTTCAGAAATGTTTTTAACACGTTATTTTTTTCATTTCACTTCACCAATTTGGGCTATTTTGTGTATGTCCATTACATGAAATCCAAATAAATATCCATTTAAGTTACAGATTTTAATGCAACAAAATAGGAAAAATGCCAAGGGGGATGAATACTTTTGCAAGGCACTGTATATAAAAACTCCAGTTGTACTTTATCAAATGCCTTTTCAAAGTCAGCTATGAATAGCAGGCCTGGTTTCCCAGATTCTTCGTAGTCTTCTATTGTTTCCAGTCTTATATTATCTCCAATGTATCGTCCATGTAAAAAACGTGTCTTATTAGGATGAATAATATCCAACAATATGTTTTTAATTCTATGCGCTAAGCATTTTGCTAGAATTTTTGCATCACAACACTGAAGTGTTAGGCCTCCATTTTTTTTAAATGGACTGGATCTTTATATTTACCACTTGGATCCTGTTTCAGTAATAATGAAATCAGACCTTCTTGTTGAGTGTCTGTTAATCTACCATTTATATAGGAGTGGTTAAAACATGCTAATAAAGGTCCTCTGAGTATATCAAAAAAGGTTTGGTATACCTCCACTGGTATGCCATCCAGCCCTGGAGTTTTCCAAGACTCAAAGGCTTTAATTGCATCAAGACGCTCCTCTGTAATTTGGCCTTCACATTAGTCTTTCTGTACAGCTGTTAATTTTACATTATTAATAGAAAAAAAATCCATACAATTCACTTCGGTTAGTGGAGATAAAGGAGACTGAAACAAAAACATATCCTTAAAGTACTTTACTTCCTCTTTCAAAAATATAGTTTGGTGAATCTTGGGTGACTCTGTCATTTGTAACAAGATTCAGTAAATTATTTTTGGTAGCATTTCTATGTTGAAGATTAAAAAAGAATTTGGTGCATTTTTCCCCATATTCCATCCACTTCGCTTTATTTTCTATAATATATTACACTTGGTCTTTCTTGAATAAGTTCCTCCATTTCTTTTAGTTTTTCCGCTAACTTATTCTGAGCCTCTATGGTACAGTTTTTATTGCTATCTATCTGTACTGTTCCATTTCCTTTGTTAATATGGACTCTTTTTACCTAAATGTATTTTGTTTTAGAGATGGGGACTGAATTGCATGGCCTGTAAAGGCACATTTTAAGTGTCCCATACAATAAGGGGAACTGCTGTACCTATGTTATGTTGGAAAAAGTCAGTTATAAATTATTCTGTCCTAGTTAACCTGTTTTTATCATCCAATAGGCTTTGATTACATTTCTAATATCCTCGCCCATGTGGAAATTCTGTAAGAGTAACATATACAGTGGGGGAAAAAAGTATTTAGTCAGCCACCAATTGTGCAAGTTCTCCCACTTAAAAAGATGAGAGAGGCCCGTAATTTTCATCATAGGTACACGTCAACTGTGACAGACAAAATGAGAAGACAAAAAATCCAGAAAATCACTTTGTAGGATTTTTTATGAATTTATTTGCAAATTATGGTGGAAAATAAGTATTTGGTCAATAACAAAAGTTTCTCAATACTTTGTTATATACCCTTTGTTGGCAATGACACAGGTCAAACGTTTTCTGTAAGTCTTCACAAGGTTTTCACACACTGTTGCTGGTATTTTGGCCCATTCCTCCATACAGATCTCCTCTAGAGCAGTGATGTTTTGGGGCTGTCGCTGGGCAACACAGACTTTCAACTCCCTCCAAAGATTTTCTATGGGGTTGAGATCTGGAGACTGGCTAGGCCACTCCAGGACCTTGAAATGCTTCTTACGAAGCCACTCCTTCATTGCCCGGGCGGTGTGTTTGGGATCATTGTCATGCTGAAAGACCCAGCCACGTTTCATCTTCAATGCCCTTGCTGATGGAAGGAGGTTTTCACTCAAAATCTCACGATACATGGCCCCATTCATTCTTTCCTTTACATGGATCTGTCGTCCTGGTCCCTTTGCAGAAAAACAGCCCCAAAGCATGATGTTTCCACCCCCATGCTTCACAGTAGGTATGGTGTTCTTTGGATGCAACTCAGCATTCTTTGTCCTCCAAACACGACGAGTTGAGTTTTTACCAAAAAGTTATATTTTGGTTTCATCTGACCATATGACATTCTCCCAATCCTCTTCTGGATCATCCAAATGCACTCTAGCAAACTTCAGACGGGCCTGGACATGTACTGGCTTAAGCAGGGGGACACGTCTGACACTGCAGGATTTGAGTCCCTGGCGGCGTAGTGTGTTACTGATGGTAGGCTTTGTTACTTTGGTCCCAGCTCTCTGCAGGTCATTCACTAGGTCCCCCTTGGTGGATCTGGGATTTTTGCTCACTGTTCTTGTGATCATTTTGACCCCACAGGGTGTGATCTTGCGTGGAGCCCCAGATCGAGGGAGAGTATCAGTGGTCTTGTATGTCTTCCATTTCCTAAAAATTGCTCCCACAGTTGATTTCTTCAAATCAAGCTGCTTACCTATTGCAGATTCAGTCTTCCCAGCCTGGTGCAGGTCTACAATTTTGTTTCTGGTGTCCTTTGATAGCTCTTTGGTCTTGGCCATAGTGGAGTTTGGAGTGTGACTGACTTTTATATTGATAACAAGTTCAAACAGGTGCCATTAATACAGGTAACGAGTGGAGGACAGAGGAGCCTCTTAAAGAAGAAGTTACAGGTCTGTGAGAGCCAGAAATCTTGCTTGTTTGTAGGTGACCAAATACTTATTTTCCACCATAATTTGCAAATAAATTCATTAAAAATCCTACAATGTGATTTTCTGGAGAAAAAAATTCTCAATTTGTCTGTCATAGTTGACGTGTACCTTTGATGAAAATAACAGGCCTCTCTCATCTTTTTAAGTGGGAGAACTTGCACAATTGGTGGCTGATTAAATACTTCTTTCCCCCACTGTATGCCAATTATGTAATGGTCCGACTGCATTCTGTCCCCTATCAACACTTTTTTAAACTTTTGGTGCCAGAGAGAATGACATAAGTAATCACGACGACTAGCTTGATTGAGCCTCCTCCATGTATATCTCACTAGGTCAGGATATGTAAGCCTCCATATATCCACTAGTTCCAATATATCCATGACATTCGTGATTTCCTTAAGTGCATGAGGGTGATAGTTTGTAGTGTGATTTCCTTTACATTCCATAGAGGTATTTAAAACTGTATTATAAGCTCCCACCATAATAATAGTATTGTATTGCTTGTAGATTATTATATATATTGTCAAAGAAGCGTGGATCATCATTCTTTGGACAGTATAGGTTAATGAGCCATACCTGTTTTATGGTCCAATAAAATATTTAAAATCATCCATCTACCTTGAGGATCTGTTTGGACAATTTGCACATTCGGATCAAAATTACTGTTAATTAATATCATCATCCCTTTATAATTTCTTTGCCCATGGGATTAATATATTTCGCACCCCCAGTCCTTTTTCCACACAACTTCATCTAAAATTGTTGAATGAGTTCCCTGTAAACAATAGCTATTATATTCCTTCTCTTTTAGCCAGGTAAATACTGATACTCTTTTCTTATTATCTGCTAAGCCATTACAATTATAACTGGCTGTACTTATTTCACAATTTACCATAATGAGAAACAAGTTTCAAATCTAATTATCACAATATATTTTTGTAAACTCACCATTAAAAAGTATGATTGAGTGTCCATATAGCTGTAACATGATATTTGCATTGCTACTAAGTAAACCTCCAATTGTTCCCCAATATTCCACCCGCTAAAACCCCTCCCCATCCAAAGTTGGGTTGTCATCCTAGTGACCGGCAGACCTCCCCTGTCCCCCCGGTTCCCATGGCCACCGAGAGACCGGGACCCATCCTTCGAAAAGAGCACACCGTGTCTCCCACAGTTGCAAAGAAAAAGCCATACCTCAGACTGGCCAATAAAAATAAAAGATTAAGATGGGCAGTCTGAGATATGGCTTTTTCTTTGCAACTCTGCCTAGAAGGTCAGCATCCCGGAGTCGCCTCTTCATTGTTGACGTTGAGACTGGTGTTTTGCGGGTACTATTAAATGATGCTGCCAGTTGAGGACCTGTGAGGCACCTGTTTCTCAAACTAGACACTCTAATGTATTTGTCCTCTTGCTCAGTTGTGCACCGGGCCCTCCCACTCCGCTTTCCATTCTGGTTAGAGACAGTTCTGTGAAGGGCGTAGTACACAGCGTTGTACGAGATCTTAAGTTTCTTGGCAATTTCTTGCATGGAATAGCCTGACGAGTTTCAGAAGAAAGTTATTTGTTTCTGACCATTTTGAGTCTGTAATTGAACCCACAATTGCTGATGCTCCAGATACTCAACTATTCTCAAGAAGGCCAGTTTGATTGCTTATTTAATCAGCACAACAGTTTTCAACTGTGCTAACATAATTGCAAAAGGGTTTTCTAATGATCAATTAGCCTTTTAAAATGATAAACTTCGATTAGCAAACACAACGTGCCATTGGAACACAGGATTGTTGCTGATAATGGGCCTCTGTACGCCTATGTAGATATTCCATTAAAAATCAGCCGTTTCCAGCTACAATAGCCATTTACAACATTAACAATGTCTACACTGTATTTCTGATCAATTTGATGTAATTTTAATGGACAAAAATTGCTTTTCTTTCGAAAACGAGGACATTTCTAAGTGACTTTTGAATGGTAGTGTGTGTATATATAAAATCCTGCATATCTTAAATTCTATAATTAACAAATACAATTTGTAATAATGTAGGCAGTTCATGCAAAGGATTGTTACCTCTAACCAGGATTGCCATTACAAAAAGTACATTTCTGGCAAGCAATTATTATTTTGGCAAACAATTATTGTGATTCATCTTATATTGTCCCTAACATCTTTACTCCCTAGCAGCAGTTGTGGGATACATAAACACACACTCATACACACTAAAAAAAAATCCCCCACAAACAACCATAAACTCAGATGCTCAACATTTGTTCCATCCCTGAGCCCAACTCAAGAAAGGACTTGATTTACGAATACATCTACAGTTGCAGCTCTTTGAGAAGGCATGCAAAATTGAGCAAAAATGGGGAGATTTGATTAATCATTGTCAAGTCCTAGGTGATGGAGATCAGATCCTTCCCCTGAAACACACACACACACTGGTCCCCCGCTGTGATCATTTTACCAAGCATCTCTGTGTGGTCAGACCTTGGATTATTTTGTGCCACAATAATATGCCCCCTCTCTGATTGTCAGAGTGTGACCCCCCCTCCCCATGGGTTACTGCAGCTAGTGTTGCCAGCACTGCCACTATCTGGGTAGGGGCACCCCACCAGAATCCCCACCGGCTAGGTACAAGGTCGTCAAGGTTCTCATTAGCAGCTTTGAGAATTTCCATGTATATTATGCTCTCGCATCAGGGGGCGTTTGGCTTTGTAGGATCAACCCTGCCAGGCAGGCTCAGAATTTTGAGGGGGTGGTGCTGCAGTCATCTTTCTGATTTGGACTCCTCCTTAGTGTATGGGTTGCTCAGGTGGGTATGAAGGGTTGGGGACCATTCCATCATGATAGGACAATAAAAAAATAAGCAATATTTATAATTTATTTTAAAATGTATATCCCATATCTACACAAAATTGAAAGCTCTTTCACAACCCCTGCTCACAAACACACATGGGCTCTCGGATTTCCAACCGTTATCCCTTTTCACTCACTTAACTCCACACTTGTCCAAACAGAAAAACACACATCCCACCTTCCATCACAATAAATCCGCACATACCAACATACTGTGCCTTCTATGTCCTCTGTTTGCTGTGTTTTATCTCTACCATGTTGATTGAGTACTTTTGTGTTCCAGTTCCTTTTTATTTGAAGATGTATTATTTAGTTAATTATCCTTTCTTCAAAATCTGTCATCAATTTATGAAATACTATAAATGGAAAGTCTAGTACTAACTATTTTTCCAACATTCCCTATCTTTATTTAACCAGGTAAGCCAGTTGAGAACAAGTTTTTTCATTTACAACTGCGACCTGGTCAAGATAAAGCAAAGCAGTGCGATTTAAAAACAACAACACAGAGTTACATATGGGGTAAAACAAAAGTCAAAAATACAACAGAAAATATATATATACAGTGTGTGCAAATGTAGCAAGTTATGGAGGTAAGGCAATAAATAGGCCATAGTGCAAAATAATTACAATTAGTATTAACACTGGAATGATAGATGTGCAAGAGATGATGTGAAAATAGAGATACTGGGGTGCAAATGAGCAAAAATAAATAACAATATGGGGATGAGGTAGTTGGGTGGGCTAATTTCAGATGGGCTGTGTACAGGTGCAGTGATCGGTAAGGTGCTCTGACAACTGATGCTTAAAGTTAGTGAGGGAGATAAGAGTCTCCAGCTTCAGAGATTTTTGTAGTTCGTTCCAGTCATTGGCAGCAGAGAACTGGATGGAATGGCGGCCAAAGGAGGTGTTGGCTTTGGGGATGACCAGTGAGATATACCTGCTGGAGCGCATACTACGGGTGGGTGTTGCTATGGTGACCCATGAGCTAAGATGAGGTGGGGATTTGCCTAGCAGTGATTTATAGATGGCCAGTGGGTTTGGCGACGAATATGTAGTGAGGACCAGCCAACAAGAGTGTACAGGTCAAAGTGGTGGGTAGTACATGGGGCTTTGGTGACAATCTGGATGGCACATTGCGGTTATAATATAGTTTAGGACCTTGAGCGTGGCTGAGGTGGACCCATGACCAGCTCGGAAACCGGATTGCATAGCGGAGAAGGTACGGTGTGATTCGAAATGGTCGGTGATCTGTTTGTTAACGTGGCTTTCAAAAACTTTCGAAAGGCAGGGCAGGATTGATATAGGTCTGTAACAGTTTGGATCTAGAGTGTCACCCCCTTTGAAGAGGGGGATGACCGCGGCAGCTTTCCAATCTCTGGGGATCTCAGACGTTACGAAATAGAGGTTGAACAGGCTAGTAATAGGGGTTGCGAAAATTTCGGTGGCTAATTTTAGAAAGAAAGGGTCCAGATTGTCTAGCCCAGATGATTTGTAAGCGTCCAGATTTTGCAGCTCTTTCAGAACATCAGCTGTCGGAATTTGTGTGAAGGAGAAGCGGGGGGGGGGGGGGTGCATAGGCAAGTTGCTCCGGAGGGTGCAGAGCAGGTGACCGGGGTAGTGGTAGCCAGTGCTTGTTGAAGTTCTCGATTATTGTAGATTTATCGGTGGTGACAGTGTTTCCTAGCCTCAGTGCAGTGGGCAGCTGGGAGGAGGTGCTCTTATTCTCCATGGACTTTAGTGTCCCAAAACTTTTTGGAGTTAGTGCTACAGGATGCAAATTTCTGTTTGAAAAAGCTAGCCTTTGCTTTCCTAACTGCTTGTGTATATTTGTTCCTAACTTCCCTGAAAAGTTGCATATCGCGGGGGCTATTCGATGCTAATGCAGTACACCACAGGATGTTTTTGTGCTGGTCAAGGGCAGTCAAGTCTGAGGAGAACCAGTGGCTATATCTGTTCTTAGTTCAGAATTTTTTGAATGGGGCATGCTTATTTAAGATTGAGAGGAAAGCACTTTTAAAGAACAACCAGGCATCCTCTACTGACGGAATGAGATCGATATCCATCCAAGATACCTGGGCCAGGTCAATTAGGCCTGCTCGCTAAAGTGTTTTAGGGAGCGTTTGACAGTGATGAGGGGTGGTTGTTTGACTGCGGACCCGTTATGGACGCAGGCAATAAGGCAGTGATCGCTGAGAACCTGGTTGAAGACAGCGGAGGTGTATTTAGAGGGTAAGTTAGTCAGGATGATATCTATAAGGGTGCCCATGTTTACGGATTTAGGGTTGTACCTGGTAGGTTCCTTGATAATTTGTGTGAGATTGAGGGCATCTAGTTTGGATTGTAGGATGGCCGGGGTGTTAAGCATATCCCAGTTTAGGTCACCAAGCAGTACGAACTCTGAGGATAGATGGGGGGCAATCAATTCACGTATGGTGTCCAGGGCACAGCTGGGGGCTGAGGGGGGTCGGTAGCAAGCGGCAACAGTGAGAGACTTATTTCTGGAAAGATGGATTTTTAGAAGTAGAAGCTCAAACTGTTTGGGCACAGACCTGGATAGTATGATAGAGCTCTGCAGGCTATCTCCACAGTAGATTGCAACTCCACCCCCTTTGGCAGTTCTATCTAGACGGAAAATGTTGTAGTTGGGGATGGACATTTCTGAATATTTGGTGGCCTCCCTAAGCCAGGATTCAGACACTGCTAGAACATCAGGGTTGGTGGAGTGTGCTAACACAGTGAATAACTCAAACTTAGGGAGGAAGCTTCTGATGTTAACATGTAAAAAACCAATGCTTTTACGGTTACAGAAGTCAACAAATGATAGCTCCTGGGGAGTAGGAGTGATACTGGGGGCTGCAGCACCTGGGTTAACCTCTACATCACCAGAGGAACAGAGGAGGACTGGAATAAGGATACGGCTAAAGGCTTTAAGAACTGGTCTTCTAGTGCGTTGGGTACAGAGAATAAAGGGGGCAGATTTCCGGGCGTTGTAGAATAGATTCAGGGCATTATGTATAGACAAGGATATGGAAGGATATGAGTACAGTGGAGGTAAACCTAAGCATTGGGTAACAATGAAAGAGAGAGCATCACTGGAGGCACTGATTGAGCCGGTCTCCGCGTGTATAGGGGGGTGGAACAAAGGAGCTATTTGAGGCAGTTTGAGAGGGACTTGGTGCATTACAGTGAAATTGTATAATAAGAACTAACTGGAACAGCAATAGGCAAGGTATATTGACATGGGAGAGAGGCATAAAGCAATCACAGGTGTTATTCGAGAGAGCTAAGACAACAACTGGTAATGGCGATGAAAGTTTGGGCTGAGGCTAAACAGATAAACGGCACAGGGTACCGTGTAAAGGAACAGTCCAGCAGGCATCAGCTGTGCAGCTGATTGATGATAAGGTCCAGTGAACAGCAATATGTGAGTCCGAGAGCAGTTCGAATTGGTGCTAAAGCACAGGCTAGCAGGAAGCACGGCTGTTGTTTGCGTGTGCTAGCGGGCCGGGGCTAGCAGATGGATCTTCGTGGTTGTCGCAACATGAAGCCTGTTGAAACCACAGACGATTACGTCGGCAGACCAGTCGTGATGGATCGGCGGGGCTCCGTGTCGACTCTAGGAGGTCCCGTCCGGTTGACAGGGAGGTAGATAGCTGGGAGATGGGCCTGACTCGAGGCTAGCTCAAGGTTGATTAGCCAACAACAACATCCATTTGGTTGCAGCTAGCTAGTTGCGATGATCCGGTATTAAAGGTCCAGTGATTCAGTGATTCCGGCAGAAAAACCGCTATGTTCTGGGTTGATAACGCACTGTGCAGACAGTGTAGACTGGCCGATAACAGTCCAGGCTAGAGCTGGCTGGTAGGTAGTGCAGGCCACGGACAATGGTGAAAAACCGCTAACGGTGGCTAATAGCAAGTAGCTAGTTAGCTGGCTACCCCCGTCCGGTAGACAGAGAGGTAGATAGCCGGGATATGGGCCTGGCTCGAGGCTAGCTCAAGGCTAACTGGTGCTTGCTTCGGGGGCAGTGGTGATTAGCCAACAGCAACATCCATTTGGTTGCGGCTAGCTAGTTGCGATCCGGTGTTAATGTCCAGCCACATGCGCCACATGCACCGAATACAACAGGTGTTGACATTACAGTGAAATGCTTACTTACAGCCCTTAACCAACAATGCATTAATTTTTTTATGAAAAAGTAAAATAAAACAACAACAAAAGTGTTGAGAGAAAAAAAGAGCAGAAGTAAAATAAAATAAAAGTAGGGAGGCTAATTGAGGTAATATGTACATGTGGGTAGAGTTAAAGTGACTATGCATAAATAATTAACAGAGTAGCAGCAGCGTAAAAAGATGGGGTGGGGGTGGGGCAGTGCAAATAGCCATGATTAGCTGTTCAGGAGTCTTATGGCTTGGGGGTAGAAGCTGTTGAGAAGTATTTTGGACCTAGATTTGGCACTCCGGTACCACTTGCCGTGCGGTATCAGAGAGAACAGTCTATGACTAGGGTGGCTGGAGTCTTTGACAATTTTGAGGGCCTTCCTCTGATCAGTCTCCTGAGGGGTATAGGCTTTGTCGTGCCCTCTTCACGACGGTCTTGGTGTGTTTGGACCATGATAGATTGTTGGTGATGTGGACCAAGGAACTTGAAGCTCTCAACCTGTTCCACTACATCCCAGTCGATGAGAATGGGGGCGTGCTCAGTCCTCTTTTTTTTCCTGTAGTCCACAATCATCTCCTTTGTCTTGATCACGTTGAGGGAGAGGTTGTTATCCTGGCACCACACGGCCAGGTCTCTGACCTCCTCCCTATAGGCTGTGTCATCGTTGTCGGTGATCAGGCCTACCACTGTTGTGTCGTCGGCAAACTTAATGATGGTGTTGGAGTCGTGCCTGGCCATGCAGTCATGGGTGAACAGGGAGCACAGTAGGGGACTGAGCACGCACCCCTGAGGGGCCCCCGTGTTGAGGATCAGTGTGGCGGATGTGTTGTTACCTACCCTTACCACCTGGGGGCGGCCCGTCAGGAAGTCCAGGATCCAGTTGCAGAGGGAGGTGTTTAGTCCCAGGGTCCTTAACTTAGTGATGAGCTTTGAGGGCACTATGGTGTTGAATGCTGAGCTGTAGTCAATGAATAGCGTTCTCACGTAGGTGTTCCTCTTGTCCAGGTGGGAAAGGGCAGTTTGGAGTGCAATAGAGATTGCATCATCTGTGGATCTGTTGGGGCGGTATGCAAATTAGAGTGGGTCTAGGGTTTCTGGGATAATGGTGTTGATGTGAGCCATGACCAGCATTTCAAAGCACTTCATGGCTACAGACATCAGTGCTACAGGTCGGTAGTCATTTAGGTTATCTTAGTGTCCTTGGGCACGGGGACTATGGTGGTCTGCTTGAAGCAATATGGGGTATTGTGTGTAGATTGATGAGGGGGAAAAAAACAATTTAATCCTTTTTTAGAATAAGGCTCTAACATAACAAAATGTGGAAAAAGTGTATATAGCCAAGTTGTGTATTTATTCCTTGTGTTATTATTTTTCTATTATTTCTCTTTTTTTAGCTCTGCATTGTTGGGAAGGGCCCGTAGGTAAGCATTTCACTGCTTTACATCTGTTGTGACAAATACAATTTGATTTGATTTTAAATGGTGGCACAGAAAGAGCATGAGTGGAGGTGTGTGGGACATGAAGTGAAAACAATGGAAGCCTTGACAACGTGAAGAGAGGAGAGGGGTGGAGAGAAGAGAACTTAGGGAGGCGTGGAGGAAAGCCAAGGGGAAAGGTGAGGGGTGACGTGACTGGAATTTGGAGGGAGGTAAAGGAGGTGGAAGGTGGAGATGACACGAAAAGCAGAGAACATGGGAGGAGTGTGGGATAAATGATGGGAAGTGAGGGGAGATGAGAAGAACAGGGATGTGAGAGGTGGCATGCATGTTGACCTGTCTTCAGGCCCGGCTCCAGGCATAAGCGACATAAACGGTCGCTTAGGGCTCCTGCCCGCTAGGGGGTCCCCACCCACCAATTTACAGTTCAGAGTTAGATTAGTAGAATACACAAGGTGTAGTTTCGAAATTATTTTGTGCATCAGCAGTTATCTTTTTATGTCAGTCAATGACAGTCACTCAATTGTCACTCACAAAACATTTTTAGATTGCTAAGTTAGTCTAGCCAGTAGCCAGCTATCTAAACTTACCGAATTACTGACCGGGCAGTAAGGGCACGTGCCCAGGGCCCCCGACCTCCAGGGGGCCCCCATTGATTTTGCTAGGCACTCTCACTCAGATATAATTTTAACATGGTATAAGTCTCTCCATCCCATGGCAAAATGTTTAGAATGGCAGGAAATGTGCTGTAAAACTGCACTTTTCTCTCTCTTCCATATGGCAAAATAAGTAGAATTGCATGAAATATGTTATAAAATTGCAACAATTTCTCTCCGCCACATGCCAAAATGTGTAGAATTGCAGAAAACTTGCTTTAAAACTGCCACATTTTCTCTATGCCCCATGGCAAAATAGGTAGAATTGCAGGAATTGTAAAAAATAAAAAATCTCTGCCATCAAGAGGGGGGCCACTCAAATCTCACTTAGGGCCCCCAAAAGGCTAGAGCCGGCCCTGTCTGTTCTGTTAGGGTGTGTATCATGCCACTACTTTAAGTTTGAGAATGATTTCTATATCCAGTCACTGGGCACTGCGATAGGGTCCCCGTTGGACCCTATCGCACACCATCCATCGCTTCCGAGTATATTACTCGCTAATTTTCAGTCTCTGGACAATAAAGTAGACGAGCTGAGGGTGAGGATCTTCTTCCAGAGAGACATCAGGGACTGTAACATACTCTGTTTCACGGAATCATGGCTCTCTCAATATATAATGTCCCCGTCCGCACAGCCAGCTGGGTTCTCAGTACATAGCGCAGACAGAAATAAAGAACTCTCCGGGAAGAAGAAAGGCAGTGGTGTATGTTTCATGGTGTGATTGTGATAACGTATAGAAACTCAAGTCCTTTTGATCACCCGACCTAGAATACCTCACAATCAAATGCCGACAGTATTACCTCCCAAGACAATTCTCTTCAGTTATAGTCACAGCCGTGTATATTCCCCCTCAAGCCGATACCACGACGGCCCTCAAGGAACTACACTGAACTTTGTGCAAACTAGAAACCACATATCCTGAGGCCGCATTTATTGTAGCTGGGGATTTTAATGAAGCAAATTTGAGGAAAACGCTACCGAAGTTCTATCAACACATTGACTGTAGTACTCTCGCTGCTAAAACACTCAACCACTGTTACTCCCCCTTCTGGGATGCGTACAAGGCCTTCCCTCGCCCTCCCTTCGGCAAATCAGATCACAACTCCATTTTGCTCCTCCCTTCCTATAGGCAGAAACTAAAACAGGAAGTACCCGTGCTAAGGTATAATCAACGCTGGTCTGACCAATCGGAATCCATGTTTCAAGATTGTTTAGATCACGCGGATTGGAATATGTTCCGGGTAGCCTCGGAGAACAACATTGACGTAAACACGGACACGGTGACTGAGTTCATCAGGAAGTGTATAGGGGATGTTGTTCCCACTGTGACTATTAAAATTTACCCAAACCAGAAACTGTGGATGGATGGCAACATTCGCGCAAAATTGAAAGCGCGAACCCCACCGCATTTAACCATGGCAAGGTTCCTGGGAAAATAGTTGAATACAAACAGTGTAGTTATTCCATCGTAAGTCAATCAAACAGGCAAAACGTCAGTACAGAGACAAAGTGGAGTCGCAATTCAACGGCTCAGACACGAGACGTATGTGGCAGGGTCTATAGACAATGATGGATTACAACAAAGATGGGTCGTGGCTGGGTCTTCCAGCATGACAACGACCCGTAACACACAGCCAGGGCAACTAAGGAGTGGCTCCGTAAGAAGCATCAAGGTCCTGGAGTGACCTAGCCAGTCTCCAGACCTGAACCCAATAGAAAATCTTTGGAGGGAGCTGAAAGTCTGTATTGCCCAGTGACAGCCCCGAAATCTGAAGGATCTGGAGAAGGTCTGTATGGAGGAGTGGGCCAAAATCCCTGCTGCAGTGTGTGCAAACCTGGTCAAGACCTACAGGAAACGTATGATCTCTGTAATTGCAAACAAAGGTTTCTGTACCAAATATTAAGTTCTGCTTTTCTGATGTATCAAATACTTATGTCATGCAATAAAATGCAAATGAATTACTTAAAAATCATACAATGTGATTTTCTGGATCTCCCACAGTTGAAGTGTACCTATGATAAAAATTACCGACCTCTACATGCTTTGTAAGTAGGAAAACCTGCAAAATCGGCAGTGTATCAAATACTTGTTATCCCCACTGTACATACCCAACCAGAAGTCATGGATTACATGCAACATCCGCACTGAGCTAAAGGGTAGAGCTTCCGCTTTCAAGGAGCGGGACTCTAACCCAGACGCTTATAAGAAATCCTGCTATGCCCTCCGACGAACCATCAAACAGGCAAAGAGTCAATACAGGACTAAGATTGAATCGTACTACACCGGCTCTGACACTCATCGGATGTGGCAGGGCTTGAAAACTATTACAGACTACAAAGGGAAGCACAGCCGTGAGCTGCCCAGTGACACAAGTCTACCAGACGAGCTAAATCACTTGTATGCTCGCGGCAAGCAATGCTCGAGGCAAGCAATGCTGAAGCATGCATGAGAGCATCAGCTGTTACGGATGACTATGTGATCACGCTCTCCGTAGACGATGTGAGTAAGACTTTTAAACAGGTCAACATTCACAAGGCCGCAGGGCCAGACGGATTACCAGGACGTGTACTCCGCGCATGCGCTGAAGAACTGGCAAGTTTTTCACTGACATTTTCAACATGCCCCTGACTGAATCTGTAATACCAACATGTTTCAAGCAGACCACCATAGTCCCTGTGCCCAATAACATTTAGATAACCTGCCTAAATGACTACCGACCTGTAGCACTCACGTCTGTAGCCATGAAGTGCTTTGTAAGGCTGGTCATGGCTCACATCAACACCATTATCCCAGAAACCCTAGACCCACTCCAATTTGCATACCACCCCAACAGATCCACAGATGATGCAATCTCTATTGCACTCCATAATGCCCTTTCCCACCTGGACAAGAGGAACACCTACGTGAGAATGCTATTCATTGACTACAGCTCAGCATTCAACACCATAGTGCCCTCAAAGCTCATCACTAAGCTAAGGACCTGGGACTAAACACCTCCCTTTGCAACTGGATCCAGGACTTCCTGACGGGCCGCCCCCAGGTGGTAAGGGTAGGTAACAACACATCTGCCATGCTGATCCTCAACACGGGGGCCCCTCAAGGGTGCTTGCTCAGTCCCCTCCTGTACTCCCTGTTCACCCATGACTGCATGGCCAGGCACGACTCCAACACCATCATTAAGTTTGCCGACGACACAACAGTGGTAGGCCTGATCACCGACAACGATGAGACAGCTTATAGGGAGGAGGTCAGAGACCTGGCCGTGTGGTGCCAGGATAACAACCTCTCCCTCAACGTGATCAAGACAAAGGAGATGATTGTGGACTATAGGAAAAAAAAGAGGACTGAGCATGCCATGTAGTGGAACAGGTTGAGAGCTTCAAGTTCCTTGGTGTCCACATCACCAACAAACTATCATGGTCCAACCACACCAAGACCGTCGTGAAGAGGGCACGACAAAGCCTATTCCCCCTCAGGAGACTGAAAAGATTTGGCATGGGTCCTCAGATCCTCAAAAAGTTATACAGCTGCACTATCGAGAGCATCCTGACTGGTTGCATCATCACCTGGTATGGCAACTGCTCGGCCTCCGACTGCAAGGCACTACAGAGGGTAGTGCGTACGGGCCAGTACATCACTGGGGCTAAGCTTCCTGCCATCCAGGACCTCTATACCAGGCCGTGTCAGAGGAAGGCCCTAAAAATGGTCAAAGACTCCAGCCACCGTAGTCATAGACTGTTCTCTCTGCTACCGCACGACAAGCGGTACCGGAGCGCCAAGTCAAGGTCCAAAAGGCTTGTTAACAGCTTCTACCCCCAAGCCATAAGACTCCTGAACAACTAATCATGGCTACCTGGACTATTTCATGGGATCCGGCAGTCATCCACTGTCATAGCTTCCTCAGCACCACTTGCTCCTTCAACTATTTCCCACGCCTCTCTGTAGGAGACCTGTTGTACACAGCAAATTTGAAAGTATTAAATTAACACCAGGCGTGATATTTTTAACACTCGTCCAGTGTTATAGGTTCACTCTCATCAGTTTTATTTTAACACTTTTTGTAGTGTTAATATTGTGCACAGTGCATCACAGGCATATTAAAATGAAAAATGCCCATCATAGTGAAGTGCTTCACAGGCATATCAGAATGAAATCAGTGCATCACAGACGCATCACAGTGAAATCAGTGCATCACAGACGCATCACAGTGAAATCAGTGCATCACAGGCGCATCAGAATGAAATCAGTGCATCAGAATGAAATCAGTGCATCACAGGCGCATCAGAATGAAAACAGTGCATCACAGGCACCTCAGTACATGTACTATATGAGAACAAGAGTATTTGCAGAGTTGCTATTTAACACAAGTGGAAGTCCTCCTAAGACTAGGTATGCAATTTTCTTGACAAAGTTGCCAATATTCTGACCATTACTCAATCATGTCAAACAAAGGAACAACAAAGGCTCTCATCAGCACCATAAGCACTTTGAAGAACAAAAGGCTTAACATTTCAGATCATCAACTTTGACAACTTTGTCATCAACACCATCAAACACAGTGAATGCATGGTAATGTATGCAACTTGTCCAGCAATAGGTATACAATATTGTCAACCATAATGATCTTAGTAATTTTTTAAAAGACTGGCATTTCATGCTCCATCTTACTGCAAACTAACAGTCCCTCTCTGTACTCCGTGCCATCCATCTTAACCCAGCTGGTAGAGTAAATGGCTTTCTGCATAGTGACCTGAAGTGATGCTGCCAACTCCTCACCACCAGTAAAATCACTCAGGGAAAATGTTTTCATCGGTCCATACTCAGTATGTCGCAATGGTGATGTCTCCCAGTGATGGCCTATAGCAAATTGGTAGTTTTTGGCAAGGGACATAGTAATGTTCTTGAAGTTTTGAGGGTGTTCTTAAAGAGTTTGTGCTTTGCCTCAAACCTCATGCTCCTCATATGTAATAAAGGACCGATTTTGTCTTATGCATGCTGGGTAATGTATCATAAAGTGATGTTTGGATAACGTTTTTATGTGGGTACAACTGTTTGAAAAGTGTGTGATGTTCAATTATTAAATGCTTCAGATACACAGTCATGCCCTGGCTAAGAAAAGGGGGGAAAAACAATGTTGATTATTTGCAGTAAGATGAGCAGCAAATTCCAGCTCTCATTTCCTGGTGGAAGAACATAACCCAAAATCAAGGGAACGTTTCTGACAAGACAGAGTTTGAATATAATTAAGTGCTATGCTATTTCCACTGTTCTCTAGGTTGACTTTAGTTGGACGTTTTTTTCACTCCAAGTACCCATAGTCAAACGAATAGATTCTAGAGAGAAGCGCACATTTCAAAATACAATTTTCAGAGACATATTCAAACAACAATTTTAAATCAAACTGAGCCACCCCTTCAATAATGTCATGCATTATGTCCACAGAAAAATGACTACAAACATTGAAGTGGGTATCCCGGTTTTAAGTAGGTTGTAGTTTTTTCTTTACACCACACACAAATGGGAGCTGTTGGTCTGATTGCAACTGATTCAAATGCATTTCAAAGTGTTTTGCTTGGTAGAGATCAATCTTACAGTCATCCTCACTGTAAACCGTCTGAGCATTAGACTTTTCTATCAAACAGAACTGGCAAAAGTAATGACCACTGAAGGACTCTGTTAAACCAAGGACTGCATCCCCAAATTGTCTCCAGTTATTTGCCAGTTGAAAAGAGCAAATTTACACCATCACTCACCAGTTTTTATAACATCATTAACCAAGGGCTCTAGAATGGCATCAAATACATTTTGTTTAGATCTTGATAATGAAATAATGACACTAAATTAATATTCATCACAACAGAGTTAAAGTTGGGTCACAGATTCCTGAGGACAAAATAAATGGTGCCAATCTTGTGAACACCACGCTTCGATCCAAGCGGGTTGGCAGTTTCAAAGTCATCATAGTACAATTGGATCTGTAAAGCATTTATATGTTTTGAGAACAAGGGATGAGTCTTAAAGTAACTTCCATCACAAAAGTCTTCATAAGTGTCTTCCACAGATGTATCCCTAGGTGCATTTTCCAATAACTTACAGATTTCAGAATCACGACACATTAACATATGTTTCCAGTATAGGAAGATATACAAAAGTGTCTTTCACTGGTACTTGTTCATACATGCCAGTTTGTTTATTTCACCTGTTATCATATCTAACTCCCAACACTACTTCTACTGGCTCCACAACACCCCATTTTTGGTTGAAATACTTTGTTCTCTTGGTTTCTGTGTTAAAACTGGCAAATGGGTTTTCAAAGTACTCAAAACTATCCTTTACAGCAGATGTAGAGGGGTTATCCATAGGCATAAATGACAGAACATCTTGTTTAATTTGGGAGTGCAGCCCAGTAGTAAGCTCTTTTAAATCACACACTACTGTTGACGCAACACTATTTGCAACACCACTAGCTTGCAACTTGGCAATGGAGGCACACATATCTTTAGCAAGACTGTCCATTCTTCTCAAAACAATCACTTTGAGTGTTATTTGGGACACCAATGTCGCCACCCATTTGTGGAGCTTCTGACTGGACAGGAGAATCGGCAACATGAGAGGGCCCTTCTAAGCTTAATGCATCTACTACTTGACAGATATCCTTATGAATACTATTCAAATGTTTTCTGAAACCTGAGTATGTTGAACTGCCATCTACAACTATCTTGAGCACAGACCAATCTAAACTTGGTGGAGGGATAGAAGCTATGCTTAATTCTCAAATGAGATATCAATGACTGACTGTTTCTGTGCAACGCTTGACATCAAAAGCACCGTAATATACATTTATCTAGTTAAGAAGTTTTGTCCTCAACTCTATCACGCTAGGGGCCTTTCTTGTTTTGCCTACATCAATGTTGTAGATGGTTGACTGCACAAATGTGTAGAAGTTGACGAGCATCATCATACATCAGGTTAAAGACAAAAGTGGGCTTTGAACAGTTCATCAAAACGCACACAGACCACTAGTTGCCTGGCAGGGAACAAGCCTCTTGTCCACCACGATGTAGTAGTTGTCAATCTTGCTCTCTTCTTCCGACGGCAAGGAGGTATGGCTGTCGACCATGGCTCCCATCAAGATGGTCTTCAATGCTGCAGCATGACTGCAACACAAAGGGTCTTTTTAAGTCAATCTTCACATGTTAAGACAATGAAGAGACAACCCAAAGAATTAATCACAACAATTACTGTATCATCTTACCTTATGAAAGTGCACTATCTGCCCACAGCATCACTGGCACTGATCTTGGTCCTCTTCCCTCCTGCTGGTGGTGGGAGGAGATGAAGCAGCAGCAGCGGGGAGGACATTTCATTTCTCGGTCTGAGGGCGAATCACATACAGTGGGGGAAAAAAGTATTTAGTCAGCCACCAATTGTGCAAATTCTCCCACTTAAAAAGATGAGAGGCCTGTAATTTTCATCATAGGTACACGTCAACTATGACAGACAAAATTAGAAAAAAATATCCAGAAAATCACATTGTAGGATTTTTTATGAATTTATTTGCAAATTATGGTGGAAAATAAGAATTTGGTCAATAACAAAAGTTTCTCAATACTTTGTTATATACCCTTTGTTGGCAATGACACAAGTCAAACGTTTTCTGTAAGTCTTCACAAGGTTTTCACACACTGTTGCTGGTATTTTGGCCCATTCCTCCTCTAGAGAAGTGATGTTTTGGGGCTGTCGCTGGGCAACACAGACTTTCAACTCCCTCCAAAGATTTTCTATGGGGTTGAGATCTGGAGACTGGCTAGGCCACTCCAGGACCTTGAAATGCTTCTTACGATGCCAATCCTTCATTGCCCGGGCGGTGTGTTTGGGATCATTGTCATGGTGAAAGACCCAGCCACATTTCATCTTCAATGCCCTTGCTGATGGAAGGAGGTTTTCACTCAAAATCTCACGATACATATCCCCATTCATTCTTTCCTTTACACGGATCAGTCGTCCTGGTCCCTATGCAGAAAAACAGCCCCAAAGCATGATGTTTCCACCCCCATGCTTCACAGTAGGTATGGTGTTCTTTGGATGCAACTCAGCATTCTTTGTCCTCCAAACACGACGAGTTGAGTTTTTACCAAAAAGTTATATTTTGGTTTCATCTGACCATATGACATTCTCCCAATCCTCTTCTGGATCATCCAAATGCACTCTAGCAAACTTCAGACGGGCCTGGACATGTACTGGCTTAAGCAGGGGGACACGTCTGGCACTGCAGGATTTGAGTCCCTGGCGGCGTAGTGTGTTACTGATGGTAGGCTTTTTTACTTTGGTCCCAGCTCTCTGCAGGTCATTCACTAGGTCCCCCCGTGTGGTTCTGGGATTTTTGCTCACCGTTCTTGTGATCATTTTGACCCCACAGGGTGAGATCTTGCGTGGAGCCCCAGATCAAGGGAGATTATCAGTGGTCTTGTATGTCTTCCATTTCCTAATAATTGCTCCCACAGTTGATTTCTTCAAACCAAGCTGCTTGCCTATTGCAGATTCAGTTTTCCCAGCCTGGTGCAGGTCTACAATTTTGTTTCTGGTGTCCTTTGACAGCTCTTTGGTCTTGGCCATAGTGGAGTTTGGAGTGTGACTGTTTGAGGTTGTGGACAGGTGTCTTTTATACTGATAACAAGTTCAAACAGGTGCCATTAATACAGGTAACGAGTGGAGGACAGAGGAGCCTCTTAAAGAAGAAGTTACAGGTCTGTGAGAGCCAGAAATCTTGCTTGTTTGTAGGTGACCAAATACTTATTTTCCACCATAATTTGCAAATAAATTCATTAAAAATCCTACAATGTGATTTTCTGGAGAAAAGAAATCTCAATTTGTCTGTCATAGTTGACGTGTACCTATGATGAAAATTACAGGCCTCTCTCATTTTAAGTGGGAGAACTTGCACAATTGGTGGCTGACTAAATACATTTTTTCCCCACTGTAAAACAATATTGCTGAGTTTGAAACATTGCACTACCCATGAGAGAATCCACTTACTGGTTTCACTGTCATTCTCTGGCAGTTTTTCTGCAGACTTCAGGAGGCGACGCAAATCGGTGGTCGTAGTCAGGGATCTTGCCAGTTTGACTTTAGGCTTCAATACAGTGTCCCACTTTTCAAGGAGCTTAGAAGATGTTTCATTGTCGAACATCAGCAAAAAGTCCTGATTCACCTAAAACAAAGTGGATCAACTCAACTTCATTACCAACACAAAATCATCTCATCTCAATCAGACAAATAGTATGTAGTTCTGATTCCAATACATACTACATCACACATCAATCCTTTGATGTCCAGAAACCTGGGAAGGACTGTGAGGACATTTGTGCTTCTGTCTGGACTATAAACTAGCTCCTGGCGATACTGGAACAACTCCATCTTCTGATAGATTTGTTTTTCATCGGCCGAGTGAACAAGGAATGATATGGCCTCCTTGAAAGCATCACCAACAAGCTGGTGTCCAGGTCAGTCTTCCTCCTATGGGTTGGGCCTCCTGACTGGGGTGAAATACTCTTCTTGATGGATCGACGTGAGGTCTTCCTTGATACTGTCTTCAGGCGATAATTCAGATATCCTTTACCTGTGTCAGGATCATAGAAGTGTTCCTTAGATAGGTGACCAACATTGTAGTCAAATGGTTATTATTTTTAGACTTGATTCTATGACTGTTTGATGCCCCTTTCAGTCCACAAAACAAGTGTCAAAGTATTAAAGCAAGCATGCTCTACCAGCACTTACATAGCCTTTGGCGGAAAAGGGATCTTTCAATGGAGGAAAGAGGATCACAATTCCAAGAGCATAACGTTCTCTCTGTTGACGAGTGGGAAGCCTTCTGCTCAAAAACAGTAAAGCATACACACGCCAAATATGTTTAACCAACGTTTTGTTGATGAAGGTACTATATCTTCCTACAGTTTCATAATGATGCCACATTTTTGTCATTTTAGCAGACGCTCTTATCCAGAGCGATACATTTTTCATACTGGCCCCCCGTGGGAATCGAACCCACAACCTTGGCGTTGCAAACGCCATGCTCTACCAACTGAGCTACAGAAGGCTTAAATTACATGAATGTATAGTTTGATTGTTTTGATCCATTGGTTGTGGCCAGATTGGCTAATGAGAAGCTTACCAATGCATCTCTCATGTGGCTGACTAAGATGGCAGTCATCTCTCTCCTGGTTCTGTGGTCCAATGTTTTGATTGTCTGGTACTCTTCTAATACGTCTTGCACACCAGGTCTACTAGTCAGGGCATCTCGGACCATCTATTAAGACAAGAGAAAAGTTAAACAATTTAGGGATGGTTTATGCTGTCGGAATCTCCATGAAGAGCAAACACAGAAATGGTATTATCAACATCCAATATCAGTTATCATTATTCCTCTTTTGCTGCTGCGGAGTCGTTGGCCTTTTTAGACGGTCTTTCTGGAGATCTCAGGTCTAAATCACTTGACGAGAGGGATAATGTGCACAAACTAGGTGTCGAACAATCTGCAGGAGAAAAGTCTGAGCACAAACAATGGATCAAAGCATTCAATCTATACATTCATGTTATTTGATATCATTACATGAGACTGTAGAAAGATACCTTCATCAAGATCTTTGTGAGGCACAGGTCTGGATTGGTCTCAATCAGGTCCAGCAGGACATTCTCCTCCACCTCAATTTGGGAATCATCAAACATTTGTATTTGTGCTGCAGAGGGCAGTCCAAACCTATTTTGGACTACAAAAAAGAGAGACTAGTCAGAATACAGGGAGATAAGCCACCTAGGGGGCAACAGAATGGGTCTGACCCAAATCAAGCCCAAGGGTTCAATTTAGAAAATACATCAGACAGTTCATATATTCACCTTGATTGCTGAGAACCCAGGCTGCAACTTCATGAACTTCTTGCATTTTTGGCATTGGACCTTCACCAACATGTTACACTGCACTCCTGCAAAATGCAAGCACACACAATGTCATCTTTAAGTTACATTTGGTTGAAAACATTTTATGGTGTAGCTGTACATATAGAAACAATCACAAAATGACCCCTTATACACCCTCCCCTTTGTCTTCCCTGCAGTGGATCAACCATTTGTTCCAAATGCCACTTTAATGATATAACAGGTGTCCGCCTGCCTGCGGATCTGGGGCTTGGCAAGGCAATATTCCAGTGAAATCAACCAACTCAACTACCTAGCTATCTATCTAGCTACAAACAGTTACCACCACCACTCAAATCTATAGGAAAGAAACTGGCCAAAACATTTCAAGCCATATTGGCTTGAACACAATGTCTGATCTGTGATTAACATGTCTATGGTGTGTGCTTGTTGTTAGTCTAAATGACAGAGGACAACCCTATCACGTCTGGCCACATGCACTAGCTAGCTAGCTAACATTAGCGCTAAGTTACAAGATGTTGAGGTCTGTGTTGTAGCTAGCTATATAGCTAGCTACAGTGAGGGAAAAAAGTATTTGATCCGCTGCTGATTTTGTACGTTTGCCCACTCACAAAGACCTGATCAGTCTATAATTTTAATGGTAGGTTTATTTGAACAGTGAGGCAGAATTACAACAAAATTTTCCAGAAAAACGCATGTAAAAAATGTTATAAATTGAATTGCATTTTAATGAGGGGAATAAGTATTTGACCCCTCTGCAAAACATGACTTAGTACTTGGTGGCAAAACCCTTGTTGGCAATCACAGAGGTCAGACGTTTCTTGTAGTTGGCCACCAGGTTTGCACACATCTCAGGAGGGATTTTGTCCCACTCCTCTTTGCAGATCTTCTCCGAGTCATTAAGGTTTCGAGGCTGACGTTTGGCAACTCAAACCTTCAGCTCCCTCCACAGATTTTCTATGGGATTAAGGTCTGGAGACTGGTTAGGCCACTCCAGGACCTTAATGTGCTTCTTCTTGAGCCACTCCTTTGTTGCCTTGGCCGTGTGTTTTGGGTCATTGTCATGCTGGAATACCCATCCACGACCCATTTTCAATGCCCTGGCTGAGGGAAGGAGGTTCTCACCCAAGATTTGACGGTACATGGCCCCGTCCATTGTCCCTTTGATGCGGTGAAATTGTCCTGTCCCCTTAGCAGAAAAACACCCCCAAAGCATAATGTTTCCACCTCCATGTTTGACGGTGGGGATGGTGTTCTTGGGGTCATAGGCAGCATTCCTCCTCCTCCAAACACGGCGAGTTGAGTTGATGCCAAAGAGCTCCATTTTGGTCTCATCTGACCACAACACTTTCACCCAGTTCTCCTCTGAATCATTCAGATATTCATTGGCAAACTTCAGACGGGCATGTATATGTGCTTTCTTGAGCAGGGGGACCTTGCTGGTGCTGCAGGATTTCAGTCCTTCATGGTGTAGTGTGTTACTAATTGTTTTCTTGGTGACTATGGTCCCAGCTGCCTTGAGATCATTGACAAGATCCTCCCGTGTAGTTCTGGGCTGATTCCTCACCGTTCTCATGATCATTGCAACTCCACGAGGTGAGATCTTGCATGGAGCTCCAGGCCGAGGGAGATTGACAGTTATTTTGTGTTTCTTCCATTTGCGAATAATCGCACAAACTGTTGTCACCTTCTCACCAAGCTGCTTGGCGATGGTCTTGTAGCCCATTCCAGCCTTGTGTAGGTCTACAATCTTGTCCCTGACATCCTTGGAGAGCTCTTTGGTCTTGGCCATGTTGGAGAGTTTGGAATCTGATTGATTGATTGCTTCTGTGGACAGGTGTCTTTTATATAGGTAACAGGCTGAGATTAGGAGCACTCCCTTTAAGAGTGTGCTCCTAATCTCAGCTCGTTACCTGTATAAAAGACACCTGGGATCCAGAAATCTTTCTGATTGAGAGGGGGTCAAATACCTATTTCCATCATTAAAATGCAAATCAATTTATAACATTTTTGACATGCGTTTTTCTGGATTTTTTGTTGTTATTCTGTCTCTCACTGTTCACATAAACCTACCATTAAAATTATATACTGAATATTTCTTTGTCAGTGGGCAAACATACAAAATCAGCAGGGGATCAAATACTTTTTTCCCTCACTGTCTGCCATCTGCCCGGTACAGTTGAAACCGGGATTCATCCGTGAAGAGCACACTTCTCCAGCTTGCCAGTAGCCATCGAAGGTGAGCGTATGCCCACTAAAGTCGGTTACGATGCCGAACTGCATTCAGGTCAAGACCCTGGTGAGGACGACGAGCACACAGATGAGCTTCCCTGAAACGGTTTCTGACAGTTTGTGTAGAAATTATTCGGTTGTGCATACCCACTGTTTCATCAGCTGTCCGCGTGGCTGGTCTCAGACGATCCCGCAGGTGAAGAAGACGGATGTAGAGGTCATGGTTACATGTGGTCTGTGGTTGTGAGGCCGGTTGGCTGTACTGCCAAATTCTCTAAAAGTACGTTGGGTGCGGCTTATGGTAGAGAAATTAACATTAAAATACCTGGCAACAGTTCTGGTGGACATTCCTGCTGTCAGCATGCCAATTGCATGCTCACTCAGAACTTGAGACATCTGTGGCAAGGTGCACTTGTAATGATCATGGTGTTTAATCCTCTTCTTGATATGCCACACAGGTGGATAGATTATCTTGGAAAATGAGAAATGCTCACTAACAGGGATGTCAACTAATTTGTTTTCAACATTTTTGAGAAATAAGCTATTCGTGCATATGGAACATTTCAGTGAACTTTTATTTCAGTTCATGAAACATGGAACCAACACTTTACATGTTGCGTTTAGATTTCTGTTCAGTATATGTTTGGTTGTACCAGCACCTCGTTGTTTGACTCTGCACTTGGTTTCTTACTTCGCTCCTCTCTGGTCTGTGGAATCTGACTTTGCGGCTGTGTTTCCTAGTGGAAACCCTCCTCTCCTGCCTGCCTGGTGGCCTGCATCATGGGAGAGCAAACACAAATGTTCATGGAAAACAAGCTATTTGTTAATAAAAGCAGTTAATAAAAGCATTTTAGTTGTCTTCTAAAGCTAGCTAGAATGATCCAATATAAACAAAACTACTAACGTTAGCTTTAGAGTAGCCTAGCTAGATAGCTAGCTAGTTATTATTAGCTAGCTAGGTTGATACAATCATGCAGCTAGCAGCTAACGTTAATAATTTACTCACTGAAGAAAAGTTTGGCACAAGATAAAGAAGATTAAACAATATGCTGCTGCTACCCAAGGCCAAGGGATGCTGAATGAAAAAGTTAGTCATGACTATTCTGGCACCGACGAAGATGGCGGCCTCACAACTAGCTCTTAGGAAACTTTGCGGTATTTGTTTTTTTATGTATTATTTTTTACATTATTAGCTCAGTGTTTTGTATCATTACATAGAGCCGGGAAAAACTATTGGATATCAGAGCGGCGGTAACTCACCAGCATTACGACCAGGAATATTACTTTTCCAAAGCAGATCCTTTGTTTACTCTCCCCAGGGCAATTACATTTTATATTTTACATTTTAGTCATTTAGCAGACGCTCTTATCCAGAGCGACTTACAGTTTTTTTTTCATACTGGCCCCCCGTGGGAAACGAACCCACAACCCTGGCGTTGCAAGCGCCATGCTCAACCAACTGCGCTACACAGGGCCTACACAATTAAACTGATTCCAGCGGCTGACCCAAAACATCGCCGGCGGAGGAGAGGCACTCGGAGCGGCCTGCTGGTTCGACATAGGAGGTGTGCACACCACCCACCGCTTCCAAGTATACTACTCGTTAATGTTCAGTCTCTGGTTAACAAGGTCAACGAGCTCCGGGCAATGATTTCTTTCCAGAGAGACATCAAGGCCTGTAACATACTTTGTTTCACGGAAACATGGCTCTCTGGAGATATTCTGTAGAAATCGGTCCAGCCAGATGGGTTCTCAGTTCATCGCGCAGACAGGAATAAAGGGCGGAGGTGTATGTTTCATGATTAACGACTCTTGGTGTAATTGTAGTAATATACAGGAACTCAAGTCCTTTTGTTCACCCAACCTAGAGTACCTCACAATCAAATGCCGACCGTACTATCTCCCAAGATAGTTTTATTTGGTTATAGTCACGGCCGTGTATATCCCCCCTCAGCCGATACCACAACGGCCCTCAAAGAACTTCACTGGACTTTATGCAAACTGGAAACCACATATCCTGAGGCTGCATTTATTGTAGCCGGGGATTTTAACAAAGCAAATTTGAGGACTAGGCTGCCGAAGTTCTATCAACATATCGACTGTTGTACTCGTGCTGCTAAAATCCTTGGCCATAGCTATTCGAACTTCCGGGATGGTTATAAGGCCCTCCCCCGCCTTCCTTTCGCCAAATCTGACCACGACTCCATTTTGCTCCTCCCTTCATATAGGCAGAAACTCAAACAGGAAGTACCCATGCTAAGGACTATTCAACGCTGGTCTGACCAATCGGAATCCACACTTCAAGATAGTTTTGATCACACGGACTGGGATATGTTCCGGGTAGCTTGCGAAAATAATTTAGACTAATACATTGAAACGGTGACTGAGTTTATCAGGAAGTGTATAGGTGATGTTGTGCACACTGTGACTATTAAAACCTACCCTAACCAGAAACCGTGGATAGATGGCAGCATTCGCGCAAAACTGAAAGTACGAACCACCACATTTAACCATGGCAAGGTGACTGGGAATATGGCAGAATACAAACAATGTAGCTTCTCACTCCGCAAGGCAATTAAACTGGCAAAACATCAGTATAGAGACAAAGTGGAGTCCGAATTCAACGGCTCAGACACGAGACGTATGTGGCAGGGTCTACAGACAATCACGGACTACAAAAAGAAAACCAGCCACGTGGCCGACACCGACGTCTCGCTTCCAGACAAGCTAAACACATTCTTCGCCCGCTTTGAGCATAACACAGTGCCACCGACAAGGACCACTACCAAGGACTGTGGCCTCTCCTTCTCCGTGGCCGACTTGAGTAAGATATTTAAGCATGTTAACCCCCCGCAAGGCTGCCGGCCCAGACGGCATCCCTAGCCGCATCCTCAGAGCATGCGCAGACCAGCTGGCTGGTGTGTTTACGGACATATTCAATCTCTCCCTTTCCCAGTCTGCTGTTCCCACATGCTTCAAGATGGCCACCATTGTTCCTGTACCCAAGAAAGTCATTTAGTTCAGTTACCTTTGCTATCGCCCCGTAGCACTCACCTCTGTCATCATGAAGTGCTTTGAGAGACTAGTCAAGGATCATATCACCTCTACCTTACCTGTCATGCTAGACCCACTTCAATTTGCTTACCACCCCAATAGATCCACAGACGATGCAATCGCCATCACACAGCACACTGCCCTATCCCATCTGGACAAGAGGAATACCTATGTTAGAATGCTGTTCATTGATTATAGCTCAGCATTCAACACCATAGTACCCTCCATGCTCATCATTAAGCTTGAGGCCCTGGGTGTGAACCCCGCCCTGTGCAACTGGGTCCTGGACTTCCTGACGGGCCGCCCCCAAGTGGTGAAGGTGGGAAACAACATCTCCATTTCGTTGATCCTCAACACTGGGGCCCCACAAGGGGCCTCTCACTCAACTTCAACAAAACAAAAGAGATGATCGTGGACTTCAGGAAACAGCAGAGGGTGCACCCCCCATCCACACCGACGTGACCGCAGTGGAGAAGGTGGAAAGCTTCAAGTTCCTTGGCGTACACATCACTGACAAACTGAAATGGTCCACCCACGCAGACAGTGTGGTGAAGAAGGCGCAACAGAGCCTCTTCAACCTCAGGAGGCAGAAGAAATTTGGCTGGCACCTAAAACCCTCACAAACTTTTACAGATGCACAATTGAGAGTTTCCTATTGGGCTGTATCACCGCCTGGTACGGCAACTGCACCGCCTGCAACCGCATGGCTCTCCAGAGGGTGGTGCGGTCTGCCGAACGCATTACCAGGGGCAAACTACCCGCCCTCCAAGACACCTACAGCACCCGATGTCACAGGAAGGCCAAAAAGATAATTAAGGATATCAACCACCCGAGCCACTGCCTGTTCACCCTGCTATCATCCAGAAGGCGAGGTCAGAACAGGTGCATCAAAGCTGGGGCCGAGAGAATGAAAAACAGCTTCTATCTCAAGGCCATCAGACTGTTAAATAGCCATCACTAGCACATTAGAGGCTGCTGCTGCCTATTGAAATCACTGGCCACTTTAAAAAATGGAACACTAGTCACTTTAATAATGTTTACTTATCTTGCACTACTCATCTCATATGTATATGCTGTATTCTATTCTATAATATTCTACTGTATTTTAGCCCATGCCGCTCTGTCATTGCTTGTCCGTATATGTATTCTTAAATTCCATTCCTTACTAGATTTGTGTATATTGGGTATATGTTGTGAAATTGTTAGATATTACTTGTTAGATATTACTGCACTGTCGGAGCTTGAAGCACAAGCATTTCGCTACACCCGGAAAAACATCTGCTAAACACGTGTATGTGACAAATACAATTTTATTTTATTTTATTTGGTTAGAATAGAGTGCAATAGAATGAGTGAGATTCAATCAAATCTACTTTATGAAAAGGGGGATATTATTTCCAATGAAAATGTTGAAAGTAGTTGATTTAATGATTGAATATATGGATTTGACAGGAAATCAGTTCCTACAGTGAGCACCAGGGAACCAACTTCTGGTTGGCAAGATGGAGACCAGGACAACAACACAAGTTTAGTGGTTTTATGACTTAAACATAATAAAAAAATCTTTGCTATAAAGTGTTTAGTGTTAAATGTAACCCTGCCTTTTTACAAAGTATACTGTGTATAGTGTTAAATGTAACCCTGCCTTACATAAAGCTTACAGAGTTAACAATTGCAGAAGAGTACTAATCAGATTAACAAATAATAGGTTTTATGACATAAAATTAAAATAATTTTCTACATTGACACCTGTCTGTCTTTTTTTTTTTCAATGTCCACTGCTTAACTGTGTGTGTGTGTGTGTGTGTGTGTGTGTGTGTGTGTGGAGAGTGAATTTAATATTTAAAGACATTGAAACCATCCTTTGCATAACGCTCAGCCCTGCTATAGTTGTTCCCTAAACTACAGAGTATGTTGTCCATTGAAGTTGTTGTCTCTGGCAGTTTTCATACCAGATTCAGAATTAATAATACCAAGATTTGTGTTGTTTGAAAGGGTTTGATCCATCTTAGGCCAGGAGTGTTTCCAATTCACATGACCCAACAAGAAAACCCCCAACCCTATAGTGATAGCACAGATGAAAATGGAAGCTATCTATAATCGTTTTCCCTGACCAGGGCCCGGTTTCCCAAAAACATCTTCAGGCTAAGTTCATCGTTAGAACCATTGAGCTCACGATGAAATTAGCCTTAGGATGCTTTAGGGAAACCGAGCCCAGGTCATGAGATCAGGAAAAACTCTTGGCCCCAGAAAACACCACTTTTGAACCTGTGATGCCACCTCTGCTTATTTTGTTAAACTTATCTCTCCTTCCCTCATTAAGTACACATCCCTCCACCCCTCACTATACTAATTCCTTCATCCCTTACTGAAAAAACAGGCTTCTGGCAAACAGCTGTGGCAAACCTTTGGCCAATTTGCCACACATTTTTGTAACAAACTGTTGCAGTAAATTTGTGACTTTTGAACTTCTGGCAAACAATTCTGGGAAACTTGTGGCGAACATTCTGTTTGCTGCAAACTCAGTATGAATATACAAATTAGATCAGGTTCTTGGTTACTGTGTGTTAAACAACATTGAAACATATCTACATAAACCAAATCACAACTTTAAATGAACTTACTTCAGAGAAAAAAACTAAACATACTAAATATGGTAAATATACTAAACAACATGTATTCAATGTCTTTAACAGCTAAAAAAAAATAATCCAATACAATTTGAAATCATCAGCATTGTAGTGAAGAAAATAACAGAAAATAACAGATATTTACGAAATAAATTGTTTATTTAATATTTATATGTAGCTACAACATTTACATGAGACAAATGTGAACATTATGGGGATGTTGACCTTAGGATGTTTAAAGGGACAATTACATAATTATTTACATGAGCCAAGTGATAACTGAGCAATAGATTAACCAGTTTAAAAGATAATTAACACAATTTTAATAATTAAAACAACAAAAACTAAATCAAACCCAGTTCAGAACTATTGCCTTTTTGAGTGAACTTTGGAGATGGCGGCCCTGTGGAAGTCCTTCGTCCAAAGCTTGTTTCAGTGCATGCATTCAACAATCAGAAAACAAAACAAAATTAGGATACTGAAAAAAATTACTGAAAACTATTTCTATTTTGGCTTATTAAAAATGTAGAAATTGAGTTATGCCTAATATGGCAATTCATATTTTTACTCTAAAAACTGCTGGGTTAAAAATAACCCAATTTGGGTCATTTCGACAACCCAGCGCTGGGTCAATATTGATCAAACACAGCATTGGGTTAATTCAACCCAGCGGGTTTGGGTTGTGCTTCTAACCCAGCACCTTGGGTTGAGCGCTTGACCCAACTGCTGGGTAAATTAGACTATATTGCTGGGTTAAAACAACCCAGTGTGTTGGGTTGTGACATAAACCCAGCACATTGGGTTGGGGGGATTGACCCAGCAGCTGGATAATTAATGTAATCCTTGGGTTATGTTCAGTGTTATCCTAATTTCAAATTTGCTTGCATATTTTTGCCTTCTCTAACATCCCACCCCCTCCCATTACTACACACACATACACACACACAATCAAGATACAATGTTGAATTTCAAATAATCTATTTCCTGCATTTCAGAACATGCATCACGTCAGAGAATGTACAAGAATATATAAAAAATTTAAATAGCACATTGAAACAAAGCCCTATTGTCTAAATATGTATTATTTCACAAGATAAGATTTCATAAAATAGGATTGATTATTATAATTTATTTATATTATTTCATGAACCAAACAGTCCAAACATCAGACTTAAGCCTCAGTTGAACTTGATGTGCACACTCAGATTGCAATCGGAGAAAAACAAAGCATGCTGCGTGTGACACTGTCTGTCTTCAGTGGTCCTAACACAGATCTGTCAGAGCTAATTAATAGATATTCAAGTTCACTGACACACTTCGGCTATCTTGTGACCACTCACACACACACACAGTGCTGTTTTGCCATACAATAATGGTCTAAATTTGGGTCGAGTTAAAACATTGTTACACAGAACAAGTGTTAAATATGATATTTGAAGGTCAATACTAAGAACATGGACTAATGAGTCATTACCTAAAGCACTTTTCACAATCCCCAAAATATAACATTTATATTTAACCTTTTCACGCGAGTTCCAAATATCTCTAATGGTTGCCCCAGCGTGAGTTTTTTATGTGTGTGATGTCAGAATGCACTCACTCTTCCAAAATGTGATTGTTACACAACAGGACAGTTAACCCATACTGCCCTCAAACCAAAGCAACATGGGCAAGCCATCTAATGATGACCAAGGTGTCAAATGCTTCAGATGTGGTCAGGAGGGCCATACTGGACGGGCATGTTCCATCACACAAGGTAAACAATATAACAAATGAGGCAAAGATGGACATTTCTCCAAAATGTGCAGGACAAAGACAAAACTGAATGTAAATCAAGTCACAAACACACCTGCTATACAAATTGATAAAACAGACAATGACAATGATGAACATGTGTTCACACTTACCAGCAGTACTGATGACACTAAAATACAGTTATTAGTCAATGGCCAGCCAGTTAACATGTTAATTGACTCTGGGGCTAGCTGTAATATTGTGGGCACAGCAACATTCAGTCATTTGCAGACCAAATGCAATGTGCAATTGAAACCAACATCCAAGAGACTTTACCCATACAAGTTCAACACAACCATTGGCAGTTGAGGGCCTGTTCACTGCCAACATTACAGCAGTTGTTAGTTCTGAGTCAGTCACTGCAGACATTATAGTCGTGAAATATGCACAGACATCTGTACTGGGAAAGAAATCACAATTTTGCACATAGGGCCAAAGGCACACAAACTCAGTCCAAGATGATGACACAAAGACATTCAAAGCTGCACTGCAGGATGAATACTGTTTCACAGGGCTGGGAAAACTGAAAGACTTCCAGTTAGGAATTCATGTAGATGAGACTGTCACACCTGTTGCACAGCCAGTACGCAGAATACCATTCAGTGTCAGGAAGCTAGTTGAAGAGAAGACAAATGTGCTAGAGGACATGGATGTTATTGAGTGACAGTGAATGGACCTAAACCATGGGTCTCACCATTGGTTGTAGTACACAAGAAAACCGGTGACATCAGAGTATGTGTTGACATGCGTAGTGCAAATGAAGCTGTTGTGCGGGAACGACACCCCATCAACACCATCAATGAGATCCTGGAGGACATGTCAGGAGACCTGGTCTTCTCAAAACTGGACCTAAAGTGGGGATATCATCAGATCGAACTGAAACCTGAGTCTCGTTCCCTGACCACATTTGTGACTCACACAGGTTTGTGTCGCTACAAGAGACTAATGTTCGGTGTCTCCTCTGCTCCAGAGACATATCAGCACATCATCCGCCAAGTCCTACAAGGCATCGAGGGGGTCCACAACATCTAAGATGATATCATTGTGTTTGGTAAGAACACACAAGAACACAACAAACGACTACACCAAGTCCTGAGACGACTGCAGGAGAGGGGTCTCATCCTCAACAGTGACAAATGTGAATTTTGACTGACGGAGATGGAGTTCACGGACCACGTTCTCTCAAAGAACGGCATCGGAGCAGCACAGTAAAAAGGGAAAGTGGTGTAGAACACACACAGACCGACAAATGCTGCTGAAGTAAGGAGTTTCTTAGGACTAGTGAACTACTGTGGCAGATTTATCCCTAATCTGGCAACCACATCCAAACCGCTGAGAAGACTCACAAAAGCATCATGCAAATGGACATGGGGAGATGAACAAGAATCATAATTCAACCAGCTGAAGAAAGCACTGGCCAGTTCACACAACATGGCCTACTTCAATCACACATGTGATTGTGGATGCTAGTTCTAGCCCCTAGGGGCGATCTTGAGTCAGAAGCAAAAAGATGGTTCACACAGTCCAGTGTACTACGCTAGCCGTGCTCTCACAGATGTAGAGCGACACTATTCTCAGACTGAAAGAGAGGTACTCGCCATAGTCTGGGCGTGCGAGAAGCTTCATGTGTTTCTCTATGGCAAAGACTTTGTAATGGTAACCGACCACAAGCCATTTGAGACAATTTATTCTCCAAAATCCAAACCACCAGCGAGGATCGAGAGATGGGCACTGAGAATGCAGCCTTACAGATTCAAGGTTGTATACAAGCCTGGGCCTCAGAATGCAGCCGACTCACTGTCATGGTTGACTCTGAACCCACCGGCATCTCTACACTAAAGGGATGACCACATCTACTATGTAGCCAAACACACAATGCCATGTGCATTCACCCCACGAGAGCTGGGAGAAATGTCAGCAAAGGACCCAGTTCTAGCTACTCTACGAACAAGCATCAGACACGGTGATTGGAGCACATGTGACACTGCATACCGACGTGTTCAAGAAGAACTCTACATTGTTGGACAGTTAGTTCTACGAGGCAACCGCATTATCATGCCACGTGCAGCTCAGAAACAGACTGATGTTAGCACACAAAGGGCATCAGGGGATAGTAAAAACAAAACAGAGACTGTGCACAAATGTGTGGTGAACTGCTCGTGAAGTCCTGTCCAGCATGTCAAGTCAATGGCACACCACCAAAGCAGGTCCCCACAATCAGAACAGAGCTACCAGGTAAACCATGGCAGACCCTAGTCATTGACATGTGTGGGCCGTTTACTGGTGAGCTCACACATGATGTAATGAATTGTAAATAGTAATTGCTATTAACTAATTAATATTATGGTTTCTGTCAGCCGAGAGTTAGCTAAATATGACTGCTTGTGTTAGGTCACTCTTTCCTCAGTTAGCGCTACGACTAATGTAACCTACATTTTCCAGTTTGGATGAGAATTGTGTTATGCTGTTGCTACTTCTGTGAATGTCTGAACATTGCATCCAAAAATAAACTGCTCACATTGAGGACATAACGTTGTAAAGACTGTGTTTTTGCTAAATGTTTCTGTGAAAAAACAGTGTGGCCAGATCAAATGCTGACTGTTGCATCAATCGTAACTGGACGTTCTAAATAAGTGTTCAAATCACACCGGTTTGTGCGTACACTGCAGGGACCACTGTAGAATGATCACACTGGTGTGTTCATACATGTCAAAAGGGGTCAAATGAATTGTTGTGATAGAATGAAAGCGTACCAGAACGCGCTTCAGTAGTTGAACTAAAGGCAAACGAGCCACATACCGTACTGTAGGCTAAAAGCAGGCAGTTAAAAAACTAACTAAAAGTCAATTTAACAGAGCTATAAATAGTGCCGTAAGAGCATATTAGCATTGGAATGAGACAATCATGGCTCATCCATCCATTGATCTATTAATGCTCAGCAACACATCAGCCAGAGGGCTGTGCTTCCTCCTGTCACAATACATACAAGAGCAGACACTTATCCACTATTGTTCAGTGAAAAAAAGACATTCTCACAACAGTCTTACTGTGGGGGATTCTGTTCCTGGCAGCTGATACACCATGGTCTGTAGGAATTCCTATGCTGGGGCACAGTGGGAAAGTTGATCTCAAACATAATAGGACGAAGCACACATCCAGTGCCCCGAGCAGTGTACCGGTCCACTAATGACTGTAAATACCTGTGAGCAGTCCCCAAGAGCCAACACAAATGGGTAGGGTCTGGTAACCTCCGCCTGGTGCAGATCCTCAACCATGTTGGTCCCAACCTGTTAGAGAAATCACTTGATTTTAGAATATGAGGACTTGTGCAAAGCATGGAGGCACACTGACAATGCCATCACACACAATTTATTTTGTATATTTTATAGCCATTTACATCAATCAACTACCAATCCCAGTTTGATACCTACATCTTCCATTCATTTGGGGTTGGGACTCATTGGTTAATTTACATAACACTAAGCACATTTCCATCCAACCATTTCATGCCGGTGAATTACCTGACGCCTGAAAAAAGTCACGACCAGGCTGATGGAAACATGAAATGCCGGTACAATTTTATAAAGGCCTACAGACAATTTGTTCATCATCCTATCGAAGTAAACTTGGAGTCACTCGATGATATGTTGTGTGGTCCTCCCACTACGACTCGGGAAAGTATGCAGTTCATTAGGCTACATATTAAATAAATGATGAACTTCACAGGATGGTGAATGTGCAAGGTGATGAGCTTGATGCTCCTTTCCAATAAATATTGAGGGTCTTATTCTGGTTACATGATGATTGTTGCTTGGCTGCCATTTTGACAAATACAAATAAAATCACTCTTATCCATAATAATCTCATAATGTAGATAGCCTACCCCCACTGGATGTGCGCACTGTTAGCTAGAGCGCACGTGCCAAGACCAGAGTGGGCATATTTGATATACACTGCTCAAAAAAATAAAGGGAATACTTAAACAACACAATGTAACTCCAAGTCAATCACACTTCTGTGAAATCAAACTGTCCACTTAGGAAGCAACACTGATTGACAATACATTTCACATGCTGTTGTGCAAATGGAATAGACAACAGGTGGAAATTATAGGCAACTAGCAAGACACCCCCAATAAAGGACTGGTTTTGCAGGTGGTGACCACAGACCACTTCTCAGTTCCTATGCTTCCTGGCTGATGTTTTGGTCACTTTTGAATGCTGGCGGTGCTTTCACTCTAGTGGTAGCATGAGACAGAGTCTACAACCCACACAAGTGGCTCAGGTAGTACAGCTCATCCAGGATGGCACATCAATGCGAGCTGTGGCAAGGTTTGCTGTGTCTGTCAGCGTAGTGTCCAGAGCATGGAGGAGCTACCAGGAGACAGGCCAGTACACCAGGAGACGTGGAGGAGGCCGTAGGAGGGCAACAACCCAGCAGCAGGACTGCTACCTCCACCTTTGTGCAAGGAGGAGCAGGAGGAGCACTGCCAGAGCCCTGCAAAATGACCTCCAGCAGGCCACAAATGTGCATGTGTCTGCTCAAACGGACAGAAACAGACTCCATGAGGGTGGTATGAGGGCCCAACGTCCACAGGTGGGGGTTGTGCTTACAGCCCAACACCGTGCAGGACGTTTGGCATTTGCCAGAGAACACCAAGATTGGCAAATTCGCCACTGGCGCCCTGTGCTCTTCATAGATGAAAGCAGGTTCACACTGAGCACATGTGACAGACGTGACAGAGTCTGGAGACGCCGTGGAGAACGTTCTGCTGCCTGCAACATCCTCCAGCATGACCAGTTTGGCGGTGGGTCAGTCATGGTGTGGGGTGGCATTTCTTTGGGGGGCCGCACAGCCCTCCATGTGCTCGCCAGAGGTAGCCTGACTGCCATTAGGTACCGAGATGAGATCCTCAGACCCCTTGTGAGACCATATGCTGGTGCGGTTGGCCCTGGGTTCCTCCTAATGCAAGACAATGCTAGACCTCATGTGGCTGGAGTGTGTCAGCAGTTCCTGCAAGAGGAAGGCATTGATGCTATGGACTGGCCCGCCCGTTCCCCAGACCTGAATCCAATTGAGCACATCTGGGACATCATGTCTCGCTCCATCCACCAACGCCACGTTGCACTGACTGTCCAGGAGTTGGTGGATGCTTTAGTCCAGGTCTGGGAGGAGATCCCTCAGGAGACCATCCGCCACCTCATCAGGAGCATGCCCAGGTGTTGTAGGGAGGTCATACAGGCACGTGGAGGCCACACACACTACTGAGCCTAATTTTGACTTGTTTTAAGGACATTACATCAAAGTTGGATCAGCCTGTAGTGTGGTTTTCCACTTTAATATTGAGGGTGACTCCAAATCCAGACCTCCATGGGTTGATAAATTTGATTTCCATTGATAATTTTTGTGTGATTTTGTTGTCAGCACATTCAACTATGTAAAGAAAAAAGTATTTCATAATATTATTTCATTCATTCAGATCTAGGATGTGTTATTTTAGTGTTCCCTTTATTTTTTTGAGCAGTGTATAACGCAACAGTTCGTAACAAAACCATCAGTAGAGTTGAAAATGCGATGGAAACCCATTTAAAACTTTCGTAATTTATTAATTTGGTACATTGGAATTTAACGGCAAAAGTAATTTTTATGTGCACAACATCATCACACACAGCCTTCAATACACAAAAAGTCAGTTTGCTGGAAACATCTCCGGTGGGAAAATGTGCATAATGTTGTATACAGTTTTTAGAATATTCGCATGAATATCTGTCGCAAATTGGATGGAAACCTACCTACAGTAACATCTTGGAGTGTGCAGTTATGCATAACAGATTTTGGAATGCTGTTCCTTTCATTCAAGGTTCACAAAATGACATCTAATTTCCCCATCAATCTCCCTATGCCTAACCACTATTTAAACTTACAAGGTAATGAAGGACTTTCTGGTCTCATTAAAGCTGGGTCGGTGTAAGGTTTGTGTGACCCAGGTGCGGTGCAGGATAGACAGTAGGCAGTAGGCAGAGATGGTGAAACAAGGATCTTTAGTGGTGGTCCCAAAACCAGGATACAAAATAATGGACTAAAATAAAGGAGGAGCAAATTGGTCTCCAAAAATAGGCTGACAGCAAACATACGAAATACTAACTACGACTGAAATCAACAATGAAACAGGGAGAACACTTCTCAAGTACAGTGAGGGAAAAAAGTATTTGATCCCCTTCTGATTTTGTATGTTTGCCCACTGACAAAGAAATGATCAGTCTATAATTTTAATGGTAGGTTTATTTGAACAGTGAGAGACAGAATAACAACAAAAAAATCCAGAAAAACGCTTGTCAAAAATGTTATAAATTGATTTGCATTTGAATGAGGGAAATAAGTATTTGACCCCCTCGGGGACAAGATTGTAGACCTACACAAGGCTGGAATGGGCTTCAAGACCATCGCGAAGTAGCTTGGAGAGAAGGTGATAACAGTTGGTGCGATTATTCGCAAATGAATGAAACACAAAAGCCTGTCAATCTCCCTCGGCCTGAGGCTCCATGCAAGATCTCATCTTGTGGAGTTGTAATGATCATGAGAACGGTGAGGAATCAGCCCAGAACTACACAGGAGGATCTTGTCAATCATCTCAAGGCATCTGGGACCATAGTCACCAAGAAAACAATTGGTAACACACTACGCCGTGAAGGACTGAAATCATGCAGCGCCCGCAAGGTCCCCCTGCTCAAGAAAGCACATATTCAGGCCCATCTGAAGTTTACCAATGAACATCTGAATGATTCAGAAGAGAACTGGGTGAAAATGTTGTGGTCAGATGAGACCAAAATGGAGCTCTTTGGCATCAACTCAACTCGCCGTGTTTGGAGGAGGAGGAATGCTGCCTATGACCCCAAGAACACCATCCCCACCGTCAAACATGGAGGTGGAAACATTATGCATTGGGGGAGGGCGGCAGGTAGCTTAGTGAGTAAGAGCGTTGTGCCAGTAACTGAAAGGTCGCTGGTTCTAATCCCCGAGCCGACTAGGTGAAAAATCTGTCGATGTGTCCTTAAGCAAGGCACTTAACCCTAATTGCTCCTGTAAGTCGCTCTGGATAAGAGCGTCTGCTAAATGACTAAAATGTAAATGTATATGTGTTTTTCTGCTAAGGGGACAGGACAACTTCACCGCATCAAAGGGACGATGGACGGGGCCATGTACCGTCAAATCTTGGGTGAGAACCTCCTTCCCTCAGCCAGGGCATTGAAAATGGGTCGTGGGATGTGTATTCCAGCATGACAATGACCCAAAACACACGGCCAAGGCAACAAAGGAGTGGCTCAAGAAGAAACACATTAAGGTCTTGGAGTGGCCTAGCCAGTCTCCAGACCTTAATCCCATAGAAAATCTGTGGAGGGAGCTGAAGGTTCGAGTTGCCAAACGTCAGCCTCGAAACCTTAAATGACTTGGAGAAGATCTGCAAAGAGGAGTGGAACAAAATCCCTCCTGAGATGTGTGCAAACCTGGTGGCCAACTACAAGATACGTCTGACCTCTGTGATTGCCAACAAGGGTTTTGCCACCAAGTACTAAGTCATGTTTTGCAGAGGGGTCAAATACTTATTTCCCTCATTAAAATGCAATTCAATTTATAAAATTTTTGACATGCGTTTTTCAGGATTTTTTTGTTATTCTGTCTCTCACTGTTCAAATAAACCTACCATTAAAATTATAGACTGATCATTTCATTGTCAGTGGGCAAACGTACAAAATCAGCAGGGGATCAAACACTTTTTTCCTCCGAACCTGCCTCCAGGTGCGGCGACAGCGACTGATTTGGGCCTGGACCGACGGGACTGCCGCCTCCTCCTCTTGCTCGGGGAATAGGGGGGGTTGGTACCCGTATTGGCACTGGAAGGGGGACAGGCCAGTGGACGAGCAGAGAAGGGTGTTGTGGGCGTACTCCGCCCACACCAGTCGTTGACTTCAAGTAGCTGGGTTGCTGGAGATGTAGCACCTCAGCACCCCCTCTAGATCCTGGTTGACGCCCATTCGACTGGGGATGGAAGTCGGAAGACAAGCTGACAGAGGCGCCGAGGCAGGTGGCGAACGGCTTCCAGAATCTGTAGACGAACTGAGGACCCCGATCCGACACCACATCTTGGGGAAGGCCGTGGACCCGGAAAACGTGCTGCACCACCAACTTCGCCGTCTCCCGGGCCGACCGGAGTTTGAGAAGGGGAATGAAGTGGGCAGCCTTCGAAAACCGGTCCACAACGACCAGCATGACTGTTGTTGTGGAAAATAACCACTATACTTTATTACAAATAAGGTCTTACAGAGTTTTTGTTGCATCAATAAATGACTTTATTAGAGTTCCAATACCAGTCTGCAGAATGGCACACCCCCTTACGGTCTCCCTCCATCTTATATAGTCCTCTTCAGTTTTCCCGCTCTTTTATTGCTCCGCCCACTTCCTTTGTCTCTGAGAGCGGCTAAACTCGACTTTCATTAAGTTCAGAGTACTACAATCAATCAATCCTTATCTTGCAAAAACACTCATGTTTAGTTTAAACTCTGTTCAACCCTGGCTCTTTTCACTGTGTTTGAAGACAGAAACAAAAGGCCCAAGACAGTTTCAGTCTTTGATATGATAAGACAACCATGGATCTAAGTAAGAGAAAGCAATCTGACCCTAGGTCAGATTCCCTCTTTACCACCACACACACAGTGAAATGACCCAATTACATTCCTGGCTCAGTAACAAATAATTCTAACTCTATGTTCATGATTAACCCAGTTTGATCTGATAATCCATTAAAAAATACACATCATATCCCTCCTAATGGGATTACTAATCCCATACATTTATAAAAGTATATTATGTTTATGCTATTAATCCCAATCTTTGCATTCAAGGTTATACTCATACTAAAAATATCACTATTTCTACTCAAAATAATTCCAACATAAGTGTTAGTCTCCTAACACATTAAAACTAACATAGCATTGTTTTAACCATACTACCTATGACATGTTTAAGAATAGTGTCAACATCTCATATCACTCAGTCAGCTTACAATTCATAATCATAATCAAATTACCCATAACAAATTTAGAATGACAAATCTTAGTTAGTCACCTTGGTTCCATCATTCAAAGTTAAAACTCTCACCTTGGCACATATTGACACTGGCATACTGTATAGTTATATTATCATAATTCTAGCATTACCTTCCTCATAACGAGAATTAAAACAGATCAGTATCTTAATGCATTCTTAGTCTAAATTACTATACATTTAGCAGTGTATAATACCTCCTCAATTCAACATACTACCTCAACTAACACTCCCTTCCCCTACCGGCACTCAATCTTCTGGTGTCCTCATGTTCTTCAGATAGCTTCATAGTTCATCTTGGAATGCCTATGGCAATGTCCCAATTCCAATGTCACACCTGAGCCGCCCCACCTCCACCTTCATTCTGTTTTGTCCATTCTGCTAATCAGTATAACCAAACTATGAGAAATGTTGTATTTGAATAGATCTCTCTTCCTGCTCACTGCACATGGACTCCTGTCACATTCTTGAGAGAAAAGGCCTAAAAGAAAAGGCAATTGATTGCTTTGATTTGATGCTGGATTCAGGTCTCCTGGTAGAGGTGGTGCTGGACAGGAACGTCTTCAACGCCTTTGTTGCTCCTCTTCAACCGGGTAGAGGGTTTTTGGTTTTTATTGAGGTTTACACCGTTCTGGACTGAATTATCTCTGCTATGCATTAAGCCACCATCCGTCGTAACCTCAAGAAAGGACAAATCATAACAATTTAGTTGAGTTAATTTCCAATTCAAAACATCCCTATAAGCCTTAACTATATGACAAATTATTATGTTTCACCACTCATTCTTAATACCAATTTCTAATACTTGATCCTGCTGCCTGATAGCCTTTGGAATGCAGGGACCCCTCAAAGAAAAATCTATCTGTTTAAATGCCTCGTACTTCGACGCCACTTTACTACAATCCACAACACTCAAATTCAACCCCTCCAGCGATTTGTTTAAATGCAGCATGATACACCATTTGACTATTTGTAACCCTCATTCGCGCTGTCACCCATACATACTGTTAATTTACATTTCACCTTTCAGAATTCATTATCTTTAACCCTCGAAAGGATTCTTTAACCCCACTGAATGTAATACTTTTCCCTGTCACAAATATAGTAAATTTCTCAGTGTAAGGAATCAGTGATATTTGATCCCAAGTATCTTTTAAAATGTTGTTTGAGACGTGGGTCTCCTACATCTCCCTCATCATTCATACTGTGTGGGATTTCCATCAATCCCAGAAAAGACTCCCAATCAAGACATATCAGACATTATTATGTTTCATTAAGTATAATATACACCTCTAACATAAAACCCATAACCACTTTCCAGTAATATAATCATTTCTACCTGCTGCATTGATTTTAGTAAAAATATAAATTGTTGTGCAATCATTCCAGAACCTACAAAAAGTTAGTCCTGTCCCCTAGTCCAAAATAAATGCTTCTCTAGCTACCCTGATTTGGTCCATCCCATGAGTTCTAAGACTGCTGCCATTCATCTTAGCTGGTGCCATTTCTTTGCCAATTTCCCTGTTGTGGTTGCCTAGGCACCCACGGCTTGGTAGGACAATTCCTTCTGATATGCCCGATTGATTGCACCCCCAGCAGATGCCTGGTCTTCTTGGTCCACCACTCTGGTGTGTTTGATGCTGTGGTTGGTACCATTGATTTTTGGATCCATTTTCATTATTCTTGTTTTGCCACTCTCCAGGGGATTGTTGTGTGTACACATTCACTACTGGTAAGGCAGGAGCTCTTTGGCCTTGCTGCTGAGGCGGTATCTGTTGACCTCCTTGGAGAACAGGTGTAACTTGTATTTTCTTTTTGTCCTTTCTTGTCAGCTCTTCCAGCTGCAACTGTCCCAGTTTTCTCCGAATCTCTCTCCACTCCTTCGCCAATTTCCGTTCATCCCTCCTGTATTTCTCCATTGTGTGGATAATATGGTCGCAGAATTCCTTGCGTGATTCTGACATTAGTCCCTCTGTCTCACTCTGTCCTTGATCAGAGTCAGCATACTGTCTAAATTCTTCACCTTTACTTACTCATACCACATTCACACAACACTACTTCCCAAACACACAATCAATATTCGTATAACCTACAGGAATTTTCTTCTATAAAAGTACCCAAATTTGGAATGTTAACTCTATCAACATTTACTTTTATATTTCCCAAATGTAATGATCGCCTATAAGCTTGACCGAAATTCAATGTGTTGACGTCATATGATCACCCCCGTACACGACCTGTTCCTCCAACATGATTTCTCTCTCCTTTACGTTAGTAAATGAATATCCCCTTACTATTAATTCTTCTCTCCCTAATGCAAGATTGGGCTTTCCCTTTCTCCACCAGCCTTAGATGCTTCAAACGACCTGAAATATAGTCCCTTTCCTTACACTTACTCCACAAAGAAAAGGCTATTATTTACAGGATTTATTTTTGTTGTCCGATCACCCACACAGATAAGCCGCCACTCGTGCTTAAAATAATCACTGAATGACTCACAGCCGCTCAAGCTAACCATTCACCCGTACGAGATTAGCAGACCTACTCTATCTAATTATTTCTCTATACATTGAAGCCCTGTTGGATTTCACAACCGTTCACCTACTTGGGATGAAAAGCGCGACTTCCAATTTATGGTGTCACCTACTCACCGATTAGCTGTCTAATTTGTGCATCACCTCACCCAGGCTGATGCGTCACCTACCCCTGAGCAGCCTCTAACAATGATAAACACGTTAAAGCGGTAACCGTAGGCCGTTTCAGTAATGTATGTCCCTACCCCCGAGCAGCCTCTAACAATGATCAACACGTTAGAGCGTTATCCGTAGTGGACGTTTGGCTAGCCACCTACCCCCGAGCAGCCCTCTGGGGTGCTAATTTTAGCTCCCCAAAGCGGTATCCGTAGGATTTTTACAATAACATTGCATGCATGCTTAGTTCTCATTCCAACCAAAACTCTGCTCCTTCTGCTAAACTTGGTCCTTAATTTCTGGAGAGAACCCTTCCGTACCCCACCCTCAGATTCAGCTTGATCGAAACAAACAGCTCAAGTAAGAACGCTGCTTACCTTTGTTTAAACAGTGGCCACTGTGATTCGTCAAAACCTCCTCCGATGGCAAAGCACTCAAGGATCTCTTATAACCAGTCCCATCTGGGGTACCAATTATGTTGTGGAAAATAACCACTATACTTTATTACAAATAAGGTCTTACAGAGTTTTTTTGCGTCAAGAAATGACTTTATTAGAGTTTCAACAAAGCCGATACCAGTCTGCAGAATGGCACACCCCCTTACGGTCTCCCTCCATTTTATACAGTGGGGAAAAAAAATATTTTGTCAGCCACCAATTGTGCAAGTTCTCAAACTTAAAAAGATGAGAGAGGCCTGTAATTTTCATCATAGGTACACGTCAACTATGACAGACAAATTGAGAGAAAATAAATCCAGAAAGTCACATTGTATGATATTTAATGAATTTATTTGCAAATTATGGTGGAAAATAAGTATTTGGTCACCTACAAACAAGCAAAATTTCTGGCTCTCACAGACCTGTAACTTCGTCTTTAAGAGGTTCCTCTGTCCTCCACTCGTTACCTGTATTAATGGCACCTGTTTGAACTTGTTATCAGTATAAAAGACACCTGTCCACAACCTCAAACAGTCACACTCCAAACTCCACTATGGCCAAGACCAAAGAGCTGTCAAAGGACACCAGAAACAAAATTGTCGACCTGCACCAGGCTGGGAAGACTGAATCTGCAATAGGTAAGCAGCTTGGTTTGAAGAAATCAACTGTGGAAGCAATTATTAGGAAATGGAAGACATACAAGACCACTGATAATCTCCCTCGATCTGGGGCTCCATGCAAGATCTCACCCCGTGGGGTCAAAATGATCACAAGAACGGTGAGCAAAAATCCCAGAACCACACGGGGGGACCTAGTGAATGACCTGCAGAGAGCTGGGACCAAAGTAACAAAGCCTACCATCAGTAACACACTACGCCGCCAGGGACTCAAATCCTGCAGTCCCCAGACTTGTCCCCCTGCTTAAGCCAGTACATGTTCAGGCCCGTCTGAAGTTTGCTAGAGTGCATTTGGATGATCCCGAAGAGGATGGGGAGAATGTCATATGGTCAGATGAAACCAAAATAGAACTTTTTGGTAAAAACTCAACTCGTCGTGTTTGGAGGACAAAGAATGCTGAGTTGCATCCAAAGAACACCATGCCTACTGTGAAGCATGGGGGTGGAAACATCATGCTTTGGGGCTGTTTTTCTGCAAAGGGACCAGGACGACTGATCCGTGTAAAGGAAAGAATGAATGGGGCCATGTATCGTGAGATTTTGAGTGAAAACCTCCTTCCATCAGCAAGGGCATTGAAGATGAAGTTCAGAGTACTACAATCAATCAATCCTTATCTTACAAAAACACTCATGTTTAGTTTAAACTCTGTTCAACCCTGGCTCTTTTCACAGTGTTTGAAGACAGAAACAAAAGGCCCAAGCCAGTTTCAGTCTTTGATATGATAAGACAACCATGGATCAGTAACAAATAATTTTAACTCTATGTCCGTGATTAACCCAGTTTTATCTGATAATCCATTAAAAAATACATATCACTGTGTATCCAGAGGGGGGTAGGGCGGAAATGAAATCCAGCGAGGTGTGGGACCAGGGGCGCTTGGGGATAGGCAGGGGTTGGAGCAGCCCTGCTGCTGGCTGACGTGAGCTCTTCATGTGCGCGCACACCGGGCAAGCCGCAACGAAGGCGCGTGTATCCCCCTGGCCACCAGAACCTCCTACGCAGGAACTCCAACGTCCTTGTGTCCCCCGGATGGCTGGTGAGGTCGGACGCGTGTGCCCACTGAAGCAGTCATGAGCGCGCAGCCTTGGATACGTACACCCTCCCCGATGGAGCTCCACCCAGATCGGGCTCCCGCCGTATCGCTGCTCTGACCAGCCTATCGATTCCCCACGAAACTGCAGCAATCAGGGCGTTGGGGACAATGAGGTCATCCCTCTCCACCAGGTCCACGGGGTCAAACTGCCGGGAGAGCGCGTCAGGCTTGGTGTTTTTCGACCCCGGACGGTATGAGTGAACCGGAACCTGGTGAAGAACAACGCCCACCTGGCCTGGTGCGAGTTGACCCTCTTGGCCCCCTGAATGTAGGCTAAGTTCTTATGGTCAGTCCATACGACGAATGGATGGGCGGCCCCTTCTAGCCAATGCCTCCACTCCCCCAGGGCGAGCTTGACCGCTAGCAGCTCACGGTTCCCCACATCGTAATTCCGCTCCGCCGGGCACAGGCGACGGGAGAAAAACACACAGGGGTGAGTCTTATCGTCTGTAAGAACCGGTGGGACAGGATGGCTCCCACCGCAACGTCTGAAGCATCCACCTCCACAATGAACGGTAGGGACGGATCAGGATGCCCTAGGACCGGGGCCGATGTAAAGCGCCGCTTAAGCGCATCAAATGAGTTCCCCGCATCCGGGGTCCAGACGAAGGTGCGCACACTCGTCTGGGTGAGGGCTGTCAGGGGAGTGGCTAGGGAGCAAAAATTTGCGAATAAATCAGTAATAGAAATTAGCGAACCCTAAAAACCGCTGTAGTTGCTTGAGGGATGAGGGCTGGGGCCAATTCAATACCGCGCTGACCTTGGCTGGGTCCATCCGTAGGCCCCCCTGGGTGACGATGAACCCCAGGAAGGAGACTGTCTCTGTGTGGAACACGCACTTCTCCGGCTTGACGTAGAGCTGGTGATGGAGAAGGTGTTGGAGGACCTGCCGAACATGCTGCTGGTGTTCACTCATGTCTTTTGAAAATATTAGGATGTCATCCATATACACAAAGACGCAGTAGTCGAGGAGGTCACAGAGCACGTCATTGACCAACGCATGGAACACCGCAGGTGCGTTGGCTAGACCAAACGGCATGACTTGGTACTCGTAATGCCCACTGGGTGTGTTAAAAGCTGTCTTCCACTCGTCCCCCTCCCGAATACTCACCAGGTTGTAGGCATTTCATAAGTCCAGCTTGGTGAAGACCCGGGCTCCCTGCAACGACTCGAATGCCGTCGTCATCAGGGGGAGTGGGTAGCGGTTCTTAACCGTGATGTCGTTCAACGCCCGGTAATCAATGCACGGCCGCTGCCCACCGTCCTTTTTCCCCAAGAAGAAGAAGCCCGCGGGTGAGGAAGAAGGATGGACGAGTGCCTCGTCGATATACTCCCTCATGGCCAGCTTCTCCGGCCGGGACAAAGAAAACATTCGCCCTCATGTGGGCATGGCGCCCGGCAGGAGATCAATAGCGCAGTCGTATGGCCTGTGAGGAGGTAGGCCCTTGGCACGCCTCTTACTAAAAACCTCCCCCAGATCCCAATACTCCCGGGGAACGCCTGCCAGGTCTGGGCCGGTGACTGAGTCTGTAGCCACCATCTTACCAGTGGCAACCGCCGCTAGGGCGGTAGGCGGTTCCGAGTGTGGGACCTGGGGAAGAGGTGAGGACTGGTAGGTGGTCTGAGACAGTGGTTTGGGCTGATGAGTGGTCAGTGGAGAACGGAACAGGACTGAGGCGGAGCCTCCCTCCAGGATGAGCCGCCCTGTGGTCGCGTCTATCCGGGGTTTGTGGGCGACCAGGGCGGCCTCCTCCCATCCTGCCTCTCAAGCCCGGGTCCGGAACTCCACCGAGTAGTCCGCCACCGAACTGTCACCCTGCCGACAGGCCATGAGACACCACCCGAGAGAGAGGTGTCGAACACCTTGCATAGCTCCCGGGTGAGTCGGAGCATGCCGGAGTTTGGCTCTCCCTCTACGCGGTAGCCCAGGAAAGGGTCTGATCCGTCAACAGAGTGATAATTTAGGCCACCCGGCCCTGCTCCGTTGGGAAGGAGGAGGCTTGTAGGCTGAATACCAGGGAACACTGGGTGAGGTATGCAGCCCTCTGGACGTCCGTCGTACCTCTCCGGAGGTGGTAGTCAGGGTTCCCGTGATGTCACAGGCGACACTTGAGACGCCGCTGCCGCTCCGCCGGCTGCCGGGTCGGGTGTCCACCCGGCTCTGCACAGCTATCGTCAGCTGGCGGACATTCTCGGTGATATGCTGCAGGCTGCGGTTGTGCTGGTTCAGCATAGCTCCCTGCGTTGCCAATGCGCTACAATACTGTGCTGCCTCCATATTGACTCTGTTTTCTGAAAGGGTTGGTGTGAGGTGTGACCCAGGTGTGGTGCAGGATAGACAATTGGCAGTAGGCAGAGATTTACAATTACGTCATTTAAAAGACGCTCTTATCCAGGGCCAAAATGAAGCGACATAGTGAGTGCATACATTATTTTTGATACTAGTCCCCCGTGGGAATCGAACCCACAACCCTGGCGTTGCAAACTCCATGCTCTACCAATCCAGACAAACGCATGTCAAAAATGTTATAAATTGATTTGCATTTTAATGAGGGAAATAAGTATTTTGTCCCACTCCTCTTTGCAGATCTTCTCCAAGTCATTAAGGCTTCGAGGCTGACGTTTGGCAACTCGAACCTTCAGCTCCCCCCACATATTTTCAATGGGATTAAGGTCTGGAGACTGGTTTGGCCACTCCAGGACCTTAATGTGCTTCTTCTTGAGCCACTCCTTTGTTGCCTTGGCCGTGTGTTTTGGGTCATTGTCATGCTGGAATACCCATCCACAACCCATTTTCAATGCCCTGGCTGAGGGAAGGAGGTTCTCACCCAAGATTTGACAGTACATGGCGCTGTCCATCGTCCCTTTGATTCGGTGAAGTTGTCCTGTCCCCTTAGCAGAAAAACACCCCCAAAGCATAATGTTTCCACCTCCATCTTTGACGGTGAGGATGGTGTTCTTGGGGTCATAGGCATCATTCCTCCTCCTCCTCCAAACACGGCGAGTTGAGTTTGTTGCCAAAGAGCTCGATTTTGGTCTCATCTGACCACAACACTTTCACCCAGTTCTCCTCTGAATCATTCAGATGTTCATTGTCAAACTTCAGACAGGTCTTTATATGTGCTTTTTTGAGCAGGGGGACCTTGTGGGCGCTGCAGGATTTCAGTCCTTCACAGCGTAGTGTGTTACCAATTGTTTTCTTGGTGACTATGGTCCCAGCTGCCTTGAGATCATTGACAAGATCCTCCCGTGTAGTTCTGGGCTGATTCCTCACCGTTCTCATGATCATTGCAACTCCATAAGTTGAGATCTTGCATGGAGCCCCAGGCCGAGGGAGATTGACAGTTATTTTGTGTTTCTTCCAATTGTGAATAATCGCACAAACTGTTGTCACTGTCTCACCAAGCTGCTTGGCGATGGTCTTGTAGCCCATTCCAGCCTTGTGTAGTTCTACAATTTTGTCCCTGACATCCTTGGAGAGCTCTTTGGTCTTGGCCATGGTGGAGAGTTTGGAATCTGATTGATTGATTGCTTCTGTGGACAGGTGTCTTTTATACAGGTAACAAGCTTAGATTAGGAGCACTCCCTTTAAGAGTGTGCTCCTAATCTCAGCTCGTTAATTGTATAAAAGACACCTGCGAGCCAGAAATCTTTCTGATTGAGAGGGGGTCAAATACTTATTTCCCTCATTAAAATGCAAATCAATTTAGAACATTTTTGACATGCGTTTTCTGGATTTTTCTGTTGTTATTCTGTCTCTCACTGTTCAAAGAAACCTACCATTAAAATTATACACTGATCATTTCTTTGTCAGTGGGCAAACGTACAAAATCAGCAGGGGATCAAATACTTTTCCCCCCTCACTGTACATACACAGGTGAACAGGTAGACACAGGTGACACCAATTGGATAATGATTAGTCCAGACTGAGTGAGGAGGTGCCTAAGGTTGTTGGAGGATGACACCTAGTGGGTCGCTCTAGAACTGCGACCCCCTCCTGTATCAGGTCGGAATGTCTTCCTGCCTATCTTGTAGATTGGTGTTGGGAGGACCACGGTGCTGGCAGAAGTCTTAAAGCGATGTCACCTTGTGTATCTGGAGAGAAGAATGTTTAGTTAATAACTTGATTGTTTCAGGCAAAAAATAAATGAATATCTGAGGCACCACCAGCATGGTCATTTCAAACTATACCTGCACTTTGAAGAGAAGATCTTGGGCCTGCTTCTTCTCTCTGGGCTGGCGAAGCAATGTTTTTTTGTACTATAAGACCGCGATCCAGTTATCAGTCAGTTTCCCCAAGCAGTCCGGGTTTAAAATGGAGAAGTCTTGTTTACTTTTTTATATTTTATTTTACTTCGATTTTTTTTGACAAACGAAAACATACATTTACAAAAAACAATAGACAACTTAACATTTACTTACATATCCACAAACATTAATGACATCACACTTGCTCAGATCCACATTCCCACCGTATCCACACTCAATGCTGTTTCTAATGCTTGAGACTCTGCCCCATATGACTTCAAATTGTGTTATGTTGTAGCTAGCCAAACAATTACTTTTCAATTGCAGTTAATCACTAGTCTGGCTAGCACCTATCTTTTGAAGTCCTCCTGACTTCTGAGTCTGGAATGGCTCTTTGATGTTGTTGGCACAATGCGTTGATAATGAAGGGGGCTGTGCTTTTACTGGTTGGCTCTCCTCTGTGCCTTTCTCACACAAACAGCCACACACAGCCCTGAATGCCGCCCCCTTCTATTACAATGGTTGGATTTTCAAATCCAAACAATGAGAGGTCTCAACCCCGAGAAAAAAAATATATATACTTTTGAGAGAACCAATCAAGTCCTGTCACACAATTTATTAGCGAATATTGCATTAACAAACAGCCTCCTTTCTAGACTAGTGTGGTCACAGCTCTCCTTGCACTGAGTCATGTCAGCCAGGCTAGTTAATCACAGCAAACATGATCAAATTCAAGCCTAAAGTTTTTGTAGAAAGATTAACACACCATGCCTGGAGTATCCAGCAGACATGGATACTCTCGGACTATCTCGACTGTCTTGGCCCCATTCTGTCTGGTCCACTGAGCCCTCTGGATTGCGGTCTCCTTCATGTTCTCCGCAACCTGGTTTGCCGGCCAGATATTGTTCAGTCACTTGGTCATCTGGGCTGCCCTCTCAGTTTTGACTCTGTTGTGAGCACAAAGTATTCAATGAATTATATATTCCTTTTAACAATCAGTTTTCAAAATACACAACCAATCTTTCAACTACCTGGCAAGAACCGGCTAATGCCCAAGCTTGGTGTGTCCACAGTCCTATGTATTCATGTGTGTGTCCCGAGGACCTCCCCTCGTGTATAAAAAAGGTGGTGTTTACAGACTACTCACTGCATGTATTTTATGTTTTTCTTTAACTTGTAGTTGAGTCGTCCAAAAGCAAGAGCGTTTCCTGTTCCAACTCTTCCGCTGCAAAAGAGAGGGTAAAAGGGAAAGGGTGTACCTAATCAGTTGCACAACTGAATGCATTAAACCAAAATGTCTCTTCCACTTTTAACTCAACCCCTCTGAATCAGAGAGGTGTGGGGGGCTGCCTTAATAACATCCACGTCTTCAGGTTCTGGGGAGCAGTTGTTGTTGGGGATTTAACTGCCTTGCTCAAGGGCAGAAAGGCAGATTTTTCCACCTTGCTGGTTCGGGGATTCCAACCTGCGACCAGTCAGTTACTGGCCCAATGCTCTTAACCGCTAGGGGGGAGATTTTAAGGGATAGTTTCACCCACATTTCTAAATGAAATACTTTGAGGGAAGGGTTGATAAGCCAGGTGAAATGGTTGAACAAAGGCAAGGGAGTGAGGAAAGAGCTAAATGAATAGGGGCGGCAGTAGCTTCGAGGTTAGAAAAGCAGGCCGATATTCGAACCCCGGAGCTGCCTGCAGGGATATCTGCAGGGAGTGATCCATCAGCCAGAGGGTTACCAGCTACAATATCTCTATATACTACCTACTGCTGTTGTGCCCTTGAGCAAGACACTTTACCCCTAAGTGCCGATGAGCTGCTCCCAGCCTGTGATGTGTGTGTTGTGTGTCAGGTTGGTCACTGTGACAGAATATTTGTGCAAATGAACAATAAAGCAAAGTATGGTAAAATGGCCAGACTATCTATGGGAGCTGTGCATGTAATATATATAGTCCTAAAGTGGCTGCATGGTTCTAAGAGGCTCTGGTGAAATTAAGTAGTTCAAGTTTCCATTAAGGTTGTACTATTGGTTATCGATGACAATGTGGAAGACATAGATGCTGTTTAACACAGGGTCATTGAAAATCTGTCCCTCCCCAAAGCTCTGTCCCTACTCTCAAAAAGGAATTTCTCAGTTTTACTTACCTTCAAACATTGGAATTAAAGAGACCAGGTTCCACTCATTCAGTGTATCTTTACAAAGCTGTCCATTCATTGGGCTTCAACTCTGCATTTAAGTAACTACTAACTAACTTGGCTACATCATATTTAAGGTAAACTCGAATGTTAGCTAGCTAACATAATTTGCATCCATCCTCCTCAACATCACAAGTCTGACTAAAGCTGCCACTGTCAGAAACCATTGAAAACCAGTACAGTAACACTAGCTAATTTAATCAACCACCATGCAAGGATGAGATAAGCCTACCAAATAGTTTGATTGAATCAACCCAGATGGAGAATAAGTAAAATCTAGCTTTGGTGACTTAGCTAATGTTAGCTAACGAGTGAAACAGTGTCTGAGACAGTCCAGAAGAAGTGTCAGACTTAGCTAGTTAAGGTAGCTAGCTAGCTAACTTTAGCTAGCTACCGTTACAGACACTGACATAGTAAGCTAGCTAGCCAAACGTCGACAGAAAACATACATTTAGTTATAATCCGCGACAACACTTCAGTAAGCTAGCGTTGTGAGCATGGTCGCAAGGCTAAGGTTAGCTAGCTAGCTAACGTTACCACAGCCAGAGATATTAGCACAGAAAATGGCTAGCTAGCTAACGCTTAAACTAACGTTAGCTAGCTACCTAATTATGATAGGACAACCTATTTAACCTGAATGACCATCAAATTCGTAACGTTTATTAATTACCGTTTTCAGTCAGCCAAAATACCCTTAGTCGGTCTAAATAACATTAGCCATGTAACTTACATCTCAAAGCCATGCATGCAAGAAGCCTTTACCTGTCTGGTGCACGCATATCTCTCTGTCCTCAGTTTGATTGAAGGCCTCAATCTGTATTTTTGCCATGTAACTGATTGCTTCTAGAAAGCGAAGGAACAACACATGATCATGATGAGCTAGCTACTAGTTTAAAGCAATTCAAGATTGAATTAATTCATCATTAATTAATCTTGAAGACAATACACTGATTTATCACAAAAAAAAAGTATTATGAGTGAGTGCACCACAAACATATTTCCAGGGTGTTGATGCATCCTACTCCCAATACAGCGTCTTCCAACACCACGGGTAGGGGAAGGGTATCCATCTGCAAAAGTGAAGTTTTGCTCTGATGTCAAATCAACTACTATTGTTGCTAGCTAGCTACGTTAGCTGTTATGCTAGCTAACATGCTACTGAACTGTGACACTAGCATATTGACATGCACATTGGTATTAAAAGACAGCGTTGTATTTACCAAAAATATGTGTTTAGGCAAATCATTAATTAGCTAGCTACCTATCACATAAATTGTGCAAAAATATGATAGCTAATGTAACACTGACAGCATGAAACTGGTATCAACCAAATGTGTTTCACTCTATCCCATAAAACATGACATTGCTAACTAGGCATTGTTTAATTAATAAAATGTTAAAGTGTATTAGGAAGTTTAACTAATATATTAGACATTCAGTGGACAACTTTGGTAGGTACTGTAGCTAGCTAGATAGCTTGATTTCCATTTTCCAACAGAAGTTTCTAATCTCCTTGATTGATTGGTCATAAGCGGTTACTGGTCTTGGAATTTATGTGTTCACCAGAAACGGCTTCTGGTAAACTGTTTGCCACTAGTGGCAATACATATTATTGTTGCCAAAGGTTTGCCACAGATTCACCACTAGTGGCAAACGTTTGCAAACTTCTGGCAACATTTTGTGGCACACTATTTAGTTTGCAGCAAATTTGCCACAAACTTGCGGGATAACCTCATTATCTGAAGCATTAACGTTAGGTAGTTAGTACTACTGCACTCGTAATGTAGCTACCTGGATAGCTAATTAAACAATAGCTGGAACGACCTAGCTTTAATATTTGGAGACGCGTTCTCTCCGTTGGGACAGACGCGAACTGGCTGAATCGATTCAGTGGCTAGCTTTGCATTTAACTGGCTAACAGTAGCTACTAAGGGTAAGTTATAACCTATATTTATTTTGTTTTGTTTTTACATACTGGTAACCAGAGTCGTTCAAGGGAATTCGGGACATGGGTGACTAGTTAACGTTAGCTTGGCTCTCTGTGTGTTCGTGCCGTGGGAGGAGGGGTTAGCTCGTTGGCAGAGAGCAATGGATAGCTAGTATGCTAACTATTCTAGCTAACTAACTGGCTGAATAAGTTGACAACGTACTCACTCAAACTGTCACAACGAACCAAAAACTTTACACAACGTTAGACACGGACTCGAATGATCTGCTTGGCGTGTTAACACACTGGTGGTTTGTTGTAACCGAGTATTGGTGCTAAACCGTGTTATTGGAGGCTGGCATGCTAGTTGGCTTTGGCGTCATAGGATTCGGTGCCCTGGACAGTTTTCACGGAATAATACTGTACCAAGATAGCTAGCTGAATAAACTAAGTTAGTCTATTCCTAGAAACATTGAACCGCTGTAGTTTACAACAATTATAATTTCTAAAGTGGAAGTTGGGAGTTATATTTGAGTGTTTCAGTGAAACGTAAGTGAGGGAGGCCCCGATCTCTCGCTTTTCCAGATGTTTAGTTCATTTCCTTTGCATTATTGTAGCCTTTTTCTGTAGCCCGTCAACTATGTGTCTGTCTATCCCTGTTCTCTCCTCTCTGCACAGGCCATACAAACGCTTCACACCACGTGGCTGTTGCCACTCTAATCTGGTGGACCCTGCGCGCACGACCCACGTGGAGTTCCAGGTCTCTGGCAGCCTCTGGAACTGCCGTTCTGCGGCCAACAAGGCAGAGTTCATCTCAGCCTATGCTACCCTCCAGTCCCTCGACTTCTTGGCGCTGACGGAAACATGGATTACCACAGAAAACACTGCTACTCCTACTGCTCTTTCCTCGTCTAACCATGTGTTCTTGCATACCCGAGAGCATCTGGTCAGCGTGGCGGTGGTGGCACAGGAATCCTCATCTCTCCCAAGTGGACATTCTCTCTTTTTCCCCTGACCCATCTGTCTATCTCCTCATTTGAATTCCATGCTGTCACAGTCACTAGCCCATTCAAGCTTAACATCCTTGTCATTTATCGCCCTCCAGGTTCCCTTGGAGAGTTCATCAATGAGCTTGATGCCTTGATAAGTTCCTTTCCTGAGGATGGCTCACCCCTCACAGTTCTGGGTGACTTTAACCTCCCTATGTCTGCCTTTGACTCATTTCTCTCTGCCTCCTTCTTTCCACTCCTTTCCTCTTTTGACCTCAACCTCTCACCGCCCCCCCCTACTCACAAGGCAGGCAATACGCTTGACCTCATATTTACTAGATGCTGTTCTTCTACTAATCTCACTGCAACTCCCCTCCAAGTCTCCGACCACTACTTTGTATCCTTTTCTCTCTCGCTCTCCTCCAACACTACTCACTCTGCCCCTACTCAGATGGTAATGTGCCGTCGCAACCTTCGCTCTCTCTCTTCCGCTACTCTTTCCTCTTCCATCCTATCATCGCTTCTCTCTGCTAAATCCTTCTTCCTCCGATCTCCTGATTCTGCCTCCTCAACCCTCCTCTCCTCCCTTTCTGCATCTTTTGACACTCTATGTCTATCCTCCCGGCTGGCTCGGTCCTCCCCTCCTGCTCCGTGGCTTGACGACTCATTGCGAGCTCACAGAAGAGGGATCTGGGCAGCCGAGCGGAAATGGAGGAAAACTAGACTCCCTGTGGACCTGATATCTTTTCACTCCCTCCTCTCTACATTCTCTTCCTCTGTTTCCGCTGCCAAAGCCACTTTCTACCACTCTGAATTTCAAGCCTCTGCCTCTAACCCTAGGAAGCTCTTTGCCACCTTCTCCTCCCTGCTGAATCCTCCTCCTCCCCCTCCCTCCTCCCTCTCTGTGGATGACTTCGTCAACCATTTTGAAAAGAAGGTTGACGACATCAGATCCTCATTTATTAAGTCAAATGACACTGCTGGTCCTGCGCACACTGCCCTACCCTATGCTTTGACTTCTTTCTCCCCTCTCTCTCCTGATGAAATCTTGCGACTTGTGATGGCCGGCCGCCCAACAACCTGCCCGCTTGACCCTATCCTCTCCTCTCTTCTCCAGACCATTTCCGGAGACCTTCTCCCTTACCTCACCTCGCTCATCAACTCATCCTTGACCGCTGGCCATGTCCCTTCCGTCTTCAAGAGAGCGAGAGTTGCACCCCTCCTCAAAAAACCTACACTCGATCCCTCCGATGTCAACAACTACAGACCAGTATCCCTTCTTTCTTTTCTCTCCAAAACTCTTGAGCGTGCTGTCTCTAGCCAACTATCCTGCTATCTCTCTCAGAATGACCTTCTTGATCCAAACCAGTCAGGTTTCAAGACTGGTCATTCAACTGAGACTGCTCTTCTCTGTGTCACGGAGGCTCTCCGCACTGCTAAAGCTAACTCTCTCTCCTCTGCTCTTATCCTTCTAGACCTATCCGCTGCCTTTGATACTGTGAACCATCAGATCCTCCTCTCCACCCTCTCCGAGTTTGGCATGTCCGGCGCTGCTCACTCTTGGATTGCGTCCTACCTGACAGGTCGCTCCTACCAGGTGGCGTGGCGAGAATCTGTCTACGCACCACGTGCTCTCACCACTGGTGTCCCCCAGGGCTCAGTTCTAGGCCCTCTCCTATTCTCTCTATACACCAAGTCACTTGGCTCTGTCATATCCTCACATAGTCTCTCCTATCATTGCTACGCAGACGACACATAATTAATTTTCTCCTTTCCCCCTTCTGATAACCAGGTGGTGAATCGCATCTCTGCATGTCTGGCAGACATATCAGTGTGGATGTCGGATCACCAACTCAAGCTGAACCTCGGCAAGACGGAACTGCTCTTCCTCCCGGGGAAGGACTGCCCGCTCCATGATCTCGCCATCACGGTTGACAACTCCAATGTGTCCTCCTCCCAGAGTGCAAATAACCTTGGCATGACCCTGGACAACACCCTGTCGTTCTCCGCTAACATCAAAGCGGTGACCCGATCCTGCAGGTCCATGCTCTACAACATTCGCAGAGTATGACCCTACCTTACACAGAAAGCGGCACAGGTCCTAATCCAGGCACTTGTCATCTCCCATCTGGATTACTGCAACTCGCTGTTGGCTGGGCTCCCTGCCTTTGCCATTAAACCCCTACAATTTATCCAGAACGCCGCAGCCCATCTGGTGTTCGACCTTCCCAAGTTCTCTCATGTCACCCCACTCCTCCGCACACTCCACTGGCTTCCAGTTGAGGCTTGCATCTACTACAAGACCATGGTGCTTGCCTACGGAGCTGTGAGGGGAACGGCACCTCCTTACCTTCAGTCTCTGATCAGACCCTACACCCAAACGAGGGCACTACGTTCATCCACCTCTGGCCTGCTAGCTCCCCTACCTCTACGGAAGCACAGTTCCCGCTCAGCCCAGTCAAAGCTATTTGCTGCTCTGGCACCCCAATGGTGGAACAAGCTCCCCCACGACGCCAGGACAGCGGAGTCACTGACCACCTTCCGGAGACACTTGAAACCCTACCTCTTTAAGGAATACCTGGAATAGTATAAAGTAAACCTTCTATCCCCCCATAAAAAAAAGTGGTTGTCCCACTGGCTATCATAAGTTGAATGCACCAATTTGTAAGCGTCTGCTAAATGATGTAAATGTAAATGTAAGTTTGCATCAACAAATTCGCTTTTGTAAGGGATCCCTCTATTCTTCACTAAACACATCCAGCCTTTCATCCATCTTTCTATCCATATTTTATTCTCCCTGAGACTAATGGACACGGGTATTTTTTGTGTCTAAACAGACAGATGGACAAAGTAGGGCCTAATGAAGTAGAGAGGACACTGTCATTCTACTACTTAACCGCCCCTGGTCTCATCCACTGTCCTGGTCATAAACCTCTGGCAGGGGCTGTTGTTAATATGATGTCCTCAGATGACACTTTTAAGACGGGGCAGGTTTTTAAGTGTCACAGCCATCCTTTCCCTCTCTCCCTCCTGCCTCCTCCTCTGCAGTCTTGGTGGGGCGCGCTATATGCTAATTTGTCCAAACTAAAATCCAATGGAGTAAATCATGCAGCCATTTTTATCTCCCTGTCATTACATTGTGGCAGATGTATAATGATCCATTATAATGATAAGTTTGCAACAATATCTCTGAGCCATAACAGGGGAGGGGGTGGGGGGGCATTATCTGCATGAAGGCACCTTACCGCGTCGCTCGAGACGTTTGTTAGAAACAACAATGACACAGGAAGGATTCAGAACAGCAATGATAAAGAAAGTGGGAGAGAGAGAGAGACATAAAGAGAGAGACAGAGAAACAGAGAGATAAAGAAGAGCATCAGCTGTACACAATGCGCAACACTACTTCAGGTTGTAATGGGTGTGTTTGTCTCTAGCCATTCATTGTTGTGTCATTGTCTCATGACATCAATTACAACACAATGTGACCCTCTGAATTCCTGGGCTTATGCAAGGCTTGAGCTGCTGTGTTGAAAAGCTTGGGAAGTTATGATCCAAAGCACTCCCCAAGTCTTACTAAAGAACCAGAAATAGCTCAGTGACTGCACCATGCAGCTGGCAGCACCACATGCCCTGTGAAATGACAAGAGAGGAAATAGATTTTTTCATGCAGCCCCATACATACAGTGCCTTGCAAAAGTATTCATCCCCCTTGGCGTTTTTCCTATTTTGTTGCATTACAACCTGTAATTTAAATGGATTTTTATTTGGATTTCATGTAATGGACATACACAAAATAGTCCAAATTGGTGAAGTGAAATGAAAAAAATAACTTCTTTCAACAAATTCTAAAAAATAAATAACGGAAAAGTGGTGCGTGCATATGTATTCACCCCCTTTACTATGAAGCCCCTAAATAAGATCTGGTGCAACCAATTACCTTCAGAAGTCACATAATTAGTTAGATTGCACACAGTTGGACTTTATTTAAGTGTCACATGATCTCAGTATATATACACCTGTTCTGAAAGGCCCCAGAGTCTGCAACACCACTAAGCAAGGGGCACCACCAAGCAAGCAGCACCATGAAGGCCAAGGAGCTCTCCAAACAGGTCAGGGACAAAGTTGTGGGGCGGCAGTTAGCTTAGTGGTTAAGAGCGTTGTGCCAGTAACCGAAAGGTCGCAGGTTCTAATCCCAGAGCCGACTAAGTGAAAAATCTGTCGATGTGCCCTTGAGCAAGGCACATCGACAGATGTGCCCTTGAGCAAGGCACTCAACCCTAATTGCTCCTGTAAGTCGCTCTGGATAAGAGCATCTGCTAAATGACTAAAATAAAATGAAAATGAAGTACAGATCAGGGTTGGGTTATAAAAAAAATGTCCGAAACATTGAACATCCCACGGAGCAGCATTAAATCCATTATTAAAAAATGGAAAGAATATGGCACCACAACAAACCTGCTAAGAGAGGGCCGCCCACCAAAACTCACAGACCAGGCAAGGAGGGCATTAATCAGAGAGGCAACAAAGACAACCCTGAAGGAGCTGCAAAGCTCCACAGTGGAGATTGGAGTATCTGTCCATAGGACCACTTTAAGCCGTACACTCCACAGAGCAGGGCTTTACGGAAGAGTGGCCAGGAAAAAAAGCAATTTCTTAAAGAAAAAAATAAGCAAACACGTTTGGTGTTCGCCAAAAGGCGTGTGGGAGACTCCCCAAACATATGGAAGAAGGTACTCTGGTCAGATGAGACTAAAATTGAGCTTTTTGGCCATCAAGGATAACGCTATGTCTGGCGCAAACCCAACACCTCTCATCACCCAGTGAACACCATCCCCACAGTGAAGCATGGCGGTGGCAGCATCATGCTTTGGGGATGTTTTTCATCGGCAGGGACTGGGAACTGGTCAGAATTGAAGGAATCATGGATGGCGCTAAATACAGGGAAATTATTGAGGGAAACATGTTTCAGTCTTCCAGAGATTTGAGACTGGGACAGAGGTTCACCTTCCAGCAGGACAATGACCCTAAGCATACTGCTAAAGCAACACTCGAGTGGTTTAAGGGAAAACATTTAAATGTCTTGGAATGGCCTAGTCAGACCTCAATCCAATTGAGAATCTGTGGTATGACTTAAAGATTGCTGTACACCAGCGGAACCCATCCAACTTGAAGGAGCTGGAGCAGTTTTGCCTTGAAGAATGGGCAAAAATCCCAGTGGCTAGATGTGCCAAGCTTATAGGGACATTCCCCATGATACTTGCAGCTGTAATTGCTGCAAAAGGTGGCTCTATAAAGTATTAACTTTGGGGGGGTGAATAGTTCTTTTTTTTGTGTCTTATTTCTTGTTTGTTTCACAAAAAAATATATTTTGCATCTTCAAAGTAGTAGGCATGTTGTGTAAATCAAATGATACACACACACCCAAAAATCCATTTTAATTCCAGATTGTAAGGCAACAAAATAGGAAAAATGCCAATGGGGGTGAATACTTTTGCAAGCCACTGTATGTACAGTATATAACGGTCCTATGATGTCTAGATCAGAACAATAGGCTGATTATATTACTTGCACCAGCACTGAAAGAAAGTGTGTTATCTAGAGGTGTTTCACTGATCTATTTAAATAATATGCCATTTAGCAGGCGCTTTTATCCAAAGCGACTTACAGTCATGCGTGCATAAATTTTTACATATGGGTGGTCCCGGGGATTGATCCCACTAACCTGGCGTTACAAGCGCCATGCTCTACCAATTGAGCTACAGAGGACCACTGTAAGACTTTTCTGTAATTTCAACAGTAAAACACTGTAGGATGCACAGTATGATACATGTGTTTTACAACATTCATGCTGTAGATTGCACTGCATTATGGGTAAAATGCTGAAAAATACTGTTATTAACTGTAATTCGCGAAGCATCCTGTAAAAAAATTACTCTAACATACTGTATTTCTTGACAGTAATAGTTTATGCAAACTGTAGATTCAAATGATCAGTTTCAGGTGCCAACCTCAGCCAGAAGCTCAGACTATTTTAGTAAATATCTTCTTGAAGCAGCTGTGAAGTGGAATAATATTTTCAGCAGCTGCTGGGTTGGTACCTTGCCTTGTTTATAAGCATATTTATTGCTAGCCAACGTTGAATTACTGCATGTTTCCTTAGCTAACCTAGCTAGATAGCTGGCTAGCGTTTGCTAGCTAGCTAGCTGAAGTTGACAAAAGCCATTTCGGTCTGCTCTAAATTGCTCGTAGATATCTAGCTGTGCGACCTAGAAAAACATAACAGAGAGAATATTGTGATTATTGGCTGTATCGCAGCCTTTGAGTGCCATAGAGAATTCACTGAGTGTCCTCCTTAGCTGTCACAACCCTGTGTGATTCGGTTCACTTGGCTCTCATCTGCGCGACATAAATCATTGTTTTGTAGGCCAGGATTGTCCATATTGCCTCTCCCTCTAACCATTTGTTTAATTTAAAAAACATTGTTCCATAATGTTACAGTATTAGCTAAACCTGCCTGTTCACTTTACCAGTAGTTCGTAAACATTTGGTGGCACAGCTAGACAGGAAAATGTTGAGTCTGGTAAAATAATCTGTGATATTGTGTAGGCTATAGCAATGTTGTATTAGTTTGCTAGGGTTTGAAGTAGGTGTATCTAGCTGTCTTATTTGTATTTGTTCAATAACCCAATTTCTTTCATAAACTATATTGGATATATGCTGTAGGTTCAAATCCACCCAAGATGATGAATCCTGAAGATGGAACAAAGTGCATGACAAGGTGGCCCAGAGGAAGCTAGCTGTTTGTTCTCAATCCCTACCTTGCCCCATTCTTCCAAGAGCTCACTGAGTTTGAATGAAGACCTATAGTGAGGTAAGTACACATACACACGACACCAGCTTGATATGTCCCTTGTCCCCTGTCTTTTTACCCACAGAGTAACGGCCCTGGTGCTCTCTGTCTCTCATTCTATTCTTTCTCTTTCTATGCTTGTCCTAGGGGTGAGAATTGCAATCAGAATTGAGGAGGTTTGTTACAGAGCCCCATGAGGAACACCTGATGCTGTGCTGACTTCTCTCTCCTGAATGTTCTCTGGCCCAAACTGTCCTGTTGTGTGTTTCACCTCCTCTGGACCCCCTTACCCCAAACAGAGTTGCCCCTGATCATAGATCGGGCTGCATCACAGCCTGGTATGGCAACTCCACCGTCGCGGACCGCTGGGCGCTTCAGAGGGTGATACACGTAGCCGAACGCACCATTGGGTGCACACTGCCTGCCCTCCAGGACACCTACAACACCAGGTGTTGCAGGAAGGCCAAGAAGAACATCAGGGACCTCAGCCATCCGAAACATGGCCTGTTCTCCCCGTTTTCATTACTCAGATGCGGGTGGCACAGGAGCATTATGGCAAAAACTGGAAGACTGGCCAATCATTTCTACCCCCAGACCTTAAGGCTGCTGAATAGCCACCACTACCCCCCCCCCCCCAACAAACTTTTACTCTGCCCCCACCCCGATGACATTCATCACTGCTGCAGTTGTTAATAATGTATACATTATTGTTTATTTTTGTATTATTATTTGTATTATTTTATTTAACTTTGTCTCCACACTGCTCAATGGTCATTTAGTCTGACTGATGCTCCCCCTATCGTCAATGTCCACCCCAATGGACATGTATTTATTCATCACTGCTACAGTTGTTATTATGTATATATTACTATTTCTAGTTTTCTTATTACCATTCTCATTGTTTTATTTCTCTTAGTCCTGCATGTTGGAGCTCGGAGCTCTGAATCCGAAGATCTAGGATTGTACCCAATCCCAATTTTAACTCAGTCTCTCTCTCTCTCTTTGGCTCTCTCGCCCCCTCTTTGGCTCTCTTTCCCCAACAACCCACACACACAGGCACACAATATAGTTTTTACATTAGTGTTGTAATGATTTACTTATTTGGTTACATACTGTATGTGTTAACTTCTTGTTACTTCTATTGTAAATTCTGTTGTTATTCATTTTTAATGTTACCAATTTGATTAAATGTATTTTATGTACAAATATATTGTTTTTCTTACATTTAGATTTCAGGTAGAATTTCACTGTACATTTACAGCATTATCCTGGCACCAGAGTTGCCAGCTTGATACTGTAATTTTTCTTTACAGTACTATTTTCCTTACTGTTAAACATTACAGCATCCCTGTAAATGTACATCAATGATGCTGTAATATGTCTTTACAGTAAGGAAAATAGTACTGTAAAACATATTACAGCATCTCTGTTGTAAATCAAAATTACTGTATTAAACTGGCCACTGTGGTGCCAGTTTAATGCTGTAAATTTACAGGGACAAGTTTTACAGTGTGCTTCTGCGATGATAATGGTTTCTGATTCGCATGTAAATCTATCAGCCCAACGGTACCCTGTTCAGGGTGTCAAAAGAAATGCCTTATCCTCCCAAGCCAACCCAAACATGCACAATCCATAAAATGTTCCAACAGCAAATTAAGGACATTAATCAGGACGAGAAGAGGACGAAGTGACAGACTAGGAGGCAGCACTTTAGGGGTTGTTGCAGTAAGGTCAAACCCAGTCAACAAAATGGTTCCTAGTTTATGGTACTGTTACTACTAAGAAGTGACAGGTGGGATGTTAATGGTGCGTGTTTGTATGTCTCCTGCATCCTTGATTGTTCACCTCTCGACCAAGCAGGTTTTTATTTTAAAGGGCGATTCCACACCAGAATGAGCGCAAAAATATTTTGTTTTGTTTTGGCAAGTCTCACATAGAAACTTAATTGGGAGGAAGGATGTTTGACATGGTTTTTACATTTGTATCACAAACCAGTTTTGAGAAAACCATGATGAAAGTGTCCAATTTAGGCCCTTTTTAAACCTATACATGTCTGCTGTAAGACCCTATGATCCGTGAACCGTACATGATACAGACAACATCTTGGTGTCATTATATTCCTAATAGTGTGGTCTCAAATGGAGTACGTCTAGATTCTGAAATGCAATTTTTCACATTCATTTATTCAACATTTAAACAATGAATATCTCAAAACGACCCTTTTTGATTTAGCTTATTTTGATATTTTTGGGGGGAACAATATACTCTTCAAACAGGTTAAATTTCCAGAGTTTTAATTATATGACCCATTTTATAAATAGAAATTGACATTATAGGTCATCAACCAATCACAGCCCTCTTTTTGGATTCCACATTCAGCAAATCACCAGCAGAGGGAGTTCCCTTTCAATCTATTTACCATTCACTGTGTTGGTGATGCTCATAACATGTATCATAACTTCTGAATTAGCAAAGAGTCCACTCTGGAAATGTGATGTACTTGTAGATTATATTGTTCCAAACAATATGTCTTCAAATGAACAAAATCTAAAAGGGTAGTTTTGAGATATTCATGTTTTTCTATGTTGAATAAATTAATGCGAAAATGTGTATTTCAAAATCTAGACATACTCCATATGTTAGAGCATACTATAATGACTATAATGACACCAACATGTTTTTTGTATCATAAACTAAAATGGCAAATTTCATCATGAATTTCTCAAAAATGGTTTGTGATACAAATATAAAAAGCATCCTTAAACATCCTATGTGAAAATTGCCTGTACAATCTGAGATACCAAAAATATTTTCCGCTCCCACTAGAGTGGAATCGCCCGAAAATATAATTTGCCTACAATGATTTACGAGGCTAAATAAAGGTTCAAATGAACAAACCATACTTGAACTTGGTGATGCCACTCATATATAATCTAGCTCATTCCATTTCTATTAATCTATGTTTTTAGGGTGAAGAGCCTCTTGTAGTTCAGAGTGTTTTGATTTAATCTGAGTGCTGTTGCTCTGGCTCATTTTAAAAGGTTCACCTCCACCACCTTATGAGACATTCATCAAATTACTTTATTTGGGCATCCTGGCAGATTTATTAAAGAAGTGCTGCCTGGTTTATGACATCCATTATCAAAGCTAATTCAATCTTGTTACTGCCGGAAACATCTAAAATCGTAACAGCTAACCTGCAGAAAATATGTTCACATCAACAGCTAGGATATTGAGACAGAAACGTACATTCTGAATGACATGATCTCAGGATCTCAGCTATTAACACAATGGATGTGCAGTAGTTGTAGTAGAATATTCAAGCGCATCTGTTTGTCATTACGACAACATAACATTCTGAATCAAAGCACAGCAGCTAATGGCTTATCACTGGAGTGTATGCTAAATTAAACATTACAGCATCAATAAATGTTGCATAGCATTAACCTGACAGTGCTTCATAAATCCTGAGTGGCGCAGCGGTCTTAGGCACTGCATCTCAGTGCTTGAGGCGTCCCTACAGACCCCCTGGTTCGATTCCAGGCTGTATCACAACCGGCCGTGATTGGGAGTCCCATAGGGCGGCGCACAATTGGTCCAGCGTCGTCCGGGTTTGGCCGGTGTAGGCCGTCATTGTAAATAAGAATTTGTTCTTAACTGACTTGCCTAGTTAAATAAAGGTAAAAATAAAAAAGTTGGAACTCCTTCAAGACTGTTGGTATGCATTCCAGGTGAAACTGGTTGAGAGAATGCCAAAAGTGTGCAAAGCTGTCATGAAGGCAAAGGGCTATTTGAAAAATCTGAAATATAAAATATATTTTGATTTGATTAACACTTTTTTGGTTACTACATGATTCCATGTCTGTTTTTTCATAGTTTTAACGTCTTCACTATTATTCTACAATGTAAAAATTTTTTTTCAAATAAAGAAGAACCCTTGAATGAGTAGGTCTGTCCAAACTTTTGACTGGTACTGTACGTACGTACGCACACACACACACACACACACAGAGACACATTATTTGATAATACACACTAAGAAAAGAGGGTTCCTCAAGGGTAATTTGGTAAGGGTGATGGTTCTATGTGGAACCATAATAACTGAAAGAACCCTTTGAGCCCTTCAATATTTCTTTGCAGTTCAGAAAAGGGTTATTTGTAGTTTTAATTAAAATAGCAGGTCATTAGAATATTTTGGGGCGTGATTTGCTCACAGCTCTTTCTGGGCAACCGTGAGTGAGAGTGTCATTACAGTTGATCTAATCTGTTGTGCGTTATGCTATTACATAATATATATTTGGCTAGTGGCAAATCCTCAAAAAAGGCTTTAGTTCTTTAGATACCCCTACCTAAGGTATAAGTAAGCACATCCATGTTCTTCCAAAAGTATCTCTACGGTCTCCCATATATGAAATGGATGGTTGTATAAAAATATTTTACTGCAAAAAGTGGTTACATTGATAAATAGTGACACATCCCCTTAACTCAAACAGTGCAGAATAATGTATGGCTTGAGGGGGGGCTGGGCCACATAAGCTCATGTAACCAAATATTGCAAGCTCTGATATTGCTACAATTTCAAATACAAGTAGTCAATTGTCTGTCCTACATATACAAATAATCAGCATTAGGATATCTTAAAGCATTTAGGAAATATAGACCTGTAAACACACAGATACAATAGGCGGAAATATGAACTATTAATATTTATGATGAATATATACTTCACTTTTTGGTAGCTGTTCAGTAGACGACTTTCCAAATAAAATTTGCAAGCACTTTGCACACTGCACTTGCAGCAGATGGGTGCTCATGTCAGCCAATTTCAAGAACCAGCAATTACCAACGCATTTGCATTCATATTCCGAACACCCCTCCTTTCTCCTCTGTCCTTCCCCTCCTCTCAAACCATCTCCCTTACTGGGTGTTTTACATTTATCCCACTGGGGTTCTGACTTTGCAGGTGGTCAAGTGCTTATTGAGGATGTCGAGTGGATCCCAGAGTGAAAAATAAAACTCTCCTTCCGAAGGTTAAATGTCAAATGGAAATTCCCAAAATAGTTTTAATGTACTTCAGACATGAACCTGGAATGACACCATTTACATTATTAAACAGTTATGTTATTAGAGCTCTGCTCTGAATATGAGACGAGGTTTAATTCAAACAACCTGGCCCGCAGGATTCATACAGTAGTTGTATAATAAAGTAGCACACGTTTTAATGGAACTGTGAAAACAGACAAGGTGAGACTTACAGTTTTCAGAATAATACAGACTATGTGCGTCTGGCACTCCAAGAAAAGCTTAATTGAATCCGTCTCAAAGTGTTGGTGTTGCTACCATTGATGTCACCATGACATCACTTCAGTTCCAATCTGTTGATTTCTCCTACCCACAAAACATGTGACATCACTACGTCAATGCAATCTTTCAAACGCGAGAAAGCAATCACAGTAGCATGTAACCCAAACCCTTGCGGTTTGTTTGTGCATGGGAAAAGTATGAGAGGCTGGCCATAGTAAAAAAGGATGGAAGAATCATTCATTGTCTTGAATTCTGCTGTTCATTGTTTAGTACACATACCTACTTTTTTGAAAGTATACTTTATAGGCTTCTGTTCATCATTGTAACTGTTTAGGTAATTTACTGCTGTAGTTTATGGGGCAGTCCTGAGACCTTTAACTACTCCACCATGATGGATCCAGGTTCAGATCACAATGGCGAGGCTCACCTGAAATGTAAGCTAACCTTTATATAGCTGCACGTAAAACATTGATAAGTACGTTTATTTCATAATAACAACCTTGATGTACTATAATGTCCAATTCCTTGTCACATTCCATTGATGGAGTTGTCTGTTGACTACCATAAAGGGCAAGATGAAGAAAGAAAATATTTATCCTGATGACAAAAATTTATTGTTTTGTTGGCTTGCTGAGAGATAATGTTTTTTAAAAGTGAGACCAGCTAGTCCAAGGTGGCATTTTCCACTTTTTTTCACTGTCCATATAAATTAAGTTGTCATTGGAGACACATCAAGGAAAATATAAAGAGAGGAACTGCCTCTCCTGGTGACAGGAGATGCTGTCACGATCGTTGAGAGACGGGTCAGACCAAGGTGCAGCGTGAAAAACATACATATTTATTCAACTCAATAAACATAACAAAACAAGAAACAACGTAACGTGAAGTCCTCAGGCTATACACATACAAGCCTAGACACGGAACAAGATCCCACAACTACGGTAGGCAAACAGGCTACTTAAGTATGATCCCCAATCAGAGACAACGAGCGACAGCTGTCTCTGATTGGGAATCACACATGGCCAAACATAGAAATACAATACCTAGAACATAAACATAGAATTTCTAGCATAGATTCTCACGCCCTGACCAAACCAACTAAAGACAACCGGCCTCTCAAGGCCAGGGCGTGACAGTACCACCCCCCAAAGGTGCATACTCCGGCCGCACCAACCTGACTCATTAGGGGAGGGTCCGGGTGGGCATCCGGCTCCGGGCGTGACGACCTCTCCCTCTCTGCCTCCCCGTTGCACCCCTGGTCTGATCTGGATCTCGGCGCGATGCTTCCCCTCTCCTTCCTCCCACGATGCACCAAGCCCTGTCTGGACCCTGGTGTGGGAGACCCCGAACCTGGAGAGGGGCTGACGGCTGGGCCTGGATCGGCAATCCTCCCGCGATGCATCAAGCCCTGTCTGGACCCTGGTGTGGGAGGCCCCGACCCTGGAGAGGGGCTGACTTCTGGGTCTGGAGTGGCGCCGCTGACCGGAGTTGAACTGGACCCCGGAGGAGCGGACTGCTCTGGCTCCGGAGTGGATCCGCTGACCGGAGCTGGACTGGGCACCGGTGGAGCGGACTGCTCTGGCTCCGGAGTGGATCCGCTGACTGGAGCTGGACTGGGCACCGGTGGAGCGGACTGCTCTGACTCCGGAGTGGATCCGCTGACCGGAGCTGGACTGGGCACCGTTGGAGCGGACTGCTCTGACTCTGGAGTGGAGCAGCTGACCGGTGCTGGACCAGGCACCGGTGGAACAGGTGTATAGTATCACCCTTGCCTGTATGAAAGGATGTCAACTCCCTGGCCCCAACAGTATATCCATTCAATGCTCTCTCCTTCAAAACACAAATGACAAAAGTATTTTCTGAAATAGCACCCAGACGGTATTGATCTCTCGATATTTACCATGTCGTTTTGCACCTGTGGCATATACTCTCCGCTCCACGCCTGGTCCATGTATTGTGCTGTCACAGACTTCACTGACTCCTACCTGTAAAAGAAAAGCGATTACCTATTTTGACCTCGCTTTTCTTTCTCACTCCCGGGTAATATTTTCTCACACAATTTGTGTGTGTGTAGGGGGTTGTGTGTAGGGGGTTGTGGGGATGTGGGATTGATTTGGTGGTTGCATCTTAATAGTGAACAGTGGCTTCCTCTCCTCATCATTTGCGCTGCTGAGAAAGAACCAGAATACTGAAAGCTATTAGGCATCGACCATTCATGCATTCACCTGTTGTATGTTTTCAGGTTAGTACAGATGAAAATGAGGATATGAGGATATTTAACAGTATTGAGATGCACCCCATGGATACCCCCATGTAGAGCAAACAGCAAAGGCACCTGGGTGATTGGCACGGTTTCCATGGTTTCCAGGGGCTGGCTTTGATTAAGTACGCGGTGTGGCGCGCCTGCCAGCCGAGCTGCCCGACTGTGGCCTCGCTAAAATAAGCAATCAACAGCCATGGCTGTGGCTCCCCCAGAGCTTTCACTGTGTGTGTGTGTGTGTGTGTGTGTAGGGGGTTGTGGGGATGTAGGATTGATTTGGTGGTTGGCCTTATAATAAGGAACTAGTTGCACCTGACGTGTCCTTGCTTTTAACCTTTATGCAGAATAGATTATCTGCTGAGGTAAAGTAGAGGGCGCTGGACACACACTGAAACACACACAGACCTGAGTAGTGTCAAACGCCGGAGGGACTGAGTCCCGCTCGGACAGCAGGTACAGCAGGTGCTCACTGTAGCCTTCCATACACAGTCACCCTGACACCCCGTGAACCAAAAGAGACTTTCACAAATGGCAAGATAATGTTTGGGACTCATCAACTGCTACTCATTGCAGTCAGGCATACTGTTCAATAAGGGTACAGTGCCACCTATTGGTAATGCCCTGTAATAAAGGAGGGGAGGTACAGGCCAAATTACGTCCATCTCTGTTCTGTTTCTGTTACTGTTAGGCTACGGCCACACTCAGAAGACGCATGAACACGGAGGTAATTGAGTTTCATTCCAAAATGCTACTGTATATATCTGCCTCACTCTCAGAGAAATAAGTAGGACTGCTAGATTTTACACAGTCAAATGTAAAAAATCATTGCATTTTAATAAAGAACTGTACGAATGATACATGTGACATCAATATTAAATTATGTATTTTCTGTATAACACTGACCCTACGCACACTCACTAGACTATATATACACACCATATACACACTCACTCACATACACACTACATTGACACTCCCACACAAACCCACATTCACACACACTACATACACACATACCGACACAACACAAACACACATATATACAAATCAGGGGAGGCTGCTGAGAGGAGGACGAATCATAATAATGGCTGGAACGGAATAAATGGAATGGGATAAAACACATGGAAACCATGTGGCCACCTATTGAGTTGGATCATGAGTTCTGAGTATTACAAATGGACCAGACAATACTTAATTGAAAATATACAATTCTATAACTATATAGTTTCTATTTAAGTTACAAGATTAAAACCACTGGTTTGTTAGCTATGTACCATCAGTAATCAATCAATAATTAATACCCGAATGGAAGTCTCTCTAGACCCCTCAAACTCAACTCTGGACCTCGAAGCCAGTGCCACTGCTTTTTTAAATTGTCCCCCTCTAATCAGGGACTGATTTTAGACCTGGGACACCAGGTGCGTGCAATTAATTATCAGGTAGAACAGAAAACCAGCAGGCTCCGGACCTCGTACGGTAAGAGTTGAATACCTCTGCTATAGACAGACAGGTTGCCTCCCACAATGTACCGGCATACACGTTGTAATGGAAATGACCATCAAGGACTTATCAAGTCAATTAGTAAATGAACTATTAAGATTCACGCCAGCGGAGCGGTTACAACAAACTCTGCACACTCAGTACAGGTCGGTAAGAAGCTCTACCAGGTGGCTGTCCCCGAGCACCTTTTGTACTAGGATACACACAACTCACATAAACACGATTCATCCTCAGCACAAGGGAGGAGGTTTGGGTGCGAAAGAGAATGTGTAGCAAGACACCTGCTCCTGATAAAGTTCTCAGAGGCTATTTCTGGGCGTTCACCCAAGAAGCTCAAGGTTCTCTCTTGGGTATTGTTTGCTAACACACACTGAAACTTCCTCCTCTTGTGAGCACAAAGGGAGGAAGTTATAAAACATGTAATGTATCAAATATGTATTGCATTATAGCAACCAATACACACAATCATATAGCCAGGGTTAAACAATTAATAAACTTATGTCATAATTTTTCCACCACAACATCTGTACCAGTGGAGGCTGCTGAGGGGAGGATGGCTCATAAATGGCTGGAACAGAGTTACTGGAATGGCATCAAACGTATGGAAACCATGTGTATGACGTATTTGATACCATTCCACTGATCCCGCTCCAGCCATTACCACGAGCCGTCCTCCCCAATTAAGGTGCCACCAACCTGCTGTGATCTGTACCTAAAGAAAGTCAGTATGGCATAGAGCAGGGGTGACAAACTCATTCCATGGAGGGCCTTGTATCTGCAGGTTTTGGGTTTTTCCTTTCAATTAAGCCCTAGACAACCAGGTGTGAGGAGTTCCTTACTAATTAGTGACCTCAATCAAGTAAAAGGGAGGAGTGAAAACCCACAGACACTTGGCCCACCGTAGAATGAGTTTGACACGTGGCATAGAGGAAAGGGCGGAGTTGGGACATCCGGTGTTCCTACGTCACTGCCTTATCCGCTTATTGCCGTAGCACAGTGTTTCCCGATTCCAGTCCTTGAGTACCCCAACAGTAAAAACATTTATTGTAGCCCCAGACAAGCATACCTGATTCAAATTGTCAACTAATCATCAAGCCCCTTGAAAATAAAAAAATTATGTACTCACTAACTGTAAGTCGCTCTGGATAAGAGCGTCTGCTAAATGACTAAAATGTAAAATGTAATGAGTTGAATGAGGTGTGTTTGTCCGGGTCTACAACGAAAATGTGTACGGTTGGCGGTACTTGAGGACCGGAGTTGGGAAACACTGCCCTAGCACAATGAGGGAGTTGCCTGTCACGTAAACGGGCAAAAGCAGTGAGGGATGAGCGTCCTTCTCAAATCGAACAGTAATCTGCGCTTCTTGGTCATGTTGTCAACAAGGCATCATGGTGCATCGTCCAGAAACATACAAAATCTATTTTCCATAAATATGTTTGAATTTTCAAGGTAGTTTTCATTGGGAAGGCAGATAGTGTTTTTATCAAAATAAATCACTTTTGCATGTGAAAACACTGAATCCTACTCATTATTCCACATGCTTAATCTAGCCTAGGCTACTAGACTTTTGTTTTGAGCTGACTTTGCCCTGGCTTACGCCAAGAGGCAGTTCCAAAACTAATGCAATCCCTTTTCACCCGGTGCAAACCACTCCCACCGGGACAACCCGGGCCAGATAATTTAATCCCCTAAATTCTTTCCCGCATTTTAAGCCCCACCCACCCACAATTGTGAGTTGTTGGGAGAGTTGTCTGTCTGAGGAGGACCCTCCCAGAACAATGTATTTTTCCCTTTTTGAAGTTACCAATACAGTCCGTCATTAATCCCAGACCTAGTCACTGCTGTTGCCTAGGTCTGGGTTTCCGAGACTACCAGGAAGGTGACTTCCGCTCTACTCAATCAATACTTTAAATACCTTAGACTACAAACCAATAAGTTTACTTTACATCTCATAATCATAACAAATACCTTAGCGAAGCCACCATCACACCAAGCATGGGGGAGAACGTGGAGTGGCGCTTGGGGCAAGAACTACAAAAACAACGATAACTGAATGAGCTGAATGCAAGGCAAAATATGCTAGGACAGACGCAAAACTATGAGCCAGCTCCAACCAGAGCTCCGCAGCTCAGACATTTGCAGTTTGGACCGACAGCTTGTTTCTTGAACCAAAGCACCACGGACACACTCCTGCTCCCCATGCTGTCCTAACAGAGGTGCTCGACGCCAAACACAGGTGGACTACAAGTTATAAAGAGGCAGATGGCGTGAACTGCAAGGAGAGAGAGACAGTAGTTATGTAGGATGCTCCAATCACAGGAGGAGGGTGGTTAAAATGTTCACACAATTAAACACAGTTGGTTGGAGTGGAGGCTCAGTAGCTGGAGTTTCGAGTCCTGTAGGATGGTTGTGGTAGGAAGGAAGGTTTCTGGTTTCTAGAAGGGAGATACAAGCACATAAATTAGGATACACATAATATAAAAAGGACATGCATGATAACCTCTACGGGATCGGTGTCCCGTATACGGGACAGTTGAGCTAATGTGATTAGCATGACTGCTGTAAGTAACAGCACACTTTCCAGGACATAGACATGTCATATATGGGCAGAAAGCTTAAATTATTGTGAATCTCAGTGCACTGTCCAATTTAGAGTAGCTATTACAGTGAAGAAATACCATGCTATTGTTTGAGGAAAGTGCACAACAACAAAAAACGTATCACGGCAACTGGTTTGATACACTCACCATTGAAGATAAATAATGTACTTTCATTCAGTCATCTTGCTCTGATTTGTCATTCTAAGGGTCCCAGAGATAAAATGTAGCATAGTTTTGTTTGATAAAATCCATTTTTATATTCAAATGTAGGAACTGGGTTCTACAGTTTGAACCCTTGCTGTCTCTGGCTCCACACCCACCCCACCCGGCCATCTAGATGTGTGAACATTAATGTATGAGCTAATGATCCATCATGTATGACATTCCTGGGAGTGTGTAAACTTACATTTTGTATTACCATATAATTTTTGTATGTTCTCTATAGTTATGTACTTGAAAATGTATTAATTGACCAATTCGCCACATTTTGGCAGACTTGATACAAAATAGTCCAGTATTGCAATGCTTCACTGGATCAATCTGAAAATTTGTACACACACTGCTGCCATCTAGTGGTCAAAATCTAAATTGTGCTTAAACTGTAATATTATAATGTGGCTTTTCTCTTGCATTTCAAATATGTAAATAAATAGAAAATGTATGTTTTTTTGTTTGTATTATCTTTTACCAAATCTAATGTGTTATATTCTCCTACATTAATTTCACATTTCCACAAACTTCAAAGTGTTTCCTTTCAAATGGTTTCAAGAATATGCATATCCTTACTTCAGGTCCTGAGCTCCAGGCAGTTAGATTTAAGGCAAAAATTGAAAAAAAAGGGTCAGATCCTTAAGAGGATAAAGTAGTGGCAAATGACAAATATGGAAGGAGAGTGCCAGAACTGAGCAAAACTGTATAATAGTGTACCCAAAGTGTGGATGAGGAGGATCCTAACTTAGTACTTGAATATATTGCAGATTCTGAATGAAAGGGAAAACATGTCTTGCCTTAAACAGTCTTGGTCATAGTTGTCAGTTTAATGCACTAAGATTTTCATGGGTAAATTACACTTTTCAGAGAAAGGAGGTGCTAACCCAGCAACTTTTAGCCATGTTGGTGCCACAAAAGCCCTTCCTTTCCATAGGAGAGCATCCTCACCTGGCTGATAGTTTCAGCAGGATCTAAAAGACAGGTCTGCTGGCGCACCTAGAGGAGCTGCTGGCATTGGTCAGGTGGCCCACTCCCTTTTCATAGTCTCCTGAGGGTTGGAGAACAAAAGGCACACTATCAGGTTGGATTAGATGAGCCCAAAACGAATATAGAAAATAATGTTTTCCAAAAAGTTATTTCTGTAAACTTCAATCAGGCAACAGCCCCCTTACAGTCTCTGGTATTGTCCCCTGAGGGAATCTAATTATTCACTATTGTAAATCATCTGACCATGATAACATTTAATTTTGAAAGTAATATGAGCGCCTCAAGAAGAATGTGAAGCCCCTAGTAGATCATTTAGGTGGGTGGAAGCAAAGGGGATTGTAACTGTGACCCACCTGCAAGCCAAAGCCAGGCCGGGCCGGGGTGAAGCTCTTGATTCACCTGGCTAGACCAAGAGGTTATGTGGTGGGATCCAGCTGGGGCCACTATGAAGGAGATGGGAGACCACATGGCACCTAGGGTGGAGGCAGGGAGAGATGAATGGGAGGGAAAGGGAGAGTGGGGTATCTGTGTGTAGAGTGCTGTCAATATAAGGTCAATTCAAATGTGAGTGTGTGTGTCTCTGCCTGCCTGACAGCCTGTCAATCAGTTGCTACTCAAAGCATAGTCTACCTCAGTCAGTAGACCATTGCATGGGGATGAACTTGGCTCTTACTTTGGCTGGCAGTCTTCTTCCTGGCCTCAGTGATCAGTATGTCCACTAACCCACATCTACTAATCATAGACCAGGAGTAGGGCTGTGGCAGTCATAACATTTTGTCAGCATTGTCATGCAAAAGCCTGCTGGTCTCACGGTAATTGACTGTTAGTTGACATGAACACGTTTAGCATCTCCAGGCCTCCATGCATACAAGCCGCTGATGCGCACCTTTGGAACAGCTACATAAAAAAAGTATAATAAGTCAATTTAATATACACCATCACAATAAATCCATTATTTATTTTAGTCAGGTCAAAAAAAAAGCAATATGAAATGAAGAAAATGTATTTCTGTTACATCTCCCCTCTGGCTCTCTGATTCGCCGGTCTACTGAGCCACCGGTCTGAGCGCACCACCTCGGCAACACCGATGGAATGGTAACCCAACGCACCCTAATCACCTCCAGCGCACCTGCACCTCATCATCTCATCACCACCCCTATATAGCCCTGGACTGTTCAGTTTTGTGTTGTGTGTGATTGTTAGTGTCTTGTAGTGTACTAGCTCTTTGTTGTTCTCTTGCTCAGTGTTTAGTAAACCTTTACATTGTTGATTCCTGCGTCTGCATCCTGCCTCTTCGTATCCTCAGTACTCGTCACAATTTCAGATGAACAGAATATGAGTTGGCCATTATTTTATATGATTTTATAGTAAGAAGAATAACTGAACTTAGCCACAAAATATCCTTTCTATTTTATTCTGCTATGTTGAGCGTTAAAGCGATAATTTGAAACAGGACATGTATGTTAAATTTAGAGTTATTTGGCAACTTTACATACAAAGCTTAGAATGTCTTAGAAATCAAAACATATACAGTGCATTTGGAAAGTATTCAGACCCCTTCCATTTTCCACATTTTGTCACGTTACAGCTTTATTCTAAAATGGATAAAATAAAATCCTCATCAATCTATACACAATACCAAATAAAAATCCAGAAAATCACATTGTAGGATTTTTAATGAATTTATTTGCAAATTATGGTGGAAAATAAGTATTTGGTCAATAACAAAAGTTTCTCAATACTTTGTTATATACCATTTGTTGGCAATGACACAGGTCAAACGTTTTCTGTAAGTCTTCACAAGGTTTTCACACGCTGTTATTTTGGCCCATTCCTCCATGCAGATCTCCTCTACAGCAGTGATGTTTTGGGGCTGTCGCTGGGCAACACAGACTTTCAACTCCCTCCAAAGATGTTCTATGGGGTTGAGATCTGGAGACTGGCTAGGCCACTCCAGGACCTTGAAATGCTTCTTACGAAGCCACTCCTTCGTTGCCCGGGCGGTGTGTTTGGGATCATTGTCATGCTGAAAGACCCAGCCACGTTTCATCTTCAATGCCCTTGCTGATGGAAGGAGGTTTTTACTCAAAATCTCACGATACATGGCCCCATTCATTCTTTCCTTTACACGGATCAGTCGTCCTGGTCCCTTTGCAGAAAAACAGCCCCAAAGCATGATGTTTCCACCCCCATGCTTCACAGTAGGTATGGTGTTCTTTGGATGCAACTCAGCATTCTTTGTCCTCCAAACACGACGAGTTGAGTTTTTACCAAAAAGTTATATTTTGGTTTCATCTGACCATATGGCATTCTCCCAATCCTCTTCTGGATCATCCAAATGCACTCTAGCAAACTTCAGACGGGCATGGACATGTACTGGCTTAAGCAGGGGGACATGTCTGCACTGCAGTATTTGAGTCCCTGGCGGCGTAGTGTGTTACTGATGGTAGGCTTTGTTACTTTGGTCCCAGCTCTCTGCAGGTCATTCACTAGGTCCCCCCGTGTGGTTCTGGGATTTTTGCTCACCATTCTTGTGATCATTTTGACCCCACGGGGTGAGATCTTGCATGGAGCCCCAGATCGAGGGAGATTATCAGTGGTCTTGTATGTCTTCCATTTCCTAATAATTGCTCCCACTGTTGATTTCTTCAAACCAAGCTGCTTACCTATTGCAGATTCAGTCTTCCCAGCCTGGTGCAGGTCTACAATTTTGTTTCTGGTGTCCTTTGACAGCTCTTTGGTCTTGGCCATAGTGGAGTTTGGAGTGTGACTGTTTGAGGTTGTGGACAGGTGTCTTTTATACTGATAACAAGTTCAAACAGGTGCCATTTATACAGGTAACGAGTGGAGGACAGAGGAGCCTGTTAAAGAAGAAGTTACAGGTCTGTGAGAGCCAGAAATCTTGCTTGTTTGTAGGTGACCAAATACTTATTTTCCACCATAATTTGCAAATAAATTCATAAAAAATCCTACAATGTGATTTTCTGGACGTTGACGTGTACCTATGATGAAAATGACAGGCCTCTCTCATCTTTTTAAGTGGGAGAACTTTCACAATTGGTGGCTGACTAAATACTTTTTTTCCCCACTGTATATCCTGTTTCCATTGATCATCCTTGAGATGATTATAAAATTTGATTGGAATCCACCTGTGGTAAATTAAATTGATTGGACATGATTTGGAAAAGCACACACCTGTCTATATAAGGTCCCACAGTTGACAGTGCATGTCAGAGCAAAAACCAAGCTATGAGATCAAAGGAATTGTCCATAGAGCTCCGAGACAGGATTGTGTTGAGGCACAGATCTGGGGAAGGGTACAAAAAAATATCTGCAAGTTTGGAACCACCAATACTCTTCCTAAAGCTGGCCGCCCGGCCAAACTGAGCAATCGGGGGAGTAGGGCCTTGGTCAGGGAGGTGACCAAGAACCTGATGATCACTCTGACAGAGCTCCAGAGTTCGTCTGTGGAGTTGGGAGAACCTTCCAGAAGGACAACCGTCTCTGCGGCACTCCACCAATCAGGCCTTTATGGTAGAGTGGCCAGACGGAAGCCACTCCTCAGTAAAAGGCATATGCCAGCCTGCTTGGAGTTTGCCAAAAGGACACTATAGGACTCTTAGACCATGAGAAACAAGATTCTCCGGTCTGATGAAACCAAGATTGAACTCTTTGGCCTGAATGCCAAGCATCATGTCTGGAGGAAACCTTGCACCATCCCTACAGTGAAGCATGGTGGTGGCAACATCCATTTGAATCCATTTTAGAATAAGGCTGTAATGTAACAAAATGTGAAGAAAGTCAAGGTGTGTGAATACTTTCCATGGCATGGTTGGAGTATAGGCTATTGATGATTTGAGAAAATAGCAAAAAGAAAGCTTGCACTCTGTTCCTTGCCTCAGGCTGCACAGCTGTTCTCTCATCAAGTGATCATATTTTCACCCATCAGACTATTCTCAATTTAATCTCGTCTTTGCTAATATGTCAAATTAGTTTAGATTTAGATTGGTCCATTATCAAAACGTCATCTGTATGCACTCGAATAGCGAATGAAGGCTGCATGCTCTCCCACTGGTCGGTTTTGTAGGCTACTTCGGTTTTATAACGGAGCATGTGCTTAATCTCAGAAATAAATATATTTTTTTAAAATCACTCCACGCATCAATCACTGTTTGGGGAGCATGCTCTCGCTGCCCCGACAGGGCTCTCCAATCTTTTTCCTGCAGCTACCCAGTGCTTAATTTGGGAACCAAGTGAAATCTGTTTTGGAACATCGATAGTAACATGTTTTTACAACGAAACATAGGCTACAGTATTTCACTAAACTGTTGACAGCCCGTCTGCGCACTCGAGAAAGGAATAAAGGAGAGAGGGGAGGAGATGGAAACGCATGGTGGTGAGATATTCTGTATAGCTAATGTGTCACCTAATTTATTATGAAAATACACTGCTCAAAAAAATAAAGGGAACACTTAAACAACACAATGTAACTCCAAGTCAATCACACGTCTGTGAAATCAAACTGTCCACTTAGGAAGCAACACTGATTGACAATACATTTCACATGCTGTTGTGCAAATGGAATAGACAACAGGTGGAAATTATAGGCAATTAGCAAGACACCCCCAATAAAGGACTGGTTTTGCAGGTGGTGACCACAGACCACTTCTCAGTTCCTATGCTTCCTGGCTGATGTTTTGGTCACTTTTGAATGCTGGCAGTGCTTTCACTCTAGTGGTAGCATGAGACGGAGTCTACAACCCACACAAGTGGCTCAGGTAGTGCAGCTCATCCAGGATGGCACATCAATGCGAGCTGTGGCAAGAAGGTTTGCTGTGTCTGTCAGCGTAGTGTCCAGAGCATGGAAGCGCTACCAGGAGACAGGCCAGTACATCAGGAGACGTGGAGGAGGCCGTAGGAGAGCAACAACCCAGCAGCAGGACCGCTACCTACGCCTTTGTGCAAGGAGGAGCAGGAGGACCACTGCCAGAGCCCTGCAAAATGACCTCCAGCAGGCCACAAATGTGCATGTCTGCTCAAACGGTCAGAAACAGACTCCATGAGGGTGATATGAGGGCCCGACGTCCACAGGTGGGTGTTGTGCTTACAGCCCAACACCGTGCAGGACGTTTGGCATTTGCCAGAGAACACCAAGATTGGCAAATTCGCCACTGGCGCCCTGTGCTCTTCACAGATGAAAGCAGGTTCACACTGAGCACATGTGACAGACGTGACAGAGTCTGGAGACGCCGTGGAGAACGTTCTGCTGCCTGCAACATCCTCCAGCATGACCGGTTTGGCGGTGGGTCAGTCATGGTGTGGGGTGGCATTTCTTTGGGGGGCCGCACAGCCCTCCATGTGCTCGCCAGAGGTAGCCTGACTGCCATTAGGTACCGAGATGAGATCCTCAGACCCCTTGTGAGACCATATGCTGGTGCGGTTGGCCCTGGGTTCCTCCTAATGCAAGACAATGCTAGACCTCACGTGGCTGGAGTGTGTCAGCAGTTCCTGTAAGAGGAAGGCATTGATGCTATGGACTGGCCCACCCGTTCCCCAGACCTGAATTCAATTGAGCACATCTGGGACATCATGTCTCGCTCCATCCACCAACGCCACGTTGCACCACAGACTGTCCAGGAGTTGGCAGATGCTTTACATTTTACATTTACATTTTAGTCATTTAGCAGACGCTCTTATCCAGAGCGACTTACAGTTAGTGAATACATCTTTTTTTTTTTTATACTGGCCCCCCGTGGGAATCGAACCCACAACCCTGGCGTTGCAAACGCCATGCTCTATCAACTGAGCTACATCCCTGCCGGCCATTCCCTCCCCTACCCTGGACGACGCTGGGCCAATTGTGCGCCGCCCATGAGTCTCCCGGTCGCGGCCGGCTGCGACAGAGCCTGGATTCAAACCAGGATCTCTGGTGGCACAGTTAGCACTGCGATGCAGTGCCTTAGACCACTGCGCCACTCAGGAGCAGCTTTAGTCCAGGTCTGGGAGGAGATCCCTCAGGAGACCATCCGCCACCTCATCAGGAGCATGCCCAGGCATTGTAGGGAGGTCATACAGGCACGTGGAGGCCACACACACTACTGAGCCTCATTTTGACTTGTTTTAAGGACATTACATCAAAGTTGGATCAGCCTGTAGTGTGGTTTTCCACTTTAATTTTGAGGGTGACTCCAAATCCAGACCTCCATGGGTTGATAAATTTGATTTCCATTGATCATTTTTGTGTGATTTTGTTGTCAGCACATTCAACTATGTAAAGAAAAAAGTATTTAATAAGATGATTTCATTCATTCAGATCTAGGATGTGTTATTTTAGTGTTCCCTTCATTTTTTTGAGCAGTGTATAAAAACTGCCCTATTACTAGGCTATACAAATTGACTAATTGTAGGCTAACAGTAAGCCGCCCTGCACAATCAATGAACCAACAGCATCGCCTAGGGCTATACGTTCTCTCCCAGACTCATGAATATATATTTTGTAGCGTATCATACATAAATAAGATAACCAGTCCATCCTGTATGCATAATAATACAGTCCACACTCAAAGGTAGTTACTCGAATTTCTTTAATTTTGGAGTATAAGCATATACCAATTTTGTACCAAAGACATCTTAAATCAGTTTTGTTTTATGTTTTTCTGCCATGCTTAATATGGGGTAGGCTATGTATTTTATAATGGCAGAATCAATCATTTTAAGTTGTAAAAAAAATCGGACTTGTGCTCATAAGCCTATGCATAAGCTCTAATATGGGTGTTTTGAACTAATAATCACCTTAGAAAGCGCTGTCCATTTCGTTGTGTTAGGCTTTGAAACAACATCCATGTTTTACACTGTTTCAACCTGCTGTAGAATTTCTTTCTTCAATTTGATCATCACAGTGAGGTGAGTTTAAAAGTATTATAGGCCTACTGTTTTGATGATATGTGTTTGATGTGATTTTCGATTGCATTTGCATTGATGTCAGAGTGGTTAGACGGACAATAGAGCCCTGAGTACCAGGTCATTAGGACCTGATGGTCGTTAGCAAGTTGGATACTACCAAAGCATGTCCAGAGTGCATAAAAGGAGATTACTGTGACTCAACGGGTCACCGCAACAGCCCTAACCAGGGAATCAATCAGAAGTTATAGAAAGGATGAGGGCGAGAGAGAATTCGCCAACAGAGGAGTGCTGATGTAGATTTGGGTCCACTCTGTCCATATAATAGTATTCATTATGATCTTACCTTTTGCTAATGCTTAGTCTGGATTTTTCTGTTGGGTCAAAGTGGATCCAGTACATTCATGAAATATGAATTAGTACTGTAAATCCAGACTAAAGCTAGCTAGCACTGTAGTATAACCTAATATGGGATACCTACTTGTACAGTGGGGCAAAAAAGTATTTAGTCAGCCACCAATTGTGCAAGTTCTCCCACTTAAAAAGATGAGAGAGGCCTGTAATTTTCATCATATGTACACGTCAACTATGACAGACAAAATGAGAAAAAAAAAATCAGAAAATCACATTGTAGGATTTTTTATGAATTTATTTGCAAATTATGGTGAAAAATAAGTATTTGGTCACCTACAAACAAGCAAGATTTCTGGCTCTCACAGACCTGTAACTTCTTCTTTAAGAGGCTCCTCTGTCCTCCACTCGTTACCTGTATTAATGGCACCTGTTTGAACTTGTTATCAGTATAAAATACACCTGTCCACATCCTCAAACAGTCACACTCCAAACTCCACTATGGCCAAGACCAAAGAGCTGTCAAAGGACACCAGAAACAAAATTGTAGACCTGCACCAGGCTGGGAAGACTGAATATGCAATAGGTAAGCAGCTTGGTTTGAAGAAATCAACAGTGGGAGCAATTATTAGGAAATGGAAGACATACAAGACCACTGATAATCTCCCTCGATCTGGGGCTCCATGCAAGATCTCACCCTGTGGGGTCAAAATGATCACAAGAACGGTGAGCAAAAATCCCAGAACCACACAGGGGGACCTAGTGAATGACCTGTTGAGAGCTGGGACCAAAGTAACAAAGCCTACCATCAGTAACACACTACGCCGCCAGGGACTCAAATCCTGCAGTGCCAGACGTGTCCCCCTGCTTAAGCCAGTACATGTCCATGCCCGTCTGAAGTTTGCTAGAGTGCATTTGGATGATCCAGAAGAGGATTGGGAGAATGTCATATGGTCAGATGAAACCAAAATATAACTTTTTGGTAAAAACTCAACTCGTCGTGTTTGGAGGACAAAGAATGCTGAGTTGCATCCAAAGAACACCATACCTACTGTGAAGCATGGGGGTGGAAACATCATGCTTTGGGGCTGTTTTTCTGCAAAGGGACCAGGACGACTGATCCGTGTAAAGGAAAGAATGAATGGGGCCATGTATCGTGAGATTTTGAGTGAAAACCTTCCATCAGCAAGGGCATTGAAGATGAAACGTGGCTGGGTCTTTCAGCATGACAATGATCCCAAACACACCGCCCGGGCAACGCAGGAGTGGCTTCGTAAGAAGCATTTCAAGGTCCTGGAGTGGCCTAGCCAGTCTCCAGATCTCAACCCCATAGAAAATCTTTGGAGGGAGTTGAAAGTCCGTGTTGCCCAGCGACAGCCCCAAAACATCACTGCTCTAGAGGAGATCTGCATGGAGGAATGGGCCAAAATACCAGCAACAGTGTGTGAAAACCTTGTGAAGACTTACAGAAAACGTTTGACCTGTGTCATTGCCAACAAAGGGTATATAACAAAGTATTGAGAAACTTTTGTTATTGACCAAATACTTATTTTCCACCATAATTTGCAAATAAATTCATAAAAAATCCTACAATGTGATTTTCTGGATTTTTTTTCTCATTTTGTCTGTCATAGTTGACGTGTACCTATGATATAAATTACAGGCCTCTCTCATCTTTTTAAGTGGGAGAACTTGCACAATTGGTGGCTGACTAAATACTTTTTTCCCCCACTGTATGTGCTTCAGTAAAGCTGCACTCCAGAGGCCTCCTCCAGCCACATCTGGAACTCCTAGACAGGCTGGCAGACAGGCAGGCAGGCAGACACACACAGTCACACACAGTTTGAGAGCTAAGCAAAATAGACAAACGCAAAACAAATGTTGCTATTCATATGTTGCACCTCCTTCACTGGGTCACTTTATGCCATTGTTATTAACGTTCTAAAGCTGCCCTCTGCTGGCGGCGTCATAGTGGTGCCCAAAAAGTCCTGATAGACAGACGATAATGACTGTTTAGTCTAAATTACACTGCAGTTGCATGGATATGATGGCATTGCTAAAGTAGGCAAATGTTCAGTAGGAAACAACTTTGACATCATTATCAAGTTGTCGCTAGCCATAGCTAGCTACCCTAGTGATCATATAGCTTGCTAGCTAGCTAGTTGTCTGTGCTAGAAATGATATAATCATGCTAGCTAATTGTATCAGTGCACCTTCCAAAATTTGAAATTACAGGACAAAAACGACACTTAGCTGAGGCTGTTCGTCTATGTCCTCTTAGTTGTGAATATAGCTAGCTAGCTAGCTAAAATAGTTCCCACAGACTTCTGCCCAAATGCGCTGTGCGCAATAGCCTGGGGATGAGGTTACTAGCTAGCTAACTTTTTGCGAGGGAACGCATAATATTTTGCGAGAGAATACGAAACATTTTGCGAGTGTCATGGTACTGATGTGGAGGTGAAGTCAGGCGCAGGACACAGCGGATAAGTCAAAACAACTTTACTGAAGTATTTGAACAATATGCAAAAATAAATGGCCTCGAAACAACGGAGGCGAACTGATACGCGAAATGCGTAAAACATTCATAAAACAAAGTACCGAACCTCACAACAAAAGTGCTGTAGAGATGGTTGTCCTTCTGGAAGGTTCTCCCATCTCCCTAGAGGTACTCTGGAGCTCTGTCAGAGTGACCATCGGGTTCTTGGTCACCTCCCTGACCAAGGCCCTACTACCCCGATTGCTCAGTTTGGCCGGGCGGCCAGCTCTAGGAAGAGTCTTGGTGGTTCCAAACTTCTTCCATTTATGAATGATGGAGGCCAATGTGTTCTTGGGGACCTTCAATGTTGCAGAATTTCTTTGGTACCCTTCCCCAGATCTGTGCCTCAACAATCCTGTATCGGAGCTCTACGGACAATTCCTTCGACCTCATGGCTTGGTTTTTGCTCTGACATGCACTGTCAACTGAGGGATCTTATATAGACAGGCATGTGCCTTTCCAAATCATGTCCAATCAATTGAATTTACCACAGGTGGACTCCAATAAATTTGTAGAATCATCTCAAGGATGATCAATGGAAACAGGATGCACCTGAGCTTAATTTCGAGTCTCATAGAAAACGGTCTAAATACTTATGTAAATAAGGTATTTCTGTTTTTTTATTTTCAATACATTTGCTAACATTTCTAAAAACCTGTTTTTGCTTTGTCATTATGGGGTATTGTGTGTAAATTGATGACAATTTTTATTTATTTAATCAATTTTAGAATAAGGCTGTAACATAACAAAATGGGAAAAAATTCAAGGGGTCTGAATACTTGCACAGTAGGTTGTAATCTCAGCCAAATATTACATAATTATCCACTTTGAAATGACATGGTGTGTCCTGTGGGATGTATCCATGGCATTTAACAATAAATAAGAGCGGATTGGAACTAGCTTTGTCAGACAGTGCACCATGGCCTATTGGAAATTGAAGTCAGTTCCTCAATTAGCTGCTGCGTTGGGAATCTGAATGGAAGATCCAGCTGTTGATTGAAACATGGGGAGGGGGTGTTTCTGTAAGCGTCATAATGGCAACAGAGTTCTGTTATTGAAATGAAAGAACATAGTTAGAGCCCTGGATGATGCAGCACAGGCAACGACACAGAACTGCACATGCACATGCACAAAGGCATGCAACGCACGCACACACATGCTCAGACATGCACACACATGCTCAGACATGCACACAAACACACAAATGTATACATCCACGGTGCCTCAGTCCCCTTTAGAAACAGTGAAGTGGAGCTGGATTTAACCTCTTAAAGCTATATCTGTATCCCCTCTATCCATTGCAAATCCTACCCTGTGACACAATCCCAGTCGACCTTACAGGCAAACTATCAGAGGCAGCAACAATGTCAGAGACCGAGACACATGAACAGCTCAGGTGGAGAGAAGGGGAGAGAGATAAGGGCGGCAGGTAGCTTAGTGGTTAAGAGTGTTGTGCCAGTAACTGAAAGGTCGCTGGTTCTAATCGCTGAGCCGACTAGGTGAAAAATCTGTCTGTGCCCTTGAGCAAGGCACTTAACCCTAATTGCTCATGTACGTAAATCGCTCTGGATAAGAGCGTCTACTAAATGAAAAAAAAAAGTATATATACATAATATGACATTGGTAATGTCTTTATTCTTTTGGAACTTCTGAGTGTAATGTTTACTGTTAATATTTATTGTTTATTTCACTTTTGTTTACTATCTACTTCACTTGCTTTGGCAATGTTAACATACGTTTCCCATGCCAATAAACCCTTACATTGAATTGAATTGATAAGGGAAGAAAACGAGAAGAAGGGAGACGGGTTTTGAGAGACCGGTGCTCCAGAGAACTGAGCCTGTGAAATGTTTTACGACGGTGGAGATGTTAAGATGTTAAATCATAGCCAGTTCTGCTGAGGGCCAGAATAATCATAAAACACATAAAACAGAGCCACCCTGGCCACAGCAGATTAGACGGACGTTAATAAAGTTAAAAATCGTCTTTCACTTACAGGGTTTATAATGCTACTTTCTGACCCAGAGCCAACCCATTCCTTTGATTAGAACTAAGAGGACTAATGATTTCAGAAACACCTGAGTTGACGTCAAAGCCTTATGTTGAGTTGTAATTCGTTTTCATCCAATTTAACATTGAGTTAATTTACAGTTATGGTGCCACAGTCGTTGGGGATAGTTCAGTGGCTGAAGGAACATAAACTTTGCTTGATTTAAAACCCAATACACAGGATTGAAGGCATAGGGCAGAGGGGGTGAAATGGGTTCAGCACTGAGCTATATACTGTAACATAATTCAAAAAGTACAAGGCATTACTCATATAGAACCTTTTATTTCAAAATGAAATATGTAAAGTGCATACAGTGCCTTCAGTGAGTATTCATACCCCTTTACTTATTCCACATTTTGTTGTGTACAGCCTGAATTCAAAATTGATGTTTTTTCTCACCTATCTACACACAATACCCCATAATGACAAAGTTAAAACCTGTTTTTAGATATTTTTGCATATGTATTGAAAATGAAATGCATAAATATCTAATTTACATAAGTATTCACATAACTGAGTCAATACATGTTAGAATCAACTTTGGCAGTGATTACAGCTGTGAGTCTTACTGGGTAAGTCTCTAAGACCTTTGCACACCTGGATTGTAAAATATTTGCACATTATTCTTTAATAAATTCTTCAAGCTCTTTCAAGTTGGTTGTTGATCATTGCTAGATAGTCATTTTCAAGTCTTGCCAAAGATTTTGAAGCCGATTTAAGTCAAAACTGTAACTAGGCCACTCAGGAACATTCAATGTTGTCTTGGTAAGCAACTCCAGTGTATATTTGGCTTTGTGTTTTAGGTTATTGTCCTGCTGAAAGGTGACTTTGTCTCCCAGTGTCTGGTGGAAAGCAGACTGAACCAGGTTTCCTCTAGGATTTTGCCTGTGCTTAGCACTACTAGGTTTCTTGCTGATGACAAGCATACCCATATTTTGATGCAGCCACCACCATGCTTGAAACCATGAAGAGTGGTACTCAATGATGTGTTGTCTTGGATTTGCCCCAAACATAACGCCTCGTATTCAGGACATGAAGTTAATTTCTTTGCCACATTTTTTGCAGTTTAACTTTAGTGCCTTATTGCAAACAGCTTCCTTCTTTTCACTCTGTCATTTAGGTTAGTATTGTAGAGTAACTAGAATGTTGTTGATCCATCCTCAGTTTTCTCCAATCACAGCCATTATTAAACTCTATAACTGTTTTAATGTCATCATTGGCCTCATGGTGAAATCCCTGAGTGGTTTCCTTCCTCTCCGGCAACTGAGTTAGTGTGTCACGTTCGTTTAAGGACGGGTCAGACCAAGGCGCAGCGTGAAATACGTACATGTTTACTTAACCGATAAACACACGACAAAACAACAACCGAAACGTGAAGTCCTAAGGCTGAACACTAAACAAGCCTCAACACGGAACAAGTTCCCACAACTAACGAGTGCCAATAGGCTGCCTAAGTATGATCCCCAATCAGAGACAACGAGCGACAGCTGCCTCTGATTGGGAACCACACCGGCCAACATAGATCTACACATACTAGATCATACACAACATAGAATATTCACACCCTGACTCAACATGTCAGGGCGTGACATAGTGAGGGCGCCTGTATCTTTGTAGTGACTGGGTGTATTGATACAACATACAAAGTGTAATTAATAACTTCACCATGCTTAAAGGGATATTCAATGTCTGCTTTTCTATTTTTACCCACCTACCAATAGATGGGTGAGGCATTGAAAAACCTCCCTGGTCTTTATGGTTGAATCTGTTTGAAATTCACTGCTTGACTGAGGGACCTTACAGATAATTGTATGTGTGGGATACAGAGATAAGATCATGTTAAACACCATTATTGCACACAGAGTGAGTCCATGCAACTTATTATGTGACTTGTTAAGCAACTCTTTCCTCGTGAACTTATTTAGGCTTGCCACAACAAAGGGTTTAATACTTATTTCAGCTTTTCATTTTTAATTAATTTGTAAACATTCCACTTTGACATTATGGGGTATTGTGTGTAGGCCAGTGACACAAAATGTGAATTTAATCCATTTCTAATTCAGGCTTTAACACAACAAAATTTGGAAAAAGTGTGAATACTTTCTGAAGGCATTGTATGTCAAGTGTCAAAGTGTGTGTTTGTGTGTGGTGTGGTGTGAATGTATGTCAAACTATCTTCCCTCCTTTACTTTCAGTTTGGTACTTCTTTGACAAATAAATAGTGCACATTTATGGAGGTGCATCCAATGGCGATTTTAGCATGTCAATATTGGTGGGGAAAACTCAACCAATTTCTTTTAATGCATGCCAACGATGCCACTAAACAATACATTAAATGCACTGTAACGGTGACAAACAGTGCCCACAAACTGTTAGGGCCTACATAAAGCTGTCCCGACAGCAGAGCTTTCCTTTCAGCATCATGCATGTAGTGAATCCTTACCACCGCTACACCTGGCTATCAGCAGACCCTCGTCTGGCAGCGAAACAGTTCAGCACTTTCGAAATGGACAGAGACAGAAATTCAGTTCAGATGAATTCAGCAAGATATTGAGGCCTTAACTTTACTCTTCTTTAAGTCAGAGAGAGAGAGAGAGAGAGAGAGAGAGAGAGAGAGAGAGAGAGAGAGAGAGAGAGAGAGAGAGAGAGAGAGAGAGAGAGAGAGAGAGAGAGAGAGAGAGAGAGAGAGAGAGAGAGAGAGAGAGAGAGAGAGAGAGAGAGAGAGAGAGAGAGAGAGAGAGAGAGAGAGAGAGAGAGAGAGAGAGAGAGAGAGAGAGAGAGAGAGAGAGAGAGAGAGGGGAACTTTTTGTTGAACAAAAATATTTGAAGGGGAAAATACTGTCACTGGCAAACATGGTTACAGACCAAACAACATTATATAGTATCCCCTCCTCGTGGAAAAAAGCACATGAGATAATTATAATACACAAAGTAACCAAAACAATTAAATGCATAATTTTATCTTTGCCTAAAATGATTAATGAGATAGGCCTAAATATAAGCAATATAACAATGGAGATTTACAAACTACGGCATAAGGGAGCGATAAGCAGATAAGAGGCAAGCCGTAATTTTAACATGAGCAAGCTGAGACGGATATAGCCTATATGCCTATTCGTTCATCACTTTTGAAATGGACAGCAACAGAACTCAGAACATGGGCCATTCTTCTCCCTGTACACCAAGTCAGAACCGTAGGATAAATAACGTGGCCATATAAGCAGACAATGAAAGCTCTTACAATATTCGATGATGACATTCCTCTAAAACAGGCTATGGCTACATGTGCACCACCAAGTCAGCACAGTAGGCTAAGTTCTGAGGGGGAAAGGGACCAAATTCTTAGGGTGAGACACATGGGATACTAACAGCTTACCTACTATACAACATACACTTACAGTAACTTTCTTAGCTACAGTATACATACTGTATCTCTCTGGCATATTACATCACTTGTGCAGCAGCATACAATACATTTTGGACTCGGTGTTGTGCTCACTTGAACAGGAAGGTGGCGCGGCGGTCCTTCTTGTGGGCAAACTTCCCAATGACTTTGTCATCAAAGTCTTGCATTCAATGGAGGAACTTGACGTCATGCTGGATTGACAGCATGGCCAATGCATACCTTTTCTTCCCATGGTGTTGCGTGTAAAGGTTTTTATCTTTTTAAGGGTGTTCGTTTTGGATCATACTTGATGTAGGTTACCCTTGAAAAGGGGTTGGTCGTCATAATGCCTTTGTAGCCTGTCATCTCCTTCACGCATGGTCTCAAAAATACACCTGAAAATGCCTGGGCAGGAGTCGGCCGACTCGTCATGGCACCGCAGTGCTGTCTCACAATTGCCACACAATTTAATGCATACTATAATTATAGCAAGCACGTACCAATTCTTCTCCATTTGTTGGTTGTGAAGGTCATGGCTCGTCTATATGCGGTGTCTAGCTGAGCCACAATGTTTGATTTCACCAGTAATCCGAGATTAACAGCGTTGTCTATATGTGATGCACAATTCTCATGTTTTGAGACCCTTTCAGACAGATGTTTTGCATCCTTAAACCCAGACTTAGACCACACACCTCTCCACTGAATAGCAGGCAGGGGAAGCAAAATAGTGATTGCTTTGTGACTCTCGCAGTTAGCCACTGCTTCCTTCCAAAACGATCATTGTTGAATTTGCGATTTCCGACTTGTTGTGTAATGTTTATGTCCAATGGCCAATGAGCACCGAGACGTTTTATCTCTAATTTCTCTTCATATGACAAGGATTGAAAAGGGTTTGCCAGCAGATTGTCGACGTGTTTCATGATGATGACTGCTTATCTAGCTAGCTAGCTTTTGAAGGTATGATGAAAGTATGATGTTGACATGATCAGTCCAATCAAAACTACAAGAGATACACTGTAACGTGATTTGACGAGTTGTTACATTTCTCCAGGCCCATTCCTGAGTGGTTTACCAAACATTTTACATTTTTGTCATTTAGCAGACGCCCTTATCCAGGAGCAGATTTTTCACCTAGTCGGCTCGGGGATTCGAACCAGCGACCTTTCGATTACTGGCCCAATGCTCTTAACCGTTAGGCTACCTGCCACCCAACCCAAGTGGCGGTGTGTCCACATTGTTATTTTTGAACTGCAGATGGTCCCTTTAAGCACTTGTAAAGAGTTAGTGAAGTTATGTCTCCTCAGATCTATAAAAATGTATCTCATGACCAATTCAGGTTCCCTCTTAGAACATTTTGATTTTATTGCTGTGAGGGGGAAAGGTGAAGCGAGGCGATGTGTGGTGACACTTCAAAGGCCAGGGGCTGTAGTGGGGTATGGTTGCGGTGGGGTGAGGTTGCGTGAGGTAAGGGTGGAGGTTGGGGTGGGTTGGTAGGATACAGGATCATGTTTCTTTCAGGAAACAGACAGGGCATGAATATGGAGCAGGGGATGCTCGAGTGAGACCTTGTCTGATGCCAAGAGAAGGCTGGGTGAGGGTCAGGGAGAGTGGGGGGGAGCGAGAAAGAGAGAGACAGACATAGCGAGAGAGAGAGAGAGAGAGAGGGGGGGGGGGAGAGGGGGGTAGAAAGGGGGAGAATAGAGAGAGACCGGTGATATTGGACAGACAGACAGGACAGGAGAGGTCCGAAAAAATGTATGCACTCACTACTGTAAGTCGCTCTGGAAAAGAGTGTCTGCTAAAATGGCAAAAAAAAAAAAAAAGAAGAGGATTCTGTGCCTACATGGTCTCCAGCTCATGCATTTATTGATGCATAATTACAATGATACCAGATGGGACACAGTGCAAATCAAAGAATGACTTATTTGCAGTCTTTTTATCAAGATTTGAATAAAAGTCTCCCTCTTGTCTGTCCATTGAGTAACATAGGCATCTTTAAATTATCTGAAACATCCACACATCTGAACTACTATGTATACTGAACAAAAATATAAACGCAAGATGTAAAGTATTGGTCCCATGTTTCATGAGCTGAAATAAAAGGTCCCAGAAATGTTCCATAAGCTTCTTTCTCAAAAATGTGTTTACATCCCTGTTAGTGAGCATTTCTCCTTTGCCAAGATAATCCATCCACCTGACAGATATGGCATATCAAGAAGCTGATTAAACAGCCTGATCATTACACAGGTGCATCTTGTGCTGGGGACAATAAAAGGCCACTCTAAAATGTGCAGTTTGTCACACAACACAATGTTACAGATGTCTCAAGTTTTGAGGGAGCGTGCAATTGGCATGCTGACTGCAGGAATGTCCATTAGAGCTGTTGTCAGATAATTGAACGTTAATTTCTCTACCGTAAGCCGCCTCGTTTTAGAGAATTTGGCAGTACGTCCAACCAGCCTCACAACCGCAGACCACGTGTAACCACGCCAGCCCAGGACCTCCTCATCCAACTTCTTCACCTGCGGGATCGTATGAGACCAGCCACCGAACAGCTGATGAAACTGAGCAGTATTTCTGTCTTTAATAAAGCCCTTTTGTGGGGAAAAACTGATCCCAGGCCCACCCATGGCTGCGCCCTGCCCAGTCATGTGAAATCCATAGATTAGTGCACATTTATTTATTTCAATTGACTGATTTCATTATATGAACTGTAACATTTCTGAAATTGTTGCATGTTGCATTTATATTTTTGTTCAGTATACATAATTTGTGAATTGCAAAACTTCGGTGACTTTTTCAGTGATTGTTATTTCGTTGATGCCACACGGTTCACTGATCAAACAATCAGTCCTACTAGTTTCTGAACCGCCAAATCTTCTGCATCCATATTTTATGTAGAAGTTGACTATCCAGAGAATAATAATCCATCCAGAGAAGGCAGATACAGCCATATGCAAAAATATATGTTACCCCCTCCAGCCCAGACTGATAAAGACCCACAGAGGGCTGCACTTTCTGCTGCCTGTTATATTCAGGACGACAGGGCAGGCAGCACCGGTCCTGCTGCAGATACTGTCCTATCTCCAGCCCCATCTCCCTCTTGGTCACACTGTGCCAGACAGACCAGAACCTGCATTAAAAATAACCAGAATAGAATATCAATGGAGGTGAAACATGTCTGCAGGTGGATGCAGCCAGGGAAACATTGCATCATTTCAATACTTTTGGCCAGAGCCGTATACAAAGAAATAGGGCTCTGCCAACAGTAGTGTGATGTATAGGGAATATAAAGTCCTTGGAGACACAACCAGAAATATAACAACAAAAGCTAAGACCAGCTTTGGGAGAATGGTACAGTGTGTGTGGGCATGCGTGAATGTGTGTCACCAGGCTCTTGTATGAACAGACCCCCTAGGGTTCTCTGCTCCTCTGCTAACGAGATGCTTGACTAACAAGCTGGAGTTTAACATAAGAGCATTGACATGTGAGGTCACACCTTGTCACAATTATGGACATGTGAAAAAGGACTCAAATGCTTGAGAACGTACCATACAACATGCATCAAACACATGCTCCTGGCCTGGTCTCAATGGAGCCCACACAGGGTTGTCATTAAAAGTGAAGTTGTTAAATGTGGGAATATCATTAAAGTGATAGTAAGTCAGCAGCTAAACGTAGTATTGTCTGGCTGGGTCAGCCATCAGGCCCGGTGCTCATATTAAAATGCACAGTGCATTAAATGATCAACATCAGTGGTGGAGTAGATCATGTGCTGAAGAGAATATTTGGTGCTTAGCAGCGATCAAAGAAGTGGACGCCAGCCAGGCAACTAATGCAGAACTGGAACCAGATACACTTTTTATCCTGTTGAAGTGGACAGATTTATAATTGCAGAGTGTAATGGACTTATGCTACTCAATAAAGTTCAGAGAGCATCCACTGCAGTGTGCAGTGTGTAGTGAATGAAAGCAGAGCAGAGCTACCCCCTCTTCTCTCCACCTTGGCCCCTCTGATCAGATCCAATATAAGTTTGCTAGGACCAGAGAGAAGCTAATTTAAGCTCCAGTCCATTCTAACTCTAATAAATGTTTACTTCTATGATAACCCTGCTCTCATCCCTGTTTCTCTCATTATGCTATCTTGAATAATTTTTCCTCAGCCTTGAGAGAGAGGTTGTCCAGGTCAGTATACCTCTACGACCGTTTTATGCCCACCTTCCATTACCAGTTACGGTGCCGGTGCTATAAACGTGCAGTGATATTCATCATTGTTATGATTGTGTGACAGGGTCGGCTCTCTCTGCCTGGGATGCAGGCTTGTAAAGAGCAGTCAGAGTGAACCGGACGTCTTTTATGAGTCTGTAATTGCCTAATTGGCAGGGGGGAGAAAGCAGTGCTGTCTAGTGAATGGATGGCCAATAAGGTGTGTGTGTGTGGGCAGTGAGTCTGTGTGTGTGTTCCCCAGGGTAAGGGCTGTTTTCTGCTCCACTCTCATTGTTACAGTACCAGGTCCTGTGTGATTCATTCACCCCACTGTCTCCTATCTCACAGCCCAGTAAACTATCAACCCAAATTGCCCACCGTTGTATGAAAATCAACTCCAAACAATAATTTGCCTGGGCATTGCTCGATGTTCACCTCCCCTTTTTCTGCATGCTCCTCTTCCCAGGAGCCCCTGTGTCTCCTTTGCTGCTTTCACAAGCACAATAATAATAGCTCAAAGACCATTAGACCTATACATAATTTCTCCACTGTCAATCAGCTCTTTTATATATTGCATTAGATTTTCCCAGTAGGGCTGTGCGGAAGGTAGACGGTAGAGAGGGCGAGCAGAGCTGTAAACAGCATGTCTTCCTGTCTAGATTATCTATGCTCCTTTTAGGCAGCACTCGAGGCTTGTTTTGTTTAATAGAAGGCAGATTAATGAATGAAGGAGAGAGATCCACTAATGGAGCAGCGATCAGGAGATTGATATCAGAAAGGTCCCCGTCCTCCTGTCTTCCCTCCATTCTTCTGAATGCTTTTCTTCCCTTCTTTCTTTTTTTTTTGTGTCTGTCAGTCTGGCAACAAGTAAACAAGAACATCATTCCACGACATGAAGCATCTCTAAAGAGCACAATGATCCTGTAGGTTTACTGTCCGAGACCTTTTTATCAGACAATGGATGACAGAACTATACAGAGTTCTGCTGCTTAGAGGTACATTATATCCACCTCGTTTTTGAACATTGCTATGGGCACAGCCAAACAACGGAAGTGATGGATTCGACTTCTGCTTGACATCCCTACTGCAGCGCTCCGTTGGCAAACTTGGAGTCAATTTATAGTTTCAAAGCCAAGTAAACAAGTGTACACGTGTAATTTATATTTATTTAATTCAAGTTCGCTAATGTTAGCTAGACCTAGTAGTTATGTTGTGATAATAACGTTAGTTGTGTTGTGTCAGAGTTAAGGGCCATCCACCAAGCTGATAACTATAAAGATAACTATAATGATAAAATATAGGCTACATACAGTGCATTCGGAAAGTATTCAGACCCCTTCACTTTTTCCACATTTTGTTACGTTACAGCCTTATTCTAAAATGGATTTTTTTTAAATAACATAAATTGACACACAATACCCCATAATGACAAAGCGAAAACAGGTTTTTAGACATTTTTGCAAATATATATATATAAAAAGAAAAAAAAAGAAAATACCTTACATAAGTATTCAGACCTTTGTTATGAGACTCGCCATTTAGATCAGGTGCATCCTGTTTCCATTGATCATCCTTGAGATGTTTCTACAACTTGATTGGAGTCCACCTGTTGTAAATTCAATTGATTGGACATGATTTGGAAAAGCACACACCTGTCTATATAAGGTTCCACAGTTGACAGTGCATGTCAGAACAAAAACCAAGCCATGAGGTCAAAGGAATTGTCCGTAGAGCTCCGAGACAGGATTGTGTCGAGGCACAGATCTGGGGAAGGGTACCAAAAAATGTCAGCAAGAACACAGTGGCCTCCATCAATCTTAAATCAAAGAAGTTTGGTACCACCAAGACTCTTCCTACCGGCCAAACTGAGCAATCGGGGGAGTAGGGCCTTGGTCATGGAGGTGACCAAGAACCCGATGGTCACTCTGACAGAGCTCCAGAGTTCCTCTGTGGAGATGGGAGAACCTTCCAGAAGGACAACCATCTCTGCACCACTCCACCAATCAGGCCTTTATGGTAGAGTGGCCAGACGGAAGCCACTCCTCAGTAAAAGGCACATGGAGTTTGCCAAAAGGACACTAAAGGACTCTCAGACCATGAGAAACAAGATTCACTGGTCTGATGAAACCAAGATTGAACTCTTTGGCCTGAATGCCAAGCGTCACGTCTGGAGGAAACCAGGCACCATTCATCACCTGGCCAATACCATCCCTACGGTGAAGCATGGTGGTGGCAGCATCATGCTGTGGGATTGTTATTCAGAGGCAGGGACTGGGAGACTAGTCAGGATCGATTTGCAAACATATTTTTGCTTTGTCATTATGGGGTATTGTGTGTACATTGATGAGGGGGAAAAGCTATTTAATCCATTTTAGAATAAGGCTGTAACGTAACAAAATGTGGAAAACGTGAAGGGGTCTGAATACTTTACGAGTGCACTGTAAATATAAAACTTTGATTTGCATCCACGCTCCATCCTCAAATCTGGCGGCTTATCCATTGAAAAAGTGTCATCCTGCAAATACCTAGGTATATGGTTAGATGTCAAGTTCATATGGATAATCTTGTGAGGAAGCTTAAATTGAAATTGGGTTTTTATTTTCGTAGTAAGGCTTGCTTACCGTTTATGGCTAGAAAGAAGCTTGTTCAGGCCACTTTTCTCTCTGTAATTGATTATGGTATGAAAAATGAATGCACTCACTAACTGTAAATCGCTCTGGATTAGAGCGTCTGCTAAATGACTAAAATGTAAATATAAATGGTGACTTGTTGTATATGCATGCAACCTCCTCTGTCTTACAGAGACTGGACTCTGTTTATCATGCATCTTTGCACTTCATTACAAATGCCAAGTCACACACCCACAATTGCACCTTGTACCAAATGGTGGGTTGGACCTCACTTTACATGCGCAGAAAGCTACATTTGTATGTGTCATCTACAAAGCCCTTTTGGGTAAACTCCCTCTTTACCTCTGTAGTCTGGTCTCCTTCTCCACCAGCAGTTACCATACCCGGTCTGCTAGGTGGTTGCTACTTAAAGTCCCCAGGACATTTACAGTATTAGGCAAGACTGCCTTCTCGTCTTGTGCACAAGAGGCATGGAATAGTTTACAATCCATGCTTCATCTAGATATGTTATTGCCACTGAATTAATTAAACATTTTGACTCTGTTACATGTTGTTGAATTATATTGTATTGTTGTATGTTTTAATTCTGTAAAGTATTGATTGTTGCTGCCTTCTTGTCCAGGTCTCCCTTGAAAAAGAGACTGAGTCTCAAAGGGATTTTCAATGTAAAAAAAACACCTGTCAATCAACTGATCAACGCATCCTACTGCATGCTGCCTATTAACACAAGACCATTCATAGCTTTGGGACACAACATCGGGAGTCTGTGTATTGGTGTCCCAAAGCTAGACAGTTCAGTACTTTCAGGGTTCATTGTCATAGCGACAACTGCAAATAATACTTCAATGAACATGTAGGCCTAATGAAAAATTATATAGTAACTCGTATTTAAATGTAGCAATTTAACTACAAACACTGTTTAGTATATTTTACAGCATGTCGTTGCCTCGTTGCTCAAGTGGTTTGCAAGTGATCTCCATTTTTCTAATGGTTGTCAATTCCTTTGGGTCTTATTTTTCACTGTGCTCATCTCTCTGTATGTCCTGTGTTATTTGCAACGCATCAGTGCAACAATGTTATCATAACAGGCCAAAAGTGATCACACCAATGCACTTTCTCAACTCAACTTTCCCCAACATGCATTTTCTATGCTGTAGCCTAGGCCTGTTTTACATTCAGCAAATTACAGTGTCTTGCAAAAGTATTCATCCCCGTTGGCGTTTTTGCTATTTTGTTGCATTACAAGCTGTAATTTAAATAGATTTTTATTTGGATTTCATGTAATGGACATACACAAAATAGTCCAAATTGGTGAAGTGAAATGACAAAAATAACTTGTTTCAAAAAAATCTAGAAAAAACATTACGGAAAAGTGGTGCGTGTGTATGTATTCACCCCCTTTGCTATGAAGCCCCTAAATAAGATCTGGTGCAGCCAATTACCTCCAGAAGTCACATAATTAGTTAAATAAAGTCCACCTGTGTGCAATCTAAGTGTCACATGATATGTCACATGATCTCAGTATACACCTGATCTGCAACACCACTAAGCAAGGGGCACCACCAAGCAAGCGGCACCATGAAGAACAAGGAGCTCTCCAAACAGGTCAGGGACAAAGTTGTGGAGAAGTACAGATCAGGGTTGGGTTATAAAAAAATATCAGAAACTTTGAACATCCCACAGAGCACCATTAAATCCATTATTAAAAAATGGAAAGAATATGGCACCACAACAAACCTGCCAAGAGAGGGCCGCCCACCAAAACTCACGGACCAGGCAAGGAGGGCATTAATCAGAGAGGCAACAAAGAGACTAAAGATAACCCTGAAGGAGCTGCAAAGCTCCACAGCGGAGATTGGAGTATCTGTCCACAGGACCACTTTAAGCCGTACACTCCACAGAGCTGGGCTTTACAGAAGAGTGGCCAGAAAAAAGCCATTGCCTAAAGAAAGAAATAAGCAAACACATTTGGTGTTCGCCAAAAGGCATGTGGGAGACTCCCCAGACATATGGAAAAGGTACTCTGGTCAGATGAGACAAAAATTGAGCTTTTTGGTCATCAAGGAAAACGCTATGTCTGGCGCAAACCCAACACCTCTCATCACCCCGAGAACACCATCCCCACAGTGAAGCATGGTGGTGGCAGCATCATGCTTTGGGGATGTTTTTCATCGGCAGGGACTGGGAAACTGGTCAGAATTGAAGGAATGATGGATGGCGCTAAATACAGGGAAACCCTTGAGGGAAACCTGTTTCAGTCTTCCAGAGATTTGAGACTGGGACGGAGGTTCACCTTTCAGCAGGACAATGACCCTAAGCATACTGCTAAAGCAACACTCGAGTGGTTTAAGGGGAAACATTTAAATGTCTTGGAATGGCCTAGTCAAAGCCCAGACCTCAATCCAATTGAGAATCTGTGGTATGACTTAAAGATTGCTGTACACCAGCGGAACCCATCCAACTTGAAGGAGCTGGAGCAGTTTTGCCTTGAAGAATGGGCAAAAATCCCAGTGGCTAGATGTGCCAAGCTTATAGAGACATAGCCCAAGAGACCTGCAGCTGTAATTGCTGCAAAAGGTGGCTCTCCAAAGTATTGACTTTGGGGGGGGGGGGGGGCGGAGGGGGGGGGGGGGGGGGGGGGTAAATAGTTATGCACGCTCAAGTGTTCTGTTTTTTTGTCTTATTTCTTGTTTGTTTCACAAAAACAAATATTTTGCATCTTCAAAGTGGTAGGCATGTTGTGTAAATCAAATGATACAAACCCCCCAAAAATCCATTTTATTTCCAAGTTGTAAGGCAACAAAATAGGAAAAATGTCAAGGGGGGTGAATACTTTCGCAAGCAGAAGCCTGCTTCTTTCCCTGAATAGTCTATTAGGCCTAGTATAAAAAAATTACATACATGTCCTATAGCTTTTGTAGCCTATAGCTTTTCCTTTGATTTCACAAAAAGAGGCTTGTATAGCCTGTAGCCTATTTCGCACGGGAACAGCAGGAAGAGAGAGGCTAGTGATGTGTAGCCAAAATAAGAAGTTAAATATTAGCTAGATATTACGCCATTCATTAGCTAAATATTAGGGCTATAGGCTAAATATTTATCTGTCAAAGTGCAAGAAAAACAATTTACAGATTATGAAATGACAGATCTGTAGTGCGTTTCTTCCTCTGTGGTCCCCGGGCATGCAAAGCTCCGATCAGACCTAGGTCTACGTAGACAATACATTTATTATAACAGGGCTACAACAACACAGTGCAATGAGGAATGTATTATTGTTATCAAGTCAGTACACAATTAGGCTATTTTCCATAGGCTGTAAACTGCAGTGATGTAGGCTAATTTGAATAACCGCTCAAACGTCCTGTAACCGCTCAAACATCCTGTAACCACTCAAACATCCTGTTAGGCCTACAGCCTATGCCTGATTATGCAACCATTTGGATCAGATTTGGTCTATTCTTGACAGTTTAGAAGGTCCAGAATAATGTAATGAACAATGTTATTATTGTTTTCAAGTGAGTACAAAACTCTAGTCAATGCTGTGCCTATGTCATTTGAATAACTGCTCAAACGCCTGGCATTTTGAATGCATATTCGATTCGAAATAACTGCATCTAGACTGCCTGACTGGGCAACCATTTTGATCAGTTATGGAGTTTTCTCGGCAGTTTAGACTACAAAGTCCAGGGACATCAATGTCGATGTCCGCGCGCCTGCAGAAATCTAATTAGCATAATAATAATAAAAAATGGTCTGTCCTCGGTTGCAACACTCACTCCCGAGTTCCAAACTGCCTTTTGGACCGAATGTCAGCACAATAACTGTTCATTGGGAGCTTCATGAAATGGGTTTTCATGGCCGAGCAGCCGCACACAAGCCTAAGATTACAATGCGCAATGCCAAGTGTCGGCTGGAGTGGTGCAAAGCTCGCCACTATTGGGACTCTGGAGCAGTGGAAATCCGTTATCTGGAGTGATGAATCACGCTTCACCATCTGGCAGTCCGTCTGGGTTTGGCGGATGACAGGTGAACGCTACCTGCCCCAATGCATAGTGCCAACTGTAAAGTTTGGTGGAGGAGGAATAATGGTCTGGGACTGTTTTTCATAGTTCAGGCTAGGACCCTTAGTTCCAGTGAAGGGAAATCTTAATGCTACAGCATTACATTCTAGACGATTCTGTGCTTCCAACTTTGTGGCAACAGTTTGGGGAAGACCCTTTCCTGTTTCAGCATGACAATGCCCCCGTGCACAAAGCGAGGTCCATACAGAAATGGTTTGTCGAGATCGTTGTGGAAGAACTTGACTGGCCTGCACAGAGCCCTGACTTCAACCCCATCAAACACCTTTGGGATGAATTGGAACGCCGACTGCGTGCCAGGCCTAATCGCCCAACATCAGTGCCCGACCTCACTAATACTCTTGTGGCTGAATGGAAGCAAGTCTCTGCATCAATATTTCATGGTCTGTTTGTCAGACCATGAAACATCCCGAAAATCGGTCTTCTCAAAAAATCGTCTGTAGCGTCCGAATGGTTTAGCCTACAAACTATTATGACCCCTCTATAGAAAGATGATACTCTCACAAACACATAATTGTTGGTTGGCTTGCACTAGGACCCTCACAGGCCTCACAAGAATGAATGGAAATATATATGGAGAATGTTTAGTGCCAAAAATAATGGGTTAAATACATCTTATGGGTTAGCAGGCCAGTAATATAGTTTCCGCATTTGGCTTCCATGTTTTTAAGGCGTTTGAATATGAGGTGGATAAATGCGGTATGGTTAAAGTGTGTGTGTGTGTGTGTGAAGGTACAAACAGTGAAATCAATGGCAATGTTGATCAAACCAGCATTGTGCAGGGCTACAGGGGACTACTGGGGTTTGTAATGTATCCCCTCACACTCCGGCCTAACAACTAAATTCATTAATGAAATGGTTTAAACAGGCAAAAAGTAATTGTCCGATTCCTCAGAGAGCTCTTAAGCATCTGTGGGATCACGCCTCTACAAACACAATCAGTAACATTACACTAAGTGCACACGGCCACGGTAGTCCTTAATCACATGAGGAATGATTATGAATTTACAAAGTCAGTCAGAGACTCTCAGGTGTGTCTTTAAGGCAGCTTTCTGGGCTGGCAGGGGCAGTTAAACTAATTTGAAAGCAGTTTATCAACTAGTCAATTACAGGCCCATTGTAAAAAGGACTTGGCAGTTAGATGGGCAAAGTCACTGAACATATCTGATGGGACTCTGTAATTGGTAGAATAGTCCGAGTTCTTGGCTCATTCGACTCTGTTTCCCCATGCAATGTTTTTGCGATATGAGAATGTGTTCTATGTAGTAAACATACATGGTAATTCGTAAATACTAAATACAATTATTTTAAAAAACTGATGCATTGAATGTTCCATGTTTTCTTCATTGAAAGTGGAGGTACACAGCTTGGTAGACAGATACACATAAGGCATCAAGATAAGAGGGAATATCAGATTCTCCTCTGACATTTAATCTGACAGTCAAAAGCAGCCCATGCATGATGCGCAGTTTATGACCCTTTGCGTACAGTTGAAGTCGGAAGTTTACATACACTTAGGTTAGAGTCATAAAAACTCGTTTTTCAACCACTCCACACATTTCTAGTTAACAAACTATAGTTTTGGCAAGTTGGTTAGGACATCTACATTGTGCATGACACAATAACTTTTTAACAAAGATTATTTCACTTATAATTCACTGTTTCACAATTCCAGTGGGTCATAAGTTTACATACACTAAGTTGACTGTGCCTTTAAACATCTTGGAAAATTCCAGGAAATTATGTCATGGCTTTAGAAGCTTCTGATAGGCTAACTGACATAATTTGAGTCAATTGGAGGTGTACCTGTGGATGTCTTTCAAGGCCTACCTTCAAACTCAGTGCCTCTTTGCTTGACATCATGAAAAAAAAACTCAGAAAAAAATGTGTAGACCTCCACAAGTCTGGTTCATCCTTGGGAGCAATTTCCAAAATGCCTGAAGGTACCACGTTCATCTGTACAAACAATAGTAGGCAACTATAAACACCATGGGACCACGCAGCCGTCATACTGCTTAGGAAGGAGAGGCGTTCTGTCTCCTAGAGATGAACGCACTTTGGTGCGAAAAGTGCAAATCAATCCCAGAACAACAGCAAAGGACCTTGTGAAGATGCTGGAGGAAACAGGTACATAATTATCTATATCCACAGTAAAACGAGTCCTATATCAACATAACCTGAAAGGCTGCTCAGCAAGGAAGAAGCCGCCATAAAAAAGCCAGACTACGGTTTGCAACTGCACATGGGGACAAAGATCGTACTTTTTGGAGGAATGTCTTCTTGTCTGATGAAACAAAAATAGAACTGTTTGGCCATAATGACCATCGTTATGTTTGGAAGAAAAAGGGGGAAGGCTTGCAAGACTAACATTTAGTTTTCAACAGCAGAGATTTGTATAAACATTGCTGTCTGTCTCTACGACATTTGCAACATTGTTTCAATATTCAAATTCGTTCTCCATTGTCCCATAGTCTCATATTAAGCATCTCCAATCCAAAGTTAAATCTAGAATCAGCTTCCTATTTCGCAACAAAGCCTCCTTCACTTATGCTGCCAAACATGCCCTTGTAAAACTGACTATCCTACCGATCCTTTACTTCGGCGATGTCATTTACAAAATAGCCTCCAACACTCTACTCAGCAAATTGGATGTAGTCTATCACAGTGCCATCCGTTTTGTCACCAAAGCCCCATATACTACCCACCACTGTGACCTGTTCCCTCTTGTTGGCTGGTCCTCACTACATATTCGTCGCCAAACCCACTGGCTCCAAGCCATCTATAAACCACTGCTAGGCAAATCCCCGCCTTATCTTAGCTCATTGGTCACCATAGCAACACCCACCCGTAGTATGCGCTCCAGCAGGTATATCTCACTGGTCATCCCCAAAGCCAACACCTCCTTTGGCCGCCATTCCTTCCAGTTCTCTGCTGCCAATGACTGGAACGAACTGCAAAAATCTCTGAAGCTGGAGACTCTTATCTCCCTCACTAACTTTAAGCATCAGTTGTCAGAGCACCTTACCGATCACTGCACCTGTACACAGCCCATCTGAAATTAGCCCACCCAACTACCTCATCCCCATATTGTTATTTATTTTGCTCCTTTGCTCCACAGTATCTCTATTTGCACATAATCTCTTGCACATCTAGCATTCCAGTGTTAATACTAATTGTAATTATTTTTTTATGTTTTGTTTTACCCTATATGTAACTCTGTGTTGTTGTTTTTATCGCACTGCTTTGCTTTATCTTGGCCAGGTCGCAGTTGTAAATGAGAACTTGTTCTCATCTGGCTTACCTGGTTAAATAAAGGTTAAATAAAAAACAAATAAATAAATAGTAATGAACGTGTTGGGAGTCGGGACGAGACAGACAGACAGGCAGTGTTTCTCAGCCAGTCGAAATCATGAATCAGCTGGCATCATTTTTATGGATATATACAAAGAAATGTAAATTGAAAAAAGGTCAAACGAAATGAAGTGCAGCTAGTTTGCAGTCTTTCCAGCTTCAGTTTGAAGTGATTGTGTTAGCTGTGTTGTGGGCTAGCTCCTCTGAACAACAGTGTCCTGACTAGTGAGCACATTTTCTATACCAGGCGAAGTCGTGCCTCATTAGCTCATTGTCATGGATGTATCCAAATAAATGTCAATAGAAAACAGTTTGAACAAATGCAAATGCAGCTACTTTGCTGTTATTCTGGCTGCACTTTTTGATGTGACTGTAAGTTAGCTGTATTTGGCTAGCTAGCAAGCAAGGGATAAGAACGTTGCCAGCCAGTATGGCAATGGAACATTTAGAACGAACGACGTCCATAGATACAGAACAAAAAGACTGAACGACTGGGTCGCGTCTCTAGCAACCGAACCGATAGAATGATTTGTGGATCTTGTGGAAGGATGAAATAGTATGAAAAAATTCATCAAAATAACATTTTTAATAAAAAGATGTCAATCATTATTTGAATATATTGGTAATCCGTTGTATAAAAGTGATTATTACTTAAATAATGCCTTCATTGCTTTTGTGCTGAGTTTCACTATTTATCAAGGCCACTTGGCAATTATAATTATATTTAGGCTACTGATGTTTTCATTATTTGACCACACGTCTTGACCGTGTGTCTTGGTGGTTGGGGTATTTTTTATTCATTTTGTCATTATAAAAATAATCTGTTACAGTGTTCCAACACAAATGCTTTCTGTTTCATAGTTGTAGCAAAGGCACTCCACAAATAAAATGTATTGAACACTTAAAAAAAAAAAAACTTTCGTTTTTACATATAGCTTCAGTAATATAAACTAATGAAAAAGCTATTGTGTTGTTGGAAATAAAATAAAACAAGTATTATAATGTTACCCAGGCCTTCATAACCTAATTATTATTTTTGCAATAGCATATATAAAATGTATTAATTAGACTGTTAGAATGTTGCAGTCAGAATGACTGCTCATTAGCGTGAAGGTGGGTCCATCGAGGCCCAGCAGTTGTAGTGTTAATTACCTTCTGCCTTTGTAATATTATGTATCTGGAGTAAGATAAGTATTTCTCAGATTTAATTCTGCTGTTGAAATTGTGTTTTGAGGGCGAGTGCAAATGAAATGGCTAGGTAGCTAACTAGCTAGCTAGCTAGTTAGCGTTGGCTAACCCAGAATCTGACAGACAAAGTTTAATCTCCTGTTTTTAGCTCCCCATATAATCTCTGCTTATTGGCTAACTAGCCACCTTGTCATTTGCATAAAGAGTGAACAGATTAATCAGATGTGTGTGGCAATAGCTAACTCATTATTATTAGGTTGCCACTAGATAAACTGGCTAAGCTAGCTAGCTGCAGTGTCAACCATGTAACGCCAGCGCAGCATCCCTCCATTGCTCTCTCTCTCACTGTGTGTGTGTGTGTGTGTGTGTCTGTCTAAATGTCATTTCTTTTTTATGACAAGGCCTATAACTATAAGCACATCTGTCATACAGTGTATAATTTTGGTAAGCTTTTTGTGCCATATAGCTAGCTATTCTTCGTGTTTTTTGTTACAGCTTGTAGTGGCACAACTGAGGGGAAGGAGAATGGGCCAGCCAAGAAAAGAAAAGACCCTTCAAGTGGAAAGGAGTCGTTCGGAAGAGAACAGAGGGTAAATCCTACCTTGGCCAGAAAAAGATGAATGAGTTGAGTATGGCAATTGATATCTTCACTGTTGATTATTTATTACTTACATTATTCTTACCTGAATACCTACATTGATGTTTAATTCCTTGCTGAAATATGTCTTGATGATTTGCATACTTGTAACATGATTGAAAGTTGTCTGTCATGACTCAAAGTTGTCCGTCAAACCCCGTATCTCTACCACAGCGTTTTAAGTGAATCGCATGTTGTGGGTTCTCAGCCATGCTGAAATGTGTCTTGATGATTTGCATACTTGTAACATGATTGAGTTGACTATGGCAATTTATACCTGCTCTGTTTGATTATTTATTACTTACCTGAATACCTAACTTGATGTTTAATTCCATGCTGAAATGTGTCTGATTTGCATACTTGTAACATGATTGATAGTGACCATTGTATATTGATTGTAACACTTACCTGATCCTCCTTGATATTTCATTCTGAGTAAAAAATTAAACATCACACTTGGTGTAAATCTTTTTAGTAATTGAAACTGTACAGCCTACGGACGTTGTTTGATGTCAGTTTTCATTGGAGACTATCTGTGCTGGAGGACATCTGCAAGATGGTGCTGGCAGCCTTAAATAATACATTAATGTCAACTCAATTGCACTAAGTTGTTGTTCTTTTTGTTTGCTGTCACAGTTTACCATAAGCAGTAAAAACTTGCCAAACTAAATTTGTAACTAGTACTTAAGTAGTTTTCTGACCGGATACTTTTTTACTCTTATTTGAGTAAATTACAATCTACAGTGAGGGAAAAAAGTATTTGATCCCCTGCTGATTTTGTACGTTTGCCCACTGACAAAGAAATGATCAGTCTATAATTTTAATGGTAGGTTTATTTGAACAGTGAGAGACAGAATAACAACAAAAAAATCAAGAAGATTTTTTTTTTCCAAAATCTTATAAATTGATTTGCATTTTAATGAGGGAAATAAGTATGAATATAGTCCAGTTTGACCAGCCAACCCAACTAAAAGATGGTCCAGCCCATATGGCATTCGCCAGAATTGCCAGATGGCCAATCCACCCCTGCATATTGGGAGTTGATTGAACAGCTATTATTGATTGGTAGCCCGTCCCTGCAAACATGCATGTACAATTTGACCAGGTATTGAACGTGGGTTGTAAGAACAAGGCTGATGTATCCAAAAGGTTGATGTTAAGCCCACTGAGCTAAAGACTAAGGGCTAGGTAGTCACTTTCAGGTCTAAGCTCTAAGTCAAGATCTGACCACTGTGGCCACAGGGAACCAACAACACCCATACACAAAGCCTGCCAATGTTTGTACTTGACTTCTCAAGCAAACAGAGACTGACAAGCACACACAGAAATCGAGAGAGCACCATATCTGGGTCTGCTGGAGAGGCTGCCTGTTGGCTCTGACACCGTGCAGAGCATAACCATGAGATTCCATCAGATAGACACCTAATTATAGGTGTTATCTTGGACCATGTCTGAGTCTGTCTGGTCTGAGGCCCAACACAGCTCTATGTTCCAATGAAGCAGAATGGGAGGGGATCAGCAAGGCCAATATACTATGGGTAATAGAGAGAGGGTAAACTAGTTGTTGGAGAGTTTGTAAAGATTTGGGCAGTCAGAAAGAGAGAGAGCTGGGGGGGCATTGAGAGAGAGAGAGAGAGATAAAGAAGGGGGAGAGAGAGTGAGAGAAGGGGAGAAAGAGAGTGAGAGTAGGGGGAGAGAGAGAGAGCGGGAGCGAGAAGGGGGAGAGAGAGTGAGAGAAGGGGAGAAAGAGAGTGAGAGTAGGGGGAGAGAGAGAGCGAGAGCGAGAAGGGGGAGAGAGAGAGAGCGAGAGCGAGAGAAGCATCACAGCAAAATGTGGGACATGTTGTGATAAATAAAGGGCAACCAGTGGAGCACAACACCAAAGTAAATTAAACCTATATTTATCTGTTTATTTATTTTCCCCTTGCTAATTTGTACTTCTACTAACAACACTGCACATAGTAGAGAGAGAGAGAGAGAGAGAGAGAGAGACTGGTGAAATTGGACAGACAGACAGGACAGGAGGTGGAAGTAAAGTCAAAAACAGAGGAAAGAAAGAGGACATGGGAGGAAAAACAAGGGATAAACTTCTGAAAAAAGAGATGGAGCAAGATAACTCACTTTGCATTGCAATCTATGACATAAGTGGTGAGGCGAAAGCAGGCGAGGGTTCTGGCTTATAGGGAAAGACTTAAGAGGGGAGTAGGGCAGCCAAGGAGGTCAGAAAGCTTGGATGTTAGTTCACTGGTGAACTGAAGGAATGGCAAGAATATACACTGAGTATACAAAACATTAGGAACACCTGCTCTTTCCATGACAGACTGACCAGGTGAATCCAGGTGAAAGCTATGATCCCATATTGATGTCACTTGTTAAATCCACTTCAACCAGTGTAGATGAAGGGGATGAGACAGGTTAAAGAAGGATTTTTAAGCCTTGAGACAATTGAGACATAACCTGTGCCCCCACACATTGACTCTGTACCGGTACCCCCTGCACATAGCCTCATTACTGTTCTTTTATTGTTCCTCGTTAATAAATCATTATTTTTCATTTAATTATTTTTTACTTCAGTTTATTTTAGTAAAAACTTTCTTAACACTTATTTTTCTTAAAACTGCATTGTTGGTTAAGGGCTTGTAAGTAAGCATTTCACTGTAAGGTCTATGCCTGTTGTACTCGGCACATGTAACAAATAACATTTGATTTGATTTGTATGTGTGCCATTTAGAGGGTGAATGGGCAAGACAAAAGATTTCAGTGCCTTTGAACAGGGTATGATAGTAGGTGTCAGGCGCACTGGTTTTTGTAAAGAACTGCAATGCTGCTGGATTTTTCAAGCTCAACAGTTTCCCATGTGTATCAAGAATGGTCCACCACCCAAAGGACATCCAGCCAACTTGACAACTGTGGGAACATGAAACAATTTCAAAGATTTTATTGAGTTACAGTTCATATAAGGAAATTAGTCAAATGAAATAAATTCATTAGGCCCTAATCTATGGATTTTACATGACTGGGAATACAGATTTGCATCAGATACCTTTAAAAAAAGTAGGGCCCTGCATCAGAAAACCAGTCAGCATCTGGTGTGAACACCATGTATCTCATGCAGAACACATCTCCTTTGCACAGTTGATCAGGCTGTTGATTGTGGCCTGTGGAATGTAAGTTGCTGGATATTGGCGGGAAGTGGAACACGCTGTCGTACACATCAATCCATAGCATTCCAAACATGCTCAATTGGTGACATGTCTGGTGAGTATGCAGGCCATGGAAGAACTGGGACACTTGCTGAAACATGAGGTGATGGCGGCGGATGAATGGCACGACAATGGGCTTCAGGATCTTGTAACGGTATCTCTGTGCATTCAAATGCCATCGATAAAATGCAATTGTTTTCGCTGTCTGTAGCTTATGCCTGCCAATACCATAACCCCACCGCCACCATGGGGCACTCTGTTCACAACGTTGACAAACCGCTTGCCGGCACGATGCCATGCACTTGGTCGACAATTGTGAGGCCGGTTGGACGTTCTGCCAAATTCTCTAAAACGACGGAGGCGGCTTATGGTAGAGAAATGAACATTCAATTCTCTGGTAACAGCTCTGGTGGACATTCCTGCTGTCAGCATGCCAATTGCACACTCCCTCAAAACTTGAGACATCTGTAGAATTGTGTTGTGTGACAAAATTGCACATCTTAGAGGTGCCTTTTATTGTCCCCAGCACTAGGTGCAACTGTGTAATGATCATGCTGTTTAATCAGCTTCTTGATATGCCACATGTCAGGTGGACGGATTACTTTGGCAAAGGAGAATTGCTCACTAACAGAGAGAAATAAGCTTTTTGTGCGTTTGGAAAATTTCTGGGATCTTTTATTTCAGCTCATGAAACATGGGACCAAAACATTACATGTTGCGTTTCTATTTTTGTTCAATATAGAAAGATAGAGAGAGCGAGAGTAAGTAAGTTATTAACTGGTGCGCTGAAGGGATGGCAGAGATATGGAGGTTGGCTGCTCGGCGTTACAGGCTGCCAACTGGGAGGAAGCAGAGGCTTGCAGGGCACAGCATGGAGCCGTTAAAGCCTGGGATATAATCAGTCCACCCATAACACAAGTCCATAACATTTTTGCAGGCATCTCACTTTTTTAACACCTGAACAGCGCTTTTAATGGAGTGCATTACTCATTAAAATGACCAAACATGACTGTAGCTCAGTTGGTAGAGCATGGCGCTTGCTACGCCAGGGTTGTGGATTCGTTTCCCACGGGGGGCCAGTATGAAAATGTATGCACTCACTAACTGTAAGTCGCTCTGGATAAGAGCGTCTGCTAAATAACTAAAATGTAAAAATGTAAAATAATTATTTATAAGTTTCCCTTTTTCTCTACCAACATTTAAGCTCAAGTAATTCCCATACAGATAATTGTCAAGGAGGGCAGTCAATAGACATTGAGTATTCCTTCTTAGAAAAATAGGAAATTTCCTTATTTTGCAGTGGCTCATCCTCTTTGATTTTATGTTTTAAGGTAAAAAGCGGATACTAGGATAATTAAGAAGACAAAATTACTCATTTTTTCTTGAGAACTTTCCCTCTCTAAGCTGATGGCAATATCTGTAGTAAACGCTAATTCTTATATAGGGTGCTACTCTACTGGGTGAGTATTTTTATTCACTAAGTATGTCACGATCGTCGAAGGAGGAGGACCAAGGCGCAGCGTGATACTCATACGTCTTACTTTATTAAGTGTACACACGATAAACAAAACAACAAACGATACGTGAAGTCCAACGGTACTAACACAAACCAACACGGAACAAGATCCCACAAACACTGTGGGAAAACTGGCTGCATAAGTCTGGTTCCCAATCAGAGACAACAAGCAACAGCTGATACTCGTTGCCTCTGATTGAGAACCACACTGGCCAACATAGAAACACAATACTAGAAATACGACATAGAACAAAAACACAGACTCTACACACCCTGGCTCAACATAAAAGAGTCCCTAGAGCCAGGGCGTGACAGTACCCCCACCCCAAAGGCGCGGACTGCGACCGCGCCTAAACATAACCGAACAGGGGAGGGCTGGGTGGGCATTCCTCCTTGGAGGCGGTTCCGGCTCCGGGCTTGACCACCATCCTCCAACAATCCCCCCGTAGCGCCCCTGGTCCGGTCTGGCCCCGCTGGCTGGAGCTGGACTGGACATCGTTGGAGCGGATTGCTTAGGCTCCGGTGTGGAGCAACTGACCGGTACCTGACCAGGCACCGGTGAACCGGGCACGGGCTGTGCCGGACTGACGACACGCACCCCAGGCTTGGTGCGGGAAGCAGGAATGGGCCGGACCGGGCTGACGACGCGCACCCCTGGCTTGGTGCGGGGAGCAGGAACGGGCCGGACCGGGCTGACAATGCGCACCACAGGCTTGGTGTGGGGAGCAGGAACAGGCCGGGCCGGGCTGGCGACGCGCACCATTGGCTTGGTGCGGGGAGCAGGAACAGGCCGGGCCGGGCCGGCGACGCGCACCGTAGGCTTGGTGCGAGGGGCAGGAACAGGCCGGGCCGGGCTGGCGACGCGCACCATAGGCTTGGTGCGGGGAGCAGGAACAGGCCGGGCCGGGCCGGCGACGCGCACCGTAGGCTTGGTGCGGGGAGCAGGAACGGGCCGGGCCGGACTGGCGACGCGCACCATTGGCTTGGTGCGGGGAGCAGGAACGGGCCGGACCGGGCTGACGACGCGCACCACAGGCTTGGTGCGAGGGGCAGGAACAGGCCGGGCCGGGCTGGCGACGCGCACCGTAGGCTTGGTGCGAGGGACAGGAACAGGCCGGACCGTACTGGGAACACACACCACTGGCCTTAAACGGGGATCAGGAACGGGCCGGACCGGACTGGCAATACACCTCAGTACCTCTCGCCGTGCCTCTACATCTTCCTTCCCTCTTCTCACCAATGGCTCCCGTAACCCGGTGGCCTTCTCTCCTCGTCCACGAACTCGTCCCTTATCTGCCTCCAGCAGCCCCGTCGTCTATGCCATGTGCCCCCCCCTAAAAATTTATTGGGGGTGCCTCTCGCCTGTCCGACCATGGCCCGGTTGGCGCCGCTTCTCCTCTCCTGCCTGGGTCTCTCCCTTCATAGCCCTCCGGCAACGGACGGCCTCCTCCTCCGTGATCTGCCCCCAACCGAGGAGGACATCTACCAATGTCACCTCCTGCGTGTGCTCCTGGACACGCTGCTTGGTCCTGTTTTGGTGGGATCTTCTGTCTCGATCGTCGAAGGAGGAGGACCAAGGCGCAGCATGATACTCGTACATCTTACTTTATTAAGTGTACACACGATAAACGATACGTGAAGTCCAACGGTACTAACACAAACCAACACGGAACAAGATCCCACAAACACTGTGGGAAAACTGGCTGCTTAAGTCTGGTTCCCAATCAGAGACAACAAGCAACAGCTGATACTCGTTGCCTCTGATTGAGAACCACACTGGCCAACATAGAAACACAATACTAGAAATACGACATAGAACAAAAACACATAGACTCTACACACCCTGGCTCAACATAAAAGAGTCCCTAGAGCCAGGGCGTGACAAAGTAGTTCCACCCCTTGGTCAACAAATCTATTTTTGCTAAAATTGTTTTCCAAGTGGGTAATGAAGCATCACTGAGCTGTTGATAGCGGCAACAGTTTGTTGTTCACATTGTCCATATTGCAGCGAACGGCGGGGCAGGGAAGCAAACCAGAGACACGTTCCTGTGCTTCGACTACTCAGCCACCTCACATGTCCGGGACGTGCTTTGCGATTGGCTCACGGCCGCCATCCCACTTCTGACACCAATGTAGCGAACGGCTGGGCAGGGAAGCGAACCCGGTTTGCTGACGTGAAATGCAAACACATCTCACCAATAGGGTTAATCCACTTGGTGGGAATTGTAATGTGACACATATAGCGAGGATCGCTACAATACCCTCAGAGTACTATTCAAGCCACACAACCAATTACTTCAATTGGAAAGCATTCAGTTTCTCACTCTCTAGTTTGGTCCTGTGGCGATGGTGTGTTGACTCATTGTGTGAAGTACTATGAATGCCACTTAATTCTACGACGCACACTCACTGTAATAATACTGTATTACCATCACACAATACATTTCTTGCTAGCAACATCTTCAGTCCCACAATAAAGTCAGTAAATATTACAGGTACAAGTCATATTCAAAAGGGTACATAGTAGCTCTGAATGGCAGTATTGCAGTGTTTGCCTGTTGCATCCACAGTTTACGCTCATCACTTGAAACCACTTGCTCTCAGAGTAGGGTGAGGTTAAGAGTGTGCATGTGTGGCTGTGTATGTGTGTGTGTGTATGCGTGTGAGTGAACACTAACGTTCATTGACAAAACTTTAAAATTACGGCTTTAACCAGCACCGACACAGGAGAGAGCAAACTTTACCCCTGTATGCCCACCAACAACCCCCACATGACTCCAATGCTTCCCTCCGAAGGGACGCCAAACATCTCAAATGCATTATATATGCTCTCATAGACTTAATTGAAGTGTAAAATGTTATGTTCCACACCGATGCACTCCTAATAGGCCTGTGCTCAGTGACCAGCATGGTAAAGCAATTACAAGGCAATTACAACATGAGAGTGTGTTTTGAGTTTACCACAGTCAGAAATGAGACCAGGACCTTGATATCTGTTTAAGTGAGGTTTAAAACAAACTATGATGCACTGTCGAAACCAAACTGATTAGATATTTGCCTCTTTTATAATCAGAGTACTAATGTTTAATGTATGTTAATCTGTTGCACAGTGCTGGGAAATATTGGGTAGTTTAAAGCATTTAGCGGACCATTGGAAGTGACTAAGGTCCCATAACAGATGACTAAGGTCCCATAACAGATTGCTAATACACATGCTAATGGTTAGAGGTAAAATATCATTAACAAGGCTAGCAAGGTCATCAGAAACTCGCCCCTTTCAGTCCAGTATGTGATTAATTCATGACTTTTTAATTCAGAATTCATCCGCTTGCAGCTGAGTTTGACCTTTAGTGATTCAATGCACATTTCGCTTTAATTAAAATAATGAATCCCAAAATCAAACAGAGAGTGGCTCTTTTTGTTTTCTGCTAATGCAACATTGATCGTCTGTGCCGGTCTTTTATTAAATGCTTCTCAGTAACATGTATTAACAGAACTTAATGGGGAATTAGTTTTGCCACAAACTGCACTGAAATATGGAAGGAAAACAGCACAGGCTGATTTTAATTTTAAGGCATGTTTGAAATACTTATCAGTCCCGAAGATATTAGGATATGTTTTCAGCCTGATCGTAACCAGAAGGTCAATGGGTGATTGGCCTTATGTTGAAATTGAAAGCAGGCCAGCAAAACTAATGCTATCACTGGGAAGCACTGACCTTATAGTTGAGCTCAATCCAGTTAGAGAGATAACCGAATTTGATTAGCTGATTGCAGAGGCTGACTGTAGGGTCTGTTTGAGTGCTGCTGAAAAGATGACTGAAGACAGGAAGAAAATCACATAGAGGAAACAACCTACTCGTTCCATCCCCTATTGTACAGAGAGACAGAGAGAGAGACAGAGAGACAGAGAGAGAGAGAGAGAGAGAGAGAGAGAGAATCTAACAACCATGCTCAATGCTCGCACAGGTCCAGACCAGGATGTTGAACTAGAGTAGATCAGAGCAGAGTCACTCTCCTACCTACACCATGTCAACTGTATGCTGCTGACACCTCTCCTCTCTGCCCCTCTATCTCTCCCAATCCCTCACTCTGAGAACTAATCTCTTATGGGAGACGGGCTGCAGCAGGACATTGGCCATCAGCGCACCGTGGCAACCGTCCGACAACACCCATCACTCCAAAGAGCCCTTCAGCTATGATGTCATCACAGCACACCAGTGACCTTCATTGATTGGAGCAGAGACGTTCTATGCCATCTGATTGGAGCAGAGTCGTTCCGTGCCACCCTAACAAGCTCTAATGAGTTTTAACGCATGACTTCTGATAGATCTAATAGATATATCCTAAAGGGCATGAACATATCCATTTTATGATTCATTTAGCTATGCCAAGGGGCTGGGCACAATGCTGACAACTGTCCAGTCTGCTCTGTGTGCTGCATTAGCATAGCTGCCTCAGCCTAGCATTATATTGAGGGTCTAATGTTAGTGCATTGTTGTGGTACAGGGTAACTACGTGATGGCGTGAAGATGTCCATGCTTGGTGACATTTGGATTTCAGTGCTACTTTTCCGTCCAGCTCTTGGTCTTTTCTGTCCTTTCTTCTAGCAGGTGAAAGAAATGAAATTGTACAGGAACCAGTTAAACAACTGTCATTACTGTGTCTGTCTCTCTATGCTATCTGATGTAAGATCACTCTGTCCAACACTAGACGTTCCCTGGGTTTCAGACAGTGTTTTAACACCTTTCTGTCTGGGTGAGGAGACAGAATGTTTCAGTTGTGTATTGTTGACTTCCTGCTCCAGCTGAGTGACAGGTTGAGAGCAAGAACAGATCTAAGTGATTTCCTCAGAGCAGTTAGTGTTCCATTATTCAAACACAATCCCTTTTGGCTTAACAGTTATCGATCAGATAGATGCATGTGTGTGTGTGCGCTTATACATGTCCTATTTCACACATGTACAAGTGTGTATTATACGCATGTGTGAATTGTAAAAAAAATTTTTTGTTGCATATCCCAACTCCCCCAGAGACACCCTCGGAGAGTGGGGTCACGGCCAGGGTCTAAAATGATCAACGGCGACCCAGGAGCAATTAGCGTTAACTAGCAACCTTTCTGTTTGTGGCCCAACGCTCTAACCGCTAGGCTACCTGCCGCTCAGTGTGTGTGTCCATCCGTGCATGTATTCAGAACAGCCACATTCTTCCCCCACAGCCTGGTCAGAGCTGCTAAATTCCACACCTCGCCAGTCAGATAAATACCTTGAGTAAAGCAGAGCCGACAATCACTGCAAATATTAACTGACCCTGTGGTGCGTCAAACAAAATGTCAAAAGGGCTTAGCTGGAAAGCCCTGTGTGGTTGCTGCTTATGGTTGTTATTTGCTCATGTCACATACAGCTCTGCAGACCAGTCGATACAACCTGTCTCTTATCATCTAGAGAGGTTGATTCCTTTTATTTTTTCCATCCTGATATAAAATATCAGTCTGTCAATCTCCAGGCAATGAGAAATTAAATCAGCGACAATATAGAAAAATCAAACATATGGGACAAACTGAGAAATAAAGAAATCAGAAACATATGGGCAAGAGTAAATAAAATGTGTGCTAAAATAGTTACATCTATGAAAAGAAGTCTAATTGCAATGGTCATTTTACAATTAATTAGCCGATGCAGATGGCTTCACAGTGTGGACAGCTGGCTGACTGTCCCTTTCTCCTCTTCTTGTTTATCAGCTTCTGTCACAGCCATCAAAAATATGTCAAGTCCATCTCACATCATAGACCGATGTAGAGCCGAAGAGATGGTTCTAAACCTTCTGATGTTCTACTATGAGCTGCCACCGCCCCCTTGTGGATTTCTACTCTCATGACAGAGAGAGAGAGAGAGAGAGAGAGAGGTAGTGAGCTTATGGGCTCCTGAGTTCTTCTGCAAAAAGATAGAATTAGAGTTGGATAAATGTAGATAAACTAGATTTTTTTCACAAGTACTTATACAGGATACTAACCTCAACATCAAAACCTTCAATCCAAATGAAATTCCATACCTAAAACCTTGATTTTGGACAATATTACCTGAATGGACTATTACTACCAAGGACTATCAAGAAAAAACTTCTAACAAACCAAAACCTGCAGAAGAAACACAGCGGAAACTGGAAATACCATCCAACACAAAACTGACTGAGTAATATTCAGTCTGAAGCTACTTCTGAAGCGAAAAAGTAAAATACAATAATCTCTAGGTACTTTTGTTATATAAAGCTAAGTAAATAAGTATACTAAGCTACCAAGCTGCTAGGACAAAACAGACCTGGCTGCAACTTCAATTAGCATGGAAGTGTGAAGTCAGATGTGTGAAAACTCTTGAGCCCAACAATGGCAGGAGAGTTACAACCTCTGTCAACGTGTACAAGTCTGGGACAGTAATGGGCATCCTCATGCAGTTCCAGCAGGACTTTTACGGGATCAAAGAGAGAGAACAGCAGGAAAAGCTCTCTCTCTCTGTGATGACTCCCCCATCCTGAGTGAGTCTAATCACACCCCAAATACATTCAATTGGATAAACTTTTTCCCAAACACAAAGTGGCTAAACTCTGGTGCCCAAACACTAGGCATGCCCTGGAGCTGTTGTCAGAGGACAGACTAGGGTCCCCCAGCCACATCATAAATCACACAGGCACAAAAGACCTGAGGGCCCAGCAGGAAAGGGTGGCCACAGCACTCAAGGGAGTGATTGAAAAAGCTTCTTCCACTTTCCCCAACCCACAAGTGGTTATATCCACCCTGCTACCATGAAAATACTTTCACCTTGTCACTATACAGCGGGTGAATGCAAGCATTTCGCGAGACTGTAACTCAAAACGTAATGTCTACCTGGCCCACCACTCCACCCTGGACTTGAACAGCCTTTATGACCAGGTCCACCTCTACAAGCCAGCAATCCCAACTTTTGCCAGGACCGTGAAGGACGTCACCCTCAACCATATCCCCAGCACCTCACACAGAAGCAACAGAGTAACGGACACCCCGCCCAGACCAGCGAGACACCCTCCCAGACCTGCAAGACCCCCTCCCGAAGGACCTGCACCGAGAGAACCCACACCAAGAGGACCTACACCCAGACCACAGCATCACCAGCCACACCCCAACCAGCTAAGACCACCCCAAGCAAACCCTGGCCACACCCTATATAGGCCCCCTCATATCAGACCTATTCCCCTTCTGCCCACCCCATTCCCCCCGCCCTTGTGGCAAGGACCTCAACATGACAGCAGGACATATGCCCAGGCAGTGAGCAGAGCAACAGGCCCAACCCCCACTATTACACCCGCCCAATCCCCATCCTGCGACCTAAGAGGTATGTATCAGATGCTCAACATGCTCTGCTCACACCTACTGTGATGATCCGGGCCTAAACCACACAAAAACAACACTAGACACTAGACTGCCTTTGGCCTAAAGAGCAGGAACCCAGACTTCATCAAAGAAATTGGATATACAGACATTGTCATCCTACAAGAAACATGGTATAATTGGAGCCACTGGTTGCCCTCTAGGTTACAGAGAGCTGGTAGTCCCATTCACCAAACTACCAGGAGTGAAACAAGGAAGAGACTCAGGGGGAATGCTAATTTGGTATAGAGCAGACCTAACCCACTCTGTTAAATTAGTCAAAACAGGAACATTTAACATCTGGCTAGAAATGAATAAGGAAATGATCTCAACAGAAATAAATGTCCTCATGTGTGCTACCTATATCCCCCCAATAGAATCCCCATACTTTAACGATGACAACTTCTCCATCCTAGAGGGGGAGATCAACAATTTCCAGGCCCACAACATAACCAACAAAAACGGGTCACAACTCCTGCAGCTCTGTTGGACGCTGGGTATGTACAGTGGCTTGCGAAAGTATTCACTCCCTTTGGCATTTTTCCTATTTTATTGCCTTACAACCTGGAATTAAAATTGATTTTTGGGGGGTTTGTATCATTTGATTTACACAACATGCCTACCACTTTGAAGATGCAACATATTTTTTATTGTGAAACAAACAAAAAATAAGACATAAAAACAGAAAACTTGAGCGTGCATAACTATTCACCCCCCCCCCCCCAAATCAATACTTTGGAGAGCCACCTTTTGCAGCAATTATAGCTGCAGGTCTCTTGGGGTATGTCTCTATAAGCTTGGCACATCTAGCCACTGGGATTTTTGCCCATTCTTCAAGGCAAAACTGCTCCAGCTCCTTCAAGTTGTTGTGTACATCATTCTTTAGGTCATACCACAGATTCTCAATTGGATTGAGGTCTGGGCTTTGACTAGGCCATTCCAAAACATTTATATGTTTCCCCTTAAACCACTCGATTGTTGCTTTAGCAGTATGCTTAGGGTCACTGTCCTGCTGGAAGGTGAACCTCCGTCCCAGTCTCAAATTTCTGGAAGACTGAAACAGGTTTCCCTCAAGGGTTTCCCTGTATTCCCAGTCCCTGCCGATTAAAAACATCCCCACAACATGATGCTGCCACAACCATGCTTCACTGTGGGGATGGTGTTCTCGGGGTGATGAGAGGTGTTGGGTTTGCGCCAGACATAGCGCAAACCCAACACATAGGTACTCCGAGCATGTGCTGACCAACTGGCAAGTGTCTTCACTGACATTTTCAACATGTCCCTGACTGAGTCTAATACCAACATGTTTCAAGCAGACCACCATAGTCCCTGTGCCCAAGGACACTAAGATAACCTGCCTAAATGACTACCGACCCGTAGCACTGACGTCTGTAGCCATGAAGTGCTTTGAAAGGCTGGTCATGGCTCACATCAACACCATTATCCCAGAAACCCTAGACCCACTCCAATTTGCATACCGCCCCAACAGATCCACAGATGATGCAATCTCTATTGCACTCCGCACTGCCCTTTCCCACCTGGACAAGAGGAACACCTACATGAGAATGCTATTCATTGACTACAGCTCAGCATTCAACACCATAGTGCCCTCAAAGCTCATCACAAAGCTAAGGATCCTGGGACTAAACACCTCCCTCTGCAACTGGATCCTGGACTTTCTGACGGGCTGCCCCCAGGTGGTAAGGGTAGGTAACAACACATCTACCACACTGATCCTCAACACGGGGGCCCCTCAGGGGTGCGTGCTCAGTCCCCTCCTGTACTCCCTGTTCACCCATGACTGCATGGCCAGGCACAACTCCAACACCATCATTAAGTTTGCCGACGACACAACAGTGGTATGCCTGATCACCGACAACGATGAGACAGCCTATAGGGAGGAGGTCAGAGACCTGGCCGTGTGGTGCCAGGATAACAACCTCTCCCTCAACGTGACCAAGACAAAGGAGATGATTGTGGACTACAGGAAAGAAAAGAGGACTGAGCACGCCCCCATTCTCATTGACGGGGCTGTAGTGGAACAGGTTGAGAGCTTCAAGTTCCTTGGTGTCCACATCACCAACGAACTATCATGGTCAAAACACACCAAGACCGTTGTGAAGAGGGCATGACAAAGCCTATTCCCCCTCAGGAGACCCTCAAAAAATTATACAGCTGCACCATCGAGAGCATCCTGACTGGTTACATCATCGCCTGGTATGGCAACTGCTTGGCCTCCGACCGCAAGGCACTACAGAGGGTAGTGCGTATGGCCCAGTACATCACTGGGGCCAAGCTTCCTGCCATCCAGGACCTCTATACCAGGTGGTGTCAGAGGAAGGCCCTCAAAATTGTCAAAGACTCCAGCCTCCGGCAAGCGGTACCGGAGTGCCAAGTCTAGGTCCAAAAGACTTCTCAACAGCTTCTACCCCCAAGCCATAAGACTCCTGAACAGCTAATCATGGCTACCCGGACTATTTGCACTGCCCCCCCCCACCCCATATTTTTACGCTGCTTCTACTCTGTTAATTATTTATGCATAGTCACTTTAACTCTACCCACATGTACATATTACTTCAACTACCTCAACTAGCCGGTGCCCCCGCACATTGACTCTGCACCGGTACCCCCCTGTATATATAGCCTCCCTACTGTTATTTTATTTTACTTCTGCTCTTTTTTTCTCAACACTTTTTTGTTGTTGTTTTATTTTACTTTTTTATTAAAAATAAATGCACTGTTGGTTAAGGGCTGTAAGTAAGCATTTCACTGTAATGTCTGCACCTGTTGTATTCGGCGCATGTGGCCAATACAATTTGATTTGATTTCCTTGATGGCTAAACAGCTCAATTTTAGTCTCATCTGACCAGAGTACTTTCTTCCATGTGTTTGGGGAGTCTCCCACATGGCTTTTGGCGAACACCAAACGTGTTTGCTTATTTCTTTCTTTAAGCAATGGCTTTTTTCTGGCCACTCTTCCGTAAAGCCCAGCTCTGTGGAGTGTACGGCTTAAAGTGGTCCTATGGACAGATACTCCAATGGTGGGCGGCCCTCTCTTGGCAGGTTTGTTGTGGTGCCATATTCTTTCCATTTTTTTATAATGGATTTAATGGTGCTCCGTGGGATGTTGAAAGTTTCAGATATTTTATTATAACCCAACCCTGATCTGTACTTCTCCACAACTTTGTCCCTGACCTGTTTGGAGAGCTCCTTCATCTTCATGGTGCCGCTTGCTTGGTGATGCCCCTTGCTTAGTGGTGTTGCAGACTCTGGGGCCTTTCTGAACAGGTGTATATATACTGAGATCATGTGACAGATCATGTGACACTTAGATTGCACACAGGTGGACTTTATTTAACTAATTATGTGACTTCTGAAGGTAATTGGTTGCACCAGATCTTATTTAGGGGCTTCATAGCAAAGGGGGTCAATACATATGCACGCACCACTTTTCCGTTATTTATTTTTTAGACCTTTTTGAAACAAATAATTTATTTCATTTCACTTCACCAATTTGGACTATTTTATATATGTCCATTACATGAAATCCAAATAAAAATCAATTTAAATTACAGGTTGTAATGCAACAAAATAGGAAAAACGCTAAGGGGGATGAATACTTTTGCAAGGCACTGTACATAGTCAATGGTAGGCTTCGAGGGGACTCCTACAGTAGGTACACCTATAGCTCATCTCTTGGTAGTAGTACTGTAGACTACTTTATCACTGACCTCAACCCAGAGTCTCTTAGAGCATTCACAGTTACTCCACTGACACCCCTATCAGATCACAGCAAAATAACACTCTACTTGAACAGAGCTATGCTCAATCATTAGGCATCAAAGCCAAAGGAACTGAATAATATTAAGAAAATATCTACCAAAAACAATTAGGCAACAACAAATTCCATCCCTTCTAGACAATTTCCTGGACAAAATTATGGTGAATCACTAAAACGATACAGAAATACACTACGGAAAATAAAGAATCCATAGAATCTAACCACTTCTGGGAAAATTTGAAAACTCTAAACAAACAACAACACGAAGAGTTATCTATCCAAAACGGAGACTTCTCCAATCTTTTTGTCTCTATAACAAAGAACAAACCGCAAAAACATATACATGATCAAATACAAATCTTAGAATCAAATATTAAAGACTACCCATTGGATTCTCCAATTACATTGAATGAACTACATGACAAAATACAAACCCTCCAACCCAAAAAGGCCTGTGGGTTGATGGTATCCTAAATTAAATTATAAAATATACAGACCACAAATTCCAATTGGCTATACTTAAACTCTTTAACATCATCCTCAGCTCTGGCATCTTCCCCAATATTTGGGACCAAGGACTGATCACTCCAATCCACAAAATACCAATTTGACCCCAATAACTACCGTGGGCTATGCATCAACAGCAACCTTGGGAAAATCCTCTGCATTATCATTAACAGCAGACTCGTGCATTTCCTCAGCGAAAGCAATGTACTGAGCAAAAGCCCCACCCTCTTCAACATATATATCAACGAATTGGTGAGGGCACTAGAACAGTCTGCAGCACCCGGCCTCACCATACTAGAATCTGAAGTCAAATGTCTACGGTTTTCTGATGATCTGGTGCTTCTGTCCCCAACCAAGGAGGGCCTACAGTAGCACCTTGATCTTCTGCACAGATTCTGTCAGACCTGGGCCCTGACAGTAAATCTCAGTAAGATAAAAAATAATGGTGTTCCAAATAGGTCCAGTTGCCAGGACCACGAATACAAATTCCATCTAGACACCATTGCCCTAGAGCGCACAAAAAACTATACATACCTCAGCCTAAACATCAGCGCCACAGGTAACTTCCACAAAGCTGTGAACAATGTGAGAGACAAGGCAAGACGGGCCTTCTATGCCATCAAAAGGAACATAAAATTCGACATACCAATTAGGATCTGGCTAAAAATACTTGAATCAGTTATAGAACCCATTGCCCTTTATGGTTGTGAGGTCTGGGGTCCGTTCACCAACCAAGAATTCACAAAATGGGACAAACACCAAATTGAGACTCTGCATGCAGAATTCTGCAAAAATATATTTTGTGTACAACATAAAACACCAAATAATGCATGCAGAGCAGAATTAGGCCAATACCCGCTAATTATCAAAATCCAGAAAAGAGACGTTAAATTCTACAACCACCTAAAAGGAAGCGATTCCCAAACCTTCCATAACAAAGCCATCACCTACAGAGAAATTAACCTGGAGAAGAGCCCCCTAAGCAAGCTGGTCCTGGGGCTCTGTTCAAACACAAACAGACCCCACAGATCCCCAGGACAGCAACACAATTAGACCCAACCAAATCATAAGAAAACAAAAAGATAATTACTTGACACATTGGAAAGAATTTACAGAAAAACAGAGCAAAAAAACTAGAATGCTATTTGGCCCTAAACAGAGACTACACAGTGGCAGTATACCTGACCACTGTGACTGACCCAACATTAAGGAAATCTTTGACTATGTACAGACTCTAGGCAGACCTGGCTCTCAAGAGAAGACAGGCTATGTGCTCTGATGTGGTGATTTGAAGGAGTCAGGCGCAGGAGGGTAAATCACAGAATAACAGGATTTATTCCAGAATACAGAGTTACGCAATAAAGCGTCAAAACAGTCCAGTGCGCAAAACAGGCGCACTGAAACCAAGAAGGCACACAGGGAAAATAACCTGGTGATACAAAATACAAGGAGCTCCACTGAGCTTCACTAATCTCACAATATACAATCACACACAAAGACAAGGGGGCAGATGGAACACTTATACAGGTACTGATGAGGGGATATGAACCAGGTGTGTGTAATAAACAAGACAAAACAAATGGCATGATGAGATGAGGAGCGGCAGTGACTAGAAGGCTGGTGACGATGAACGCCGAAGCCTGCCCGAACAAGGAGAGGAGGCAGCCTCGGAGGAAGTCGTGACATGTGCACACTGCCCAAAAAATGAGTAAACAAATCCAATTTTGATAATCTCCCATATCTATTGGGTGAAATACCATAGTGTGCAATCACAGCAGCAAGATTTGTGACCTGTTGCCACAAGAAAAGAGCATCTAGTGAAGAACAAACACCATTGTAAATACAACCTATATATATGTTTATTTATTTTCCCATTTGTACTTTAACTATTTGCACATCATTACAACACTGTTTATAGACATAATATGACATTTGAAATGTCTTTATTCTTTTGGAACTTTTGTGAGTGTAATGTTTACTGTTCATTTTATATTGTTTATTTCACTTTGTTAATTATCTATTTCACTTGCTTTGGCAATGTAAACATATGTTTCCCATGCTGATAAAGCCCATTGAATTGAGAGAGAGAGAGAGAGAGAGAGAGAGAGAGAGAGAGAGAGAGAGAGAGAGAGAGTGTGAGTTAGTTATTAACTGGCGAGCTGAAGGGATGGCAGAGATATGGAGGTTGGCAGCTCAGTGGTACAGGCTGCCAACGGAGGAAGCGGAGGCTCGCAGGGCACAGCATGGAGCCGTTACAGCCTGGGATTTAATCTGTCCACCCAGATATATATATATATATATATAGATAGATAGATAGATAGATAGATAGATAGATAGATAGATAGATAGATAGATAGATAGATAGATAGATAGATAGATAGATAGATAGATAGATAGATAGATAGATAGATAGATAGATAGATAGATAGATAGATAGATGTCTCTGAGATCCAGCGTTCTCTGTCAGGGAATTGATAAGGCTCTCGTCAATATGGATGGTTATGTTGTTTCTACACTCAAGTCTCAATCTGCCGAATGCTAAGCATTCGATAGCACCTGTATGGGCTGTGTTACTGACAACCTGGCCTGATGCTTCACAACTAATAATGTTTACTAATAATTTTTTCCTGGCCCTGGTTGATCAGAAAAAGGAGAGGAAGAATAATAAATGAATAGCTAGTAAACAAGGTCTTTATGATAGCTTGTTTACCATTTTAAGGTTATCATACCAGGAATACTATGTTCATCTTCCAACCACTGTTGGCCTTTATAATGATGCACATAGCTTTTAGGAGTAATCCTACTCTAGCATTATAAATGAAAAAGCAAGGGTTGTTAAAGTACAAAAAATATGTGTTTTAGTTTCCACATCTTATCAGTGAGCCTCAGTCAGAGTGCTGTTATGCAGGGAAGCCAGCCAACTACACACACACACACACACACGCACACACACACACACACTTATCTGGACCTCACAACTATATCACCCACCGCTTGTTTCAAAGATGCTCTGGCAGCAGGGGACCTGCAAATAGAGGAATGGAGGTATTAGGGGGGTAGGTAAGTAAGGGAGAAAAGTTATGTATCATATGTGGATCAGATCAACCAGACCATAGTGTTTACCTCTATCTGCCTCCTGTGGTCTGGGTCCTTCTCCCACTGTGGGAGTCTGAATCTCACCTCCTCGTTCACAGGCTCAGCCCCACCTGTAGTCAGCTATTGTGCTCTTCTATAAAACTGTCTGTGAATTAAATAAGGACACACACACATCGACATAGACAGACAGAAGCAAAAAGAAGAGTTGTCATTCTAAGCATGACCTTTGAATAGCTTTAGTATCTTCCTTAGTACCCCTGTAAAGAGTACAAAAGTAGCTTATCCAAGGGTGATGAGTCCAATTTGTTATGCTGTTGTGCCATAGGGCTTGAACTATGTTTTACAGCTATATTTTCATATTAAATTCTGTTCATTTTAACTATGAAAGAGATGGAGGGTGACATATTTATGACAACACCCATACCTGGGGTTCACCCCCGTATTTTTCATCTTAATGCTCCCTGTCTGTCTGGCTAGCTCTCCCTCTCCAAACCTCAGGGGGAGCAATAACAATGGGAGCGACCAGGTGACTTTACAGTCAATCTCACCTTGGGTTTATCTCCACCTCCATATCACTGCAGATTAAACAGGCTGAATTCGACTGAGCTCAGTCCAGCCTTGGTGAGACGTCCCTGGGGAGCAACAGAGAGAAGATGGGGTTGGCCCAACGAGTGTTGGCTTCACAGCGGAGGTTGGGTGGACCCCATGGTGCTGCTCTGTGTCTATGGCTTCAGCTCAATAATGGAGGCCCTCTGAGCCTTTCCTCACGGACTACCTCATCGGGCCATACAAGAACCTTACCACCCAACAGGTATGGCACATTCATTGTTTATTCATTTAACCTTGATTTAGCCAGATAAGTCATATCACAAATTCTATTTTATGATAACGACAAATGCTTTTATGTGAATGTATTGTTGTATGATATATCCTGCCATTTTCCTGATCTTTCCACAGGTTACGAGGCAGGTGTTCCCAATCTGGGCGTATTCCATCCTCTTCCTACTCATCCCAGTCTTCCTGGTAACAGACATCCTGAAGTACAAGTCTGGCATCATCCTCCAGGCGCTTAACTACATCCTGGCATTTATCCTGTTCATCTTCAGCTCCTGTAGCTCAGTTGGTAGAGCATGGCGCTTGCAACGCCAGGATTGTGGGTTCAATTCCCACGGGGGGCCAGTATGAAAAATGTATGCACTCACTTAACTGTAAGTCGCTCTGGATAAGAGCGTCTGCTAAATGACTAAAATGTAAAATGGTGTGGTGTTGACTCAGTGCAACCTTATCATCTACAGTATGGGCGCTGTGGGAGATGTGGCCTACTATTCCTATATCTACAGTGTGGTCCTCTGCCAGTATTACCAGAGTTTGACTAGCTATGCCAGAGGGGCTGTGCTACTGGGATATGCACTGGAGCCATGTTGGGCCAACTCCTGCTGTCCCTCTACTGCCTCAATGTCATTACCTTGGGCTCCCTCTGTGTGGCGCTGTTGGCCGCACTCCTCCTGCCCATACCCCAGAGAAAATTTTTCCTTGGGGGGACTCTGTCTGATGACCCATTCGAGGAGGTTGTGTCCAGTTCATGTGGATCCTGGTTTGTGTGGTGGCTGAGAAGGAGGAGGAGGGTCAGGAGGGAAGTAATGAGAGCTCTGAGGAGGTTGGCGGTGGATTGCAAGGAGTGTTACTCCTCTGTCTCTGTGCTGTTCTTCTGTGTGTGGTCAGCTATGGGCAAGTTTGGCTAATACCAGATCAGAGTACACTTGCAGCTCCTTTGGGCATCCAAATAGCCCCAGTACAACTTCATGGAAGGGTGGAGGCTGTCGTCACACTCAGGTAACAATATACAGTTGAAGTCGGAAATTTACATACAATTAGTCATTAAAACTAATTTTTCAATCACTCCACAAATTGCTTGTTAACTAACTACAGTTTTGGCAAGACGGCTAGGACATCTAATTTGTGCATGACACAAGTAATTTTTCCAACAATTGTTTACAGACAGATTATTTCACATAAAATTCACTGTATCACATTCCAGTTGGTCAGAAATGTACTTACACTAAATTGACTGTGCCTTTAAACAGCTTGGAAAATTCCAGAAAATGATGTCATGGCTTTAGAAGCTTCTGATAGGCTAATTGACATCATTTGAATCAATTGGAGGTGTACCTGTGTATGTATTTCAAGGCCTACCTTCAAACTCAGTGCCTCTGTGCTTGACATCATGGGAAAATCAAAATAAATCAGCCAAGACCTCAGAAAAACAATTTCCAAAAGCCTGAAGGTACCACGTTCATCTGTACAAACAATAGTACTGCTGACGAGGTGTGAAAGAAGGAGTCAGGCACAGGAGGTAAAATACTGAAGTCCAGTTTAATCCGTTTGCATAAATCAAACGCCCCAAGCGTCAAATGAAAATGTACAAGGGAAAACATCCACCTTGGCAAATAACACAGTGAAATGTACCTCAACCAAGCTACACGCTCTCACAACAAAACAATCACTCACAAAGACAAGGGGAACAAAGGGAACACTTATACACATACTAATTAGGGGAATGAGCACCAGGTGTGTGTGATTGGCAAGACATGAAAAGTGGAGTGATGAGAATGAGATCGGCAGTAGCTAGTACTCCGGTAACGCCGAAGCCTGCACGAACCAGGAGGGGGGGCAGCCTCGGCGGAAGTCGTGACAAGTACGCAAGTATAAACACCATGGGACCACGCAGCCATCATACCACTCAGGAAGGAAACGCGTTTTGTCTCCTAGAGATTAATGTACTTTGGTGCGAAAAGTGAAAATCAATCCCAGAACAACAGCAAAAGACCTTGTGAAGATGCTGGAGGAAGCAGGTACAAAAGTATCTATATCCACAGTAAAACGAGTCCTATATCGACATAACCTGAAAGGCCGCTCAGCAAGGAAGAAGCCACTGCTCCAAAACCGCCATAAAAAAGCCAGACTACGGTTTGCAACTGCACATGGGGACAAATATCTTACTTTTTGGAGAAATGTCCTCTGGTCTGATGAAACAAAAATAGAACTGTTTGGCCATAATCACCATCGTTATGTTTTGGAGGAAAAATTGGATATCTTGCAAGCCGAAGAACACCATCCCAACCGTGAAGCACGGGGTGGCAGCATCATGCTGTGGGGGTGCTTTGCAGCAGGAGGGACTGGTGCACTTCACAAAATAGATGGCATTATGAGGAAGGAAAATTATGTGGATATATTGTGAGGAAATTATGTGGATATATATTGTGGTCCTCTGTAGCTCAATTGGTAGAGAATGGCGCTTGTAACACCAGGGTAGTGGGTTCGATCCCCAGGACCACCCATATGTAAAAATGTATGCACACGTGACTGTAAGTCGCTTTGGATAAAAGCGTCTGCTAAATGGTATATTATTATTATATTATTATTATATATGAAGCAACATCTCAAGACATCAGTCAGGAAGTTAAAGCTTGGTCACAAATGGGTCTTCCAAATGGACAATGATCCCAAGCATACTTCCAAAGTTGTGGCAAAATGGCTTATGGACAACAAAGTCAAGGTATTGGAGTGGCCATCACAAAGCCCTGACCTCAAAACTATAGAAAATGTGTGGGCAGAACTGAAAAAGCGTGTGCGAGCAAGGAGGCCTACAAACCTGACTCAGTTACACTAGCTCTGTTAGGAGGAATGGGCCAAAATTCACCCAACTTATTGTGGGAAGCTTGTGGAAGGCTACCCGAAATGTTTGACCCAAGTTAAACAATTTAAAGGCAATGCTACCAAATACTAATTGAGTGTATGTAAACTTCTGACCCACTGGGAATGCGATGAAAGAAATAAAAGCTGAAATAAATCATTCTCTCTACTATTATTCTGACATTTCACATTCTTAAAATAAAGTGGTGATCCTAACTGACCTAAGACAGGGAATTTTTACTAGGATTAAATGGCAGGAATTGTGAAAAACCGAGTTTAAATGTATTTGGCTAAGGTGTATGTAAACTTCCGACTTCAACTGTAACTACTCTCTAAAAAAAACTCTCCACATGCCTCTTGGTAAAGCTCTGGAGTTAAACCCCATATTTTCTCTACTTTCACGGTCCTAACAAATGTAATTTTTGTAATTAACATGTAATCTTTGGCAATCTATGGTAACTTTGGTAGTTTATTTCAATAACTTTTAATAAATGTATTCGTATACAGTGGCTTGCAAAAGTATTCACCCCCCCTTGGCATTTTTCCTATTTTGTTGCCTTACAACCTGGAATTAATATAGATTTTTGGGGGGTTTGTATCATTTGATTTACACAACATGCCTACCACTTTGAATATGCAAAATATTTTTTGGGGTGAAACAAACAAGAAATAAGACAAAAAACAGAAAACTTGAGCGTGCATAACTATTCACCCCCCCAAAGTCAATACTTTGGAGAGCCACCTTTTGCAGCAATTACAGCTGCAAGTCTCTTGGGGTATGTCTCTATAAGCTTGGCACATCTAGCCACTAGGATTTTTGCCCATTCTTCAAGGCAAAACTGCTCCAGCTCCTTCAAGTTGGATGGGTTCCGCTGGTGTACAGCAATCTTTAAATCATACCACAGATTCTCAATTGGATTGAGGTCTGGGCTTTGACTAGGCCATTCCAAGACATTTATAGTTTTTGCCCATTGCTTACACACTAAAACCGAATGGTTAGACCAAAGCCTCAATACCTAAACTTCTTGTAGCATACCTTAAACACAGTGTAACCATAGCTTAAACACAATGTCAACTTTGCACTTTGTTTGCAATTCTGTAACACACTTATTGCGAAACACTACACACGTTTTCTTACATTAGACACTTCACGAAACAAAATCACCTGTTATCATTGGGAAAACACTCTGTTCAAAATGCAAAACTCATCTGGCAATTGTATGCACTTACATACACACCTGAAAACACTTGCACAGAAAACAGAACACCAATCAGTCTGAACCTTAGCACTACAAATAGGCCTCAGGTAAGCCATTTTTAGAACTTTGCAAGCATGGAGGCAATGAGAGTCAGAGTAAGAGGAGGACAAAGAGAGAGAGGAGTCGGATGTGGAAGAGGACGAGGACCAGTGCGGAGACGTATATCAGATGACATCAGGGCTACTCTGGTGGACCATGTGATAAATCATGGCCTGTCCATGAGGGAGGCTGGGCAAAGAGTCCACCCTAACCTCAGTCGCTACACAGTAGCATCGATAATAAGGACATTCCGACTGGAGAACAGGTATATCTTCAAGTTTCTACTCCAGACTGTACCTACTGTATGTGTCACATGATTCTGTATCATATAACAGTATTACTGTACTAACTATACTATACAAAAATGGGTAGTGCTGTGAAGCATTGTATATGTAAAGGAATACCATTGTGATGTTGCAGTACTGTATACAGTTTGAAAGTACAGTATGTGAAAAATAACCTAACCAATGACATCTTGTGGTGGCATTTTCTACAGAATGGTTGGACGACCTCCTCAAGGTGGAAGGGAATGGCTCTTCACTCAACAACAAGAGCTTGCCATCATTGAAATGGTGCGAGAAAATAATGCAATCCGACTTCGTGAGTTGCAACAACGCATAATTGCAAATGGAAATGAATTCAACAATATCAACAGGGTCAGCATTTCTACACTAAGTCACATCCAACAGAAACATAACTTCAGAATGAAGCAGCTGTACAGTGTGCCATTTGAGAGGAACAGTGTCAGGGTCAAGGATCTGCGCCATGATTATGTGCAGGTATGTGTCACTTTACTTTACATACTATGTATTGTGATGTGGGAATGAGGGTTTATGCTGCCACCTGCCCTGCCTGTAGCTTGTAGTTTTTGTCTATACTCACCCAACCCAGCCCCTACTTGTGTGAAAATATAGACATTGTAGTTACTGTATGTGTTTTCAGTAACACTATTCAATATTTTCTGTTACAGACAGTTCTGGAGTTTGATGCCGCCGAACTGCCTCATGAGTTCATCTACGTGGATGAGGCAGGCTTCAATCTGGCCAAAACCAGGCGTCGGGGCCGTAACGTAGTTGGACAAAGGGCTGTTGTAAATGTAAATCCGAACAGAAGGCGTGATCCATATGCCCCCCCGCCCCCCACCACACACACGCACACGCACACGCACACACACACGCACACACACACAAAACAAGTATATGTTTTTTCCCCCAATAGCAATTTATCCAGTAATTGTTTTGTTTTTTTACTTTTGTTTTGTTGCTAAATTTGAAGTTAAGAATTTCTGTAAGAATGTTAGTTTTTTTGTAAAAACTTTTTTGTAAATACTGTTTGATTACTGCAGAAATTCTACTTTTGAGTTTTACAGAAGACAATGACAATAAAATGACAATAAAAATAGAAACACAAAGACTGCAGTGTTTTATATAAAGCCCATCAGTGTGTTGCTTGTGATATGAAAGAGTAATTCAAATGTTGCTTGTGTGCATGGTTTTGTTGCAAGAATTTCATTTTTAGAAAGGAGTGTTAATTTTTGATTGTTTCATTTTGGCATATATGTGAGTTGTTAATCTCCAAGTGCTATGTTTGATTGGCTTGTGTGATGAGTTTTGACATAATGAGCCAAATTCTGCAAAAAGTGTGTAAGCAATAGGCAAAAACTGTAAATGTTTCCCCTTAAATCACTCGAGTGTTGCTTTAGCAGTATGTTTAGAGTCATTGTCCTGCTGGAAGGTGAACATCCGTCCCAGTCTCAAATCTCTGGAAGACTGAAACAGGTTTCCCTCAAGAATGTCCCTGTATTCAGCGCCATCCATCATTCCTTCAATTCTGAACAGTTTCCCAGTCCCTGCCGATGAAAACATCCCCACAACATGATGCTGCCACCACCATGCTTCACTGTGGGGATGGTGTTCTCGGGGTGATGAGAGGTGTTGGGTTTGCGCCAGACATAGCGTTTTCCTTGATGGCCAAAAAGCTCAATTTTAGTCTCATCTGACCAGAGTACCTTCTTCCATATGTTTGGGGAGTCTCCCACATGCCTTTTGGCGAACACCAAACGTGTTTACTTATTTTTTTTCTTTAAGCAATGGCTTTTTTCTGGCCACTCTTCCGGAAAGCCCAGCTCTGTGGAGTCTTAAAGTGGTCCTATGGACAGATACTCCAATCTTCACTGTGAGCTTTGCAGCTCCTTCAGGGTTGTATTTGGTCTCTTTGTTGCCTCTCTGATTAATGCCCTCCTTGCCTAGTCCGTGAGTTTTGGTGGGCGGCCCTCTTTTGGCAGGTTCATTTTGTGGTGCCATATTCTTTCCAATTTTTTATAATGGATTTAATGGTGCTCTGAGGGATGTTCAAAGTTTCTGATATTTTTTTATAACCCAACCCTGATCTGTACTTCTCCACAACTTTATCACTGACAGTTTGGAAAGCTCCTTGGTCTTCATGGGGCCGCTTGCTTGGTGGTGCCCCTCGCTTAGTGGTGTTGCAGACTCTGGGGCCTTTCAGAACAGGTGTATATATACTGAGATCATGTGACAGATCATGTGACACTTAGATTGCACACAGGTGGACTTTTTTTAACTAATTATGTGACTTCTAATGGTAATTGGTTGCACCAGATGTTATTTAGGCACTTCATAGCAAAGGTGATTAATAGATACGCACCACTTTTCCGTTATTTACTTTTTTGAATTTTTTGAAACAAGTTATTTTTTGAATTTCCCTACACCAATTTGGACTATTTTGTGTATGTCCATTACATGAAATCCAAATAAAAATCCATTTAAATTACAGGTTGTAATGCAAAAAAAATAGGAAAAAGGCCAAGGGGGAGGAATACATTTGCAAGGCACTGTATGTACTGATATGTAGGCTATGTGTGACGTTTTACATTTATGTAGTTCAGTCCTTGACCCTGTAATGTTCTGTACTATGTATTATGTCATGTTTCATGTGGGCCCCAGGAAGAGTAGCTGCTACTTTTGCAGTGGCTAATGGGGATCCTGATAAATATGAAAAACCAAAAATCCTACAGACTACATACCACAATCCCCCAGTTCCATGGATCCCAGCCCAGTGGCCTACAGCCTCCACTCATCATCCGTTTACCTCGCCACCTTGCTACCTGATCCGACCCAGGGGCTGCAGCACAGGACACAAAGTCAAGCCTGCATATACTGGAGAGACCCATGACTCCAGTGATATTCTAGAACCCAGTCGGCCCCTGACCCTCTTTGGACAACACCACCCCAGGCCTACCAGCCTGCGGCCCAGCCATACAAGGCTCCAGCCCAGGCCCCAGCTCAGCCCTACTATTCCCCGGCTCAGCCATACTTTTATTTAAATTTTATTTAACCTTTATTTAACCAGGTAAGCCAGTTTAGAACAAGTTCTCATTTACAACTGTGACCTGGCCAAGATAAAGCAAAGCAGTGCGATAAAAACAACAACACAGAGTTACATATGGGTTAAAACAAAACATAAAGTCAAAAATACAACAGAAAATATATATACAGTGTGTGCAAATGTAGCAAGTTATGGAGGTAAGGCAATAAATAGGCTATAGTGCAAAATAATTACAATTAGTATTAACACTGGAATGATAGATGTGCAAGACATGATGTGCAAATAGAGATACTGGGGTGCAAATGAGCAAAATAAATAACAATATGGGGATGAGGTAGTTGGTTGGGCTAATTTCAAATGGGCTGTGTACAGGTGCAGTGATCGGTAAGGTGCTATGACAACTGATGCTTAAAGTTAGTGAGGGAGATAAGAGTCTCCAGCTTCAGAGATTTTTGCAATTCGTTCCAGTCATTGGCAGCAGAGAACTGGAAGGAATGGCGGCCAAAGGAGGTGTTGGCTTTGGGGATGACCAGTGAGATATACCTGCTGGAGCGCATACTACGGGTGGGTGTTGCTATGGTGACCAATGAGCTAAGATAAGGCAGGGATTTGCCTAGCAGTGATTTATAGATGGCCTGGAGCCAGTGGATTTGAAGACGAATATGTAGTGAGGACCAGCCAACAAGAGCGTACAGGTCACAGTGGTGGGTAGTATGTGGGGCTTTGGTGACAAAACGGATGGCACTGTGATAGACTACATCCAATTTGCTGAGTAGAGTGTTGGAGGCTATTTTGTAAATGACATCGCCGAAGTCAAGGATCGGTAGGATAGTCAGTTTTACGAGGGCATGTTTGGCAGCATGAGTGAAGGAGGCTTTGTTGCGAAATAGGAAGCCGATTCTAGATTTAACTTTGGATTGGAGATTCTTAATGTGAGTCTGGAAGGAGAGTTTACAGTCTAACCAGACACCTAGGTATTTGTAGTTGTCCACATACTCTAGGTCAGACCCGTTGAGAGTAGTGATTCTAGTCGGGTGGGCGGGTGCCAGCAGCGTTCGATTGAAGAGCATGCATTTAGTTTTACTAGTGTTTAAGAGCAGTTGGAGGCTACTGAAGGAGTGTTGTATGGCATTGAAGCTCGTTTGGAGGTTTGTTAACACAGTGTCCAATGAAGGGCCAGATGTATACAAAATGGTGTCGTCTGCGTAGAGGTGGATCTGAGAGTCACCAGAAGCAAGAGCGACATCATTGATATACACAGAGAAAAGAGTCGGCCCAAGAATTGAACCCTGTGGCACCCCCACAGAGACTGCCATAGGTCCAGACAACAGGCCCTCCGATTTGACACATTGAACTCTATCTGAGAAGTTGTTCGTGAACCAGGCGAGGCAGTCATTTGAGAAACCAAGGCTATTTAGTCTGCCAATACCAGGCTCCAGCCCAGGGCCCAGCTCAGCCCTACCAGCCTCCAGCCCTGCCATACCAAGCTCCAGCACTGGCCCCCGCTCAGCCCTACCAGGCCCTGGTCCAGCCATGCCAGGTCCCAGCTCAGCCGTACCAGCTCCATCCCCCGCTCAGCCCTACCAGCCCCTGGTCCACCCATACCAGGCTCCAGCCCAGGCACCCTCTCAGCCCTACCAGCCCCTAGTCCAGTCATACCAGGCTCCAGCTGTAACAATGGTGAGGTATGAGTGTCAGGATAACTTAATGGCATGTCTCAGGCTGGACACATTGGCATTCAGGATTTTTAGTCTCCACCAAGTTTTGTTAATACCCTATGTTCCCCTTATCCTAAAGTCGGTGGAGAAACCAACTTTTGAGTGTTCAGAGATTTTAAATAAAAATAAAGTATGTTCTTATAACTGGCATGGAAGTGTCTAGAGTTGGAGGTGTAAGGATAATTAGGATTTGGTGCAGTGTTGTGTGCATATTGTTTAACCATTGATATGTTCTACCGGGCATTTTGAGACCATAAGGAGCATCAGGTACTACTGGAATGTCTACCAATGGCATGTCCATCTTTTTGTTGAGAAATTACACTGGTCACTCAAAACATTTTATTTAGTATTTATTAAGTATAACTAGCCCACACTTTAGATCTCGCAAAAACTTAACCAATGATTTGTAAATGTTTTATAGGACCTATGTATATTAAACATCTTATGAATCATTATTAAAAACATGAAGGTGTTTATAAATGTGTGAATAAGTAGGTTACGGGACGGCAGGTAGCTTAGTGGTGAAGAGCGTTGTGCCAGTAACCGAAAGGTCGCTGGTTCTAATTCCCGAGCCGACCAGGTGAAAAATCTGTCGATGTGCCCTTGAGCAAGGCACTTAACCCTAATTGCTCCTGTAAGTCGTTCTGGATAAGAGTGTCTGCTAAATGACTAAAATGACTAAATGACTAAATTTACAAATGTGGGAGTAATTAATGATGAATAAACTATTTATTAATCCATTAAGAATGCTTTATTTCATGGAGTTATTATAAAGTGCTACCGAAAGATCAGAATTGGGCTGCCTGTGTAAACAGAGCCTTTCTCAGACTGTTTTGACACAACCACTGTCCTATAGTACTCTGTGCTTTCTGAGAATAGTGTTATTTTTGGAGGTTGGCATTTATTGTCATGAATCTTGACCTGAGGCAGCTCTGCAGTGGTCACTAGCTAGCACAGCCACAAAGTCATAAAATGATTTTAACCCTAACCTTAGCCCTAACCTTAACCACACTAATAACCCTAATGCCTAACCCTAACCTTCAATTAAAACCAAAAATAAAACTTTTGCTTTGATACATTTCTACGATATAGCCAATTTTGACTTTGCAGCTGGCCCATCTAGCAGAAATCACTCTGTTCTGCCTCCAGGGCAAGATTCATGACAATAAACGTCAACCTGCGTTATTTGCTATTGATAAATACCCCATAGGGCCTGTCAGTTGCCAGGGAACAGTTCCATTTACTGTCAGGTGAAGATTTGTCACGTATTATACATCGGTCATAAAGAAATAGTGTTTGAAAGAAGCTACTGAAATACAGAGCACAGCTCACCACACCACACATCTAAGATACACAAACACACACAAAACTGCATGTATGCACAAACACACACACAAACACACACACACACACACACACACACACACACATACAAACAAACACAATATTTTACACAGCAAAACTAAACCTACTATATATAAGCCACAAACATATTTTTCCCAGTGTTCTCACTATCACCCGCCATCTTTGATAAACACAGATGCTAAACTGTTTTCCAAAATGTTGTCTTCCCGTCTCGAGACTTACTTACCCAAATTGGTCCACACGGACCGAACAGGGTTTGTTAAAAAAAATGTATCCTTGGATAACCTCAGCTCCTTGGGATGAATTATCTCTCGAGACAGAAATATATTTTGATAGACTAGAATGGTCATATCTCTGGTCAGTCTGGGAACATATGGGAATTGGCTCCAATTTCATTAACATGATTAAAATACTATATTCCAATCCCTCAGTCATAGTTATAACAGGCAATATCGGCTCTGCTCCGTTCAGAATCTCTAGAAGCAGCAGACAAGGCAATCCAATTTCTTTTTCGCTATTTTTATGATCAATGGAGCCCCTGGCCCAGGCAATTCGTCAATAGAAGGAAATTACACCAATTTCCCCAAATTCTACTGATCATTTCATCTCATTATACACATACATTGTCTAGATATAATAAAATATTGTATCTCAATTGCTCCTACACACATTGAAGATCATAGATACATTTAGCCTAATATCAAATTACGGTATAAAATGAATCTAACCAAATCAGCCCTACTGCCTCTAAAGACCCCGATGGAGGACTCCATCTTTACTTGTGGAATTCCAATCATTTCCCATTTTAAATATTTGGAAGCAGATACATTTCCCTCCTTAGATAAAACCATTTCCAGAAACTGTAACATAACACTCAATTAAATCCAACCTTAGTAGATGGACTAACATCCCAGTTGCATTAACCGGCAGAATATTTATTGTCAAAATGAATATATTGCCACGGCTAAACATATTGCCATGGTTAAAATCCATAGTGTGGTTTCAAAATGTATATGGTAAGGTAAGTGATCCCGGATTAGATTAACAATGTTACAAAGACTGAAAGAAGTAGGGGGACGAGCCATACCAAACTTTCAATTGTATTTCCAGGCACTAGCATTTCACCCCATCCTAAATTGGTTTAGACATGATTGTTCTGCCCCCTGGCTGAGTATAGAGAGAAATATGGTGTCTCCTATTGCCCTGGAAGAGGTGGTCTTCACTGATACAGTATATCCCTTAAACAATTTAAACTACGCTTTGGTCCTATCATTGCTCACACAATCTCTCTATTTGGCGAAATTTTTTAAAACAATGTAACTGGGAATCAAAATGGCATGCCCATGCTCCAATATTTCACAATAATGCCTTGTGATCTGTAGGGCGGTCTTATGCATCCCCCCCAATTGTCCACATGTGGAATCCGTACCCTTGCAGATATTAACATTCCAAGATTTGAAAGACACACATTACCAGGCAACACCTTTTTTTTATATTTACAACTTAAGTCAGCAATGCTGGCCTATGGAGTCCCTTGGGAAACCCAGCTACCGAACGATCCAATGATGGGATTTATAAATAAATTATCTGGGCTCCCAAAAGGACTGATCTCTATAATATAAGCTTTGGAAAGCTCATATTCTGAGATAGCCATTAAAAAAGTATGGTTCATAGCAGGGAAGGTTCCTCAGAGGAGGAAGGGGAGGACCATTATTAAAATATGTTTTAAAACATTTAAAAAGTTCTACTTTTTTGATAAAACTATACTAAATATACTCACATGTCACCAAGTAATTGATTAAAATACACTGTTTTGCAATGAAGGTCTATAGTAGCCTCAACAGCACTCTGTAGGTTAGCACCATGGTGTAGCTGGAGGACAGCTAGCTTCCGTCCTCCCCTGGGTACATTGACTTCAATACAAAACCTAGTAGGCTCATGGTTCTCCCCCCCTTCCATGACAACTTCTGGAGGACGTCCTCCAACCTATCAGAGCTCTTGCAGCATGAACTGACATGCTGTCCACCCAATCGAAGGATCAGAGAATTAATCTAACACTGAAAGCATAAGCTAAAGCTAGCTAACACTGCAGTGTATAAAATGTGGTGAGTAGTTGACTCAAAGAGAGAGAAAGATAATAGTTGAATAATTGTGAACAAATTTGTTTCTTCCAAAATGAAGGAGAAGTAAGAGAGAGACAGAGAGAGATTTCATCATTTTTTTTTCACTTACTTAGCTAGCAAATGCAGCTAGCTAGTATAGCCTACTCAAACACCTTGCTCAAACAGAGGGATGCTATGTTAGCTAGCTGGCTATGACTATCCAACACAACACTGGAACTCTTCCAATTCAAGGTACGTTTTTAATTTTACTGATTTTACTAAGCTGGTTGAGAAAATGCCAAGAGAGTGTAAAGCTGTCATCAAGGCAAAGGGTGGCTATTTGAAGAATCTCAAATATACAATATATAAAATGTATACAGCATATACATATGAGATGAGTAAAGCAGTATGTTAGCATTATTAAAGTGGCCAGTGATTCCATGTCTATGTACATAGGGCAGCAGACTCTAAGGTGCAGGGTTGAGTACCTGGCTAGTGATGGCTATTTAACAGTCTGATGGCCTTGAGATAGAAGCTGTTTTTCAGTCTCTCGGTCCCAGCTTTGATGCACCTGTACTGACCTCGCCTTCTGGATGATAGTGGGGTGAACGAGGCCGTGGATTGGGTGGTTGATGTCCTTGATGATATTTTTGGACTTCCTGTGACATCGGGTGATGTAGGTATCCTGGAGGGCGGGCAGTGTGCCCCCGGTGATGCGTTGGGCAGACCGTACCACCCTCTGGAGAGCCCTGCAGTTGCGGGCGGTGCAGTTGCCATGCCAGGCGGTGATACAGCCCGACAGGATGCTCTCAATTGTGCATCTGAAAAAGTTTCTGAGGGTCTTAGGGGCCAAGCCAAATTTCTTCAGCCTCCTGAGGTTGAAGAGGCACTGTTGCGCCTTATTCACCACACTGTCTGGGTGGGTGGACCATTTCAGATTGTCAGTAATATGTACACTGAGGAACTTGAAGCTTTCCATCTTCTCCACTGCAACCCCATCGATGTGGATAGGGGCATGCTCCCTCTGCTGTTTCCAGAAGTCCACGATCAGCTCCTTCGTTTTGTTGACATTGAGAGAGAGGTTATTTTCCTGGCCCCACTCTGTAGCGGGTTTACTAACGGGTTATTTCATTAGCTATGTTGACTATGATGTTACTTTAGCTAATATGGTGACAACGATGTAGGCTGTATGTGTGTAGCGGTTATGATATGGTTGGGCTTGGAAAGGTTTTTTCTCCTGGTCACATACAGCTGATGTGTTGTGCATTGAAGTCCACAAGCGAAGGGAAAAGGTGAGAGGAGGAGATTACATAGATGCGAGAATGAATATAACATGGCTTCTATGAAAGTTAACTGTGTTTACGCGTGATCAGGGGTGCATTTATCCCGCCGATTCATAAACGGAAGCAAACGGAATGAAACGGTCATAAACATACCTGAAGTTATTTGTCCAATAGAAACTCTTGTTTGCAACTGTTGGACTAATGATTACACTTTAGATCACCTAGATTCAGGCAAGAGTGTCTCCTCCCCCCTGGCAGGTATCAGACTAAAAGCATTTGATGTAAAACCTGCATAAACAAGTCACGTCTCAGTGACCTGCTGTCTTATAGCAGGTGTTTATGACCCTCCCCTGAGTTTATACAGGCAGCCCATTTATAATATTTTGCCCAATTATTGATTGGTCAAAATACCAATGAGTGGGAAAATAATCAGAATTGGGCTGCCTGTGTAAACGCAGCCTATGTGGCTTCCTCAACCCTCCCTGAAGAAGGTGCTGAAATGTTGGTTCTTTCCATTCAGAGGTGTCAAACTCATTCCATGGAGGGCCTAGTGTCTGCTGGTTTTTGATGTTTCCTTTCAATTAAGACCTAGACAAGAAGGTAAGGGAAGTTCCTTACTAATTAGTTACCTTAATTCATCAATCAAGTACAAGGGAGGACAAAAACCAGCAGACACTCAGCCCTCCATGGACACGTGCATTAATGATTAGAGTATACAGTGTGTGTCTGACTTTATTATTATATAAGTAAACAAAGCCGTACGCTACTTTGAGCTAAGAGTAAGTGCTAACAAAGTAACAAGAAGCGGACCCCAAACAGTAAGAAGACAAAAAGAAATGTAGGCTTTAAGAAAACAAAAGAGTTATATGAAATCACATGTGCAACTATAACACATTGATGAGATTTACTTGACACAATGAGCGAGACATAAGAGTGCTGGTGTTAAAATATGATGGTAGAATTGCATACATACAAAATAAAAAGCATACATGTTAAGTAAATAAAAAATGTGATCTTGTGACAGTAAGATGTGAAGGTGGATGTTTTTTTCAGAGGGAAGCAAAAACCAGCAGCAAGTATGGGAAAAAACTGGCAAAAGTCTTCCTTGACTTCTTTTTACAAGACGATCGAGAAAGCTCCTGCAAAATACACTGAAACTAAAGATTAAGAGGACAATAAGAAATGCAAGCTATCATTAAGAAAACAAAAGTATATTTGCAACTATAATACATTGATGAGACTAATCTGACATGATGAGCGAGACATAAGAATGGTTTGCTGGTGTTACAATATGATAGTGGCATAACATACAAAATAAAAAGCATACATTGTCACGATCATTTACTGATGATACGGACCAAGGCGCAGCGTGATAAGCGTACATTTTATTCAGTACTTAACTCACGACAAAACAACAAACAAACGAAACGTGAAGTCCTAGGTTCTCCAAAACAAACCTTAACAAGATCCCACACCGACTAGTGCCAAACAGGCTGCCTAAGTATGGTCCTCAATCAGAGACAACGAGATACAGCTGCCTCTGATTGGGAACCACCCTGGCCAACATAGATCTAAACGATCTAGAACATCAACATAGAAAATATAACACAAAAACTACACACCCTGGCTCAACATTTCAGAGTCCCCAGAGCCAGTGCGTGACATACATGTTAATAGGGATGTGCATCTTTCCATTTCAAGACGATTCAATACGTATCTACAGTATATAAATACATGGGCTCCGATACGATATATGAACGATACGTTTTAGGTAGAACCTGACTACTCTGAGGATGATTACAGTTGAACACAATCTACATCTGATAAAGCAGATAATGTTGGCTAGCTCCATTATGGCCCTCTTAACACCTTAGACTCTGCCTCTCAAATGAACATGCAGATGCAACCAAATAGTGAAATACATAAAAAAAAGGTTATGGGGAGGTAATATGTGTGAGGAAAACTAAAGTGTACAAGTGTGTGTGTGCGCGCAAGTGTGTGTGTGCATCAATGGTGCAATCCAGCTGGCATGCGTCGGTTGACAGACGCCTCATCGTAGGACGGCTTTGCCCAAAAGCAACTGAAACCCTCATGCTTCTGCAGAATCCGCATTGTGACCTGTAAGATAAGAATGCACACAGATGGTGCATCGACTGCAAAATATACACTCCTATAACACACAAAAACATCCAATACCACATTTGATTACCTCTCAGAACATAACTTCTGCGAGGAAGTAGAAGTGGGTGTCAGCGTCAAAGTCCTTGTCCAGCTTTCGATGACCCTGTTATATCTTCCTTATGAGGGTCTCTTGGCACTTGGAGACTGCAGGATGAGCAAACGTGGAGCCTTCTTGTCTCACCCTTAATGATCCAGCCACTTACTCATCCAGTCGTTTGTGACTGTGCCATCGGAAAGCTCTCGGTATGCAATTGAATTGTTACAGTAAGTGGAAGGATACTGTTAGTCATGTGAATTTTGAGCAAATTGTATTTGAGAGACTCATCAAGACAATCATAATAAGAAGAGAAAATTACCTCAAGGTCTTCGTTAGTGATGAGGGCATCAACGCAGAGGTGGCGGTGGAAAGCAAGTGTTCTGGAAAATACCATGTAAGAAAGTTCAGAATGCTTTATTGTTCAAACTTTTTTTCTAATTGCAAAATGATGCATCCAACTATGAGGTGGACTCCAATTACATACATGTACTGTCGTATGTCATCTTTCTCACCGCATACCCAGAGACATGGCATGGTATGCAGTAGATGAAGATGCCACAATGCTGACTCATCGAGTTCCTGTGTCTTCCCCACAAGGCCGTGAACCTTGAGTTCTGCCATCTGTAATACATAAGCAACAATATTATTAAGTTGAACATCTTCATTCAGACCCTTGGTTGAGAAACTGGAACACACAGGTTGCGTATTAAATAAGGCGACAATTTACGGAGCAGACAAACTCCAGTTGTCAGAATCCGTCTGAGCCTGGCGCCATTGTGATGGGTACACGACGGTCCATTCACTCAGATCCCAGACGTTCCTGCTGCAATAAAATACAGGATTTTGTTATTTAGCCCAAAGGTTGCAGGGTATACTCATACCCAGCAACTTTTGCAAATGTTTTGTTGTCTGAGTCAGGGAAATACTGTAAATTAAGAGGACTATGTATTTTGAAAGATGAGATGTTGAGGATTATTATCAATACCTATTTGATGTCATTCATACAAGCAAGCCAAACACCACTTTACAAGCTAGTCCAAATGTGCACTTTACATTTCCATTTCATAAAACTCATGTCATGCACAGTGTCAACGTTTATGATAACTATGTTTGATGTACAGTTACAAGACGACATGGGGTCATACCCTGGGTTGTTCTGAACAGAATGAGCCTATGTTTGTCTATTGTGAAGATGAGATGTTGGGGTGGAGGCTCATTTTTTTTTGTTTATTTTCTTTTACATACTACATGTATTATAATTGTTTTACTCTGTAATATGATCATAATGACCAATACTTGTATTTATGTACCTTTTTAAAAATGTTATTGTTTTTAGTGGCAGCCCACAGGTGAATACAAACTTAATATGAAATTATATGCATGTGTAACCCCCCTCCCCATGATTAAAAATATATATATATATATACAGAGGGGAAAAAAAGTATTTAGTCAGCCACCAATTGTGCAAGTTCTCCCACTTAAAAAGATGAGAGAGGCCTGTAATTTTCATCATAGGTACACGTCAACTATGACAGACAAATTGAGAGAATAAAATCCAGAAAATCACATTGTATGATTTTTTATGAATTTATTTGCAAATTATGGTGGAAAATAAGTATTTGGTCACCTACAAACAAGCAAGATTTCTGGCTCTCACAGACCTGTAACTTCTTCTTTAAGAGGCTCCTCTGTCCTCCACTCGTTACCTGTATTAATGGCACCTGTTTGAACTTGTTGTCAGTATAAAAGACACCTGTCCACAACCTCAAACAGTCACACTCCAAACTCCACTATGGCCAAGACCAAAGAGCTGTCAAAGGACACCAGAAACTAAATTGTAGACCTGCACCAGGCTGGGAAGACTGAATCTGCAATAGGTAAGCAGCTTGGTTTGAAGAAATCAACTGTGGGAGCAATTATTAGGAAATGGAAAACATACAAGACCACTGATAATCTCCCTCGATCTGGGGCTCCACGCAAGATTTCACCCTGTGGGGTCAAAATTATCACAAGAACGGTGAGCAAAAATGCCAGAACCACACGGGGGGACCTAGTGAATGACCTGCAGAGAGCTGGGACCAAAGTAACAAAGCCTACCATCAGTAACACACTACGCCGCCAGGGACTCAAATCCTGCAGTGCAAGACGTGTCCCCCTGCTTAAGCCAGTACATGTCCAGGCCCGTCTGAAGTTTGCTAGAGTGCATTTGGATGATCCAGAAGAGGATTAGGAGATTGTCATATGGTCAGATGAAACCAAAATAGAACTTTTTGGTAAAAACTCAACTCGTCGTGTTTGGAGTACAAAGAATGCTGAGTTGCATCCAAAGAACACCATACCTACTGTGAAGCATGGGGGTGGAAACATCATGCTTTGGGGCTGTTTTTCTGCAAAGGGACCAGGACGACTGATCCGTGTAAAGGAAAGAATGAATGGGGCCATGTATCGTGAGATCTTGAGTGAAAACCTCCTTCCATCAGCAAGGGCATTGAAGATGAAACGTGGCTGGGTCTTTCAGCATGACAATGATCCCAAACACACCGCCCAGGCAATGAAGGAGTGGCTTCGTAAGAAGCATTTCAAGGTCCTGGAGTGGCCTAGCCAGTCTCCAGATCTCAACCCCATAGAAAATCTTTGGAGGGAGTTGAAAGTCCGTGTTGCCCAGCGACAGCCCCAAAACATCACTGCTCTAGAGGAGATCTGCATGGAGGAATGGGCCAAAATACCAGCAACAGTGTGTGAAAACCTTGTGAAGACTTACAGAAAACGTTTGACCTGTGTCATTGCCAACAAAGGGTATATAACAAAGTATTGAGAAACTTTTGTTATTGACCAAATACTTATTTTCCACCATAATTTGCAAATAAATTCATTAAAAATCCTACAATGTGATTTTCTGGATTTGTTTTCCTCATTTTGTCTGTCATAGTTGACGTGTACCTATGATGAAAATTACAGGCCTCTCTCATATTTTTAAGTGGAAGAACTTGCACAATTGGTGGCTGACTAAATACTTTTTTTCCCCACTGTATATATATATATATATATATATATATATTTTTTTTTTTCCCAGAAAGAGGGATCAGTATTGTCAACCCACAGCAGGAGTGTCACGGTTTCGGCCGAGGCTGCCTCTCTTCCTTGTTCGGGCAGGCTTCGGCGTTCGTTGTCTCCGGAATACTAGCTGCCACCGTTGTATGTTTCATGTTTGTTTGCTTTTGTCTGTTTGTTTTGACACCTGTTCTCGTTTAGCGTAATTAGTGTCCTATAAGTTTCTCGTTGTGTTTGTCTAGTGTTGTGTGTGATTGATTTATGTCTGTCGTGTGTAGTGCTTGTGTACTGCTATTTCGCTCGGTTGAGCTTCACTCCACTGCGTTGGAGCATTTACGCACATGTTTAGTGCGCCTTTATTTTTGTCGCCTTCGTGCGTAGTTTCGCCTTCGGGCAAGTGTGTTCGTATTTTCCTTGTTGGAAAGTTAACTAAAGTCTTTTGGACTATACTTCGGTGTCCTGCACTTGATTCCACCACTACACCCACCTACAGCACTCTTGACAAAGAGGCTCTCTTCATCTGTATCATAGTGACAGCCTTATTAACTCTCCTCCCTTCTACTAAACTACTATTACTGGGAACCCAGTAAACTCAACCCACTAACCCTAACTTCACATGAATGGAGAAACTGATTACAGCTAAATTAATGATGAATATTCACTGGTGTATAGATGAATGTATGTTTACCCTGTTGTATGATGATGACATATTGCTGAGTCTACCGTTAAGTTCTCATCTGTCTACCACAGGCGTTCACAGAGAGGGCCGGACACTGTTGTTCTCACAAAGCCAGTATAAGCAGGAGCAGAAGCTTTGTCTCTTATCACCCCTTCAGCTCCAATGGAAACTCTGTACACATCCTATTCTACTGCATAGTATCTCTATCATCATTGTCAAGGCGTGCTGAAGGTGGGTGTGGTGTAGGAATCATGCGCAGGACGCAGAGGCTCAGTCTAAAGGCTTTAGTGCAATATATATTATATATATACAACAGAAGCACAATAAGCCCGAAGGCAAAATACACGACGCACACAGGCGACAAAACGAATGACGCACAAACTTGTGCAAACAACCCTCTCCAAAACACTGGAGGGAAAAATGTAGCTCCAAACACGAAACAGACGCGCAATCACACACAACGACAAGCACACACAACGAGAACTAAATAGGACACTAACGAGGACTAACAAGACACAGGTGTACAACATCCAGACAAAACCAAACGAACATGAAACATAGATCGGTGGCAGCTAGTACTCCGGGGACGACGACCGCCGAATCCTGCCCGAACCAGGAGGAGGAGCAGCCTCGGCCGAAACCGTGACAGTACCCCCCCCTTGACGCGTGGCTCCAGCCGTGCGCCGACCCCGGAGGACCAGGAGGACGCGGAGCAGGGCGCGCGGGATGGTCCCGGTGGAACTCCGACAGGAGAGATGGGTCTAGGATGTCCCTCCGCGGCACCCAGCACCGCTCCTCCGGGCCGTACCCCTCCCACTCCACGAGATACTGGAGACCCCCCATCCGGCGTCTAGAGTCCAAGATGGACCGAACGGTGTACGCCGGAGCCCCCTCGATGTCCAGTGGGGGCGGAGGAGTCTCCCCTATCTCATTGTCCTGGAGTGGACCAGCTACCACCGGCCTGAGAAGAGACACATGGAACGAGGGGTTAATATTCTTATACTCAACAGGTAGATGTAATCTATAACACACCTCGTTCAATCTTCTCAGGACTTTAAAGGGCCCCACAAACCGCCGACCCAACTTCCGGCAGGGCAGGCGGAGGGGTAGGTTTCTGGTAGAGAGCCAGACTCGATCTCCGGGTGCGTACACCGGCCCCTCACTGCGGTGGAGATCGGCGCTTGCCTTGTGACGAAGGACGGCCCGCTGCAGGTGGACGTGGGCAGCGTTCCACGTCTCTTCCGAGCGCCTCATCCAATCATCCACCGCAGGGGCCTCGATCTGGCTCTGCTGCCAAGGTGCCAGAACCGGCTGGTAACCTAACACACATTGGAAGGGGGTTAGGTTAGTAGAGGAGTGGCGGAGAGAGTTCTGGGCCATCTCGGCCCAGGGAATGTACCGTGCCCACTCCTCCGGCCGGTCCTGGCAATACGACCTCAGAAACCTACCCACATCCTGGTTGACACGTTCTACCTGCCCGTTACTCTCCGGGTGGTACCCTGAGGTAAGGCTAACCGAGACCCCCAAACGCTCCATGAACGCTCTCCAAACACGAGAGGTAAACTGGGGACCTCGATCAGACACTATATCCTCGGGTACCCCGTAATGCCGGAAGACATGGGTAAATAGGGCCTCAGCGGTCTGTAGGGCAGTAGGAAGACCCGACATAGGGAGAAGACGACAGGCCTTAGAGAACCGGTCCACAACGACCAGGATGGTGGTATTCCCCTGAGAGAGGGGAAGGTCTGTCACAAAATCCACCGAGAGGTGGGACCATGGTCGTTGTGGAACGGGCAGGGGTTGTAACTTACCCCTGGGCAGATGTCGGGGCGCCTTACACTGGGCACACACCGAGCAGGAGGAGACATAAACCCTCACATCCCTAGCCAAAGTGGGCCACCAGTATTTAGTGCAAAGGCAATGCACCGTCCGGCCGATACCCGGATGTCCAGAGGAGGGTGACGTGTGAGCCCAGTAAATGAGTCGATCCCGAATCTCGCGCGGAACGTACTTCCGACCCTCAGGACACTGTGGAGGGCTGGGGTCGGTACGCAACGCTCGCTCGATCTCAGCATCGACCTCCCACACCACCGGTGCCACAAGGCAAGACTCCGGTAGTATGGGAGTGGGCTCAACGGACCTCTCCTCCGTGTCATACCGCCGGGACAGCGCATCTGCCTTACCATTCTGGGACCCAGGGATGTACGTGATTTTAAATACGAACCTGGTGAGAAACATACTCCATCGAGCCTGGCGAGGGTTCAGTCTCCTCGCTGCCCAGATGTACTCCAGGTTCCGATGGTCAGTCAAAATGAGGAAAGGGTGTTGAGCCCCCTCAAGCCAATGCCTCCACACCTTAAGGGCTTGAACTACAGCTAACAGCTCCCTGTCCCCAACGTCATAGTTACGCTCCGCCGGGCTGAGCTTCTTAGAGTAAAAGGCACAGGGGCGGAGTTTAGGTGGCGTGCCGGACCGTTGAGAGAGACGGCCCCTATACCAGCCTCAGACGCGTCTACCTCGACCTGAAAGGGTAATGCGGGATCCGGATGCGCTAGCACCGGAGCCGACGTAAACAGGTCCTTCAGTCTCCTAAAGGCCCTGTCCGCATCGGCTGACCACTGCAGGCGCACCGGACCCCCCTTCAGAAGGGACGTGATGGGAGCTGCCACCTGTCCAAAACCCCGGATAAACCTCCGGTAGTAATTCGCAAAGCCCAAAAACTGCTGCACCTCTTTTACAGTAGTTGGGGTTTGCCAATTACGCACAGCTGACACACGATCCACCTCCATTCTCACCCCTGACGCGGACAACCGATAACCCAAAAAGGAGACCGACTCCTGGAAAAACAGACATTTCTCTGCCTTGACATATAGGTCGTGCTCCAACAGCCTCCTCAATACACGACGCACCACGGTTATATGCTCGGCTCGGGTAAACGAGTACACCAGAATGTCATCAATGTACACGACCACCCCTTGTCCCTGCATATCCCGGAAAATGTTATCTACGAAGGATTGGAAGACTGATGGAGCATTCATCAACCCATATGGCATGACGAGATATTCGAAATGACCTGACGTGGTACTAAACGCTGTCTTCCATTCGTCACCCTCCCTAATGCGCACCAAGTTATACGCGCTCCTGAGATCCAGTTTTGTGAAAAACCGCGCTCTATGCAATGACTCCGTCATGGTCGCAATCAGAGGGAGTGGATAACTGTATTTCACAGTAATCTGATTGAGACCACGGTAATCAATGCACGGGCGCAACCCTCCATCTTTCTTTTTCACAAAAAAGAAGCTCGAGGAGGCGGGAGAAGTGGAGGGCCGAATGTATCCTTATCTCAAAGATTCGGCTATATAAGTCTCCATAGCTTTTCTCTCCTCTTGAGACAAAGGATACACATGGCTCCGTGGGAGCGCTGCTCCTGCCTGGAGATCAATCGCACAATCCCCCTGTCTATGAGGAGGCAACTGCGTCGCCCTAGTTTTGCTAAACACGAGTGCTAAATCCCCATATTCAGGCGGAATGTGCAGTGCGGGCACTTGGTTTGGACTTTCCACCGAAGTCGCCCCCACGGAAACACCCAGACATGGCCCCTCGCACTGAGCAGACCACCCATCGAGAGCCCTCTGTTGCCACGAAATAGCAGGGTTATGGGTGCTTAACCAGGGAATCCCCAGCACCACTGGGTACGCAGGAGAGTCGATCAGATACAACTGTATAGTCTCCTCATGACCCCCCTGCGCACACATCCGAAGTGGCGCTGTGATCTCCCCGATCAACCCCGACCCCAACGGGCGGCTGTCTAAGGCATGAACGGGAAAAGGTTTGTCAACAGGTAGGAGAGGGATCCCTAACTCAAAACAAAACTTACGATCAACAAAATTCCCAGCTGCGCCTGAATCTACTAGCGCCTTATGCTGGGAATGAGGTGCAACCTGTGGAAAATAAACAGGTATACAAAAGTGTGCAACAGAAAGCTCTGGGTAAGTGGGACGTCTACTCACCTGGGAGGCACCCCCAGTGCGTGGCCTGTTGTCGTTACTCCCGGAGAACCCTCCCCAGCACCTGGCCGTAGTGTGCCCTCCACGACCGCACTTGGTGCAGGAGACAGGCCCCCTCGGGCTCTTCCTACTCCGTTCTCTAGCGCCGGCACCCCCGAGCTCCATAGGGCTCGGCTCGGAGGTGCCGGAGGGCGGAATGGACGGACTCCCCTCGGGACGTCCACGGGTGGCCAGCAGGGTGTCCAGACGGATGGACATATCGACCAACTGGTCGAAGGTAAGATGGGTATCCCTGCAGGCCAACTCACGTTGAACGTCCTCTCGTAGGCTACATCGAAAATGGTCGATGAGAGCCCGTTCACTCCACCCTGCATCCGCCGCTAGAGTCCGGTACTCTAGAGCGAACACCTGAGCGCTCCTCCTCCCCTGTCTCAAATGGACTAGACGCTCCCCCGCCGCTTTGCCCTCAGGTGGATGGTCGAACACGGCCTTGAAGCGGCGGGAGAACTCGGCGTAGGTGATGGTGTTGGCGTCCATCTTCCTCCACTCGGCGTTAGCCCACTCCAACGCCTTGCCCGTGAGACAGGAGATGAGGGCGGAAACGCTCTCGTATCCCGAGGGCACCGGGTGTACAGTGGCCAGGTAGAGCTCCACCTGCAGGAGGAACCCCTGACACCCGGCAGCTGTTCCGTCATACGCCCTCGGGAGCGAGAGCCGAATCCCCCTGGGTTCCGAACCTGGGACTGGTGGACCGACCGATGGAATGGACAGGGTAGGTGGAGGTGTGGGTACCCTGCTGGCCTCCCATCGGTGCATGATGTTGATTACCTCCTGTAGAGCGGTCTCCAGTTGTCGGATCTGGTCCTCTTGCCCACGGAGATGCTCCTCGAGCGACACAGGCGTCACTGCCGATCCTGCTGATTCCATTAGAAGGTGTGTGATTCTGTCAAGGCGTGCTGAAGGTGGGTGTGGTGTAGGAATCATGCGCAGGACGCAGAGGCTCAGTCTAAAGGCTTTAGTGCAATATATATTATATATATACAACAGAAGCACAATAAGCCCGAAGGCAAAATGCACGACGCACACAGGCGACAAAACGAATGACGCACAAACATGTGCAAACAACCCTCTCCAAAACACTGGAGGGAAAAATGTAGCTCCAAACACGAAACAGACGCGCAATCACACACAACGACAAGCACACACAACGAGAACTAAATAGGACACTAACGAGGACTAACAAGACACAGGTGTACAACATCCAGACAAAACCAAACGAACATGAAACATAGATCGGTGGCAGCTAGTACTCCGGGGACGACGACCGCCGAAGCCTGCCCGAACCAGGAGGAGGAGCAGCCTCGGCCGAAACCGTGACAATCATCATACTGTACTACTTCCTCTGGGGATAAAACTAAATGACAACCTTAAATTTGCATGTCACAAAGATAGTTCTCTGGTGTCTGAGTTCCTTCTCTACTCCCTCCTTCTATCTCTTTTGCTCTCTCAGTTTTTGAAAATACCAAATACCTGATAACAGTGAAAAAGGAATGAATAGTTTAGTGTGTTCCCATGTCACATCTGTCCCAAACAAGGAATGGCATTTAGGCGTTTAAATATAACATGACATAAAATGGACCAAAACAACAATTTATTATCAATATTTAGAAAGTAGATAACCCATACTCACTGTAAGTATACAATCATTTAGGAAATAGTCAACCCATATTAGGAAATCCATTTGTGTGTGTGCGTGTGTGTGTGTGTGACTTCTTCTCATCTTCGTTATCCCCCACTAAACTAACAGTGTGTGGGTGGGCGTTCATTCAGACTGGTATTTTCCATCCACCCACCGGCCGCCCAGCCCCAATGCATCACTCTGACGCATGCAAGTTCTTCACTCGCCTCCCCCAAATAAATACGTGGCATTACCTCCAGAGGAAGCCACGGCCCGCCACTGACTACCATTGATCCAACCAGAGATGTTACACCCATCAGTGCTAATATTTACTGCCAGAGAGCCAAGTCTGAAATGTCACAGGGCACGTAATTGCGAAGAAAGAGGAAACAGTGTGAAGAAGTCACAGCCTGTTATCAGTCTAATTACAGCAGGAGGATTGTCGTGATTGGAAGTAAAGAACAAGATCTATCAAAGTGAATTAAACTATGTAAAGTAGCTACAGTGTAGCGACTCCATGTTTCCCGTGCTTTTCTTACCTATTACAGTACAGATGCAACCTCTTTCGCTATCTCTCTCTTTCTCTGTCTCTGTCTGTCTCTTTCAATTCAATTCAAAGGGGCTTTACTGGCATGGAAAACATATTTTTACATTGCCAAGGCAAGTGAAATAAACAATCACAAATTAACAGTTAACATTAAACTCACAAAAGAGAAATACGTTTGAAATATTATATTATTAACTATGTATAGTATTGTTATAATGTGCAAATGGTAAAAGTACAAATGGAAATGAATAAACATAGGTTTTATTTACTTTGGTGTTTGTGCTCCACTGGTTGCCCTTTTCTTAACGCAACAGGTGACTAATTTTGCTCTGATGATTACGCATTGCGGTATTTCAACTAACTTATACAGCAACTTATCAATATTTGTTCTCTCTCGCTCTCGCTCTCGCTCTCTCTCTCTCTGCTCAAAAAAATAAAGGGAACACTAAAATAACACATCCTAGATCTGAATGAATGAAATAATCTTAGTAAATACTTTTTTCTTTACATAGTTGAATGTGCTGACAACAAAATCACACAAAAATTATCAATGGAAATCAAATTTATCAACCCATGGAGGTCTAGATTTGGAGTCACCCTCAAAATTAAAGTGGAAAACCACACTACAGGCTGATCCAACTTTGATGTAATGTCCTTAAAACAAGTCAAAATGAGGCTCAGTAGTGTGTGTGGCCTCCACGTGCCTGTATGACCTCCCTACAACGCCTGGGCATGCTCCTGATGAGGTGGCGGATGGTCTCCTGAAGGATCTCCTCCCAGACCTGGAATAAAGCATCCGCCAACTCCTGGACAGTCTGTGGTGCAACGTGGCGTTGGTGGATGGAGCGAGACATGATGTCCCAGATGTGCTCAATTGGATTCAGGTCTGGGGAACGGGTGGGCCAGTCCATAGCATCAATGCCTTCCTCTTGCAGGAACTGCTGACACACTCCAGCCACATGAGGTCTAGCATTGTCTTGCATTAGGAGGAACCAAGGGTCAACCGCACCAGCATATGGTCTCACAAGGGGTCTGAGGATCTCATCTCGGTACCTAATGGCAGTCAGGCTACCTCTGGCGAGCACATGGAGGGCTGTGCGGCCCCCCAAAGAAATGCCACCCCACACCATGACTGACCCACCGCCAAACCGGTCATGCTGGAGGATGTTGCAGGCAGCAGAACGTTCTCCACGGCGTCTCCAGACTCTGTCACGTCTGTCACGTGCTCAGTGTGAACCTGCTTTCATCTGTGAAGAGCACAGGGCGCCAGTGGCGAATTTGCCAATCTTGGTGTTCTCTGGCAAATGCCAAACGTCCTGCACGGTGTTGGGCTGTAAGCACAACCCCCACCTGTGGACTTCGGGCCCTCATACCACCCTCATGGAGTGTGTTTCTGACCGTTTGAGCAGACACATGCACATTTGTGGCCTGCTGGAGGTCATTTTGCAGTGCTCTGGCAGTGCTCCTCCTGCTCCTCCTTGCACAAAGGCGGAGGTAGCAGTCCTGCTGCTGGGTTGTTGCCCTCCTACAGCCTCCTCCACGTCTCCTGATGTACTGGCCTGTCTCCTGGTAGCGCCTCCATGCTCTGGACACTACGCTGACAGACACAGCAATCCTTCATGCCACAGCTCGCATTGATGTGCCATCCTGGATGAGCTGCACTACCTGAGCTTTTGTGTGGGTTGTAGACTCCGTCTCATGATACCACTAGAGTGAAAGCACCGCCAGCATTCAAAAGTGACCAAAACATCAGCCAGGAAGCATAGGAACTGAGAAGTGGTCTGTGGTCACCACCTGCAAAACCAGTCCTTTATTGGGGGTGTCTTGCTAATTGCCTATAATTTCCAACTGTTGTCTATTCCAATTGCACAACAGCATGTGAAATGTATTGTTAATCAGTGTTGCTTCCTAAGTGGACAGTTTGACTTGGAGTTACATTGTGTTGTTTAAGTGTTCCCTTAATTTTTTTGAGCAGTGTATATGCATTTTTCCTATCTTGTTGCCTTACAACCTGGAATTAAAATGTAAATACTTAGTAGAGCCAACTTTGGCAGCAATTACAGCTGCATGTCTCTATAAGCTTGGCACATCTAGCCACCGGGATTTTTGCCCATTCTTCAAGGCAAAACTGCTCCAGCTCCTTCAAGTTGGATGGGTTCCGCTGGTGTACAGCAATCTTTAAGTCATACCACAGATTCTCAATTGGATTGAGGTCTAGGCTTTGACTAGGCCATTTCAATACATTTTAATGTTTCCCCTTAAACCACTCAAGTGTTGCTTTAGCAGTATGCTTAGGGTCATTGTCCTGCTGAAAGGTGAACCTCTGTCCCAGTCTCAAATCTCTGGAAGACTGAAACAGGTTTCCCTCGAGGATTTCCCTGTATTTAGCACCATCCATCATCCTTCAATTCTGACCAGTTTCCCAGTCTCCCAGTCCCTGCCGATGAAAAACATCCCCACAGCATGATGCTGCCACCACCATACTTCACTGTGGGGATGGTGTTCTCGGGGTGATGAGAGGTGTTGGGTTTGCGCCAGACATAGCGTTTTCCTTGATGGCCAAAAAGCTCAATTTTAGTCTCATCTGACCAGAGTACCTTCTTCCATATGTTTGGGGAGTCTCCCACATGCCTTTTGGCGAACACCAAACGTGTTTACTTATTTTTTTTCTTTAAGCAATGGCTTTTTTCTGGCCACTCTTCCATAAAGCCCAGCTCTGTGGAGTGTATGGCTTAAAGTGGTCCTATGGACAGATACTCCAATCTCCGCTGTGGAGCTTTGCAGCTCCTTCAGGGTTATCTTTGGTCTCTTTGTTGCCTCTCTGATTAATGTCCTCCTTGCCTGGTCCATGAATTTTGGTATGTGGCCCTCTCTTGGCAGGTTTGTTGTGGTGCCATATTCTTTCAATATTTTTAAATAATGGATTTAATGGTGTTGCGTGGAATGTTCAACGTTTCGGATATTTTTTTATAACCCAAACCTGATCTGTACTTCTCCACAACTTTGTCCCTGACCTGTTTGGAGAGCTCCTTGTTCTTCATGGTGCTGCTTGCTTGGTGATGCCCTTTGCTTAGTGGTGTTGCAGACTCGGGGGCCTTTCAGAACAGGTGTATACAGTGAGGGAAAAAACGTATTTGATCCCCTGCTGATTTTGTACGTTTGCCCACTGACAAAGAAATGATCAGTCTATAATTTTAATGGTAGGTTTATTTGAACAGTAAGAGACAGAATAACAACAAAAGTATCCAGAAAACGCATGTAAAAAATCTTATAAATTGATTTGCATTTTAATGAGGGAAATAAGTATTTGACCCCCTCTCAATCAGAAAGATTTCTGGCTCCAAGGTGTATTTTATACAGGTAACGAGCTGAGATTAGGAGCACACTCTTAAAGGGAGTGCTCCTAATCTCAGTTTGTTACCTGTATAAAAGACACCTGTCCACAGAAGCAATCAATCAATCAGATTCCAAACCCTCCACCATGGCCAAGACCAAAGAGCTCTCCAAGGATGTCAGGGACAAGATTGTAGACCTACACAATGGCTACAAGACCATCGCCAAGCACCTTGGTGAGAAGGTGACAACAGTTGGTGCGATTATTCGCAAATGGAAGAAACACAAAATAACTGTCAATCTCCCTCGGCCTGGGGCTCCATGCAAGATCTCACCTTGTGGAGTTGCAATGATCATGAGAACGGTGAGGAATCAACACAGAACTACACGGGAAGATCTTGTCAATGATCTCAAGGCAACTGAAACCATAGTCACCAAGAAAACAATTGGTAACGCACTACGCCGTGAAGGACTGAAATCCTGCAGCACCCGCAAGGTCCCCCTGCTCAAGAAAGCACATATACAGGCCCGTCTGAAGATTGCCAATGAACATCTGAATGATTCAGAGGAGAACTGGGTGAAAGTGTTGTGGTCAGATGAGACCAAAATCAAGCTCTTTGCCATCAACTCAACTCACCGTGTTTGGAGGAGGAGGAATGCTGCCTATGACCCCAAGAACACCATCCCCACCGTCAAACATGGAGGTGGAAACAGTATGCTTTGGGGGTATTTTTCTGTTAAGGGGACAGGACAACTTCACCGCATCAAAGGGACGATGGATGGGGCCATGTACCGTCAAATCTTGGGTGAGAACCTCCTTCCCTCAGCCAGGGCATTGAAAATGGGTTGTGGATGGGTATTCCAGCATGACAATGACCCAAAACACACGGCCAAGGCAACAATGGAGTGGCTCAAGAAGAAGCACATTAAGGTCCTGTAGTGGCCTAGCCAGTCTCCAGACCTTAATCCCATAGAAAATCTGTGGAGGGAGCTGAAGGTTCGATTTGCCAAACATCAGCCTCGAAACCTTAATGATTTGGAGAAGATCTGCAAAGAGGAGTGGGAAAAAATCCCTCCTGGGATGTGTGCAAACCTGGTGGCGAACTACAAGAAACATCTGACCTCTGTGATTGCCAACAAGGGTTTTGCCACAAAGTACTAAGTAATGTTTTGCAGAGGGGTCAAATACTTATTTCCCTCATTAAAATGCAAATCAATGTATAACATTTTTGACATGCGTTTTTCTGGATTTTGTTGTTGTTATTCTGTCTCTCATTGTTCAAATAAACCTACCATTAAAATTATAGACTGATCATGTCTTTGTCAGTGGGCAAACATACAAATTAGGCAGGGGATCAAATACTTTTTTCCCTCACTGTATATACTGAGATCATGTGACAGATCATGTGACACTTAGATTGTACACAGGTGGACTTTATTTAACTAATTATGTGACTTCTGAAGGTAATTGGTTGCACCAGATCTTATTTAGGGGCTTCATAGCAAAGGGTGTGTATACATATGCACACACCACTTTTCCGTTATTTTTTGTTGTTGAATTTTTTGAAATACGTTATTTTTTTCATTGCACTTCACTAATTTTGACTATTTTGTGTATGTCCATTACATTAAATCTAAATAAAAATCCATTTAAATTACAGGTTGTAATGCAACAAAATAGGAAAAACGCCAAGAGGAATGAACACTTTTGCAAGGCACTGTATGCTTATCTGTAATGTCAATCCCCTTGTATGTTTTCTTTCATATACTGTAGTGATCATTTGATTTACTGTCTTGTACGTGCAGGTACATATTTTAGGAAACAAGATTAAACAGTTTACACTATGCAAATTTGTAGACAGAAATTCTTGGTATCAAAAAAGTTCAACTGTATCATACCACAAGGGTCTTTACTAATGAAGAAAACCTAGTAGTGTGATTAAAAGCCTGGAGAGCCAATCCAGCTGAGACTGATTAGATGGAGAAGTAGTTTTACACACATACAGTGTATAAACAAAAGCATTAACGCAAACTCTTACACACACACACACACATATTGTTTGTGCTGCACAAATAACACTAGATGGACTAGATTTTAAATCCAGGGATATTGTTAATAGGTGGACAGGTGTACAGTCTTTATTAATTTACATTTTCTATTGCACTAGTTTGGTCCAGTTTTGGTCCAATGATGCCTTCATAAAGTCATATGGAAGTGAAGTGAATGACACGTGGGCACACACACATGACACACAAACACATACACACGCTCTCACACAATTGCTTGGGAGGTTCTCCTTGTTGATGAGTCATCTCCTGCAAGTATAGAGAGGAAGAAAGAGAGAGAGAGTCTCAGGGGTTTTTGAATGGCAGCAGTGATGCCAGCAGCATTAGTGAGCTCTGAGAGTAGCAGCCCTCTGAAAGGTGTGTGTCCTTGGTCTACCGAGTGGGCGGACATCTCACATCACTTTCCCTTTGTGGAGTTCTTAGTATTGAAAAGGGCTCCATTTGATTTGCATGGGCTGATTAACTCCTTGTCGCAAACACTCTTTGCTTCCGTCTGGCGTGGGCTGATGTGGAGGGGGGTTATGTCGTCAGAATATTTAAGTTAGGCAAACAGAACAAGTGTGCTTGCATACGCCCTTAAAAGACCTTCTCTAGAAAAATTTGGAATAGTACTGTTTGTCCATTTTGAGACGCCGTAGCCAGCATATACTTTCTCAAAATAGTCTGAATAAATCTAAGATAATTCTAGTAATCTTAGATCGGTCATACATTTTTACATATTTGCAGAGGAGATCTTAGTCGCACAATTTTACATCTAACTAATGTAAAATGCTTGGTGCAGTATTTCTCAAGTGAAAAAAATTGCATGAAAACCATTAGTCTCTTGTTGAATGACAACAAACACTTGAAGAATCCCTACTGTTGACCTATGACCAACGAAGGGGCGTAGACTTCGGCTACCGACTTGGGGTTGCCTCGAGAAACATTTTTGTGTGCACGAACAGCCGAAAAAACCCTTGCCGAAGACCAAAATGAACAAAAACATCACAACATTTTGTCATAATGTATGCACGAACTGTTCCGAACTGTTTTGGCTGGGAAGCATGCGGGCGGCTTTAGATTACAAAGAAGAACGGGAGTAATGTTGAGGACTCAAGAGTCCATGGCTGATTCAGCTCAGTGCTCTTCAGGGTGAGCTTTTTGACAGTTATGCACATTTCTGATTTAATATGCTATGAAAAGCACCCGTTAAGTGCATACTGTCGCAATTGGCATTGGCGATATTAAGGGATGGCATGTTTGTTGTTGTTCAGTAATTGGCAGCTAAAGTGCCTAGTGAAAGTCTACACACCCTTGAACAGTTTTCATTTTGCTGCCTTAAATTTCTATCTAAAAAGGGATTAAGTTGGATATTCTCCCCACTGATCTACACAATCTACTCCACATTATCCATGCAAAAAGTATTAAATTGTAAAATAAAAGCAACAACAAAGAAGTCTTGATTGCGAATGTCTTCACACCCCTTGCTGTGGCACTTCTGAATAAGTTCAGCAACAAATATTTTCATACGCCAAGGTAAATAATAAAGTATTCCTTCTAACCCCCCCCCCCCCCCCCCCCAAATTGTAAAGTGGTTATCCCACTGGCTATAGGGTGAACGCACCAATTTGTGAGTCGCTCTGGCTAAGAGCGTCTGCTAAATGACGTTAATGTGCCCTTGAGCAAGGCACTTAACCCTAATTGCTCCTGTAAGTCGCTCTGGTTAAGAGCGTCTGCTAAATGACTAAAATGTAAATGTAAATGTAAATAAAAGTAGTGGTTTCGATCCCCGGGACCACCCATACACAAAAAAAAAAAAATGTATGCACGCATGACTGTAAGTCGCTTTGGATAAAAGTGTCTGCTAAATGGCATACAGTGGGGGGGAAAAAGTATTTAGTCAGCCACCAATTGTGCAAGTTCTCCCACTTAAAAAGATGAGAGAGGCCTGTAATTTTCATCATAGGTACACGTCAACTGTGACAGACAAAATGAGAGTTTATTATCTCCAGAAAATCACATTGTAGGATTTTTAATGAATTTATTTGAAAATTATGGTGGAAAATAAGTATTTGGTCAATAACAAAAGTTTCTCAATACTTTGTTGTATACCCTTTGTTGGCAATGACACAGGTCAAACGTTTTCTGTAAGTCTTCACAAGGTTTTCACACACTGTTGCTGGTATTTTGGCCCATTCCTCCATGCAGATCTCCTCTAGAGCAGTGATGTTTTGGGGCTGTCGCTGGGCAACACGGACTTTCAACTTCCTCCAAAGATTTTCTATGGGGTTGAGATCTGGAGACTGGCTAGGCCACTCCAGGACATTGAAATGCTTCTTACGAAGCCACTCCTTCGTTGCCCGGGCGGTGTGTTTGGGATCATTGTCATGCTGAAAGACCCAGCCACGTTTCATCTTCAATGCCCTTGCTGATGGAAGGAGGTTTTCACTCAAGATCTCACGATACATGGCCCCATTCATTCTTTCCTTTAGACGGATCAGTCGTCCTGGTCCCTTTGCAGAAAAACAGCCCCAAAGCATGATGTTTCCACCCCAATGCTTCACAGTAGGTATGGTGTTCTTTGGATGCAACTCAGCATTCTTTGTCCTCCAAACACGACGAGTTGAGTTTTTACCAAAAAGTTATATTTTGGTTTCATCTGACCATATGACATTCTCCCAATCCTCTTCTGGATCATCCAAATGCACTCTAGCAAACTTCAGACGGGCCTGGACATGTACTGGCTTAAGCTGGGGGACACGTCTGGCACTGCAGGATTTGAGTCCCTGGCGGCGTAGTGTGTTACTGATGGTAGGCTTTGTTACTTTGGTCCCAGCTCGCTGCAGGTCATTCACTAGGTCCCCCCGTGTGGTTCTGGGATTTTTGCTCACCGTTCTTGTGATCATTTTGACCGCACAGAGATTTTGCGTGGAGCCCCAGATCGAGGGAGATTATCAGTGGTCTTGTATGTCTTCCATTTCCTAATAATTGCTCCCACAGTTGATTTCTTCAAACCAAGCTGCTTACCTATTGCAGATTCAGTCTTCCCAGCCTGGTGCAGGTCTACAATTTTGTTTCTGGTGTCCTTTGACAGCTCTTTGGTCTTGGCCATAGTGGAGTTTGGAGTGTGACTGTTTGAGGTTGTGGACAGGTGTCTTTTATACTGATAACAAGTTCAAACAGGTGCCATTAATACAGGTAACGAGTGGAGGACAGAGGAGCCTCTTAAAGAAGAAGTTACAGGTCTGTGAGAGCCAGAAATCTTGCTTGTTTGTAGGTGACCAAATACTTATTTTCCACCATAATTTGCTAATAAATTCATAAAAAATCCTACAATGTGATTTTCTGGATTTTTTTTCTCTATTTGTCTGTCATAGTTGACTTGTACCTATGATGAAAATTACAGGCCTCTCTCATCTTTTTAAGTGGGAGAACTTGCACAATTGGTGGCTGACTAAATACTTTTTCCCCCCACTGTATTATTATTATTATAATTCATACAAAATCAAACAATTTCTTGAGTTCCATCTGTTTGCTAAGGTAGTGGTTCTCATGATTTAAGAACAACTTCCCCTGTCCCTGTAAGGTCCCTCAATTGGCTAGTGAATGTCAAATAATTATTCAACCACAGAGCCACCAATAAACTTTAAAGCATGTCTGAGATACAATTTTAGACAGGCATTAATGGTAATTAATCTGTGGATGGTGTATCATATCACCCAAACACTACAAAGATCTGGCATTCCTTCCTAATTGAGATGCGAGAGAGAATGGAAATGGGTCAGGGACATCACTATGAGGTTTAAGATTATTTTAAAACAGCCACAGAATTAATTGTCTGAGCTGAAAGAAAACTGTGCATGGATCAACAAAATTGCATTCAATCCACATTACTGGCATGTATGACAAAGTGAAAAGAAGGAAGCCAGTATTAAAAAATCAATTTCAAATTATCCATTCTGTTTGCAACACGGCCGTTAAAGGGATTGCATATTCATCCTATTTCCTTAGAGTGATCGAAAACATCACCCATAATATCCTCTGAATTTGAGAAAATGAATCCTATCTCTCATCTGTGACTATCAGTGAGGCTGTATGCTTGGGTTAGTGGGGGGCGGGGAGCAATATTATAATAAACTCAGATTGACACACCGATTGACACGCCTATTGCCCCACATCACATACTTTTGTGTTTTCTTGTTGACTGTTCGGCAATCGGCATGAACCTGATTCCCGGTCTACGGATGGAGAGCAATAATGGAGATGGACAAATGGATCAAAATCAATATTCACTCCAATGTGTATCGGAATGGTAAATAATTTCTGTATATCTTATAAGCACGTACTGACAATGTTTGGATGTAACCTTCCTATCTTCCGATCTGGGTGTGCTATGTTAGCTAAGCTAGCTAGGTGTGAGTGCTAGTTAGATAGCTAGCTTAGCTAATGTCAATGCAAGCTGTACTTAAGCTCTTTATCAAGTGGCCACTTACTGATGTGTTCAATAGTGATCACTCGAGTCTACAAGTGTTTTGGCCAAAATGTGCATTGAAATGATACACTCTCAACGTCCCAAATGCCAATATCAATATTCCCAAAATCTAAATCCATATGTGAGCATTGTCTCCCGCGACCTGTCTTGTAGCATGACTCGCTATGAAACACTTGCCCTCAGGCAGACACAGACACAATCTCCGACAGACAGTGAGAAAGTTGTAAAAACAAACCACAACCTGCTTGCTAAGTTATTTTATAGTTGACAAGAGAAAGCAGATCAATCATTTATAGAATAGAAAAACGTACAGTGCCTTGCAAAAGTATTCATCCCCCTTGGCGTTTTTCCTATTTTGTTGAATTACAACCTGTAATTTAAATGGATTTTTATTTGGATTTCATGTAATGGACATACACAAAAAAGTCTAAATTGGTGAAGTGAAATTAAAAAAATAAACTTGTTTAAAAATAACGGAAAAGTGGTGTGTGCATATGTATTCACCCCCTTTGCTATGAAGCCCATAAATAAGATCTGGTGCAACCAATTACCTTCAGAAGTCACATAATTAGTTAAATAAAGTCCACATGTGTGCAATCTAAGTGTCACATGATCTGTCACATGATCTCAGTATATATACACCTGTTCTGAAAGGCCTCAGAGTCTGCAACACCACTAAGCAAGGGGCACCACCAAGCAAGCGGCACCATGTAGACCAAGGAGCTCTCCAAACAGCGACAACGTTGTGGAGAAGTATAGATCAGGGTTGGGTTATAAAAAAAATCCGAAACTTTGAACATCCCACGGAGCACCATTAAATCCATTATAAAAAAAATTGAAAGAATATGGCACCACAACAAACCTGCCAAGAGAGGGCCGCCCACCAAAACTCACGGACAAGGCAAGGAGGGCATTAATCAGAGAGGCAACAAAGAGACCAAAGATAACCTTGAAGGAGCTGCAAAGCTCCACAGCGTAGATTGGAGTATCTGTCCATAGGACCACTTTAAGCCATACACTCCACAGAGCTGGGCTTTACAGAAGAGTGGCCAGAAAAAAGCCATTGCTCAGAATTGAAGGAATGATGGATGGTGCTAAATACAGGGAAATTCTTGAGGGAAACCTGTTTCAGTCTTCCAGAGATTTGAGACTGGGACGGAGGTTCACCTTCCAGCAGGACAATGACCCTAAGCATACTGCTAAAGCAACACTTGAGTGGTTTAAGGGGAAACATTTAAATGTCTGTCAAAGCCTAGACCTCAATCCAATTGAGAATCTGTGGTATGACTTAAAGATTGCTGTACACCAGCGGAACCCATCCAACTTGAAGGAGCTAGAGCAGTTTTGCCTTGAAGAATGGGCAAAAATCCCAGTGGCTAGATGTGGCAAGCTTATAGAGACATACCCCAAGAGACTTGCAGCTGTAATTACTGCAAAAGGTGTCTCGACAAAGTATTGACTTTGGGGTGGTGAATATTTATGCACTGTCAAATGTATTTCTTGTTTTTTTCACCCCCCCCCCCCCAAAAAAAAATAACATCTTCAAAGTGGTAGGCATGTTGTGTAAATCAGATGATACAAACCCCCAAAAAATCCATTTTAATTCCAGGTTGTAAGGCACCAGAATAGGAAAAATGCCAAGGGGGATTAATACTTTCGCAAGCCACTGTATAACTAATATATGTGGTTTGTTCTGTAAACAGCCCATGTAGTAACTGATAGGCTACTGTACCTCTCTGTATAGCTAAAGATAATCTCTGATTTAGCTGTTGATACTTGGGATAAATGCAGTATTAACCAGTGTTAGAAGCCGTTTACGAGGATAAGGTGCATCTGTTCAAATTCATCTGAATAGGTTTGCTATTGTCAGCTTTCTCAGGTATTGTTTCAAGTAATGTCAATAGTATTCCCCCAACTACTTACACATTATGTCTGCAATGTCAATAGTATCTAACTACTTGCCAAGATAAATTGACTGTTTGTCACGCCCTGACCTATGGAACTCTAGTTAGTTTGGTCAGGGTGTGTATATCATGTGTGTGTTTTCTATGGTGACATTCTAAGAGGCAGCTGTCGCTCGTTGTCTCTGATTGGGGATCATACTTAGGCAGCCAGTTTTCCTAACTGTGTTGTGGGATCTTGTTTGTGTTCGGTGAGTTTGGGCTTGTTAGTGTATAGCCTTCTGACGTCACGTTTCGTTGCCTTTTGTTGTTTTGTATGTTTATTCAGTTCAATAAACATGTATGCATTTCACGCTGCACCTTGGTCTGACTCGTTCTTCAACGACCGTGACAGAAGATCCCACCAAAAATTGACCAAGCAGCGTGCCCAGGAGCAGACACCCTGGACACAGGTGGGGAAGTAATTTTGGACTTGGGAGGAGATATTGGCTGGTGGAGGACCCTGGGCGAAGGAGGAAGCCCAGGCCGGAGAGGAGCAACGGCAACACAGAAGGCGCCGGCCGAGGAGGAAGCCCGAGAGACAGCCCCAATAACTTTTTTGGGGGGGGCTAAAAGGGTGGTCGGGTATCAACAGAGAAGAGCCCCGACCACTGCACTCGTGGGGGCTCGGGGAGGAGTCCTCACAGGAGGAGGACTGGGCGCGGAGAGTGAAAGACTGGTACAGTCGGAGATCTCTAACGTCAGTTCCCAGTCCGGTACACCTCGTGCCTGCGTCTCGCACCAAACCAGTGGTGCATGTCGCCAGCCCGGTACGCCCCGGACCTGCTTCCCGCACCAAGCCAGTGGTGCGTGTTCCCAGTCCGGCCGGCCCGTTCCTGCTCCTCGCACCAAGCCAGTGGTGCGTGTTCCCAGTCCAGCCCGGCCCGTTCCTGCTCCTCGCACCAAGCCAGTGGTGCGTGTTCCCAGTCCGGCCCGGCCCGTTCCTGCTCCCCGCACCAAGCCAGTGGTGCGTGTCCGCAGTCCGGCCCGGCCCGTTCCTGCTCCTCGCACCAAGCCAGTGGTGCGTGTTCCCAGTCCGGACCGGCCCTTTCCTGCTCCTGGCACCAAGCCAGTGGTGCGTGTTCCCAGTCCAGCCCGGCCCGTTCCTGCTCCTCGCACCAGACCAATGGTGCGTGTTCCCAGTCCAGTCCGGCCCGTGCCTGCTCCTCGCACCAGACCAGTGGTGCGTGTTTCCAGTCCGGCACGGCCCGTGCTCGTTCCACTGCTGCCCAGTCCGGCACCGGTCAGCTGCTCCACTCCGGAACCAGAGCAGTCCGCTCCACCGTTGCCTAGTCCAGCTCCGGTCAGCAGATCTACTCCGGAGCCATAGCAGTCCGCTCCACCGGTGCCCAGTCCAGCTCCAGTCAGCGGCTCCACTCCGGAGCCAGAGCATTCCGCTCCACCGGGGTCCAGTCCAGCTCCGGTCAGCGACTCCTCTCCGGGTCCAGATGTCAGCCCCTCTCTAGGTTCGGAGACTCCCACACCAGGGTCCAAACAGGGATCGGTGCATCGTGGGAGGACTGAGAGGGGAAGCTCTGCGTTGAGGTCCAGACCGGTCCAGGGGTGCAACGCGGAGTTAGTAAGGGAGGAGACGTCACGGCCGGAGCCGGAGCCACCACCGAGGTTGGAAGCCCACCCGGACCCTCCCCTGTTAAGTCAGGTCTGTGCGGCCGGAGTCCACACCTTTAGGGGGGGGGGGGGGGGGGGACTGTCACCCCTGACCTATGGAACTCTAGTTAGTTTGGTCAGTGTGTGTATATCATGTGTGTGTGTTTTCTATGGTGACATTCTATGTTTGCATTTCTATGTTTGGCCGGGTGTGATTCCCAATCAGAGGCAGCTGTCGCTCGTTGTCTCTGATTGGGGATCATACTTAGGCAGCCTATTTTCCTGCCTGTGTTGTGGGATCTTGTTTGTGTTCGGTGAGTTTGGGCTTGTTAGTGTATAGCCTTCCGACGTCACGTTTCGTTGCCTTTTGTTGTTTTGTATGTTTATTCAGTTCAATAGCTGCGCCTTGGTCTGACCCGTTCTTCAACGACCGTGACACTGTTTGAACTTCTCCTCCATGCTGAATGTTCCTGTGTTCACTGGCTCTGCCAAACTAGCACTATGGCACTACTGCAGAAAACTTTTTTTTGTATGGAAGTCCCATTTGTAGGCCATGTGAAATAGGTGTCATTATAAAACTTAGTGGCCTATTAAATGTTGTATTTTTTTCCACAGGTTACCAGAAGGTTCAACAAGTTCCCTGACGTCCCCAACTACTTGATTAATATTTGTTTAGCAAAAATGCCTCAAGTCATTTTCTCTGTAAAATGCCTTCATGGAGCTGATCATAGGACCGTTGGATATCAAACAGCAGACATAAACAAGCTTTGACTTCAATTCAGTTGTGACTACTTACGGATTATTTATTTCTTGCCTACATCCCATCAATACACATTTTTGTATTTTTATACTGCATCAAGAGAAACACAAAATCAAAAGATAGCTCTGTCTCTTCCGTTATTGACAACAAAAACAGAGCATATACATATTTATTTATGTATGTGCACAATGTATATACAAATATACAGCAGCTTTGTATATGGTGTACATTCCTCTCATTGTACTCTGTCATTGCAAAACATCTTTGGCACATGACACGGAGTACAAGTAGTGGAATGTTTGCTAAACAGACTGGGTCCCAGAATAGGTGTATGAACATTTCTGGGAAAACGTATCACCTCGTGCCCCCTGGTTGTTGCTGATAATTTAGCATTAGCTCAGTTGTTCTCTTCTGGTGTTACTAGCAGAGACGTAAAAGCAGGAGAGACATCACACTTGTGGGCCACTTCCAAATTTTTTGGGTTTCAATGGAAGTAGACCAGACCCAGCTGCTATGGCAATGGTGTCTATAGGAGAGTTACCCCCTTACGTAGACCGGAACTGACCATGTAGGCCCGTGGAGGGATGGTGTTGACCAGTATGAACTGAACAGAGTTTGTTAAACAGAGTGTATACCAGAGGGTTGGCTGAGGAGAGGTATCCACCCACACAAGCACGTTCAGAAGCCCCCCCATCACCCCCGGGTCACAGTTCACAGGGTGGCACACCACCACCAGTATATTGGTGATAAAGAAGGGACTTTACATGACCACGAACAGGAAGAAGACCACACCCAGGACCTTGGAGGCCTTCTGCTCATTGCTGAGTGACTGCATGGTGCGACGCCCGTACCACAGTTCCACCCGGCCCCACCGACCCCTCCTCCTACCCCTCCTGTGTCGGGGCTTAGCGAACAGGAGAGGAAGAGCTTCTCTTTGAGGTCTGGGGGAACAAGCCCAGGATCAGGGTGGCACTCTACTCAGGCCGGGGCACCAGCTGTTCCAGGCAGATGGCAGCATCAGTCTGCAAGGCGCTGATGGTGAAGAAATAGGTGATCACCATAATGGTGACGGGGAGGTGTGTGTGTGCATGTGTGTTCCACTTCTTAATTAATCATCTTTGTCATCAACAGATGTTTAAACATGGAACGATTAGTCAGTGCATTGAAAACTAACATGCGCCATCTCTTCCGGTGCCTATGGTGGAAGAGCCCATAGAGCCCAGAGTCTTCACTTTCCCCCTGCATCTCTGAAGCGGGACATAAAGCCAGCGATGGCTTCCTTGTCAGGTTTCTCATACTGGGCACACAGGGGTTCTGGGATGGAGAGCTCACACACCTTCTCCACATACGGTGCTGGATCAGGGGTGACCTCATTGAAGAGGAGATCCAGCAGCCTGTCTACAGTTGAAGTCGGAAGTTTACATACACCTTAGCCAAATACATTTAAACTCAGTTTTTCACAATTCCTGACATTTAATCCTAGTAAAAATTCCCTGTTTTAGGTCAGTTAGGATTACCACTTTATTTTAAGAATGTGAAATGTCAGAATAATAGTAGAGAGAATGATTTATTTCAGCTTTTATTTCTTTCATCACATTCCCAGTGGGTCAGAAGTTTACATACACTCAATTAGTATTTGGTAGCATTGCCTTTAAATTGTTTAACTTGGGTAAAACGTTTTGGGTAGCCTCCCACAAGCTTTCCACAATAAGTTGGGTGAATTTTGGCCCATTCCTCCTGAAACAGCTGGTGTAACTGAGTCAGGTTTGTAGGCCTCCTTTCGCACATGCTTTTTCAGTTCTGCCCACAAATCTTCTATAGGTTTGAGGTCAGGGCTTTGTGATGGCCACTCCAATACCTTGACTTTGTTGTCCTTAAGCCATTTTGCCACAACTTTGGAAGTATGCTTGGGGTCATTGTCCATTTGGAAGACCAATTTGTGACCAAGCTTTAACTTCCTGACTGATGTCTTGAGATGTTGCTTCAATATATCCACATAATTTTCCTTAATCATGAAGCCATTTGTTTTGTGAAGTGCACCAGTCCCTCCTGCAGCAAAGCACTCCCACAGCATGATGCTGCCACCCCCGTGCTTCACGGTTGGGATGGTGTTCTTCGGCTTGCAAGCAACCCCCTTTTTCCTCCAAACATAACAATGGTCATTATGGCCAAACAGTTATATTTTTGTTTCATCAGACCAGAGGATTTCTCCAAAAAGTACGATCTTTGTCCCCATGTGCAGTTGCAAACCGTAGTCTGGCTTTTTTATGGCGGTTTTGGAACAGTGGCTTCTTCCTTGCTGAGCGGCCTTTCAGGCTATGTCGATAAAGGACTCATTTTACTGTGGATTTAGATACTTTTGTACCTGTTTGCTCCAGCATCTTCACAAGATCCTTTGGTGTTGTTCTGGGATTGATTTGCACTTTTCGCACCAATGTACGTTCATCTCTAGGAGACAGAACACGTCTCCTTCCTGAGTGGTATGATGGCTGCATGGTCCCATGGTGTTTATACTTGCGTACTATTGTTTGTACCGATGAAAGTGTTACCTTCAGGCGTTTGGAAATTGCTCCCAAGGATGAACCAGACTTGTTGAGGTCTACAATATTTTTTTCTGAGGTCTTGGCTGATTTCTTTTGATTTTTCCATGATGTCAAGCAAAGAGGCACTGAGTTTGAAGGTAGGCATTGAAATACATCCACAGGTACACCTTCAATTGACTCAAATGATGTCAATTAGCCTATTAGAAGCTTCTAAAGCCATGACATCATTTTCAGGAATTCCCCAAGCTGTTTAAAGGCACAGTCAACTTAGTGTATGTAAACTTCTGACCCACTGGATGTGTGATACAGTGAATTATAAGTGAAATAATCTGTCTGTAAACAATTGTTGGGAAAATGACTTGTGTCATGCACAAAGTAGATGTCCTAACCAACTTGCCAAAACTATAGTTTGTTAACAAGTTTATTTGTGGAGGGGTTGAAAAACAAGTTTTAATGACTCCAACCTAAGTGTATTTAAACTTCCGACTTCAACTGTATGTTGCCTGTAATGTTTGTGAAAAGAAAAATGGTAGATTAAGGGTACTGAATTTAATTTCCTTTCCTTTACTGTTTTGAGTTATGATGGGATTTGTTCTTGAGGGGATGGTCGGGGGGCCGGAACATAATTACAAATAATTTGTAGACTGCAAATTGACCGCAAGACGCCCAAACAGATATAATGTTTGACTAAAATGTAATCATTTCTCAAACCTTGCTTACATCTGTATACGATCAGTTTCTCTCTATTATGCGTGGGAATACTTGGGAACAGATTTCCAAAATTAAAATCACTTAGAGCTGTTTTTCTGGTGTTATTACTGTCTTTTATGTGGATGTGCCGACTCTGGTCTTGGCACTTGCGGTCTAGCCAACAGCTCGCAGATACAGTGTGGGTATTGCCTACTACATTATGAGATTATTTTGGACAAAAGAGCGAAATTATTTTTATTTGTGAAATGGCAGCCATCATCATCATGTCACCAGAATAAGACCCTCGATATTTATTGGAAAGGAGCATCAAGGTCATCACCGTGCAATTTCATCACCCTGTGAAGTTCATCATAACTTATTTCCTAATAAACTGCATGCTTTCCCGAGTCGTAGTGGGAGGACTACACACCATATCATCGCGTGACTCCAAGTTTACTTTGATATGATGGTTATTATGTCAATTTTTGCGCATAAGTGTTTCCACCGCCATTTCTCACATTACTTAATTTTACCCAAACAGATCCCACTTTGTCTAGCGTATTTATGTTTTGTCAATATTTGGAAAGTTTACAGACAAATTAGCTGTTTCCATCAGGCCCGTCGTGAAGTTTTTTCTCCGACATGTACTTTACTCACATAAAAAGGTTAGATGGAAACCTGGTTTATGACTCAGAAGAGAAGACGTTTTACAATCTGATTTCGATCTTTCTTGCACCAAAAGAGATGCATAGAAATCTGATTGTAAAATGTCTTCTCTTTTGAGTTATAGATTTGACTAACAGCTAGCGAGCTAGCTAAGTTAGCGAACTAGCTCAGTGAAAGCAAGGATATGGAGAATCGTGTCAGAGATATAGCGTAGCACGATGACAAATCAATTATCTAGCTAGTTAATAATCTCTACTATTCTATGTTAGCTACAGTGGGGAAAAAAAGTATTTAGTCAGCCACCAATTGTGCAAGTTCTTCCACTTAAAAATATGAGAGAGGCCTGTAATTTTCATCATAGGTACACGTCAACTATGACAGACAAAATGAGGAAAACAAATCCAGAAAATCACATTGTAGGATTTTTAATGAATTTATTTGCAAATTATGGTGGAAAATAAGTATTTGGTCAATAACAAAAGTTTCTCAATACTTTGTTATATACCCTTTGTTGGCAATGACACAGGTCAAACGTTTTCTGTAAGTCTTCACAAGGTTTTCACACACTGTTGCTGGTATTTTGGCCCATTCCTCCATGCAGATCTCCTCTAGAGCAGTGATGTTTTGGGGCTGTCGCTGGGCAACACGGACTTTCAACTCCCTCCAAAGATTTTCTATGGGGTTGAGATCTGGAGACTGGCTAGGCCACTCCAGGACCTTGAAATGCTTCTCCTTCGTTGCCTGGGCGGTGTGTTTGGGATCATTGTCATGCTGAAAGACCCAGCCACGTTTCATCTTCAATGCCCTTGCTGATGGAAGGAGGTTTTCACTCAAGATCTCACGATACATGGCCCCATTCATTCTTTCCTTCACACGGATCAGTCGTCCTGGTCCCTTTGCAGAAAAACAGCCCCAAAGCATGATGTTTCCACCCCCATGCTTCACAGTAGGTATGGTGTTCTTTGGATGCAACTCAGCATTCTTTGTCCTCCAAACACGACGAGTTGAGTTTTTACCAAAAAGTTCATCCAAATGCACTCTAGCAAACTTCAGACGGGCCTGGACATGTACTGGCTTAAGCAGGGGGACACGTCTGGCACTGCAGGATTTGAGTCCCTGGCGGCGTAGTGTGTTACTGATGGTAGGCTTTGTTACTTTGGTCCCAGCTCTCTGCAGGTCATTCACTAGGTCCCCCCGTGTGGTTCTGGCATTTTTGCTCACCGTTCTTGTGATCATTTTGACCCCACGGGGTGAGATCTTGCGTGGAGCCCCAGATCGAGGGAGATTATCAGTGGTCTTGTATGTCTTCCATTTCCTAATAATTGCTCCCACAGTTGATTTCTTCAAACCAAGCTGCTTACCTATTGCAGATTCAGTCTTCCCAGCCTGGTGCAGGTCTACAATTTTGTTTCTGGTGTCCTTTGACAGCTCTTTGGTCTTGGCCATAGTGGAGTTTGGAGTGTGACTGTTTGAGGTTGTGGACAGGTGTCTTTTATACTGATAACAAGATCAAACAGGTGCCATTAATACAGGTAACGAGTGGAGGACAGAGGAGCCTCTTAAAGAAGAAGTTACAGGTCTGTGAGAGCCAGAAATCTTGCTTGTTTGTAGGTTACCAAATACTTATTTTCCACCATAATTTGCAAATACATTTATTAAAAATCCTACAATGTGATTTTCTGGATTTTTTTCTTCTCAATTTGTCTGTTATAGTTGACGTGTACCTATGATGAAAATTACAGGCCTCTCTCATCTTTTTAAGTGGGAGAACTTGCACAATTGGTGGCTGACTAAATACTTTTTTCCCCACTGTACTATTCAAATATATTTAAGTATGGAGCAACCACAGATTTGTCCCCTGGGGTCCGTGGTGGCCATTTTTCAAAATGGCTGCCGACTGTAACACTATTTTACAATTCAGAAGGACTGTTTCGAAATAAACAAACCAAATTTGGCATAGAGGTAGATTTATGCAGCCTGAAAATATTTAGATATGGGGCCACCACAGATTTGGCCCCTGGCGGCGTTGCCAGCAATCTTACAAAATGCATTTGACCCCAATTAGGGTAGATGTTATACTGGCTGTTATAGTTTCGAGACTTTTGTGTACATCTCCCAACATTTTTTGTAACATGCCTATGTAACAGTGTGGCCTCCGTCCCTCTCCTAGCCCCAACCTGGGCTTGAAACAGGGATCCTCTGCACAATTTAAGGCTTTATCAGAAAGTGAACCATTTATCAGCATATCCACCCCACTACTGAACGAGAGAGACATACAGAGAGAGAGAGATAGAGAGAAAGGAAGAGAGACAGAGAGAAGGGACAATGAAATAGAGTGAGATGACAAAAAGACAGATGGACAAACGGAGAAAGAAATAAAGTGATAGAAAAATAGACAACCCTGGCTCTCTCGGGAAGTGTAGCTGCTCCACCACGTAAAATAAAACATTGGCAGTACTTGGAAATGTATTTATTCCTTCTCTACTGTCTAAGAAGAACAATGGGTAGCTAACATGTATCTGAGCTGCTGCTGTGTTTACCTCCTGAGTGTGCTTGCTAGGGACAGTGTGTGTGTGTGTTTGTTTTTTTGTTTTTTTTAGGGGGTAGATCAGCTTTAATATTGCAGATAGATTGTAACTTCCATCAATGTAATTGTCTGCATCACTTCCAATCCCCCATATGTTTTTTTTTTTGCAAATATATATATACACACATACATACATACATACATACACATCCTTTAAAAATATATATATTTCCCTTTATTACATTCCAACCCCACCACCCCTTCCCTAATTGGAGTAAACTAGTGAACAACAATGCTTAGGCCTCTACTTCCAGCTTATACATACTATATACATTTTATGGACACAGTCAATTTTACAATAATTATATTTTGTTTGTTTTTACCCCTGAACTTCCTCTACCCTGAAACTCTCCGATCATTATCATTGTCAAGGCGTGCTGTAGGTGCTGTGGCGGAATCAAACGCAGGACGCAGACGGATAATCCAACAGACTTGTATTAAGCCGAAACACGGCAAACGGACAACACTTGCCCGAAGGCGAAATACGCACGAAGGCGAAAAAGAAACAAAACAGCGCACAAACAGGTGCGTAAACTCCAGCGCAGTGGAGAGAAGCTCAACCGAGCGAAAACACGTCTGACACAATCAATAATACACAACACCTGACAAACACAACGGGAACTAAATAGGACACTAATGACACTAAATGAAAACAGGTGTGACAACACTCAGACAAAAGCAAACGAACATGAAACATACAACGGTGGCAGCTAGTATTCCGGAGACAACGAACGCCGAAGCCTGCCCGAACAAGGGAGAGAGGCAGCCAAGGCCGAAACCGTGACAGTACCCCCCCCTTGACGCGCGGCTCCAGACGTGCGCTGACTCCGGCCTCGGGGACGACCCGGAGGACGCGGAGCCGGGCGCGTCGGGTGCCCACGATGGAATTCCGTCAGGAGAGACGGGTCCAAAATGTCTCTCCTCGGCACCCAGCACCGCTCCTCCGGACCGTACCCCTCCCACTCCACTAGATACTGGAGACCCCCCATCCGACGTCTCGAATCCAAGATGGACCTCACGGAGTACGCCGGTGCCCCCTCGATGTCCAATGGGGGCGGAGGAGTCTCCCTGATCTCACTGTCTTAATAAATAAATAATAAAAAATAAATTGGTCATTTAGCAGACGCTCTTATCCAGAGCGACTTACAGGAGCAATTAGGGTTAAGTGCCTTGCTCAAGGGCACATCGACAGATTTTTCACCTAGTCGGCTTGGGGATTAGAACCAGCGACCTTTCGGTTACTGGTACAACGCTCTTAACCACTAAGCTACCTGCTGCTAGGGTCGGTGCGTAACGCCCGCTCGAGTTCAGCATCGACCTCCCACACTACCGGTGCCACCAGACACGGAGTGGGCCAGCTACCACCGGCCTGAGAAGGGACACATGGAACGAGGGGTTAATACTTTTATATTCAACAGGTAGCTGTAATTTATAACACACCTCGTTCAACCTTCCCAGGACTTTAAATGGCCCTACAAACCGCCGACCCAGTTTCCGACAGGGCAGGCGGAGGGGCAGGTTCCTGGTAGAGAGCCAGACTCGATCACCAGGTGCGTACACCGGTCCCTCACTGCGGTGGAGATCAGCGCTCGCCTTATGACGTCGGAGGGCCCGCTGCAGGTGGACGTGTGCAGCGTTCCATGTCTCCTCCGAGCGCCTCGCTCACTCATCCACCGCAGGAGCCTCGATCTGGCTCTGCTGCCAGGGTGCCAGAACCGGCTGGTAACCTAACACACATTGGAAAGGGGTTAGGTTAGTGGAGGAATGGCGTAGGGAATTCTGGGCCATTTCGGCCCAGGGAACGTACCTTGCCCACTCCTCCGGCCGGTCCTGGCAGTATGTTCTAAGAAACCTGCCCACATCCTGGTTTACACGTTCCACCTGCCCATTACTCTCCGGGTGGTAACCCGAGGTGAGGCTCACCGAGACCCCCAACCGCTCCATAAAGGCCCTCCAGACTCTGGAGGTAAATTGGGGACCCCGATCAGACACAATATCCTCGGGTACCCCGTAGTGCCGGAACACATGGGTGAATAGGGCTTCGGCAGTTTGCAGGGCGGTAGGAAGGCCCGGCATGGGGAGCAAACGACAGGCCTTAGAAAACCGGTCCACAACGACCAGTATAGTGGTATTCCCCTGTGAAGGAGGAAGGTCAGTCAGGAAATCCACCGAGAGGTGGGACCATGGTCGTTGTGGCACGGGCAGGGGTAGTAACTTACCCCTAGGCAGATGTCTAGGCGCCTTACACTGGGCGCACACCGAGCAGGAGGAAACATAAACCCTCACATCCCTTGCCAACGTGGGCCACCAGTACTTGGCACTAAGACAGTGCACTGTCCGGCCGATACCCGGATGTCCAGAGGAGGGTGACGTGTGAGCCCAATAGATCAATCGATCCCGAACCTCGAGCGGAACGTACTTCCGACCCTCCGGGCACTGTGGTGGACTAGGGTCGGTGCGTAACGCCCGCTCGAGTTCAGCATCGACCTCCCACACTACCGGTGCCACCAGACACGACTCCGGCAGTATGGGAGTGGGCTCCACGGACCTCTCCTCCGTGTCATACCGCCGAGACAGCGCATCTGCCTTACCATTCTGTGACCCAGGGATGTACGTGATCTTAAAAGTAAACCTGGTCAAGAACATATTCCATCTTGCCTGGCGAGGGTTCAACCTCCTCGCTGCCCGGATGTACTCCAGGTTACGGTGGTCCGTCAAAATGAGGAAAGGGTGCCCCCTCAAGCCAGTGCCTCCACACCTTTAGGGCCTGTACCACGGCTAACAGCTCCCTGTCCCCTACGTCATAGTTCCGCTCCGCCGGACTGAGCTTCTTAGAATAAAAGGCACAGGGGCGGAGTTTAGGTGGCGCGCCAGACCGTTGTGAAAGCACGGCTCCTAGACCGGCCTCTGACGCGTCCACCTCTACCTGGAACGGCAAAGAGGGATCCGGATGCGCCAGCACCGGGGCCGAGGTAAACAGGTCCTTCAGCCTCCCAAACGCCCTGTCCGCCTCGGCTGACCACTGCAGACGCACCGGACCCCCCTTCAAAAGAGACGTGATGGGAGCTGCCACCTGTCCAAAACCCCGGATAAACCTCTGGTAGTAATTCGCAAACCCCAAAAACTGCTGCACCTCCTTCACAGTGGTTGGTGTTTGCCAATTACGCACGGCCGACACCCGGTCTACCTCCATCTTCACCCCTGACGCAGACAACTGATACCCCAAAAAGGAGACCGACTCCTGGAAAAACAGACACTTCTCTGCCTTCACATACAGGTCGTGCTCCACCAGCCTCCGCAACACTCTACGCACCAGGGCACATGCTCGACACGGGTAGGCGAGTACACGAGAATGTCATCAATGTACACAACCACCCCCTGCCCCTGCATGTCCCTGAAGATCTCATCCACGAATGATTGGAAAACTGACGGAGCGTTCATCAACCCGTATGGCATGACCAGATACTCGTAATGGCCCGAGGTGGTACTAAAGGCTGTCTTCCATTCATCGCCCTCCCTGATGCGCACCAAGTTGTACGCGCTCCTGAGATCTAATTTAGTGAAGAAACGCGCCCCATGCAACGACTCAGTCATGGTCGCAATCAGCGGGAGTGGATAACTGTACTTCACCGTAATCTGATTGAGACCACGGTAATCGATGCACGGGCGCAAACCACCATCCTTTTTCTTCACAAAAAAGAAACTCGAGGACGCAGGGGAAGTGGAAGGCCGTATGTATCCTTGTCTCAGAGATTCTTCTATGTAAGTCTCCATAGCTTTCTTCTCCTCTTGAGACAGAGGATACACATGGCTCCGTGGGAGCGCAGCTCCTGCCTGGAGGTCTATCGCACAATCTCCCTGCCTATGGGGCGGCAACTGCGTCGCCCTCGCCTTACTAAACGCAATAGCCAAATCCCCATACTCAGGGGGAACGTGCAATGCGGGCACCTGGTTTGGACTCTCCACCGAGGTAGCCCCTACGGAAACGCCCAAACATCTACCCACACACTGAGCAGACCACTCCATCAGAGCCCTCTCCTGCCACGAAATGGATGGGTTATGGGTACTCAACCAGGGCATGCCCAGCACCACCGGATACGCAGGAGAGTCAATCAGAAATAGCTGAATCATCTCCTGATGACCCCCCTGCGCACACATCCTAAGTGGCGCCGTGACCTCCCTGATCAAGCCCGTACCCAACGGACGGCTATCTAGGGCATGAACGGGGAAAGGAACATCAACAGGAAGAAGGGGAATCCCTAACGCTAAACAAAACTTTTTATCAATAAAATTCCCAGCCGCGCCTGAATCTACCAGCGCCTTATGCTGGGAATGAGGTGCTACCTGTGGAAAACGCACAGGCATACAAAAATGTGCAACAGAGAGCTCTGGGTGAGTGGGGCGCCTACTCACCTGGAGGGAATCCCCAGTGCGGGACCTGTCGTCCTCTCCCCTAGGAGGCCATCCCCAGCACCTAGCCGCGGTGTGTCCTCCCCGACCACAGTTGGTGCAAGGGATGGACCCCCTAGTAAGCCGACCCCTCCTCTCTCTAGCGCCAGCGCCCCCGAGCTCCATGGGGCACGGCTCGGAAGCGCTGGAGGGTGAAATGGACGGACCCCCCTCGGAACGCCCGCGGGTAGCTAGCAGGTTATCCAGCCTGATGGACATGTCGACCAACTGGTCGAACGTGAGGCTGGTGTCCCTACAGGCCAGCTCCCGACGGACGTCCTCTCGTAGACTACACCTGTAGTGATCGACGAGGGCCCGATCATTCCACCCTGCATCTGCCGCTAGAGTACGGAATTCGAGGGCGAACTCCTGAGCACTCCTCCTCCCCTGCCGGAGGAAGACCAGACGCTCCCCCGCCGCTTTCCCCTCCGGGGGATGGTCAAACACCGCCTTGAAGCGGCGGGAGAACTCGTTGTACGTTATGGTGTCCGCGTCGATCCTCCTCCACTCCGCGTTGGCCCATTCCAACGCCTTCCCGGACAGGCAGGAGATCAGGGCGGACACGCTCTCATGTCCCGAGGGCGCCGGATGCACGGTGGCCAGGTACAGCTCCACCTGGAGAAGGAAACCCTGGCACCCGGCCGCGGTCCCATCGTAAGCCCTCGGGAGCGAGAGTCGGACTCCTCGGAGTTCTGGTGCGGGAATAGGCTGACTGGCCGATGGTGCTGGCACGGAGGGTGGCGGTGGAGGCGTCCCCCAGCCTCGGATGGTGGTGATCACCTCCTGCAGTGCGGTCCCCATCTGCAGGATCTGGTCCCCTTGCTCCCGGACCCTGTCCTCCAGAGTCGCCTGGGCTGCTGCGGCTCCTGCTGATTCCATTGTGGTGTATTATTCTGTCAAGGCGTGCTGTAGGTGCTGTGGCGGAATCAAACGCAGGACGCAGACGGATAATCCAACAGACTTGTATTAAGCCGAAACACGGCAAACGGACAACACTTGCCCGAAGGCGAAATACGCACGAAGGCGAAAAAGAAACAAAACAGCGCACAAACAGGTGCGTAAACTCCAGCGCAGTGGAGAGAAGCTCAACCGAGCGAAAACACGTCTGACACAATCAATAATACACAACACCTGACAAACACAACGGGAACTAAATAGGACACTAATGACACTAAATGAAAACAGGTGTGACAACACTCAGACAAAAGCAAACGAACATGAAACATACAACGGTGGCAGCTAGTATTCCGGAGACAACGAACGCCGAAGCCTGCCCGAACAAGGGAGAGAGGCAGCCTCGGCCGAAACCGTGACAATCATGATGTCCATCCGGTTTGCTTCTATATGCCATATCTTTCTAACTGTGCTCTTTCACAAAAGTTCTCAACCTATAACCTATATACTTATTATGGACACAGTATGCTTACATTATTAGTTATCTTGTTGTTATTAGTTGTTGTTAGTTGTTATTAGTGCCATCCTTCAACTCCATTCAACACCACCCATCTATCTCTTAACACCATCCGTATTGGATTTCCATTTACCATATATTTTTCAACTGTACTGTGATGTTTTACAAGAGTTCTGGACCTTCTTATTTTCATTGTTTCTACAGATTGTAAATTGATAATATTTTTTTGTTTCTAAAAGTATTATTATATTATTGATCGATTGACTATGACTTTCAGATCACCCAGTAATGCTATCTGCACGGTTAGCTCCAGGTAAATATTGCAATCATTTAGCCATTCCTGGACCTGTGTCCAAAAACAATCTACAAATGGACAGTACCAAAAAAAATGATCTAATGATTCTGTCTCTTCGCAGCAAAATCTGCAGAGCTGGGAAGATTGTATCCCCATTATAAATAACATTCTATTGGTAGCAAGAATTGTATATAATAATTTAAATTAAAAAATTCTAAGTTTTGAATCCGGTGTCGTTTTGCGTATCAGTTCATAAACACTATGCCATGGGATCGGTACGTCAAAAATCTCTTCCCAACTATTTTGCAATCTATATGGGACGGCTGTCAATCCTTTGGTCCTTAAATGAAACTGGTATACTTTGTTATTTATCACAGTTTTCTTTAACTAATTATGTTCTTTAATGCAAGGCCGACAGACAAGTTCCTTAAATTTTCCCCCTTCCACTTTCCTCTTCCATTTTTGCGGTAATGCTGCAATTATTTGGTTGTAATTTTGGGTAGAGCAGACATTTCCATATGTTTTTGTTACCTGCATGTGCGACATAACTCCACCAGTCCCACCAATGATATCATTTAGTGTGTGTGTGTGTGTTTGTTTGTGTGTCATATCTTAGTTATTAGATGTTCAGGGGGAGGTTTTCTCTGTGTGGAAGCTGCATAGTGGTCATATCCTTGCTGTTAAATCTCCCTCTGCTAAAATAATATATTTCCTCTCCTATCCTCTCCATCCTCCCCTCTCCCCCATTTTCTCTCCTTCCTCTAAGAGAGAGGTGGATGAAAGGAATTAAGGCTTTATTCCATCTGCCAGCATCATTATTATCTTCTATCAGCTGAACAATGTTTCTGTCCCACCTTTTATCCCTACAGTGCCCCAACAGAACTAGAACAGTATATTTTTATACAGATCCTGTCTAGAACTATTTTTACATAGCCCTTGTCTAGAAAATTATATTTCTATTCAGCCACTGTATATTTATAGCCATATATCGTCTAAACAACCACTCTGCTAGAGCTTGGCTTGTCTTCAGAGAATTCCCTTACGGAAAGAACACATTAATTTCACGTGATCACATATGAATTGTTCCAAAAACACGTGATCACGTGATCTTATGTGAAGTTAATGTGATTAAGTCGCTCTGGATAAGAGTGTCTTCTAAATGACGTAAATGTAAATGTAAATCAACATGTGATTACATGAAACTACACAAATGAAAATGTTCCAAAAATACGTTTTCACATGATTTCACATGTGAAATTATGAGGATTTTCTGTAAGGGTTCTCTGTGCATAACAATGTTATCTGCCTATCCCTCCCTCTCAGTTTCTCCCTCTTCCTAACCCCCTCTCCCTCTGCCCGTCTCCGTTCCCCCGCCACAACGTTTTCACACTAATGAGCATGCTGCATGGCTTCTAGCCTCCTACTTACGGCAATTGTAACAGTAACAGCAGATATATCGCCACACAAGAGGAGTGCCATCGCAGACAGACACACACACACACACAGTCACGCACACACCGACGTGGATAAATAGCGGCTTGTTCCTCTCAAACGTACACTGGGGAGGAAAAGAGAGAAAGTGTCCACCTACGCTCATCAAATACACAACAGGGCTAAGGTAAAACATCATCCATATTCATCTGGCTAGTAGATCGCTACGTTACTTACGTCCACTATGGATAAAGGATGGGAGGCAGGCTGTCGTTATGTAGATCTGTTGTCAATGTGTCTGATCACCAGAATAGAACAGATGGAGACTTCGTTTACAGGACAGACATCTGTCATCATCTGGAAACACACTGTTTGAGACATAAGTGGATAGTTTGTTTGCTACTCCAAATATAGTTTGGTTTTGGTTATTGATTATTTACAACAGCAGAGCATTGTTTACACATTTAGAAATTGTAGTGTGTGTGTGCGTGTGTGTGTGTCAGTAAATGTCAGACAGTGGAGGAGCTACAGACAGAGGGGCTTTGAAGCACCCACACATCCCACCTACAGGTTTCACCCCTCTCTCTCACTGTCTCGCTCTTTTATCTCAATCATTATCTCTCCTCTTTTTAATGTCTCACACAAGGGTAATCCAACAAATATTCATCATCCTTGTGTACAGAAAGAATCAATATCTCTCCCTCCCTTCGTCCCTCCCTCTCTTCCCTTATATGTCTCCACTCGTCCCTTACATCTCAGTATGCCTCCCTCCCTCTCCTGCATATTTCATCCAAAAACCTGCCCCGAATCAGACAGAGATTCTGTGTGGCCACTCTCAACACAGAAACATTATATGAAAGTCTACATCCAAACTGCAAACAGTGTGCTACCTAAATCTAGATACAGCTACAGTATTTTTTTTAAACCATCTGACCCTAAAAAGGGTTAATAACTATGAAAGCTTTCAACAGAATGAGCTGTCAAGCTTATTCAGTCTGGATGGAGGGGTCTGCAAACCTAATCTCCCAAATACATTGATTACATAATAAAAGTCAGGATTAAGAGCATAATTCCTAACTCAGCAGAAAAAGAAAAAGAAAGAAAAAGACCAAAAAAAGGGCAATGTTCAAACTTGTAATCATCTACTTGATGATCACCAGCCCAGTGGTTATTATCCAACAAGCTCCCACAGTCTCACTGCAGAATTAGACGTTGATCCAAGTTCTTTAAATTTCAAATTTCTAAGTTGCTCCAAATGTCAATTTTTGAAGTGTTTTTGTTGCTCTGTATTGTTCTGTTTCTCCAAACGTCAAATTTAGAAGTTAAGGGTTAAGTTTAGGCACTCATTCTGAATGGTTAAGGTAAGGGTTATGGTTTGGGATATGGTTCATCCTTAAGAGTCTATTGATGCACATGTGCATCAATCTAAGTAACATAATAAAAAAATCCTCGTCAAAATCTGTCAGTTTAAGATAGAGATATCTGCATGGGCTGCATCTCAATCCACCTCATCTGCCCATGTCACCCTTCTGCATCTGCGGTGGAAGGCAGCCAAGCTACAGTGGTGTTTGTCAGATCATGAGACGTCCCAAAAATGGGTCTATTCACGAAAAGGTCTGTAGCGTCCGAACGGTTTGGCCTGCTAAATTATTATGACCACTCTATGGAAAGGCAAGACTCGCACGAACGTGATGGTGTCACGAGACTCGTCTGAAGGTAACCCATACAAACGAATGGAAGTATGGAGGTAGTAAATGTGTTATTCAATACGTTTCTATGGGCTATATTAGTAAAGGCCAAATTCAATATTTTATCAAATCATTTTTCAATATGGTCCTCAAATTCTTAATCAAATAGCTAAATGATCTGTGGTATGACCACCCCCAACGGCTTAGACTTTTAAATAACAAATAAAAAACCAGTGTCCAAGGCTGGGATCGAACACACAACCTTCTGATCCAGAGTCCACCACCACCTCCATCCACCTCCGTCCACAATGCTATAGTAAAACACAAGCTTTGAAGGCATTTCCCAACGTCCTCAGGACATGGATAGATGTCCAATTTCAACGTCAATCTTGAACAACCTGGCTGAATTATCACCATATAGAGCATGACTCCAGAGCAATTTAACAAATATATGTATTTTTGTTGTGCTAAGGTTGAATAACTAAGCACATGACTGTGCTCGTTGTAAACCATACAATGACTCTGAAACAGAGATGAAAACGAAAGCTTAAAATGTAATTATAAATTGCATGCTGTGATGCTCTGCACAATGTTCTTTTTAGCCAATATTACATCATAATGTCCCAATTAACATGAGCAGTCTGTGCATATATTTACTTTACATAGAACTGTCCTCATCGCTCAGGGCTGGATGGGTATGGCCTCGCTCAGGGTCCTTACTGCCCTTGTGTCATATGCCTCAGTCCCCAACTTCCACCTCCAGGGGGCAGTGTGCATGTGTGCATCTGGGCGTGGGTGTGCGTGTGTGCGTGGGTGTGCGTGCCTGGGTGTCTTATTTATTCTTATTTGATATGGTAAAGAGTGCCTTAGATTCCATTGTAGCCTACGGGGCAGCAGCACCTGTGAAAATCAACCACTTTGGGGAAAAAAGTGACATTAATATGATCGTGCCTGAAGAGAGCTAGGGTAAAAATAGATAGACAGTGTTAGTTTGATGAACTGAGACTGGAGGCTTCTATCCTGGCTTAACCCCACGCCTGTCGAGGTGCGCCATGCATCAGGGCTGATGTGTTTATCAGGATTAGGCATACTCTATGAGAGTGTATAGAGATAGCCTACACTCAGTGTTGTTTACTGCAAAGCTGGCATAACAAGGCAAGGGCATCAGTGAGACAGCTATCTGCGGCCTGTGGAACAGACAACAGGGCTAATTTTAGAGTTAGATTACCTGAGAGGGTAAGGTCAATGCCTCTGTGGATAAAAGCATGATAGCTGGGGGTCCACATAACAATGTTCATGAAGGGTAGTAGTTGACAGTGGCTACACGTACATAAATAGGGATGGAGAGAGAGCGATAGAGAGAGGGATGAGGGAGGGATGGAGAGAGGGTACAGAGAAGGATGGAATCAGTTCAAATGGAGTCAAGTTTGCCTTTAGGAGACACACTGGACATCAGACAGATAGACGGACAGACAGATAGAGCAGGGCAGGGACAGGCAGGGCAACCCCAGCCTTAAACAGAGCAGCATAGGTCTATAAGGCTAGAAATAGCCCAGAAACAGCCCTCCACCCAGATGCTGCAAATCAGACGGCCTGCCACACTTTGGGCGGCAAGGCTTCAGCAGGGGCACTCATCTTTTGGACAGGGACACAGATGGTATCCAAATGTGTGCACGCGCATACACCTATACAAAAGTAGGCACACACACACACAATAAATAAAAAGGACACAGAATTATTCAGTGATCCCATGATGTTTAACTCACATGGGAAATAAGTGTAATATTTATTGCAGCAACTGCTTCTCTCCATTTCTAATGCAACATTTAGATAATACTGTACTTTAGCTATAGAGAGAAACTCTGCATGGTGGGAAACTGCTTGCACCAAGTCAACGGGGTGGTTATTCCAACCTGGTCTCAGAGCATTTCGTATTATTCTGTAAGTAAATCTGAAACGCTCCATTTAGTATGATATGTTACATTTGGTATGGTTACAGAAGACAGATGGTTATTTCAGGCAAAAACTAAAGTAGGGTGGTTGGTCGTGGTGGGTGGGTCGGAGTATAAAGCAAACGTCCAGTAACACAAAGGTTGTGAGTTCGAATTTCATCAACTACTTACTACTTTTTACCTACTTTGCAGCTACTTAGCACGTTAGCTAACCCTTCCCTTAACCCATTAAGCTAGCCCTTCCCCTAACCTTAACCCTGTAACCTAACTCCTAAACTTAACCCTAACCCCTAACCTATTGTACTTTTGCAAATTCGTAACATATAACACGTTTTGCAAATTCGTAAGATATTGTACGTTTAGCATTTTCATACCATATAATACAAATTGTAATTCGTAACATATCAAACAATAGGTGATGGACATCCACAAATTAATACATACAGTGGCTTGCGAAAGTATTCACCCCCCCCCCCCCCCCAGCTCCTTCGAGTTGGATGGGTTCCGCTGGTGTACAGCAATCTTTGAATCATACCACAGATTCTCAATTGAATTGAGGTCTGGGCTTTGAGTAAGCCATTCCAAGACCTTTCAATGTTTCCCCTTAAACCACTCAAGTGTTGATTTAGCAGTATGCTTAGGGTCATTGTAAAGGCCAAATGTCTTCTGATAGTGATGTTTGCGTGACAGATGGACATTACAGAATTTGCTCTCCAACTACATTCTCCACACTAAGAAAAAGAAAACCTTGGCACAGGAAACAGTCAAAATACCGCAATGCACCAAAACAACATCAAAGGATTTATTTTGACTCAGTACTTTCAGGATCCCTTTTTATCAACCAGGCATCTTTTAAAGGAATTGCGAATGTTGTAATATAAAAAATTCATGAGGCAACTGACATGTTCAAATTTTGAATCCTTTTTATAGCAGCCCCTCCAGGAGTCTGTGCCTACTGCATGGCTGAATAGAACATCAAGTGGTTTCCCCCTGACTACACAGATTTGTCAGGGAACTTTATAAATAGCTCTGCAGGCAGGAAAGGCAGGCTTACAGGCAGACAGGCACGTGTCCCCACCCAATGTAGGTGAAGAGATTCAGCCTGCTGCAGAGCAGAGAGAAAACTGGAAAACACAGCTCTGCTCTCCACTGCAGAGAATGATTGATTGATTGAATACTTTATTGTCCCTTTATGGGAAACTTGTCTGGCAACATACAGCATTTCCTGGCAAACATACACAAAATCAAAATCACAAGACATACAACACTTCACTTATAGACAACACATATCACAAGACATACTTCGAACATATACAGTGGGGAAAAAAGTATTTAGTCAGCCACCAATTGTGCAAGTTCTCCCACTTAAAAAGATGAGAGAGGCCTGTAATTTTTATCATAGGTACACGTCAACTATGACAGACAAATTGAGAAATAAAATCCAGAAAATCACATTGTAGGATTTTTTATGAATTTATTTGCAAATTATGGTGGAAAATAAGTATTAGGTCACCTACAAACAAGCAAGATTTCAGGCTCTCACAGACCTGTAACTTCTTCTTTAAGAGGCTCCTCTGTCCTCCACTCGTTACCTGTATTAATGGCACCTGTTTGAACTTGTTATCAGTGTAAAAGACACCTGTCCACAACCTCAAACAGTCACACTCCAAACTCCACTATGGCCAAGACCAAAGAGCTGTCAAAGGACACCAGAAACAAAATTGTAGACCTGCACCAGAATGGGAAGACTGAATCTGCAATAGGTAAGCAGCTTGGTTTGAAGAAATCAACTGTGGGAGCAATTATTAGGAAATGGAAGACATACAAGACCACTGATAATCTCCCTCGATCTGGGGCTCCACGCAAGATCTCACCCCGTGGGGTCAAAATGATCACAAGAACGGTGAGCAAAAATCCCAGAACCACACGGGGGGACCTAGTGAATGACCTGCAGAGAGCTGGGACCAAAGTAACAAAACCTACCATCAGTAACACACTTCGCCGCCAGGGACTCAAATCATGCAGTGCAGACGTGTCCCCCTGCTTAAGCCAGTATATGTCCAGGCCCGTCTGAAGTTTGCTAGAGTGCATTTGGATGATCCAGAAGAGGATTGGGAGAATGTCATATGGTCAGATGAAACCAAAATATAACTTTTTGGTAAAAACGCAACTCGTCGTGTTTGGAGGACAAAGAATGCTGAGTTGCATCCAAAGAACACCATACCTACTGTGAAGCATGGGGGTGGAAACATCATGCTTTGGGGCTGTTTTTCTGCAAAGGAACCAGGACGACTGATCCGCGTAAAGGAAAGAATGAATGGGGCCATGTATCGTGAGATTTTGAGTGAAAACCTCCTTCCATCAGCAAGGGCATTGAAGATGAAACGTGGCTGGGTCTTTCAGCATGACAATGATCCCAAACACACCACCCGGGCAACGAAGGAGTGGCTTCGTAAGAAGCATTTCAAGGTCCTGGAGTGGCCTAGCCAGTCTCCAGATCTCAACCCCATAGAAAATCTTTGGAGGGAGTTGAAAGTCCGTGTTGCCCAGCGATAGCCCCAAAACATCACTGCTCTAGAGGAGATCTGCATGGAGGAATGGGCCAAAATACCAGCAACAGTGTGTGAAAACCTTGTGAAGACTTACAGAAAATGTTTGACCTGTGTCATTGCCAACAAAGGGTATACAACAAAGTATTGAGAAACTTTTGTTATTGACCAAATACTTATTTTCCACCATAATTTGCAAATAAATTCATTAAAAATGAATGAATGTGATTTTCTGGATATTTTTTTCTCATTTTGTCTGTCATAGTTGACATGTACCTATGATGAAAATTACAGGCCTCTCTCATCTTTTTAAGTGGGAGAACTTGCACAATTGGTGGCTAACTAAATACTTTTTTTCCCCACTGTAGATGAATACTGTAAGTTTGGGGTTATGGTGCGGCAGTGCATAAATGCCGTCTTATGGGTTCCTGACCAATTCTGCAATTTTGAGGGTTTTTTTACGCTGATCTTCTTCTTATTTTTGTACATAATGTTTCTGCCATCCTATGACCGAAAACAGCTTCTGGACATCAGAACAGCGATCACTAACCTCGATTAGGATGAAGATTTCTGAAAAGTCTGCGCATGTACAAAAATATTGACATTTACAAACTTGCCGCACACCTTACATAAGCATGTTTCCCATTATAAATCAGATCTGTCGTAAAACTGTGAACAAGCATTAAAACTCTGCCTGGAAAACGCCTCCATTCACCCTTTATGGTGACGATAACGCTGTATTTGCTGTATAATTTGGAAAAATTGGCATTAGGCCACAGCATGCAAAAGACTAAATGTTGTTCAATATTTAGCTCATCAATAGATTATAGGGTTTATATGTTCTGCCTTTGTATAAACTCTGAGATGAAATAGGCAACTATATCGCACTCCTATTGCACAGCAATACTGTATCCTTCCCATACTGTCAAAAATTTTACAAAAGCTACTGGTCTATTTACTGTGTTGGCAGAATGTTTTAATCTTCAGCAGTAATTTATGCTGTATCTGTAAAAGGACTGTCAGTTTCTGAAAGAGAAAACGTAACGTTATGATGCTAACTACTGTTCCCTGAAGGAGGGAAACGAGGTACAACATACTATGGGGAGTCGCATTATGCAACTTCCGTTGAAGGACCTACTATCACGCCGGACAAGGCCAATGAAATCCGTGTCCTTGCTGGAAGCCCCTCCTTCCACAGGTGATAAGTGTGAGGCTTGCGCTGCTTATTGACTTTCCCCTGTCCCAGCAGTAAGCACACTGTGTGCCATACTGGGAGCAGTGACATCCAAGTGATAAAGCCTCACAAAAGTGTATGGTGAGGCCCAACTCGCTGCAGCACAAATATCTCTTATAGTCAACCCTTTAAACAACGCCCAAAATGCTACCAGAACCCTGGTGGAGTGGGTGCATACACCGCTAGGTAACTCTTGCCCCTCGCCGCTATATGCCAGGGAGATAGAATCCATAATCCAGTGGGAGCGACGCTGCTTAGAGAGCACCCTGCCACAAGCTGGATTAGCAAAACAGACAAAAGTTGGTCACATAACAGGATATCCCTGGTCCATTCAATATACGTGCATAAAGCTCGCACCGGACACAGGGTATGTAACCTCTGTTGCGCTTCAAAAGCTAAAGGAAGAGGCGAAAAGGGAAATACCTCAAAACCTAAGGACTTGTAGGACATAGCCATGTCTTTCGGGGCGAAGGCCGCATTTGGACGCAATGTCACCATAGAGTCGCCCGAGGCAAACTGAGTAAAGGAAGGGTGTACGGATAACGCGTGGAGGTCCCCAACACGTTTAGCCGAGGCCAAAGCAATGAGCAGGGAGGTTTTGTAGGAGAGGATCTTCAGATCCACTGACTCCAGAGGCTCAAAGGGGGCCACACACAGTGCCTCCAACGCCAAGTCCCATGTGGGAGCAATAGGTTTAGAGACCGGTCTGAGACGACATACACCATTCAGGAACCGCACCACCAGGGCTGAGCCCCTGGTGAGGCTCTGTCAATTCCCACTTCACACACTGAGATAGCAGCCATGTACACTTTTAAAGTGGAAAATGCTTGAAAAGCTCCTGTAGGAACATAAGGATGTCCCTCACAGAGCACTGAAAAAGAAAAAGTGTGTTATCTTGGCACCAGAGTTCAAATGTTTGCCATTTATACGCATACAGCCCTCTTGTGGAGGGTGCCCTTGCTGTCTGAATGGTAGCAATAAGATTTGGAGGCATCTGTGTACTGCTCCCCAGCAATATGGAGCAAGACATGGTTAGGAGGGAGAGAGGCAGTCTCTCCCCATCTGTTGATGCGCGCCACCACTGACATAGTCGGTTCTGACCAGCACAAACCGGCCCGACAAAAGCAGGGGGAAGCGCCTGAGCACCAGATAAACCGTTAGGCGCTCTGGGTAATTGACATGCAGTACTCTCTGCACCAGTGTCCGTCCCTCCCCGAATCGAGTTGCTTTCGTACAGAGCACCCCATCCTCGGGAGGAAGAGTCTGTCATGATCACCTTGCGGGATTAAACTCAGCTCATGGGAGCTCCCTGACAATAACAGAGTGTCTCACCATTGGGCCATGGCCCGTAGGCCTGACAGGGACCCCCGAAGCGACCGGCTTAGGCTGCGAGATGCGTCCAGGTTAGTGGCTAGCACTCAGCGCAGGAAGGGCTGCATCAACAATAGCCCCACGGGAACGACTTCCATCACAGAAGCCATCATCCCCAGTAGGTGTAGGCACTTACGAAAACGCACTGTGACCCAGCCGAAATGTGGCTAAGCGTAGCCGGAACCCAGACACCCTCCACAGTGATAGAAACGCGCGATACGCTAGTAAGTCTAGCTCGAGACTAGCTCGACACCCAGAAACGGAATGCGCTGAGATGTAGTCAGACAGCTCTTTTTCTGGTTTCTTATAAAGTCTAGAGACTGAATACAGGACAATAGCATGGATGTGTGTAGCACTGCTTGCCTCCTCAACTCTGCCACCACCAGCCAATTGGCTATAATAGAGTTTGTAGACTCTGAGGTGCTTGCTGAGGGCACGTAGGTCTAGATTGAGACTCAAAGTCCCGTCCCTTATCGGAACCAGGAAATACCAGCTGTACCAGCCATCCTGGATCTTTGACATAGGAACCACTCAGATTGCCTGCTTCTGGAGATGGGAGGATATTTCCTCACTCAAAACGGGCGCTGAGGCCTCAGAAACAGTCGAAGTGATGAGTCTGATGACGTTGCAGAAGAGAGGGGTATGCACAACAAATTGTAGCCTGTATCCTGATGTCACTGTTCGCATGATCCAGAGTGACACTGCGCACAGGCGCCATTGGTCGGGCAGGACACCACCCTGTGGACTGGGAGAGATTGGTTCTTCTTCCATTTCCAACTCTCTTGACAACCGTGTGTCTGAACGTGGAGAAGGGACACTTTTCATCGAACTCACGTGCGGGAGACAACACTTTTTACACCCATGAACTGTGTGTTAATGAAACTGTATGCTAATGTACCAAGGTTCGCCTAAAGCCCAGCCCACTCTGGGTACATGGGCTCTGGCAATCAGTGACGTACCGATTGGCAGTGCCACTTGTGGGTACTGTTGTCACAACGAGCCTACTCGGTTTAGGTGATAAGATGCGTTCCGGTAACCGGCTGGCCCCCAGCGCTGGACCGCACGCATTAAAAATAGACCCAGGGAAAAAACTTTATCATGGAGGTTACCCTACCGAACAGTCATAGGTACTGGCGACAAAGGGCCTTGTAACCTAGCTGGGAATGGGACAGACAGCAAAAAATAACTGACCCCTTCTGTGGTAACAGACAGGGGCGATTCATAATTGAATATAATTCCCAGGAATGAAAAGCTAGAGCTTGAGCTAGAGACAGACAGCTCATTTGGGGACTCATATGAACCACAGAGATTGAGTGTGGGATAATAGCGTGGTCATGTCGAACCCTGCTTGTTCCCTCGACTCCGCTACCAACAACTAATTGCATACAGCCCATAACCTGTACAACTAGACACCTCATATGGACTAGTGAGCTACTAGCAGGAATCAGCAATGAATCGTTGTAATGAGCCACCTATGGGGAGGGCCACCCCTCGTGGACAGTGACCCAACTTATCACTCTCACCCTGGGGAGATTGATGTACCCCTTGAACCCTGTGAACACCGTGGAACATGGGGCAACAGAGGGGGCAACATTAAACATGGACAAGCTTCCAACATACAGTATGTTTCTGTGAGACTTTATAGCCTGCATTAAGCCTGGCCCTTTTACGGGCACAGGGGACTCTGGCAATGGCTGACGTAGTACTCCATTTGCAAAACGTGGGGGCACTGTTGTCACAGTAATGTTTTTGCGGCGGGGCGCACTGGTCACTCAGACCCAAGCCAAGGCCCCTCGCTCCAGGGCTTACCCCAGCCGAATGCTCGGGGGGCTGCTTCCTCATCAGAGGTACACGCAAACCCAGCTTCCTCCAACTCCAGGAATTTAAAATAGGAATGGGGTTGCCATAACACCAAGGGAAAGCTAATAAGATAAGCATGTTAGCCGACGTTAACCAGGAGGCTAGCTAGCCTCATTGACCACAGCATGGTCCATTTAGAATAACCAAGCGACTTAACGCTACGTACTGTATACTAACCAAGAGAGCTACCCAAGCAACTCCACCATGGGGTGCCAGGAATAGCTAGTATTAGCATGCTATGCAGCTCTTGTTTAGCTAGCCTGGTCTCGAAAGTCCACGTATGACCAGATCATCGAAGTGAGATCAGACCTTCATCTACAAGTCTGGGAACAGAGGCAAGCGGTGCTTGACCGAGGCAGACAAAGGCGGCTGGAGGTACCCACCGAACCTGGTCGCCCTCTCTCTTCGAGTAGCCTCCTGTAAACGGCGACAGAGCACACAGGAGCCGGGTTGGGCAAGTGGCCAAAGTCAATACTTCGTAGAACCACCTTTTGCAGCAATTACAGCTGCAAGTCTCTTGGGGTATGTCTCTATAAGCTTGGCCCATCTAGCCACCTTGATTTTTGCCCATTCCTCAAGGCAAAACTGCTCCAGCTCCTTCAAGTTGGATGGGTTCCGCTGTTGTACAGCAATCTTTAAGTCATACCACAGATTCTCAATTGGATTGAGGTCTGGGCTTTGACTAGGCCATTCCAAGACATTTAGATGTTTCCCCTTAAACCACTCAAGTGTTGCTTTAGCAGTATGCTTAGGGTCATTGTCCTGCTGGAAGGTGAACTTCCGTCCCAGTCTCAAATCTCTGGAAGACTGAAACAGGTTTCCCTCAAGAATTTCCCTGTATTTAGCACCATCCATCATTCCTTCAATTCTGACCAGTTTCCCAGTCCCTGCCGATGAAAAACATCCCCACAGCATGATGCTGCCACCACCATGCTTCACTGTGGGGATGGTGTTCTCAGGGTGATGAGAGGTATTGGGTTTGCACCAGACATAGCATTTTCGTTGATGGCCAAAAAGCTCAATTTTAGTCTCATCTGACCCGAGTACCTTCTTCCATATGTTTGGGGAGTCTCCCACATGCCTTTTGGCGAACACCAAACGTGTTTACTTATTTGTTTCTTTAAGCAATGGCTTTTTTCTGGCCACTCTTCCGGAAAGCCCAGCTCTGTGGAGTCTTAAAGTGGTCCTATGGACAGATACTCCAATCTTCACTGTGGAGCTTTGCAGCTCCTTCAGGGTTATCTTTGGTCTCTTTGTTGCCTCTCTGATTAATGCCCTCCTTGCCTGGTCCGTGAGTTTTGGTGGGCGGCCCTCTCTTGGCAGGTTTGTTGTGGTGCCATATTCTTTCCATTTTTTTATAATGGATTTAATGGTGCTCCGTGGAATGTTCAAAGTTTCTGATATTTTTTTATAACCCAATCCTGATCTGTACTTCTCCACAACTTTGTCCCTGACCTGTTTGGAGAGCTCCTTGGTCTTCATGGTGCCACTTGCTTGGTGGTGCCCCTTGCTTAGTGGTGTTGCAGACTCTGAGGCCTTTCAGAACAGGTGTATATATACTGAGATCATGTGACACTTAGATTGCACACAGGTGGACTTTATTTAACTAATTATGTGACTTCTGACGGTAATTGGTTGCACCAGATCTTATTTAGGGGCTTCATAGAAAAGGGGGTGCATACATATGCACGCACCACTTTTACATTATTTATTGTTTTAGAATTTTTTGAAACAAGTAATTTTTTTTCATTTCACTTCACCAATGTGGACTATGTTGTGTATGTCCATTACATGAAATCCAAATAAAAATCTATTTAAATTACAGGTTGTAATGCAAAAGAATAGGAAAAACGCCAAGGGGGATGAATACTTTTGCAAGGCACTGTAGATCATGAGTATCTTTCAGAGAAATGCTATACCCGCTTGACTGAGGGTATGATGTCTACCCCGAACCGGGCTTAGCCATCGTCGTCTCAGTCATCTTCTTAGCCATCTTACTCATTGCACCAGCAAATTGAAGAATAACTAATTGTTCGTGATTAGAAAACTTATGAGAACAAGTACAAACTTCAGGCATTATTGTAGATCCAACGGAGTGCGACTCCCCATAATATTTGTACCAAATATGACTGACTGAAAGGGAACAATGGCAAACTGTTGTGAACCTGTCAGCAGAACGTTTGAAAACAATGTTTTGCATCGACTTTTCCACCAAACTAAATATGATGGACTGCCCGCGAATTCTGAAACATTGTAGGGCAGCCTACAAAAAAAAATGCAATTACGCTACTTACAGTAGTTACAGTTATATTTCTTGTGTTTTTGTTCTACTTGACATTTTTTATCATTTGTTTTATAGTACTACTGATATTCATTACTGCATTGTTGGGAAAGAGCAAGCACTTGTGCACGTGACAATAAAAACGTGAAACTTGAAACTTGGCTTACTTCAATGTAAAAGATCAGCTGCTAAATTCGACTGCATACCGGTATTATAAACCGCATTGCCTATGATATTGCAAAACTTGAAATACATATAGCTTATCTCTTTATGGCTCTGTGCAGACCAGTCAAGTTCTTCCACACCAATCTCGACAAACCATTTCTGTATGGACCTCGCTTTGTGGGCATCAGTCATGCTGAAACAGGAAAGGGCCTTCCCCAAACTGTTGCCAAAAAGTTGGAAGCCAGAATCGTCTAGAATGTCATTGTATGCTGTAGCTTTACGATTTCCCTTCACTGGAACTAAGGGGCCTAGCCCGAACCATGAAAAACAGCCCCAGACCATTAATCCTCCTCCACCAAACTTTACAGTTAGCACTATGCATTAGGGCAGGTAGCGTTCTCCTGGCATACGCCAAACCCAGATTTGTCCGTCGGACTACCAGATGATGAAGTGTGATTCATCACACCAGCGAACTCATTTCCACTGCTCCAGAGTCCAATGTCGGCGAGCTCGGCCATGGAAACCCATTTCATGAAGCTCCCGACGAACAGTTCTTGTGCTGATGTTGCTTCCAGAGGCAGTTTGGAACTCGGTAGTGGGTTTTGCAACTGAGGACAGATGATTTTTACACGCTACATGCTTCTGAGCTTGGCAGTCCCATTCTGTGAGCTTGTGTGGCCTACCACTTCGCGTCTGAGCCGTTGTTGGTCCTAGACTTTTCCACTTCACAATAACAGCGCTTACAGTTGACCGGGTCAGCTCTAGCAGGGCAGAAATTTGACGAATTGACTTGTTGAAAAGGTGGCATCCTATGACGGTGCCACGTTGAAAGTCACTGAGCTCTTCAGTAATGCCATTCTACTGCCAATTTTTGTCTATGGAGATTGCATGGCTGTGTGATCGATTTTATACACCTGTCAGCAACAGGTGTGGCTGAAAATGGAAAATCCACTAATTTGAAGGAGTGTCCACATACTTTTGTATATATAGTGTATGTCTAATTTCAAGATTCATATGTCTAATTATTTTAGATTCTAAAAATAAAACACATAGATTTACGCATCTTCTCACTAATGGCAAATGGTTGCATTTTTCTTAATATGTTTTCCAGTTTTTAATTCTTTATGAATAAGCTTTTCATCATATCCTCCATTTACACAAACCACTTACTTGCCAGCTTGCAATACAACATTTCAACCACCAGCAGATGTGCGTACCCATGGTCTAAAGATTGTGATTAAGAGAGCACATTCTGGCGTAGATGGTGGATTGAACACACAGCGGTGCGAATCACCTCAAGATAAAAAAGAAATATTCAATATCAGCAAGTTAGACTAAATATTAGCACTTCACATACTCGTGGGTAATAACATTCAATCTCGATAATAACACAAAACAAATCATAAGTCTAGAGAAATGTATCGACAAATATTACAACAACATGCAACACAAGCAACAGGAACTTAAAAAGGAGAACAACTTTCTGAGAGAAGCCTTACTATACACGCAGACTAGATCGATGAGAGAAAATCTAGTACTTATGGGTATCCAAGAAAAAGAAGGAGAGATTACCGAAAAAATTGTGAAGGACTTCTTTCTTACAGCGCTTCAACTCCCACTCGATGCTGTCGATAAAATCCAGAGATATGAGCATCCAATCGTTGCCAAATTTGCTTTCTTTAAGGATAAAGTAATGGTTAAAAGCCTAGGTAAAAGACTTGCTGGCACGAAAATAGGCATGAATGACCAGTTCCCGAGGGAGATTGCAGAACGGCGCAAAGTTCTGTACCCAATCTTCAAGGAAAATAGATTAAAAGGGAAGCGTGTTGCTCTCGTAGTCGATAAACTGTATGTTGACAACCAAATGTTCCGCGACGCAAAGACTACTCCATGGCTATTCTGAAAGTTCTAATAGAGGAGTCGAATAATGAAACACCCAATACTAGCGATGGTAGGGATTGTAATAATAAAGCACATTTATAGTATTTATAGTATTTTATAAAGGGATAACACTGTTTTACAAGGAAGGATAACAAGCAAAATAATACATATTAAAATATAACTAATTAGAACACAAGTACTCAATCAACATAGAGGAGATAAAAACATAGCAAACAGAAGACATAGAAGGCACATTATGTGTGGATGTATTGTGAATGAAGGTGTGGTGTGCTTTTTTGTGTTTGGAAAATTGTGGCGTTAAGTGAGTGAGAAAGGAAAAGGTTGCATATCCCAGAACCAACGTGTGTTTGTGAGCAGGTGTTGTGTGAGAGAGCTTAAAATTTTGTGCAGATGAAGGATATACATTTTTTTTTAAGTATACATTTAATCTATTTTTTATTGTCTATCGTGATGGAACGGTCCCCAACTCTATATCCTAGACACCCACCTGAGCGACCCATACCTCAAAGAGATGTTTTATGGCCCTGCTGTAAGTTGCCTATATGCATCCAAAACAGAAAGATAAATGCGGTCAGAGACCTACTAGAGCAGCACCGCCCCCTCAAGATTCTGAGCCTGCCTGGCAGGGTTGGTCCTACAAAGCCAGAGCCCCCTGATGGGAGAGTAGAATATACAAGGACATTCTCAAAGCTGCTAATGAGAACATTGATGACCTTGTACATAGCCGGTGGGGATTCCGGTGGGGATTCCGGTGGGGTACCCCCACCCAGGTAGTGGCAGTGCTGGCAACACTGGCTGCAGTAACCCATGGGGAGGGGGTCACTCTCTGACAATCAGAGAGGGGGCATATTATTGTGGCCCTGGTGGCACAAAATAATCAATGGTCTGACTGCACAGAGATGCTTGGGGAAAATGGTTACAACGGGGGACCAGAGAGTTTGTGTCTCAGGGGAAGAGGGTGGATCTGATCTCCATCAACTAGGACTTGACATTGGTTAATCAAATCTCAAATTGTTGTACATTTTTGCTCAATCTTGCATGCTTTCTCAAACAGCTGTAACTGTATATGCATTCGTAAATCAGGTCCTTTCTTGAGTTGGGCTCTGGGATGTAACAACCGTTGAGCATCTGAGCTTATGGTTGATTGTGGAGGAAAGGGGTTGAGTGTGTTAGAGTATGTGCATGTGTGTGTGTGTGTGTATCCCACATATGTTGCAAGGGGGTAAGGATGTTAGGGAGAATATAGGATGAACCACAATAATTGTTTGCTAAAAAATGGCAATCCGGGCCATAGGTAACAATCCTTCGCATTAACTGGCAACATTATTACGCATATAAATTGATAATGATGGAAATTAAGATATGCAAGATATTTGAATAGACATATATTTTTAATAGCTATATATATATTGAGGTGAGAGCATTGGAAATGCTTTTGGCGGTTGACCTGCTTCTGTTTTGTGGGTGGCACTGTGTGCTGTTTTCGAAGGATGGGTCCTGGCCTCTCGGGGGGGCCTAGGGATCTGTGGGGACGGGGGTGGTATTACGATCACTGGGATGACAACCCAACTTGGGATGGGGAGGGGCTTTAGCGGCGGGAATAGTGGAGAACAATTGGAAGGTTACTATCATGGTATCAAATATCATGGTACAGCTATATGGACAATCAATCACTATGTTCTTTTTTATTGGTAAATTTACAAACATATATTATGATAAATAGATTTGAAACTTGTATCTCATTATGGTACAGTTGAAGTCTGAAGTTTACATACACCTTAGCCAAATACATTTAAACTCAATTTTTGAAAATTCCTGAAATTTAATCCTAGTAAAAATTCCCTGTCTTAGGTCAGTTAGGATCACCACTTTATTTTCAGAATGTGAAATGTCCGAATAATAGTAGAGAGAATTATTTATTTCAGCTTTTATTTCTTTCATCACATTCCCAGTGGGTGAGAAGTTTTCATACACTCAATTAGTATTTGGTAGCATTGCCTTTAAATTGTTTAACTTGTGTCAAACGTTTCGGGTAGCCTTCCACAAGCTTCCCACAATAAGTTGAGTGAATTTTGGCCCATTCCTCCTGACAGAGCTGGTGTAACTGAGTCAGGTTTGTAGGCCTCCTTGCTCGCACAGTTCTGCCCAGAAATGTTCTATAGGTTTGAGGTCAGGGCTTTGTGATGGACACTCCAATACCTTGACTTTGTTGTCCTTAAGCCATTTTGACACAACTTTGGAAGTATGCTTGGGGTCATTGTCCATTTGGAAGACCCATTTGTGACCAAGCTTTAACTTCCTGACTGATGTCTTGAGATGTTGCTTCAATATATCCACATAATTTTCCTTCTTCATGATTCTATCTATTTTGTGAAGTGCACCAGTCCCTCCTGCAGCAAAGCACCCCCACAGCATGATGCTGCCACCCCCGTGCTTCACGGTTGGGATGGTGTTCTTCGGCTTGCAAGCGTCCCCCTTTTTCCCCAGACATAATGATGGTCATTATGGCCAAACAGTTCTATTTTTGTTTCATCAGACCAGAGGACATTTCTCCAAAAAGTACGATCTTTGTGCACATGTGCAGTTGCAAACCATAGTCTGTCTTTTTTATGTCGGTTTTGGAGCAGTGGCTTCTTCCTTGCTGAGCGGCCTTTCAGGTTATGTCGATATAGGACTTGTTTTACTGTGGATATAGATACCTTTGTACCTGTTTCCTCCAGCATCTTCACAAGGTCCTTTGCTGTTGTTCTGGGATTGATTTGCACTTTTCGCACCAAAGTACATTCATCTCTAGGAGACAGAACGCGTCTCCATCCTGAGCGGCATGATGGCTGCGTGGTCCCATGGTTTTTATACTTGCATACTATTGTTTGTACAGATGAACGCGATACCGTCAGGCATTTGGAAATTGCTCCCAAGGATGAACAAGACTTGTGGAGGTCTACAATATTCTTTCTGAGGTCTTGGCTGATTTCTTTTGATTTTCCCATGATGTCAAGCAAAGAGGCACTGAGTTTGAAGGTAGGCCTTATTATACATCCACAGGTACACCTCCAATTGACTCAAATGTTGTCAATTAGCCTATCAGAAGCTTCTAAAACCATGACAATTTTCCAAGCTGTTTAAAGGCACAGTCAACTCAGTGTATGTAAACGTCTAACCCACTGGAATTGTGATCCAGTGAATTATAAGTGAAATAATCTGTCTGTAAACAATTGTTGGAAAAATGACTTGTGTCATGCACAACGTAGATGTCCTAACCGACTTGCCAAAACTATAGTTTGTTAACAAGACATTTGTGGAGTGGTTGAAAAATGAGTTTTAATGACTCCAACCTAAGTGTATGTAAACTTCTGACTTCAACTGTATGTGGTACGTACACAAGGTTTATAAATGAGGCCTCTGAAAAACTGTAATATTCAATGTTTCTCGGAGTGTCTAGTTTGAGAAACAGACACCTCACAGGTCCTCAACTGGCAGCTTCATTAAATAGTACCCACAAAACACCAGTCTCAACATCAGAGTTGCAAAGAAAAAGTCCAGTGTCTCATGTCCATGAGTTTCTGCAACAGGTGATGTGGTTGAATGGTGTTGAATGCTGAAGAGAAGTCCAGGCATATGATTTTGGTATGTCTAGCTGCTGGTGCAGGATGTTCAGGAGGAATAATAAATAGAGTGTCCTCCATGCTCCGCCCTGCTTTGTAGGTGAATTGAAGGGGTCCAACAGCTGTTCTGTGTATGATAAAACAATTATCTCTATTGACGTGAGGGCAACAGGTATATAATTGTTGAGGACTTTCGGTCTAGGGATCTTAGGGAATTCTCACAGCTGATTTCCATAATGATCTGATCTGGTGATAGTCAAGGGACATTTTGAGAGCTTGTGACTATAAGGTTCTATCTGCATTTTTGTCCAAATTGAGTTATTGACATAGTCTTGTTCTGTTCAATGTTCTCTACCTACAGTGCCTTCAGAAAATATTCACACCCCTTGACTTTTTCTACATTTTGTTGTGTTACAGCCTGAATTTAACACACACACACACACACACACTCACACACACCAAGCAGTCTGATAAACCCACTCTTCCTAGATGGAATCTATGAGTGGAATCTTAAGAGTGCATGATGAGAAAGCCCATTAAAGTGATTTTTGCATGCAATTATCCCAATTACAGCAGACGCCAAAACAATCCTCCATAATGCCTCCTCCAACACCCACCAATGTTTCTCTCTAGAGGAAGTGTTAGTTTAGATGGATGCTGAAAAACTATAATAATAGTCCATTTTAGCATACACTTTTATCCAAAGTGACCTAGAATTAACTCATATATTCAGTATGTATGATAGCACATGCAAGAATCAAACCAACAACCTCGTGGTTGTTAGAAACCAAGTGTTTCTATCAGCGCCATTCTCCATCCAACTAAACCATCTTAACCAACAATGTATATTGTTTTGGAATATAGTGGCCTGTAGGGATCAAGCTTATTGAAAAATGAAAAGCTTTTGGGATCCAAGCAGTTTGTTGATATTGAAGTGAGACTGCAGGTGGCATCTGGCTTTAGGGTAATGATCACCAAAGGAAGTAATAATTACACTAACTACCCTGTTGTTCATCAGTATAAAAAGACCAGACTATTTCTTTCCAACAATCCCTCTCTCTTTATGTGCCAGCAGAGAAATACAGCAAACACCAGTGATCTTAGAGTAGTCCTTGGATTACAGAAGCTTAACTGACAATTCCAACAATACCAAGAGGCAAAGTAACAGTAAGTACTCTAACAGTTTACCCACTAGCGGGATGGAGATCATGTCACTGATGTAACTAACTACAGATTGGGGAACTCATTCCACTCATTCCATTCTGGCATACTGAGCACTCACAGCAGTGCTTGGTGTGTTTGGTGTGTGTGTTATCAGGGGGAATAGGTGCATGGTAGAGAGGCTCGTGGCTCACAATCCAGATTGGATGTTCTCTGGTTACTAGCTGATGGGTATTCATGTTGGCTGCTCCACATGGAGCTACACCTGCTTTCTATGTCTATCTGGTGAATCTCTTTAGAGCAATGACTCTAATCAGACCCATCAGTATGTCTGTCTGTCTGATCTATCTAATCCTACAGCAGCTGGCCAATAGGTCATGATATTAAACATTACTGTTTGATAAGTAAGGTAGGACAATACTGGCCATTTAATTCATTTGATGATTACATCAACAACCGGTGTGCATGATACACCATAGAAATAAACATTGAACAGATTGATTGTGTGTTATGTAGTGTGAGTGAGTAAGCAGAAATATGTTGAAGGCAAATAACCATGTGTCATCAGGTCGGTGCAGATTAAACAAATGTGAAGTGATGTTTTAGTAAACTTCATGACGCACATCCTGAAACAGTGCTCTCCCACTTCCAACATTTGAGCACCTGGATCCAAAAATTTCATTTTGCAGTCATTGGACGGGTCAATACATTGATCCACAGGCCGTGGCCTTGCTCATGACTGACCCATCAGCATACTGAATATAGGTAGGAGGTTTAGATCTGAGCACTTTCCTAGAAAACTATGTTTAGAGCTGTAGGTGTACATGTTCGTTAGCTAAAAAGTAGCTGTGAAGATGAATTTCTACATCAGAGGACAGTCTAAATTTGATATAATTTATTTTGATGTCATGTGATCAATAATCAGGAGAGGTACTTTCTTATATGCTTCTATTCAATTATCCCATTCATGTGAGTAGAACCATGAAGACCAGACTAGGCTGCCTGTCCAATAAGTCTGACTCCTACCCTGACTTCACTGAGTTCCTGCCCCCTGACCAGGACAGGGCCACCAGATGCCTAAAGTAAGACATTTTAATCAGATTACATGGTGCCAGTCTCTTCCATTGATATAAAATGTAGGTATTATTACTCACAATGCTAGAAATATGTAATATATAAAGGATTACCCGATAGATGGTGTAGACTCTTTTAGAGCAACCTCTAAAACTGTTAATGTGTGTGTGTTGAATTGCCTTGAACTGCATGCATGGTTGCATACACATTTGAAAACATGTCACTGTATCTCTCTGTCTTTTCTTTAAGGCTGTCAAAAGATGAAGTCGTTCCATGGGCAGATTCCTTCGATGTTCTTCTGTCGCACAAGTGTAAGTCCCTTTTTATTTACAAGTAACAGTTGATCCTTCTCTTTAGAGTTAGATATGAGAAATTGAAGCAAAATATGGAGGAAACAATATTTTACCTTTTATCAACCAACCCCCCCAAAAAACTGTGTCCATGCCATTGTTAGGGAACTGTTAGAAGCAAACCAGGCAACTATACAGATTACATTTTTTCCTCAGTCCCATTCTATATCCCTTCTGTTCCCTTTGAAAACATGATTGCCTCTCTATTTCCTTTCACAAGATGATTGTCTTTCTGTTTTCTATCTGAGGATGGCTCCCCACATCAGTCCATTTCTCTCCCCCTAAACCCTTCTTATGTAAGATCCCCTGTCTGTCTGGTTATTGATGTGTGACTCATTGTGTGACTCCTCAACACACAATGAGTCACACTCTTGGTTGTGACCTCCTTTGTGGATTACACATTAACGCACGGAGGAGATGGCTGCAGTTTTACGGGTTCCCAACCAATTGCACTATTGTGTGTGTTTTTTCGCGTTATTTTTTCTTTAACGAGTCGGACGCGAAGGATTTACTTCAGACACCCGACAAGGCCCAAATCCCCGTCATTCGCAGGAGAAAGAGACTGAGATATCGGGGACGTAGGTCGGGGTGCCTTATAAGGATCCGACGGCGAGTGTGTAATCTGCCTCTACCATCAGTCCTATTAGATAACATACAATCATTGGATAACAAAATAGACGCGCTACGATCACGAATATCCTACCAACGAGACATTAATATGCTTCACCGAGTCGTGGCTGAACGACGACATGGATAACATACAGCTGGCGAGGTATACGCTGCATCGGCAAGATAGAACAGTCGCCTCCGGTAAGACAAGGGGTGGCGGTCTGTGTATATTTGTAAACAACAGCTTGTGCATGAAATCTAATATTAAGGAAGTCTCGAGGTTTGCTCGCCTGAGGTAGAGTATCTCACTATAAGCTGTAGACCAAACTATTTACCAAGAGAGTTTTCATCTATATTTTTCGTAGCTGTCTATTTACCACCACAAACCGATGCTGGCACTAAGACCGCACTCAATGAGCTGTATAAGGCCATGAGCAAACAGGAAAACGCTCATCCACAGGTGGCACTCCTAGTGGCCGGGGACTTTAATGCAGGGAAACTTAAATCCATTTTACCTCATTTCTACCAGCATGTTAAATGTGCAACCAGAGGAAAAAAAACTCTTGACCACCTTTTCTCCACACACAGAGACGCGTACAAAGCTCTCCCTCGCCCTCCATTTGGCAAATCTGACCATAATTATATCCTCCTGATTCCTGCTTACAAGCAAAAACTAAAGCAGGAAGCACCAGTGACTCGGTCAATAAAGAAGTGGTGACGCAGATGCTAAGCTAGACTGGAATATGTTCCGGGATTCTTCCGATGGCATTGAGGAGTACACCACATCAGTCACTGACTTAATCAATAAGTGCATCGATGACGTCCAGAAGCCATGGGTTACAGGCAACATCCGCACTGAGCTTAAGCGTAGAGCTGCCGCTTTCAAGGAGTGGGACTGTAACCCGGACGCTTACAAGAAATCCCGCTATGCCCGTCACACAGGCAAAGCGTCAATACAGGACTAAGATGGAATCGTACTACACCGGCTCCGACACTCGTCGGATGTGACAGGGCTTGCAAACTATTACAGACTACAAAGGGAAGCACAGCCACGAGCTGCCCAGTGACACAAGCCTACCAGATGAGCTAAATAACTTCTATGCTCGATTCGAGGCAAGCAACACTGAAGCATGCATGAGAGCATCAGCTGTTCCGGACGACTGTGTGATCATGCTCTCCGTAGCCGATGTGAGTAAGACCATTTAACAGGTCAACATTCACAAGGCCACAAGGCCAGACGGATTACCAGGACGTGTACTCCGAGCATGCGCTGACCAACTTGCAAGTGACTTCACTGACATTTTCAACCTGTCCCTGACTGAGTCTATAATACCAACATGTTTCAAACAGACCACCATAGTCCCTGTGCCCAAGAACACTAAGGTAACCTGCCTAAATGACTACAGACACCGTAGCACTCATGTCTGTAGCCATGAAGTGCTTTGAAAGGCTGGTCATAGCTCACATCAACACCATTATCACAGAAACCCTAGACCCACTCCAATTTGCATACCGCCCCAACAGATCTACAGATGGTGCAATCTCTTTTGCACACCATACTGCCCTTTCCCACCTGGACAAAAGGAACACCTACATTAAAATGCTATTCATTGACTACAGCTCAGCGTTAAATACCACAGTGCCCTCAAAACTCATCACTAAGCTGAGGACCCTGGGACTCATCACAAAGCTCATCACAAAGCTCAGTCCCCTCCTGTACTCCCTGTTCACCCATGACTGCATGGCCAGGCATGACTCCAACACCATCATTAAGTTTGCCGACGAAACAACAGTGGTAGGCCTGATCACCGACAACGATGAGACAGCCTATAGGGAGGAGGTCAGAGACCTGGCCGTGATGATTGTGGACTACAGGAAAAGGAGGACCGAGCACGCCCCCATTCTCATCGACGGGGCTGTAGTGGAGCAGGTTGAGAGCTTCAAGTTCCTTGGTGTCCACATCACCGACAAACTATCATGGTCCAAACACACCAAGACAGTCGTGAAGAGGGCACGACAAAGCCTATTCCCCCTCAGGAGAATGAAAAGATTTGGCATGGGTCCGCAGATCCTCAAAGATTTCTACAGCTGCATCCTGACTTTTTGCATCACTGCCTGGTATGGCAACTGCTCAGCCTCCGACCGCAAGGCACTACAGAGGGTAGTACGTACGACCCAATACATCACTGGGGCAAAGCTTCCTGCCATCCAAGACCTCTATACCAGGCAGTGTCAGAGGAAGGCCCTAAAAATGGTCAAAGACTCCAGCCACCCTAGTCATAGACTGTTCTCTCTGCTACCGCATGGCAAGCGGTACCGGAGCACCAAGTCTAGGTCCAAAAGGCTTCTTAACAGCTTCTATCCCCTAGCCATAAGACGCCTGAACAGCTAATCAAATGGCTACCCATGTATTTTCATCATAGGTACACGTGAACTATGACAGACAAAATGAGACAAAAATTACCAGAAAATCACATTGTAGGATTTTTTATGAATTTATTTGCAAATTATGGTGGAAAATAAGTATTTGGTCAATAACAAAAGTTTCTCAATACTTTGCTATATACCCTTTGTTGGCAATGACACAGGTCAAACGTTTTCTGTAAGTCTTCACAAGGTTTTCACACACTGTTGCTGGTATTTTGGCCCATTCCTCCATGCAGATCTCCTCTAGAGCAGTGATGTTTTGGGGCTGTCGCTGGGCAACACGGACTTTCAACTCCCTCCAAAAATTTTCTATGGGTTTGAGATCTGGAGACTGGCTAGGCCACTCCAGGACCTTGAAATGCTTCTTACGAAGCCACTCCTTCGTTGCCCGGGCGGTGTGTTTGGGATCATTGTCATGCTGAAAGACCCAGCCACGTTTCATCTTCAATGCCCTTGCTGATGGAAGGAGGTTTTCACTCAAAATCTCACGATACATGGCCCCATTCATTCTTTCCTTTACACGGATCAGTCGTCCTGGTCCCTTTGCAGAAAAACAGCCCCAAAGCATGATGTTTCCACCCCCATGCTTCACAGTATGTATGGTGTTCTTTGGATGCAAATCAGCATTCTTTGTCCTCCAAACACGACGAGTTTTTACCAAAAGGTTATATTTTGGTTTCATCTGACCATATGACATTCTCCCAATCCTCTTCTGGATCATCCAAATGCACTCTAGCAAACTTCAGATGGGCCTGGACATGTACTGGCTTAAGCAGGGAGACACGTCTGGCACTGCAAGATTTGAGTCCCTGGCAGCGTAGTGTGTTACTGATGGTAGGCTTTGTTACTTTGGTCCCAGCTCTCTGCAGGTCATTCACTAGGCCCCCCCCGTGTGGTTCTGGGATTTTTGCTCACCGTTCTTGTGATCATTTTGACCCCACGGGCTGAGATCTTGCGTGGAGCCCCAGATCGAGGGAGATTATCAGTGGTCTTGTATGTCTTCCATTTCCTAATAATTGCTCCCACAGTTGATTTCTTCAAACCAAGCTGCTTACCTATTGCAGATTCAGTCTTCCCAGCCTGGTGCAGGTCTACAATTTTGTTTTTGGTGTCCTTTGACAGCTCTTTGGTCTTGGCCATAGTGGAGTTTGGAGTGTGACTGTTTGAGGTTGTGGACAGGTGTCTTTTATACTGATAACAAGTTAAAACAGGTGCCATTAATACAGGTAACGAGTGGAGGACAGAGGAGCCTCTTAAAGAAGAAGTTACAGGTCTGTGAGAGCCAGAAATCTTGCTTGTTTGTAGGTGACCAAATACTTATTTTCCACCATAATTTGCAAATAAATTCATTAAAAATCCTACAATGTGATTTTCTGGATTTTTTTTCCTCAATTTGTCTGTCATAGTTGACGTGTACCTATGATGAAAATTACATGCCTCTCTCATCTTTTTAAATGGGAGAACTTGCACAATTGGTGGCTGACTAAATACTTTTTTTCCCCACTGTACGTCATTTAGCAGACGCTCTTATCCAGAGCGACTTACAAATTGGTGCATTCACCTTATAGCCAGTGGGATAACCACTTTACAATATGTTTTTTTTTTTTTTTTTTTGGGGGGGGGGGGGTAGAAGGATTACTTAATACTTTTCCAGGTATTCCTTAAAGAGGTGGGGTTTCAAGTGACTCCGCTGTCCTGGCATTGTGAGGGAGCTTGTTCCACCATTGGGGTGCCAGAGCAGCGAACAATTTTGACTAGGCTGAGCGGGAACTGTGCTTCCGCAGAGGTAGGGGGGCCAGCAGGCCAGAGGTGGATGAACGCAATGCCCTCGTTTGGGTGTAGGGACTGATCAGAGCCTGAAGGTACGGAGGTGCCGTTCCCCTCACAGCTCCAAAGGCAAGCACCATGGTCTTGTAGCAGATGCAAACTTTAACTGGAAGCCAGTGGAGTGTGCGGAGGAGCGGGGTGACGTGAGAGAACTTCAGAAGGTTGAACACCAGACGGGCTGCGGCATTCTGGATGAGTTGTAGGGGGTTAATGGCACAGGCAGGGAGCCCAGCCAACAGCGAGTTGCAGTAATCCAGACGGGAGATGACAAGTGCCTGGATTAGTACCTGTGCCGCTTCCTGTGTAAGGCAGGGTCGTACTCTCAGAATGTTGTAGAGCATGAACCTACAGGATCGGGTCACCGCCTTGATGTTAGCGGAGAACAACAGGGTGTTGTCCAGGGTCACGCCAAGGCTCTTTGCACTCTGGGAGGAGGACACAACAGAGTTGTCAACCGTGATGGCGAGATCATGGAACGGGCATTCCTTCCCCAGGAGGAAGAGCAGCTCCGTCTTGCCGAGGTTCAGCTTGAGGTGGTGATCCGTCATCCACACTGATATGTCTGCCAGACATGCAGAGATGCGATTCGCCACCTGGTTATCAGAAAGGGGAAAGGAGAAGATTAGTTGTGTGTCATCTGCGTAGCAGTCAATGTACTGGTACATTGACTCTGTACCAGTACCCCCGTATATAGTCTCCTGAGTGGCGCAGTGGTCTAAGGCACTGCATCGCAGTGCTAACTGTGCCACTAGAGATCCTGGTTCGAATCCAGGCTCTGTCACAGCCGGCCGCGACCGGGAGACTCATGGGCGGCGCACAATTGGCCCAGCGTCATCCAGGGTAGGGGAGGGAATGGCCGGCAGGGATGTAGCTCAGTTGATAGAGCATGGTGTTTGCAACGCCAGGGTTGTGGGTTCGATTCCCACGGGGGGCCAGTATAAAAGTATTCATTAACTGTAAGTCGCTCTGGATAAGAGCGTCTGCTAAATGATGTAAATGTAAAATATAGCCTTGCTACTGTTATTTTACTGCTGCACTTTTTTTCTTGACCTTTTTTTTTTTACTTATCAATTTTTTACTTAACACTTATTTTTCTTAAAACCGCATTGTTGGTTAAGGGCTTGTAAGTAAGCATTTCACTGTAAGGTCTCCACCGGAGCATGTGACAAATAACATTTTATTTGATGTGCAAATACACACATGCAAACACACACACACTCACAAGCACACACATATGGTTCACGTGCAGGCACACACACACGTGACAGGTTAAGTGTGTTCATAATCACAGGCTGTCTGAGGTATCCATCTGGAGGGTCTGTCAGTGTTCTCTCTCTCTCTCTCACTCACACATACACTCTCACTAGAGAACCTGACAAAAAGGACAGAAAAGGCTGTGAAAGCTTTAGGCTCTCCACAGGGAGTGGAAAATTAGACTGCACAGTAGGAAGACAGACGACCGACCTTGACTTTAGTTCTAGTTATTTTTTATTTTTTATTTTGCAGTGTGTCAATGAACAACAACTTGCTGTGTTTTAATATTACTAGTTGTTCCTGGTTTTCTCTCTCTTTTTTGTACTGCCTTCACTGTTTCTGGCTTTCATAATTGCCTCAGGCTCTGTTCCTTTAGTGTTCCTGAAATGCAACCTAAAAGTCTTAAACGTTCTGTTTACTTTTTGTGTTGTTTTCTTGTCAGGATACCTAATAGTTTAATAAAGTCATTATATAATATGTTGTCCAAACTAGAGATACACGCACAACTCAAGTCATACGGTAGTGTTATCTTAATGGGCATTTGTAATGTCATGCGTGCATGTTTCAAATTAGCATTTGTCTCTATTGAGTTAATCAAGCATAGTATACAGTATACTGTAGACCCTACTACTAACTCTTTAACAGGTGGTGCAGTTGTATAACATAGACAAATTGGTGTAAACTTCAATCATGGTTTGGCGTCACATCCACACGTAACCTCTTATGAACCTAGCTGCTTGAAAGTCTAGGGTCTCAGTCTGCTTGTTCCTGGAAATGACTAATATTATCCTCAGACAGAAGGGGACAAAGGCAAACACGTCTGTAACCGGTTTTGGCAAACACAAATGAGTAAAGAGACCTTAAAGCTGAACTAAATCCATGTCTACGTTTTTCAATATTAACTTAGAATCTTTACATGTACGTCAGCTCTCTCTGTGTAGTGTGTTTCTGCATTCTGTAAGGAAAATCGAATGAGAGTGAGAAATTAACACTGACCTGCAGTACATTCACTACCAAATCATAGCATATTCCTAAAGAGACTAATTAATAGCCTATTCCTAAAGAGGCTAATTAAAACCTCTACAAATCTAAGCTAAGATATGGAATTGTTTTAAGATGGTGATACGATGGATAATTGAGCTATTTGATTTAGAATTTTAGCATGCCTTTAGGTAAAAGAAAGTTACAATTAAACATTATTTGATAGAATATTGAATTTGGCCTTTACTACTATAGCCCATAGAAACGCATTGAAAAACACATTAATAAATGGCAAAAAGGACAGTCATAAGGAATACGGTCATAAGGAATAAGGTTTTGAAGTGTCTGTCCTATATCTAGGAGATATAAGAAAGTTTAGGATTATTATTTTTGGGGGACACATATTTAAGAATAAAGCAGGGCGAGAAAATCTTCCTCCAAGCAAAGTTCAATGACTTAGAGGTCTGCTTTTTATTTTGAACACTGTCTGTTGACAAGGCTGCATGCAGTCACAGTGTCCCTGGTGATTTTCATATAACCAGTGTGTAGTGAGAGTGTGTGAGTAATGTTGGTGATAGGGCCTCTACTGCTGCTGCTGGGCAAATGTTAAGCAAATAAAGAGGGAGGGAGGGAGGGAGGGAGGGAGGGAGAGAGAGAGAGGGGAGGAGGGAGAGAAAGTATGGAGAAAACATGTTCACATGACACGGCCGATTGCAAAACATGACCTCCTTCTGTGTTATCATTGATGTCAGACAAATTGATCACTTATCTTTGATTGATGAAGACAGACAGCTCATTGAAGGTTTGTGGGCCATATGTTTATGTTCTAATCACAAAGCTGTTTCCTGTGCTGAGAACAAGAGCACGCTCTGCATCTCAGACATTATCATTGCATGATAAACAACCCTGTTAGTATCATGTGAACTACAGCTGCTCTCTGTAGAAAAAAAGCACATAAGTTCCAAAGAAACTGGCCCATGTTCAGAAATAGGTACTGGGATACAATACAGATCTTTGTAATGACACACACACACACACACTCTCTCTCTCTCTCTCTGTCTCTCTCTCTCTCTCTCTCTCTCTCTCTCTCTCTCTCTCTCTCTCTCTCTCTCTCTCTCTCTCTCTCTCACACACACACACTTGCTGTCCGTTAGCTCTTCTAACTGGCTGATGGATGTTTTGTGTCGTAGATGGCCTGGCTGCCTTCCGGGCTTTTCTCAAGACGGAGTTCAGCGACGAGAACATTGAGTTCTGGATGGCCTGCGAGGAATATAAAAAAATCAAGACTCCCGCTAAATTGATGAACAAAGCTAACAAGATCTACAATGAGTTTATCGATGTCAAGGCTCCCAGAGAGGTTTGTGTTCGATCAACTGACTAATGATGCAAAATATTCACTTTGTCTCTTTTAAGGCCAGACACCACACCCTAATAGGGTATTTTTTTTCCCTTAATCATATCACAATCAACTTTTGCGAGTTGAATGCGGACACAAATATAATACTTTTTTAAATTAAATATTTTCTGAAATATTATATTAAAATATGCAAATTATGTGTTCTAATTAAATATTTGCATATCACACAAATACATTTTTCTGGACACTGAATGAAGACAGACTAAATAATTTTGTTTAATTTTGTTAAGACACTCCATGACTGGACTTACGCATAGACGATTGTGGAAAAATGTTTCTATCTGTAAAATATTAAGGAAAGGTACGTAAAATGCCTTTTTGGCGCATTTTTCAGAAGAAAATGTAATCTAGTAAATAAATCTTCAAAGTAAGTTACTACATATAGGCCAGTTTGTAACATTCTCTATGAAATGGGCTTTTAAATTATGTGTGATTAAATTAGCTTTGAAATTATTTGTAAAAGTGGTTACAATTCATTACTTTTTGATGAGTAAGATAAACTAATGAAAATATTAATATTAATGGACCAAAATACCAAAACATTTCTAAATTGATAAGCACTGTATATGTAAAAATGGCATTTCAGTCTGTGGTGCCTGGCCTTCAATGCAAAAGGCTATAGGTTTGTTTTTAATCTGGGGTTACTACGTGTCAGATTACATTTTTTATCCACAACCTCCCAATATTACTGATAGGTACACATGACTACTGTATGCATACTTTTATTATATGGATTAATACTAATGTTGATGCTGTCCACAAACAAGTATTTCACAGGAAATTCACACTAAGAAGATTTGGATATCTAACATTTATTTTCCCTTCCTTGGTCCCTGTAGGTAAACATAGACTTCCGTACGCGGGAGGTGATGAAGCAGAGCCTTACGGAGCCCACCCCCTCCAGTCTGAATGAGGTACAGGCCAGGGTCCACAGCCTCATGGAGAAAGACTCTTACCCACGCTTTCTCCACTCCAAGATCTACCAGGACTTACTCAACACGCAGTACACACACTGCCAACGGAACTCTGTCTGAAGATCACAGACATGCGCCGTCGCAGATACACATACGCACACAAACACGCACATGCACATGCACACACACACACACAAAGAGTTGTGTTTGTCTTCAGTAGCTAGAACCCAATGAACCATTATTCCTCAAGTTCTAACTTGAGATTTCTATGCGCATCTCAATAACTCAAGTCTCCCATTGATATATTGAATCATGTGAACGTTTTTGGGTTATCCATACCATTATCAAATTAGGATTCTCCTCTCACAGAGCGATTCTTAGTATTTAGACATATTGTATCATCCTTCTTAGAACTGTGTCAATATAGTTTACACTTAGAAAACTAAATACCACAAGACTTTGTACTGTGTATCCTTTTAGTACTCTTATTAGAAAATGTGTTGTTGTTGATGATATGTTTTTCTCCTATCACTATAGTTCATTTTGGTGTCGATACACTACCGTTCAAAAGTTTGGCGTCACTTAGAAATGTCCTTATTTTCTAAAGAAAAGCAATTTTTTTGTCCATTAAAATAACATCAAATTGATCAGAAATACAATGTAGATTGTTAATGTTGTAAATGGCTATTGTAGCTGGAAACGGCAGATTTTTTATGGAATATCTACATAGGCTTACAGAGGCCCATTATCAGCAACCATCAGTCCTGTGTTCCAATGGCATGTTGTGTTTGCTAATCCAAGTTTATCATTTTAAAAGGCTAATTGATCATTAGAAAACCATTTTGCAATTATGTTAGCACAGCTGAAAACTTTTGTGCTGATTATAGAACCAATAAAACTGTCCTTCTTGAGACTACTTGAGTATCTGGAGCATCAGCAATTGTGGGTTCAATTACAGGATCAAAATGGCCAGAAACAAATAACTTTCTTCTGAATCTTGTCAGTCTATTCTTGTTCTGAGAAATTAAGGCTATTCCATGTGAGAAATTATCAAGAAACTGAAGATCTCATACAACGCTGTGTACTACTCCCTTCACAGAACAGCGCAAACTGGCTCTAACCAGAATAGAAAGAGGAGTGGGAGGCCCCGGTGCACAACTGAGCAAGAGGACAAATACATTAGAGTGTCTAATTTGAGAAACAGACGCCTCACAGGTCCTCAACTGGCAGCTTCATTAACTAGTACCCGCAAAACACCAGTCTCAATGTCAACAGTGAAGAGGCGACTCTGGGATGCTAACCTAGGCAGAGTTGCAAAGAAAAAGTCCAGTGTCTGAGTTCTTTTGCCCATCTTAATCTTACACTTTTATTGGCCAGTCTGAGATATGGCTTTTGTATTACATTTTTGCAGCAGTTCATGTGATATATACAGTATATGTGGGCGATTCTACATAAGTGGTGCAAATTGTGGGTTGGAAAAAAATCTAATCAGTATCATATTTTTCCTAAACTTTCAGCACACGTCTTAGAACAGATAGACATATCTCCTACTCATACACTTTGTTTGTATTGCACATTCGAAATGTTTACCTGAAATCCATACCACCCCACTAAATATCTCACCACCAAAACATAGAGAAAGTTGCAATAAAGGGAGAACCATACACAGTATTGATCATTTTGATTAACCTTCTATTATATATTAATTTTATTAATTTTATTTGTGTGCACAATTGCCAAAATATTAAAAACGTGATTTTTAACCTGGTTTGCAAAACCTTTGAATTTAATTTAGAGAAATATCATTTATATTGTTCTCTGTACAATTGTACATGTTGATTGTATGAATCTGAAACGTATTGATTGATTGAATTATTTGTGCATCTAATTAATTATGTTGTTAGATGTTAACATTTTTACTTTTCCTATGTTTATTTGGAAAAATAACAGGCTATTCGGTAGTGACTTCATTGTTTCGGTTGTGACCTGGCATACAGTGGGGGGGAAAAGTATTTAGTCAGCCACCAATTGTGCAAGTTCTCCCACTTAAAAAGATGAGAGAGGCCTGTAATTTTCATCATAGGTACACGTCAACTATGACTGACAAATTTAGAAAAAAAAATCCAGAAAATCACATTGTAGGATTTTTTATGAATTTATTTGCAAATTATGGTGGAAAATAAGTATTTGGTCACCTACAAACAAGCAAGATTTCTGGCTCTCACAGACCTGTAACTTCTTCTTTAAGAGGCTCCTCTGTCCTCCACTCGTTACCTGTATTAATGGCACCTGTTTGAACTTGTTATCAGTATAAAAGACACCTGTCCACAACCTCAAACAGTCACACTCCAAACTCCACTATGGCCAAGACCAAAGAGCTGTCAAAGGACACCAGAAACAACATTGTAGACCTGCACCAGGCTGGGAAGACTGAATCTGCAATAGGTAAGCAGCTTGGTTTGAATAAATCAACTGTGAGAGCAATTATTAGGAAATGGAAGACATACAAGACCACTGATAATCTCCCTCAATCTGGGGCTCCACGCAAGATCTCAGCCCGTGGGGTCAAAATGATCACAAGAACGGTGAGCAAAAATCCCAGAACCACACGCGGGGACCTAGTGAATGACCTGCAGAGAGCTGGGACCAAAGTAACAAAGCCTACCATCAGTAACACACTACGCCGCCAGGGACTCAAATCCTGCAGTGCCAGACGTGTCCCCCTGCTTAAGCCAGTACATGTCCAGGCCCTTCTGAAATTTGCTAGATTGCATTTGGATGATCCAGAAGAGGATTGGGAGAATGTCATATGGTCAGATGAAACCAAAATATAACTTTTTGGTAAAAACTCAACTCGTCTTGTTTGGAGGACAAAGAATGCTGAGTTGCATCCAAAGAACACCATACCTACTGTGAAGCATGGGGGTGGAAACATCATGCTTTGGGGCTGTTTTTCTGCAAAGGGACCAGGACGACTGATCCGTGTAAAGGAAAGAATGAATGGGGCCATGTATCGTGAGATTTTGAGTGAAAACCTCCTTCCATCAGCAAGGGCATTGAAGATGAAACGTGGCTGGGTCTTTCAGCATGACAATGATCCCAAACACACCGCCCGGGCAACGAAGGAGTGGCTTCGTAAGAAGCATTTCAAGGTCCTGGAGTGGCCTAGCCAGTCTCCAGATCTCAACCCCACAGAAAATCTTTGGAGGGAGTTGAAAGTCCGTGTTGCCCAGCGACAGCCCCAAAACATCACTGCTATAGAGGAGATCTGCATGGAGGAATGGGCCAAAATACCAGCAACAGTGTGTGAAAACCTTGTGAAGACTTACAGAAAACGTTTGACCTGTGTCATTGCCAACAAAGGGTATATAACAAAGTATTGAGAAACTTTTGTTATTGACCAAATACTTATTTTCCACCATAATTTGCAAATAAATTCATTAAAAATCCTACAATGTGATTTTCTGGATTTTTTTTTCTCTTTTTGTTTGTCATAGTTGACGTGTACCTATGATGAAAATTACAGGCCTCTCTCATCTTTTTAAGTGGGAGAACTTGCACAATTGGTGGCTGACTAAATACTTTTTTCCCCACTGTATACATTCAGAACTGAATTGCTTACTTAATTGATACTATATCTAATGGGGTGCATGTTATTGCCATATATTATTATCACAATTAATTACAAAATATTTTAAGAAATAGCAATATATAGAAGACTAGTCTAGATGGATGTAACCATTTGTAGTATTGGACATAGCTGTTGAGGGCTTCCACCATTTTAAAGTAGTGAACTGGTAGAGGAATCCAATGGGTTGGGAGCGATCAGCCAATGATCAGAGAGCAGTGTCTTATTCAAATTGGTTTGTCCTTGGTTTGTAAACCAAAAACTAAGGTATGGTTCGAGATCATGAGCCAAGGACAAAGCATAAACCAAGACATTGGTCCCAAGATCCAGACCAAGTGAGTTGAGACCTGGATCAGTTAAAGACCGAATTTGCATGGTCTTGAGTGATCTCAAGGCTACTACAGTCGTGGTCAAAAGTTTTGAGAATGACACAAATATTGGTCTTCACAAAGTTCGCTGCTTCAGTGTTATGAGATATTTTTGTCAGATGTTACTATGGTATACTGAAGTATAATTACAAGCATTACATAAGTGTAAAAGGCTTTTATTGACAATTACATTAGGTTTATGCAAAGAGTCAATATTTGCATTGTTGACCCTTCTTTTTCAAGACCTCTGCAATCCGCCCTGGCATGCTGTTAATTAACTTCTGGGCCACATCCTGAATGATGGCAGCCCATTCTTGCATAATCAATGCTTGGAGTTGTGTGGGTCAGAATGTGTGGGTTTTTGTTTGTCCTCCTACCTCTTGAGGATTGACCACAAGTTCTCAATAGGATTAGGTTCTGGGGAGTTTCCTGGCCATGGACCCAAAATGCCGATGTTTTGTTCCCAGAGCCACTTAGTTATCATTTTTGCCTTATGGCAAGGTGCTCCATCATGCTGGAAAAGGCATTGGTCGTCAACAAACTGTTCTTGGATGGTCGGGAGAAGTTGCTCTCGGAGGATGTGCTGGTACCATTCTTTATTCATGGCTGTGTTCTTGTGAGTGAGCCCACTCCCTTGGCTGAGAAGCAACCCCACACATGAATGGTCTCAGGATGCTTTACTGTTGGCATGACACAGGACTGATGGTAGCGCTCACCTTGTCTTCTCCGGACAAGGTGTTTTCCGGATGCCCCAAACAATCGGAAAGGGGATTCATCAGAGAGAATGACTTTATCCCAGTCCTCAGCAGTCCAATCCCTGTACCTTTTGCAGTATATCAGTCTGTCCCTGATGTTTTTCCTGGAGAGACGTGGCTTCTTTGCTGCCCTTCTTGACACCAGGCCATCCTCCAAAAGTCTTCGCCTCACTGTGCATGCAGATGCACTCACACCTGTCTGCTGCCATTCCTGAGCAAGCTCTGCACTGGTGGTGCCCTGATCCCGCAGCTGAATCAACTTTAGGAGATGGTCCTGGCGCTTGCTGGACTTTCTTGGGCACCCTGATGCCTTCTTCACAACAATTGAACCTCACTCCTTGAAGTTCTTGATGATCCGATAAATGGTTGAGTTAGGTGCAATGTTACTAGCAGCAATATCCTTGCCTGTGAAGCCCTTTTTGTGCAAAGCAATGATGGTGGCACGTGTTTCCTTGCAGGTAACCATGGTTAACAGAGGAAGAACAATGATTTCAAGCACCACCCTCCTTTTTAAGCTTCCAGTCTGTTATTCTAACTCAATCAGCATGACAGAGTGATCTCCAGCCTTATCCTCGTCAACCCTCTCACCTGTGTTAACGAGAGAATCACTGACATGATGGCAGCTGGTCCTTTTGTGGCAGGGCTGAAATGCAGTGGAAATGTTTTGGGGGGATTAAGTTCATTTTCATGGCAAAGAGGGACTTTGCAACTAATTGCAATTCATCTGATTTCTCTTCATGACATTCTGGAGTATATGAAAATTGCCATCATCAAAACTGAGGCAGCAGACTTTGTGAAAATTAGTATTTGTGTCATTCTCAAAACGTTTGACCACGACTGTAGGTCAAGACTCCATGGGCCCTCTCTTCAATTGTAAGAAACTTGAGTAGAGTAAACTTGAGTAGAGTACAGTACAGTATAGAAGAGTAGAGTACAGCAGAGCACAGTAGAGTGTAGTATAGTACAGTACATAACTGCACAGCACATTGTAGACGTTAATGTTTAGGCAATTGAAAGGTTGGAGCTCCGTGCTAGCTATGGATCTCAATACTCATCACTTTTTCTTAAAGTCTGCACTTGTCCATTACCCACATGGTGGTCCTCTGTAGCTCAGTTGGTAGAGCATGGTGCATGCAACTTTAAAATGGAGATAGCCTCAAAGTGCTACCCGTGATGTCAAAGACACAGATACAAATAATGAGACTTCTTTCTATCTATATGGTTTCAATTGTTTTGGTTGTGACCATTTACGTTTGGACAATTTAGACTTATTTTGGACTTTAATGAACCCCCATAGCTAGCATATGGCTGGCTAGCTTTCATTTGGACAGATGTACATCTCAGGTCAACACTTTATATTAAGGTCCCTTAATAAACAATTTATAAACAGTTTATAAAGAGTTTTCTTACCATTTATAAATCATTATTTTTACATTTATAAATGTCAACAAGCAATCTCTAAATAGTCATGTAATCATTTATAAACACTATTTTAAATTGTATATTAATGATTTATTAGATCATTATAAGGTGTTTGGTGATCATGGTATGTTCAACATTTGTAAATAATTTATAATATACTGCTAATGTACCTATAAACCAGTTATAAAGGATTAATTGTCAACAAGATTATTTAGAAGGTATTTGATAATGGTTGATTAATGGTTTGACTCACCATTTATATACATATTTAAATATGAATTTATGTATGTCATGGGATACATCTATACGAACGCAGCTGCCACTTCATTAACCTCTACGGGATCGGTGTCCCGTATACGGGACAGTTGAACTAACGTGCGCTAATGTGATTAGCATGACTGTCCAGGACATAGATATGTCTCATATGGGCAGAAAGCTTAAATTCTTGATAATCTAACTGCACTGTCCAATTTACAGTAGCTATTACAGTGAAAGAATACCATGCTATTGTTTGAGGAGAGTGCACAACAACAAAAAGCACGCAACTGGTTTGATACATTCACCTCTGAAGGTAAATAATGTACTTACATTCAGGAATCTTGCTCTGATTTGTCATCCTGAGGGTCCCAGAGATAAAATGCAGCATAGTTTGTTTGATAAAATCAATTTTTATATTCAAATGTAGGAACTGGGTTCTACAGTTTGAACCCTTGCTGTCTCTGGCTCAACACCCACCCCGCCCGGCCATCTAGATGTGTGAAAGTTAGTGTATAAGCCAATGATCCGAATTGACCAATTCGGCACATTTGGGCAGACTTGATACAAAATAGTCCAGTATTGCAATGCTTCACTGGATCAATCTGAAACTTTGCACACACACTGCTGCCATCTAGTGGCCAACATCTAAATTGGGCCTAAACTGCAATATTATATTGTGGCCTTTCTCTTGCATTTCAAAGATGATGGAACAAAAACATAAATAGAAAATGCATGTTTTTTTTGTATTATCTTTTACCAGATCTCATGTGTTATATTCTCCTACATTAATTTCACATTTCCACAAACTTCAAACTATTTCCTTTCAAATGGGATCAAGAATATAAATATCCTTGCCACAGGTCCTGAGCTACAGGCAGTTAGATTTGGGTATGTCATTTTAGGCGAAAATTTTAAAAAAGCGTCCGATCCTTAAGAGGTTAAAGCCGTTAGATGCAGTTTATCATAGTGCACTGCACTTTATTATGGGTGACAATTTTAGTATTCATCACTGCATTCTTTACCAAAAAGTTGGTTGGCCCTCTTTGATGTCATGTATGTTGCTATGTTTTTGTTTATAGAGCCATTTTACAAAAACTCCCAACGTACCTAACATCATTAATAAACTTTAGACGTATGAGTTACCACACCCAGTCTCAGGGATGGCTAACTCTGGAAATTCCTTTGGTCTCTACTGAGTTAGGTAAATCAGCTTTAAATTTTCTTGCACCTTATTTATGGAACAATCTTCTAAATGTTCTTAAATTTGATGTTTTGGTGCCTCTAGCGCAATTCAGAGAGCTGATTGAAGACCATATTACTGATTGTGTTTGTTTTTTATGACTGTGTTTTTTCTTTCTGCTTGCATTTTTCATTTTGATGTGTGAATTTTCTGTAATTTCTGTAATTCAGGTGTAACGATGACGCTCGGAGTCAGGAAGCAGGTGCAGGTGGTGAGTTTAATAATAATAAAGAACATAGAGCGAAACAAAACAAGAGAAGCGTCTGGACATGAACACAGAACCAATACTGCCTGACGAGTGATGGTAGGAAGTGTTAGATAAAGGGGGAGTAATCAGGGTAGTGTTGGAGTTCAGGTGTGCCTCATGATGGGGTGCAGGTGTGCGTAATGATGGGTTGCCAGGACCGGTGGATAGTAAACCGGCAACGTCGAGCGCCGGAGAGGGAGTAGACGTGACACTTACCCCCCCCCCAGTGGAAATCTCGGAGGATGTTGGGGTCTAGATAGAATGTCACCGCTCCTCTGGACCCTACCCCTCCCAGTCCACCAGGTACTGGAGCCGACCCCCATGACGTCGGGAGTCTGGAAGGGCATAGGCTGGGCTTCCCTCAACGTCCAGTGGAGGCGGATGGGTGTTGTGGGGGACGTCTTCAGCCAGGGGACCAGGAACCACCGGCCTGAGGAGGGAAACATAAAAAGAGGGTGAGATCCGGTAGTTAGTGGTGAGCTGTAATCTATATGTTACCTCGTTGACCCTCTGGAGAATCTTGAACGGCCCCACAAACCAGGTGCTCAGCTTCTTACAGGGCAGGCGGAGTGGGAGGTTCCTGGTGGAGAGCCAGACACGATCACCAGGATGGAACACAGGAGCCTCACTGCGGTGGCGATCCGCCTACTTCTGGCGGCGGATGGCGCGCCTGAACCCCTCATCCACCTCAGGAGCTTTGGTCTGGCTTGGGGTCCATGGAGCCAGGGCTGGCTGATAACCCAGAACACACTGGAAGGGAGTCAGCCCGGTGGAGGAGTGACGCAATGAATTTTGGGCGAACTCTGCCCAGGGAAGGAATCGGGCCCACTCCCCCTTCCGGTCCAGGCAGTGACTCCTCAGGAACCTCCCCAGCTCCTGATTCATCCTCTCCACCTGCCCGTTAGACTGAGGCCGGTACCTGGAAGTGAGGCTGACCGTGAACCCCATCTTCTCCATGAAGGCTTTCCATACCCGTGATGTGAATTTGGGGCCACGGTCAGAGACGATGTCCTCCGGAAGGCCATAGTGCCGGCTGACCTGCTGGAACAGTGCCTCAGCGACCTGGAGAGCGGTAGGGAGACCAGAGAGAGGGATAAAATGGCAGGAATTAGAGAATCCGTCCACAACCGCCAAAATGGTGGTGAAACCATCAGAGGAGGGGAGATCAGTGACAAAATCAATGGACAGATGAAACCAGGAGGCACGGGAAGGGGAAGGAGTTTCCCTGCTGGAACGTGCCAGGGAGATTTAGTTTGGGCACATATGGAATAGGAGTTGACGTAGCGAGTGACGTCATGTGCACATGTGGGCCACCAGTACTTTTCAGAGATAGATTGAATAGTGCGGGTGATACCTGGATGTCCAGTGACGACAGCTGTGTGCGCCCAGGTCATCAGCCGATCCCTTATACCTGTGGGAACGTAGATGCGCTCAGGAAGACAGGTAGTGGGTGCGTGTTCCCTCTCCAGGGCCGGGCTATGACTCGAGAGGGCGGAATTATGGGTACACTCATGGCAGGAACCTCTCCCAAATCATAGAGATGGGACAGGGCATCGGCTTTGGTGTTCTTTGAACCTGGGCGATATGTCAAAGTGAAGTCAAATCTAGTGGAAAAAGGGCCCACCTTACTTTCCGCAGGTTTAGCTGCCTCGCTTTCCATATGTACTCCAGGTTCCGATGGTCAGTGAGGATGAGAAATGGGTCCTTGGCACCATCCAGCCAGTGTCTCCACTCCTCTAATTCACCGCCAGGAGTTCCTGATCGCCGACGTCATAGTTTCTCTCTGCAGGAGACAGTTATTTGAGTAATATGCACATGGATAACATTTTTGTGGATTACCTTGTTGTTGGGACAGGACAGCTCCCACGCCCACTTCTGAAGCGTCCACCTCCACCATGAAGGGTAGCATAGGATTTGGGTGTGGGAGCAACGGGGCAGAGGTGAAACGTCCCTTCAGTAGGCGGAAGGCTTCATCGTCTGCAGGACTCCACCCCAACTTACGGGGACCACCCTTGAGTATAGAGGTGAGAAGAGAGGCGACAGAGCTAAAGTTTTGATGAAACAGCGGTAGAAGTTGGCAAATCACAAAAACCGTTGTAACCCCTTTATGGTAGTTGGGACTGGTCATGACCTGACAGCATCTACCTTCTTACCGTCGATCATCACTCCTTGCGGGCTGATCTGGTAACCCAGAAAGGAGACAGCTTCCTGATGGAATTGGCACTTCTCCGCTTTGACATATAGGTGGTTAGCCAGGAGGCGTTCCAGGACTACTCGGACATTGAGTGACGTGATCATCCAAGGTAGCCGAGTAGACCAGGATGTCGTCGATATACACGACCACCTGCCATCCGAGCATGTCCCCGAACACTTTGTTAACGAATGCCTGGAAACTGATGGAGCATTGGCTAAACCATAAGACATCACCAAGTACTCGTAGTGACCAGACACCGTGCTGAAAGCTGACTTCCATTCAACCCCCTCCCGGATGAGGATAAGATTGTAGGCACTCCGCAGGTCCAATTTGGTAAAGAACCGGGCCCGCGAAGCTGTTCGATTGCTGCCGGCAATGGTATTTAGTGGTGATGGCATTCAGACCTCTGTAATCAATGCACGGGTGTAACCCTCCATCCTTCTTTGCCACAAAGAAGAAGCCTGTCGACGCAGGTGAGGTGGATGTGTGGATGAAACCTTATTGGAGTGCCTCATGGATGTACTTCTCCATAGCCTTGGTTTCAGCCACTGACAGAGGGTAGATGCGGCTGCGTGGGGGCGCAGAGCCTGCAAGCAGGTCGATGGCACAGTCCCAGGGGCGATGAGGAGGGGCGATGAGGAGGGAAAAACCTCCCGCAGGTCTTGGTATACTTCCGGGATGTTGGGCTGAAAGGCAACCACAGGACTCTCAACTGATGTGGAACCACAGGGAAAGGGAAAGCAGGTCCTCTGGCATTCGGGTGCCCAGTCCGTGATTGTCATCCTCGACCATGAGATGGTGGGGTTATGGTGTTGGAGCCATGGGAGGCTGAGGATGATCTTGTGTACGGGTGCACTGATGATGAAGAAAGGAAGGCTTTCTTGATGTATGGACTCCACAGTGAGGGTAAGTGGTGTTGTGATGTGTGTGATAGTACCAGATCCCAGTGGTCAATTATCTAGCGCTTAAACCGGAAACGGAGAGGAAAGCGGGTTTGAGGTGATGTTCAGAGAAGAGGCAAGGGCCTGGTCAATAACATTCCCTGCGGCACCGGAATCGACTAGAGCTGTAGAAACAGTACGAGGGACAGCCAGCTAGTGAAATCGACACTAAAATTAAATACCTATGCTTATCCCAGGAGACGGATGATCACGGGGCCGTCCCTCTGCTCTCGTGGACCCTGGGTTGGAACGCACCGGACACCGTTGAAGCTGGTGCCCCTCTTGACCACAATAGGGACAGAGCCCCAGCTGTCTCCGATGGCGTCGCTCATCCACAGGGAGGCGTGTGGCCCCTCCCTCCATGGGTTCAGGCTCTGATACAGAATGGTCAACGAAGGAGGGAGTGAGGCGATGGGGGTGCCGATGCTCCCAAAGTGCGTTGTCCAGACAGATTGCCATCACGATGAGTGCATCAAAGGAGAGGGTGTTATCACGGCATGCCAATTCTGTCTGGACCTCTTCGCGCTGTCCTCTTCTGAATAGAGTGCGGAGCGCCAGCTCATTCCATCCGCTGGATGCTGCCAGTGTTCGGAAGGTGAGCACGTACTCCTCAACGGTCTGGCCATCCTGCCGTAGTTGGAGTAGGCGCTCACCCCCCTTTCTGCCCTCCGGTGGATGATCGAAGACTCCTCTGAACAGAGCCATGAACCCTTCATAGGGAGCGGGGGAGCGGGAGTAGACATCAGGGCTCATGTGTAAAAAGAGACCTTGGTCTCAGTAAAAAATGATAGTTTAAATAAAATATCTATTCATTGTTAATGAGTGAATTGGTAAATGTGAGTATGTGCACTTACTAATACCTCAGTTGATGATTAATGTAGATAAACCATTGACTAATTATTAATAAACTATTAAGCCCGTAATCGAAAGTGTGCACTATATATACTTTTAAAAGGTTTATAAAGGACTTGTTACTGCCCAATAGCTGGCCACATTAGTAGACAATACCTGACACCACCAATTGCTAAAAATAACCTAAAGCATGCAACGGTAAAATAAGAAGACACAATATTAGAAAGTATTTGATTAAAGAAAACAAAAAAACAACAGAGCATCTTCAGAATCAATTGTATTGCATGAACTTTTTGCTTGAACAATTTCAGTTACATATTTCACAAGCTTCATAACTGCAGCCATCAACAAAGGTCTGATGTAACACTGATGTGATCATCAACTTCGCAGTATAATTTGCTTATAACTATCTGTACTGGTATGTAATAGTGGAGTGTGAGGACCAGGACACCCAGCAGAGAGACCTGAAGACCCACAAGATGTACCTCAACGTCATCGGGAGGTTTAGCCAAGCACTGCTCAAGGGTCATAAGAGTGTGAGTGTGATGCGGTCTCTCCTGGCGTCCCAGCAGACGTTTGTGGACAGACTGGTACAGCTGATGAAGGCCGTGCAGAGAGAGAGCGCAACCGCAAGAAGAAGACGGAGTGACTGCAGGCTCTGCTGGCGGACAATAAGAAGGTGAAGCTTTGTGAGATTGACCCCATTCCGCTACCTCTGGAACCCTCGGTCAGAATCAGAGGCATCGTACCAGACACCGCCACGCTATTCAAGAGCGCTCTGATGCCAGCCAAGCTGATCTTCAAGGCGGAGGATGGGGCGATGTACCCTGTCATCTTTAAACATGGAGACGACCTGAGACAAGACCAGCTCATCCTACAGATCATCTCTCTCATGGACAAGTTGCTCAGGAAAGAGAACCTGGACCTGAAGTTGACACCTTACAAAGTGCTGGCCACAAGCACCAAGCATGGGTTCATGCAGTTTGTCCAGTCAGTGCCTGTGGCTGAGGTCCTGGCCACTGAAAGAAACATCCAGAGTTTCTTCAGAAAACACGCCCCCAGTGAAAAGGGGCCCCGTGGCATCAGCCCTGAGGTGATGGACACCTACGTCAAGAGCTGTGCTGGTTACTGTGTCATCACATACATCCTGGGTGTGGGAGACAGACACTTGGACAACCTGCTCCTCACAAAGACTGGAAAGTTGTTCCACATAGACTTTGGCTACATCCTGGGTCGTGACCCCAAGCCGCTGCCTCCGCCCATTAAGTTGAGTAAGGAGATGGTGGAGGGGATGGGTGGCATGCAGAGTGAACAGTACCAGGAGTTCAGGAAACAGTGTTACACTGCCTTCCTACACCTCAGGAGGTACTCTAACCTCATCCTAAATCTGTTCTCTCTCATGGTGGACGGCAACATTCCCGACATCGCCCTGGAGCCTGACAAGACTGTTACGAAGGTGCAGGACAAGTTCTGATTGGACTTGTCAGACGAGGAGGCGGTGCATTACATGCAGAGTCTGATTGATGAGAGCGTGGGAACTTGCTGCCGTGGTGGAGCAGATACACAAGTTTGCCCAGTACTGGCGCAGATGAGAAGGACAGAACTATCATCTGGCTGAGACGCGACGGATGGACAGACAGGAGGGGTTGTATCCATAGTAACACCCGGTCCCCCACCTCTCTGAGTGTGAGAGATTGAGATGATCCATCCATGATGGGCCCCGTGTAGCTCAGTTGGTAGAGCATGGTGCTTGCAACGCCAGGGTTGTGGGTTTGATTCCCACGGGGGGGCAGTATGAAGAAAAAAAATATATATATATGCACTCACTAACTGTAAGTTGCTCTGGATAAGAGTGTCTGCTAAATGACTAAAAATGTTTAGTTTTTTTTATAACATGATGCAGCCACCATTTATGCTTGAAAGTCTGGAGAGTGGTATTCAGTAATGTGTTGCATTGGATATGTCCCAAACATAACAGAGCATACAAATCGTCTGTTCTAGGTTGCAACACTCACTATCTACTTACAAACTGCCTCTGGCAGCAATGTCAGCACAATAACTGTTTGTCGGGAGCTTCATGAAACGGGTTTCCATGACCGAGCAGCCGCACACAAGCCTAAGATCACCATGTGGAATGCCAAGCGTCAGCTGGAGTGGTGAAAAGCTCGCCGCCATTGGACTCTGGAGCAGTGGATACGCATTCTCTGGAGTGATGAATCACGCTTCACCATCTGGCAGTCCAACGGACAAATCTAGGTTTGGCGGATGCCAGGAGAACGCTACCTGCCTCAATGCATAGTGCCAATTGTAAAGTTTGGTGGTGGAGGAATAATGGTCTGGGGCTGTTTTTCATCGTTCGGGCTAGGCCCCTTAGTTCCAGTGAAAGGTAATCTTAACGCTACAGCATACAATGACATTCTAGACGATTCTGTGCTTCCAACTTTGTGGCAACAGTTTGGGGAAGTCCCTTTCCTGTTTCAACATGACAATGCCCCCATGCACAAAGCCAGGTCCATACCAAAATGGTTTGTCGAAATCAGTGTGGAACAACTTGATTGGCCTGCACAGGGCCTTGACCTCAACCCCATCGAACACCTTTGGGATGAATTGAAACGCTGACTGTGAGCTAAGCCAAATCGCCCAACATGGGTGCCGACCTCACTAATGCTCTTGTGGCTGAATGGAAGCAAGTCCCCACAGCAATGTTCCATCTAATTTTGGCCATGTAGTGTAAGAAAGATCAGGAAACTATTTTTGTATTTTATTTTATACATGCATTCAACCCCTTATTTTAGGCACTAAATTATCTCCTTATACAGTGCATTCAGAAAGTATTCAGACCCCTTAACATTTTCCACATTTTGTTACGTTACAGCCTTATTCTAAAATTGATTAAATCGTTTTTTTCCCTCATCAACACACAATACCCCATAATGACATAGGAAAAATAGGTTGATTAAAAAGAAAAAACTGAAATATCACATTTACATAAGTATTCAGAGCTTTTACTAAGTACTTTGTTGAAGCGGCTTTGGCAGCAATTACATCCTCGTCTTCCTTAGTGTCGTTGTCCTGTTGGAAGGTGAACCTTCGCCCCAGTCTGAGGTCCTGAGCGCTCTGGAGCAGGTTTTCATCAAGGATCTCTCTGTACTATGCTCCGTTCATATTTTCCTCGATCTTGACTAGTCTCCCAGTCCCTGCCACTGAAAAACATCCCCACAGCATGATGCTGCCACCACCATGCTTCATCATAGGGATGGTGCCGGATTTCCTCGAGACATGAGGCTTGGCATTCAGACCAAAGAGTTCAATCTTGGTTTCATCAGACCAGAGAATCTTGTTTCTAATGGTATGAGAGTCTTTAGGTGCCTTTTAGTAAACTCCAAGTGTGCTGTCATGTGCCTTTTACTGAGGAACGGCTTCCGTCTGGCCACTCTATCATAAAGGCCTGATTGGTGGAGTGCTGCACAGATGGCTGTCCTTCTGGAAGGTTCTCCCATCTCCACAGAGGAACTCTAGAGCTCTGACAGAGTTACCATCGGGTTCTTGGTCACCTCCCTGACCAAGGCCCTTCTCCCCCAAATGCTCAGTTTGGCCGGGCGGCCAGCTCTAGGAAGAGTCTTTGTGGTTCCAAACTTCTTCAATTTAAGAATGATGGAGGCCACTGTGTTCTTGTGGACCTTCAATGCTGCGGAAATATTTTGGTACCCTTCCCCAGATCTGTGCCTCGACACAATCCTGTCTCGGAGCTCTGCAGACAATTCCTTTGACCTCATTGGTTTGTTTTTGATCTGACATGCACTGTCAACTGTGGGACCTTATATAGAAAGGTGTGTGCCTTTCCAAATCATGTCCAATCAATTGAATTTACCACAGGTGGACTCCAATCAAGATGTAGAAACATCTCAAGGATGATCAATGGAAACAGGATGCACCTGAGCTCAATTTCGAGTCTCATAGCTAAGGGTCTGAATACTTATGTAAATAAGCTATTTAAGTTTTTTATTTTTAATAAATTAGCAAACATTTCTAAAAACCTGTTTTCGCTTAGTCATTATGGGGTATTGTGTGTAGATTGCTGAGAGAAAAATAAATATTGAATCCAATTTAGAATAAGGCTGTAACGTCACAAAATGTGGAAAGAATCAAGGGGTCTGAATACTTTGCAATATACTCTGTATATTTCCAATAATGGAGGGTTCACATTAGCGTATAGCCTAAACTGTTTGGACGCTACAGATCGGCTGTAGCAACTTCAGACGAGTCTAATTAGCATAATACAAAAATCCCCATAAAAATCAGTCAGCTTAAACTAGAGATATGTCACGTTCATTGAATGACGGGTCAGACCAAGGCGCAGCGTGATATGCGTACATGTTTATTGAACTTAATAAACACACGACAAAACAACAAAGGAAACGAAACGTGAAGTCCTAAGGTAGAATACACAACTAACCTTACCAGGAACAAGATCCCACAACTAGACAGTGCCAATAGGCTGCCTAAGTATGATCCCCCAATCAGAGACAACGAGCGACAGCTGCCTCTGATTGGGAACCACACCGGCCAACATAGATATATACATACTAGATCCCACACATAGAAAAAGCACAACAAGGAATATACACACCCTGAATCAACATATAAGCGTCCCCTGAGTCAGGGCATGACAGTACCCCCCCCCCAAAGGTGCGGACTCCGACCGCACAACATAAACATTACAGGGTAGGGGCCGGGTGGGCATTCCGCCTCGGAGGTGGATCCGGCTCGGGGCGTGACGACCTCTCACTCTCCGCCTCCCTGTTGCGCCCCTGGTCTGGTCTGGACCTCGGCGCGCTGCTTCCCCTCTCCTTCCTCCCACGATACGCCAGGCCCTGTCTGGACCCTGGTGTGGGAGACCCCGAACCTGGAGAGGGGCTGACGTCATGGTCTGGACTGGAGCCGCTGACCGGAGCTGGACTGGGCACCAGTGGAGCGGACTGCTCTGGCTCCGGAGTGGAGCAGCTGACCGGTGCCGGACCAGGCACCGGTGGAACGGGCACGGGCCGTGCCGGACTGGACAAACGCACCACTGGTCTGGTGCGAGGAGCAGGCACGGGCCGGACTAGGAACACGCACCACTGGCTTGGTGCGAGGGGGAGGAACGGGCCGGGCCGGACTGGCGACGCGCACCACTGACTTGGTGCGAGGAGCAGGAACAGGCCGGACTGGCGACGCGCACCACTGGCTTGGTGCGAGGAGCAGGAACAGGCCGGGCCGGACTGGTGACGCGCACCACTGGCTTGGTGCGAGGAGCAGGAACAGGCCGGGCCGGGCTGGTGACGCGCACCACTGGCTTGGTGCGAGGAGCAGGAACAGGCCGGGCCGGGCTGGCGACGCGCCCCACTGGCTTGGTGCGAGGAGCAGGAACAGGCCGTGCCGGACTGGCGACGCGCACCACTGGCTTGGTGCGAGGAGCAGTAACAGGCCGGGCCGGGCTGGCAGGAGCAGGAATACAGTGTTGCATTTCTTTTTCTGTTTTGGTGACCCCCGTATCAAAATCCATCACTTTGAAATGTAGCTTACTACCTTCTGCAAGTTGTCCTCTATCCAGTGATGTAAAAAATATCTCCAGTTTCCATGTGCTTTTTTAGTTTAACCAGCTGGTTTTCCCCCAAATCAATATGAGTGAATTATTGCCACTTTCTGGTGTGTGCAGTTTATAAGGTATTTGTTTTAAATAAAAGTAATATGATTACTATTGTTGTACATGTATGTCAAGATAGTACATAATATTTTTAGGTTTTCAATATATCACAAACTGTTTCTGCATATTGGTTATTGATTTGGACACTTTAAAACTGTATTTTGACATTGGGGTATTTATCAAAATGTCTTGTCAACAGGAAGCAGCGACAGCATCATTTTCAATTTAAGATTTAGGAATATAAATTGAACTTTCAACATTAATTTCCAATGGTATTGTACCTAAATAGGTAAAAACTGCTGACTGGGAACAAAAATGTGCTGTGATTAATTTATTTTGATGATACACCAGAAATCAACAAAATGGGTTTGCCCTGACTGAGCATAGCAACCATGGCAAATAGAATGGATATAATGAACGACCAGCCTGTTTGGCTAGCAACTTCAGAATCTCAAAGCTAACAACTGGCTTTCCCCCGGTCTATATTGTCTAAGTAAAATAACTTTTTTAATGAAAATGTGTTGTTAATCTTTTTTTAATATGTTGCCAACAATTTTATAATAGCAAGAAGGCACTTGAACCTGGGAATTATCGTGAAATTATTGGCTTCGCCTCGGGCCTAACAGCCCTTAGTCGGGAGCTATCACACGATTATTCCCTGGTTCTCATGCCTTATTGCTTAAATATACAGTATCATGACATAAACAGTGATTTACACCACTTCTGTAGAATTACCCATATACTGTGAGTTTATTTTCATATTATGAACATTTTAATTATTATTGTTCTGAAGATTATATAATATAGAGTATATTTGAATTATTTATGATATACACATTTTAAAAGATATGATTAAAATGTATGAACTTACAAAACCTACGAACCTGCATTAGTAAAATTTGAAATATAAGTGGAAATGTGAATTGTGCAACTAATCATTGCCAATGGTTTGCTCATAGTGGTGCATACCTTGATTGTAATGTCCTCTGAGATTTTAAAATATAAAAAATGTATGACCTGGAGTCGAGCTGAATCTTCTCAGACACAGACATGATGCACACAGATATACAACATACCAATGAATAGATAACCCCTCCGGAGAGAGGACGAGCGAGAGAGAGAGTGAGAGAGAGCGTGAGAGGGCAAGAGAGGGTGAGAGAGGGCGCGATAGAGAATTAATGAGAGAAATAGAGAGAGAAATAGAGCGAGAGAGAAATAGAGAAGAAGAAGAAGAAGAAGAAGAAGAAGAAGAAGAAGAAGAAGAAGAAGAAGAAGAAGAAGAAGAAGAAGAAGGGGGGGTTAAGTAATATCCCAAAACAAGTGCAGGTGTAACAAAAATATGTTTGTGGAGCCAATCACGAGGGATCTGCCCCCTTTGAATATGTAGACCAGGTGCCCAGTGGTCTCGCCCACTGCACCACTTACTTTCGCCTGCTGAGTATCTGTGAGTTGTTGAGTCACTGCGGGGAAGAGGACCAGGGGAAATGTGGGCCAGTGTTCTCATCCGTAGACACACGGCAGCACACGGGCAGCACTTGGGCTGATGTAGGTCAATAGACAAACAACACACCCACCGTGCTACCTTGGATATTATTGATGGTGATGATGGTTATGTAATTATGATGGTGATGGTTATTGTTATGATGACCTAAATTATTATTTTAATCTGAATGGTGATGATTACATAGCAGTAGTAGTGGTACTCCTTTCTTACATAAAATAAGCTATCAACATAATGTTTTTGGGTGATCCTTTTTTGAATGTTATTCCAACTACTGTCTGTATTTATTTGCAGTAAAGCCAAACAAATGTCAGACTCCAGTTGCACAGTTTTCCAAAGCAAACTGTCCGCAACGTGTTCTACTTCAATAATGAGAAATCTTACAAACGTGCCGCTCTCTCTCTCTCTCCTCTCTCGCTTTAGCTTCCTAATTAATAGCAAACACAATCACCTTCCCAGAGCCTGCTGCTGTTATGATTGCTAGCTTCCCACTCATCACATTTACAGAAAAACAAGAGTCCCAGAGAACAGAAAAACATCTGCTTTCATCCCAAAGATAGTTTCTTTACATATTGATTGTTATTGCCTAAGTCACTTCAAATGGCACATTGATGTCATTTTCATGTGATGTTTACAGGTATGAGTCAGGTAAAACACCTGTGATCAACATGTTATTTCCCAGGCTTCCCATTGTGTTGTGAAAGATAAGCACCAAATCTTTGCATGCTAGAGTTAATCAGTTACCAGTCTATATTGATCATATGGCCAATAGGCAGTCGGTAAACCCAGTCTAACGCTGGTCAGCATGTGGTCAACACTGGTGCTGGTGGTAGTGGTCAATAAACTGGACCCTAGTCACACTCAGTCCCTCCTCTGAGGCCGAGGAGCTGTGAAATAGTTTATCACAGGACAATAAAACAGACAAAACACTCATCACATTACAGGACCATGCAGTCACAGAGCTACTGTCTCAGCCCAGTCAATATGCTATGAAAGGAACCAGCCATACACAAGGAAAGTACATAGCAACAATTCCTGTCGGAGACAAGCAAAACACAAGAGGGACATTGGTGGCCACTATCTCTGATTGATTGCGATATTAAAGTCTGTAGTGTTCACGTGACGTCAACATATGGAATATTTACTTTTTCAGAGTGTGTGTGATGGGAATGCAGCTTATTGCAGGTCTGGGATGGTTCTCAGGGCCCTGTATGGCAATAAAACCTACCGTAGCAATGTTTTTACTAGGCTGTATTCATATGGACATTCATCCCTTGCACACACAGCTTCTTCTGAATGCTGTAAGCTTACATGTGTGTCACCCTAGTGATATTACATACACCACTTCCTGTACATAGCTAAATGTGTTTGATTGAAGTGGGCCTTCAGTTGATGGTGAGCCAATATAGAGAGGTTATATTTCCTGTCCCTGTGGAGTGGTACAGTGTGTAACGAGGCCTAGGCAGCATCTGTTTGTTGCTCCACCTCTTCCCTTCCGCTCTTCCCATTTTCCCCTGGAAACTGTCAGACAGATGATGAACCTGAGGCTCCCAAACTCATCACATTGAGCCATGTTGCCACCACAGATGGAGGGGAATATTCTGGTACAAAAAGATTAGTCATTACAAAAAATGTGTAATTTCACACAATACTCATCGCATGGCATTTGATTGAAAAATAGTTTGGAATTAAAGTGGGTTGTGATTGCACTGTATTAATATAGTTACTTTATTGACACTAGAGCCGCAGAGACATGACGCATACAAGAAGCAAACGCATTCCAATGACGCCTTTCATACGTTCACATTTTAAACCTGCATAGATAATCTTTGTCTACTCATGGACGTTGCAGAAACAGAGGTTTTGAACCAACAATATGGACCCCAGAGCCATAGAGCATATCCGGCATCTCTATAGCAACATGTAGCTGAACACACTCCGACAACTCTGGATTCATAGGGGTGCAACTTCCCAAGTGTCTCAAGGATTCCTTCAGTTGGCTGCGTTCATCAATTACTTTGAGAATTGCAATTAAAGTTATCCGGGAAAACGTTTTCCTATCATCATTCTGCATCAATGACGTTAACCAACCCATCCTTTTCTGTGCTGTTGACTCACCTCTCGAAGGCCTTGAAAAAGTGCTGCCGGGAATCATTGCGGGCCTTTCCGGTGGCATTGAACTGAAGCAAACCGTTTTCCAGGACACACACACACAAACACACACATGAACACACACACAAACAAACACACACGCACGCACACACACTGCTAATTTACCGGATTTCACAGGCATTATGGTCTTTGCTGCTGCTGAACATTCACCACACCACTGTGCTTTTCACACAAGTTGCTATGGCAACCATGTCCTCTCAGGATACATAGAGACAGCCTCTTATATTAAATGATGCCTGTGGATTTGATTACATCTGTGTTAATTAAGATGGAAACACTGAACTGTTTCTGTTGACAGGTGAGGTGAATAACAGTTATGAAAAAAGCAGTGCGATGACAGAAAGGACACTCAATAGAAAGTAACCAGAAAGTACACTTGCTGATCGATGCTGATTGGTTTACATCAATGCTTATTCGTTTACATTAATGCAATTATTGATGTTTGTGTAGTGGAAGTACAGGATATTGCACCTTTGGAGGTACAAAGTCTCAAAGAGGAGAATATTTTTTCCAAGGGAGAGGGAGCTAAACTCTTCTCTTTTGCTAGCCACTTTGAATTTAGGAAAACACTTTCTGTTGAATAAAGCCCCCCCCAAAACAAGTACATTATAACTCATGAAAGCACTCATCATTTGTGTAAAACCTTTTTTTTTTGGGGGGGGGGGGCTTTTATACTTTTTTCATTAACCCAAATCATGACCCAACACACGATTGATGAACCAGCCTCATCTTTAGCTGTGACCCAGAATGAACTAGCAGTGACCCAACAATTGGTCATGGCCACCCATTTAGAAAACATTGTCCTAGACTGCTCTCCTGTTTCCTGAGAGCAGTGGAAAGCGGGGCATCTTCAAAGCAGCAGCTGAATCCATCATCTCTGAGCCTCTGATACCAATACCTAATGCATTCCTCCCAGCTGGATCCAAATGGAACAGCAATCCAAACCCTAGTGAGAGATCTGGGGAAGGCTAGGATAGAATGAGATACAAGGAGCTACATTGGAGAGAATGCATAGTACTAAGGGGCTAGTAGACTGATAATACATTGGGGCTAGGTAAAGTAGAATTATGATACGTGGGGGCTGCGTAAGGTAGAGTGAGATACCTAGAGGCTGCGTAAGGTAGAGTGAGATTCCTAGAGGCTGCGTAAGGTAGAGTGAGATACCTAGAGGCTGCGTAAGGTAGAGTGAGATACCTAGAGGCTTCGTAAGGTAGAGTGAGATACCTAGAGGCTTCGTAAGGTAGAGTGAGATACCTAGAGGCTTCGTAAGGTAGAGTGAGATACCTAGAGGCTTCGTAAGGTAGAGTGAGATACCTAGAGGCTTCGTAAGGTAGAGTGAGATACCTAGAGGCTGCGTAAGGTAGAGTGAGATACCTAGAGGCTGCGTAAGGTAGAGTGATGATACCTAGAGGCTTCGTAAGGTAGAGTGATGATACCTAGAGGCTTCGTAAGGTAGAGTGATGATACCTAGAGGCTTCGTAAGGTAGAGTGATGATACCTAGAGGCTTCGTAAGGTAGCGTGATGATACCTAGAGGCTTCGTAAGGTAGAGTGAGATACCTAGAGGCTGCGTAAGGTAGAGTGAGATACCTAGAGGCTGCGTAAGGTAGAGTGAGATACCTAGAGGCTGCGTAAGGTAGAGTGAGATACCTAGAGGCTTCGTAAGGTAGAGTGAGATACCTAGAGGCTTCGTAAGGTAGAGTGATGATACCTAGAGGCTTCGTAAGGTAGAGTGAGATACCTAGAGGCTTCGTAAGGTAGAGTGATGATACCTAGAGGCTTCGTAAGGTAGAGTGATGATACCTAGAGGCTTCGTAAGGTAGAGTGATGATACCTAGAGGCTTCGTAAGGTAGAGTGATGATACCTAGAGGCTGCGTAAGGTAGAGTGATGATACCCAGGTGAGGTAAAGTGAGGTAAGGTGCTTTCTGAGTACAAATGTGGTTGAGAAGGTAGAGAGAGGTAGTGTATGATGTTCATCCTCAACAGCTACCTCTCATTGTGTCACACAAGGAGAGAAGAATAATCTACCACAGATGAAACCTTTAATATATTCTGCCCTGAACTGAAATGTCAATTCGGTTTGATGAAGTGTTGCTCGGCTTTGCTGTGCCAAAACACTTCAGGATAATATAAAAGGACTCATGCAATGACAAACAGACACAGTTAGATAAACATATGGGTATTTGGTGCAGAATAAATCAAATCAAGTCGTAGCTGTCTATTTATCATCACAAACCGATGCAGCACTAAGACCACACTCAACAAGCTGTATAAGGCCATAAGCAAACAAGAGAACGCTCACCCAGAAGCGGCGCTCCTAGTGGCTGGGGACTTTAATGCAGGAAAACTTAAATCCATTTGACGTACTTTCTAAAAGCATGTATGTGCAACCAGAGGAAAACAAAACTCTAGACCACCTTTACTCCACACACAGAGATGCATACAAATCTCTCCTTCGCCCTCCATTTGGTAAATCTGACCATAATTATATCCTCCTGATTCCTGCTTACAAGCATAAACTCAAGCAGGAAGTACCACTGACTCGCTCAATAGAAAAGTGATCAGATGACGTGGATGCTAAGCTAAAGGATTGTTTTGCTAGCACAGCCTGGAACATGTTCTGCGATTCATTCGATGGCATTGAGGAATATACCACATCAGTCACCAGCTTCATCAATAAGTACATCAACGACATTGTCCCCACAGTGACGGTACGCACATATCCCAACCAGAAGCCATGGATTACAGGCAACATCCGCACTGAGCTAAAGGCTACAGCTGCCGCTTTCAAGAACCGGGACACTAATTTGAACGCTTATAAGAAATCCCGCAATGCCCTCCGACGAACCATCAAAGCGTCAATACAAGACTAAGATTGAATCTCGTCGGATGCAGCAGGGCTTGCAAACTATTATTACAAAGGGAAACCCAGCCGCAAGCTGCCCATTGACGCGAGCCTACCAGACGAGCTAAATGCCTTCTATGCTCGCTTCGAGGCAAGCAACACTGAACCATGCATGAGAGCATCAGCTGTTCCGGACGACTGTGTGATCACGCTCTCTGTAGCTGATGTCATTAAGACCTTTAAACAGGTCAACATTCAACATTACCAGGACGCGTACTCAGAGCATGCGCTGACCAACTGGCAAGTGTCTTCACTGACATTTTCAACCTCTCCCTGACTGAGTCTGTAAAACTTATATGTTTCAAGCAGACCACCATAGTCCCTGTGCCCAAGAACACCAAGGTAACCTGCCTAAATGACTACTGCCCGTAGCCCTCACATCTGTAGTCATGAAATGCTTTGAAAGGCTGCTTAGTCCCCTCCTGTACTCCCTGTTCAACCACGACTGCGTGGCCACGCACGACTCCAACACCATCATTAAGTTTGCTGATGACACAACAGTGGTGGGCCTGATCACAGACAATGATAAGACAGCCTATGGGGAGGTCAGAGACCTCGCAGTGTGGTGCAAGGACAACAACCTATCCCTCAACGTGAGCAAGACAAAGGAGCTGATCGTGGACTACAGGAAAAGGAGGGCTGAGCACGCCCCCATTCACATCGACGGGGCTGTAGTGGAGCGGGTCGAGAGCTTCAAGATCCTTGGTGTCCACATCACTAACAAACTATCACGGTCCAAACACTCCAAGACAGTCGTGAAGAGGACACGACAACACCTATTCCCCCTCAGTAGACTGAAAAGATTTGGCATGGGTCCTCAGATCCTCAAAAAGTTATAATTGAGTAAAAGTAAAGATACCTTAATAGAAAATGACTCAAGTAAAAGTGAAAGTCCCCCAGTAAAATACTGAATGTATTTGGTTTTAAATATACTTAAGCATCAAAAGTAAAAGTACAATTATAAATAATTTGATATTCCTTATATTAAATGAACCAGACAGCACCATTTTCTTGTTTTTTAAATATACTGATAGCCAGGGGCACACTGCAACACTCAGACATAATTTACAAAGGAAGCATGTGTGTTTAGTGAGTCCGCCAGTTTAGAGGTTGTGGGGATGAACAGGGATGTTCTCTTGATAAGTGTGTGAATTTGACAATTTTCCTGTTCTGCTAAGCATTCAAAATGTAATGAGTACTTTTTGGTGTCAGGGAAAATGTATGGCGTTATTTTCTTTAGCAATGTAGTGAAGTAAAAGTTGTCAAAAATATAAATAGTAAAGTAGAGTACAGATACCCCTAAAAACTACTTCAGTAGTACTTTAAAGTCTAGGTCCAAAAGGCTCCTTAACAGCTTCTACCACCAAACCATAAGACTGCTAAACAGTTAGTCAAATTGCTACCTGGACTATTTGCATTGACCCCTTTTTTTACGCTGCTGCTACTCGCTGTTTATTATCTGTGCATAGTCACTTTACACCTACCTACATGTACTGTGCATATTACCTCAATTACCTCGACTAGCCTGTACCCCCGCACATTGACACAGTACCAGTACCCCCTATATATAGCCTCGTTATTTTTATTTTATTGTGTTACTTAATTTGTCATAAATGTTTTAAGCTAACATTTTTTTTTACTTAGTAAAAAAAAAAATCTGCATTGTTCGGTAACGGCTTGTAAGTAAGCATTTCAAGATATGGTCTACACCTGTTGTATTTGTGCATGTGACAAATACATTTGATTTGATTTTAACAGATAGTTCGATAAACAGATGGCTATTTGGTTCAGAATAACACCCTCAGTGCTGCTACACAGCACCACTACAAAGCACCAGCAAACCGGTTCAGAGAGACTACGTCGGGGGATACTCAAGCACATTCCATGAAAGACCAGAACGGAATTAATAAAATAATAGAGATGCTTTCAATTAATATTTACCTTTGGAGACATGTGAAATTAAGTTTGACAGTCCTCCTCAAGGACTGTTGGTTTTCTGAACGGATGTATCTTTGGTTCATACAGTACCTTATCTTCTCATCTGCTTGTGTGCAGGGTATACCAAGAATAGGTCCTTATCAGGGGATCGTCTAACAGAGCAGGTCTGTGTGAGTATGTTATATCAATCATCTAACAGTTCTTCACAGCTTCTGGAGAACTTGTTTTGTGCTTCATCTTACACAACAAACACATTATTTCCCTCTTCTTCCTAACAGATTGATGGAGGAACAAACAGACCTTAGTGTGTGATGACATTAGTGTGATGTCTGTGTGTCTGTGTCTGTCTGTGTGTCTGTGTCTGTGTCTGTGTCTGTGTCTGTGTCTGTGGGTGGGTGGGTGGGTGGGTTGCCCAGGCCTTTCTAGGGACCAGAGAGACCTTTTATTCGCTCGTATTAAATCCTAATCGAATGTTCTTTTGCATCGTGGTTATAACACTGTGTTGTGGAGCGAGTGGCATCATGCCCATAGGGGGCACAAGGGCACATGCCCCCTCAGATTTGACCTGTTTCTTTGTTTCATTTAATGAATAAACTTTAAATAAAACATTTTTTAGCTCACGTTTTATCATAATTATTTATATAAAGATCTGTCAGCGGTATTTTGCAGAGGGGGCACACTGACCAGCCCCCCTCCCCCTATTATCACTAGTAAGTGGTTCCTTTCAAGGTCCCTGGAGCAAAGATATGCTAGGCAGGACGTTAGATACTCTAGTGTGTGCAGTATCGTCATTGGAAGAGGACAGAGAGTGCAGAGTGACACATACAACGTTTGATTTGATTTTAGCTGCTGGTGATAGGCAGGACTCACAGGACGTACGTTTGTAAATTAATTTGATCAAGCTATGCTGCCTATTGATTCCTTCTTGATGAATAAATACATCGAAAATGTTTTGTTGTTTCTCTGTAATACTAGCCACCTAGCAATTTTATGAAGTTGGCTTTAGCTAGCCAGTTAGATAGGATCCCAATCTCCCAACCTCATCACTAACTACCAAGCCATTTCAGGCTATCAATCAAATTAAAGTAGCTTGTCTAACTGTCTTAGCTGGCATGCCTGCTGGCAAGGTTGTTAGACTTTAGAAAAGCAGGCAATTACTAGTATTTTTATTTTATTAGGATCCATATTAGCTACTGCTAAAGCAGCAGCTACTCTTCCTTGGGTCAACACAAAACATAAAACATGACATAATACATAACATTAATAGACAAGTACATCACAAGGACAGAACAACAACAATTTAAAATAAGTATACATACTTCCATTCATTTATGTCTTCATAATCATGTGATCCAGGCTCTGTCGCAGCCGGCCGCGACCGGGAGACTCATGGGCGGCGCACAATTGGCCCAGCGTCGTCCAGGGTAGGGGAGGGAATGGCCGGCAGGGATGTAGCTCAGTTGATAGAGAATGGCGTTTGCAACGCCAGGGTTGTGGGTTCGATTCACACGGGGGGCCAGTGTGAAAAAAATATGTATTCACTAACTGTCAGTCGCTCTGGATAAGAGCGTCTGCTAAATGACTAAAATGTAAATGTAAATGATACATACAGTGGCTTGCGAAAGTATTCACGCCCCTTGGCATTTTTCCTATTTTGTTGCCTTACAACATGGAATTGACATTGATTTTTTGGGGGTTTGTATCATTTGATTTACACAACATGCCTACCACTTTGAAGATGCAAAATAAAATAAAAAGTGAAACAAACAAGAAATAAGACTAAAAAACTGAAAACTTGAGCGTGCATAACTATTCACTTCTGCTGGTGTACAGCAATCTAGGCCATTCCAAGACATTTAAGACGTTTCCCCTTAAACCACTCAAGTGTTGCTTTAGCAGTATGCTTAGGGTCATTGTCCTTTATAACCCAACCCTGATCTGTACTTCTCCACAACTTTGTCCCTGACCTGTTTGGAGAGCTCCTTGGTCATCATGGTGCCGCTTGCTTGGTGGTGCCCCTTGTTTAGTGGTGTTGCAGACGCCTTTCAGAACAGGTGTGTATATATACTGAGATCATGTGACACTTAGATTGCACACAGTTGGACTTTATTTAACTAATAGTGTGACTTCTGAAGGTAATTTGTTGCACCAGATCTTATTTAGGGGCTTCATAGCAAAGGTGAATACATATGCACGCACCACTTCCGTTATTTATTTTTTACACATTTTTAATTTCACTTCACCAATTTTGACTGTTTTTTGTATGTCCATTACATGAAATCCAAATAAAAATCCATTTAAATTACAGGTTGTAATGCAACAAAATAGGAAAACCGCCAAGGAGGATGAATACTTTTGCAAGGCACTATAGATGCTACTGAATGCAAGTGCAACACTCGAAAACAAAAAATGGAAATGCAATAACAAGGAGGTGCATTGCAAATAGGCTGAAACTTTTCGCAAAATTCCCCTTACGTGAATATAGCTACCTTGTTGTTATAGTTACCACCTATAATGGGTATCCTAGGGTACTAAATGTACTAAATAAGACATATACCTTTCAATATTTTACCCAGATTTGAGCTGAGATGCAGAGAAGAATATTTAGTTTCTTTAAAAAAAAGAACCACCAGTAAGAAGGATATAGACAGCTCAAGAGGTATGCTTAGATATGGAGAAAATAATTATGATGCAATGTGCCTGTATTGATTATGTGTGTTATGGTCCCATGTACTCTGCTGTCATTTGGATGTACTGTAAATCCTAGGCATGTAAGTGCAGTATATTAAGATGTGTGATTTACAACATTCAGAGTGACACCCTCAATGGCAATTGAACAGGTAAAGAGGTATGAATAGATAACCTATGCAGAAACATTTACATATTGTTTACATAGAATTAGACATAATGATTATGGTTCTAGATTGCAGGAAAAAGCTGTTTCAGGTGTTTAAAAAATGCTAAATTCTCCAACTTTCCCCTCCTACATCCTACGTAATTCGTGCCCCCTCTAAAACAATTGGTGCATGATGCCCCTGTGTAGAGCGTTAGGTAAACCGAATGGTCCCAAGGGTCTATTTTATGAATCATACACTGATGATGCAGGTGATTCATCCTCATCATCGCTAACTACCCTTTATTAATGCTCTGATTCAAAATGACATTTGTGCATTTTACAGACATTATGTTTGTGTATTGCACAGTCATATGTTTTTTTCTCTAGGGTCATGTAAGAAGGATGGGCAATGCAAATGATGCATCTGTCTCTGATGACATTATGATGATATACTGTACAGTGCCTTGTAAAAGTATTCATCCCCATTGGCAGTTTTCCTATTTTGTTGTATTACAACCTGTAATTTAAATTGACTTTTATTTGGATGTCATGTAATGGACATACACAAAATAGTGCAAATTGGTGAAGTGAAATGAAAAAAATAACTTGTTTCAAGAAATTCAAAAAAATAAATAATGGAAAAGTGGTGCATGCATAAGTATTCACCCCCTTTGCTATGAAGCCCCTAAATAAGATCTGGTGCAACCAATTACCTTCAGAAGTCACATAATTAGTTAAATAAAGTCTGCAACACCACTAAGCAAGGGGCACCACAAAGCAAGCGGCACCATGAAGACCAAGGAGCTCTCCAAACAGGTCAGGGACAAAGTTGTGGAGAAGTACAGATCAGGGTTGGGTTATAAAAGATATCCGAAACTTTGAACATCCCACAGAGCACCATTAAATCCATTATTAGAAAAATGGAAAGAATATGGCACCACAACAAACCTGCCAAGAGAGGTCTACCCACCAAAACCCACGGACCAGGCAAGATCAGAGAGGCATCAAATAGACCAAAGATAACCCTGAAGGAGCTGCAAAGCTCCACAGCGGAGATTGGAGTATCTGTCCATAGGACCACTTTAAGCCGTACACTCCACAGAGCTGGGCTTTACGGAAGAGTGGCCAGAAAACCTGAGTTTATTGAAAAAGGGCTCAAAACAATGGGTATGATAATGGGAGTTTCTGTTTCATTGTAGTGTGTGTTTGTGTTATTAAATATGTTTGTATTGTATTTCCCAAATTAAAATTTGTCCTGTGTTGTCTCCTGAATGTGATGTGTAGTTTTGATATTATATATCTTAACTGGTTCCTGGTTCCAGTAAACTTTAATATACAGTGAGGGAAAAAAAGTATTTGATCCCCTGCTGATTTTGTACGTTTGCCCACTGACAAAGAAATGATCAGTCTATAATTTTAATGGTAGGTTTATTTGAACAGTGAGAGACAGAATAACAACAAAAAAATCCTGAAAAACACGTCAAAAATGTTATAAATTGATTTGTATTTTAATAAGGGAAATAAGTATTTGACCCCTCTGCAAAACATGACTTAGTACTTGGTGGCAAAACCCTTGTTGGCAATGACAGAGGTCAGACGTTTCTTGTAGTTGGCTACCAGGTTTGCACACATCTCAGGAGGGATTTTGTCCCACTCCTCTTTGCAGATCTTCTCATTAAGGTTTCGAGCCTGACGTTTGGCAACTCGAAACTTCAGCTCCCTCCACAGATTTTCTATGGGATTAAGGGCTGGAGAATGGCTAGGCCACTGCAGGACCTTAATGTGCTTCTTCTTGAGCCACTCCTTTGTTGCCTTGGCCGTGTGTTTTGGGTCAATGTCATGCTGGAATACCCATCCACGACCCATTTTCAATGCCCTGGCTGAGGGAAGGAGGTTCTCACCCAAGATTTGACGGTACATGGCCCCGTCCATCGTCCCTTTGATGCGGTGAAGTTGTCTTGTCCCCTTAGCAGAAAAACACCCCCAAAGCATAATGTTTCCACCTCCATGTTTGACGGTGGGGATGGTGTTCTTGGGGTCATAGGCAGCGTTTCTCCTCCTCCAAACACGGCGAGTTGAGTTGATGCCAAAGAGCTCCATTTTGGTCTCATCTGACCACAACACTTTTACCCAGTTCTCCTCTGAATCATTTAGATGTTCATTGGCAAACTTCCGACGGGCCTGTATATGTGCTGCAGAATTTCAGTCCTTCACGGCGTAGTGTGTTGCCAATTGTTTTCTTGGTGACTATGGTCCCAGCTGCCTTGAGATCATTGACAAGATCCTCCCGTGTAGTTCTGGGCTGATTCCTCACCGTTCTCATGATCATTGCAACTCCACGAGGTGAGATCTTGCATGGAGCCTCAGGCCGAGGGAGATTGACAGTTCTTTTGTGTTTCTTCCATTTGCGAATAATCGCACCAACTGTTGTCACCTTCTCACCAAGCTGCTTGGCGATGGTCTTGTAGCCCATTCCAGCCTTGTGTAGGTCTACAATCTTGTCCCTGACATCCTTGGAGAGCTCTTTGGTCTTGGCCATGGTGGAGAGTTTGGAATCTGATTGATTGATTGCTTCTGTGGACAGGTGTCTTTTATACAGGTAACAAGCTGAGATTAGGAGCACTCCCTTTAAGAGTGTGCTCCTAATCTCAGCTCGTTACCTGTATAAAAGACACCTGGGAGTCAGAAATCTTTCTGATTGAGAGGGGGTCAAATACTTATTTCCCTCATTAAAATGCAAATCAATTTATAACATTTTTGACATACGTTTTTCTGGATTTTTTTGTATCTCACTGTTCAAATAAACCTACGATTAAAATTATAGAATGATAATTTCTTTGTCAGTTGGCAAACGTACAAAATCAGCAGGGGATCAAATACTTTTTTCCCTCACTCTACAGTATATGTGCCGGCACTGCAAAAGTTTTTTCTGGAATGAATTGTAGATCCTTGATAATCCTAAAAAAGGAAAGGTGATAGCATCTGCAGTCATTTACCGGAGAAGCTATCAACCTTTCCTTTTTTGGAATAGCAAGGAGCTAAGAAAATTATATCCAATCAAATGTTGCAATGATAATTAAACATTACTAAATAATCAACCCACATTTCCTTCCCTGAAACAGGCCCTGGGGCCTTCTTTATCAATATTGCGTAGGTTTATTCTAAAATACTACTTACAAACTAAATTTAGAACATTCGTACGCATAGAAAAAGTGTGATTTATAAAACAATCCGACGAGCATCATACGCACACCGGTAGGAGATAACCAATGATAAATACCAATTGTTCTCAGCCTCAGTGCTCGTGCATGACCTTGGCTATTTGCATTTTGAAACACCCCTAGTTAACCATATATGGTCAAAATCATCTCTTTAAAGCCTGTGGAGAATATACAACGGCGTACCATGACATACAACACCGCAAATAAAAAAACGTACGAAAAAAAAACTTTGCAGAGATTGAAATAGAAGTGCTAGTGTCAACCAAAACGTTTTATTTGGCTTGTTCAGTTGTGGCTTGACCAGTAAAAATAAAACATAGCTACAAAGAGAGGACCATTAAGACAATTCAAGGTGCTTTAGCAATGGCAAATATACTTCACATGAGTAGGCAACACTCACCAATAAGCCATCCATCCTCAACAGCTCTCTCCTGTAGGCGTATAGGCCAACATTGCTGTTCTGTAGAATGAAAGAGTCGTGCGTTCCACCTGTCCACCTTGCATCCAAATTCAGCAGCGTCTTTTGCGCATCACATAACCTATGACCTGCACATTAAGAATGGAAACCTTTTCTGTTCACATAGTTGAAATAGTTTTGGGATGGTTATTTTATGGCAATGTGGGTGCTGTCTATTGCTCCGTTCGTATTTGGGAACCCATTGATGGCATCATGGCAAAGAAACCCTTCTTGACTTCAACCTGTTGTGAGATGGTGTATGGAAATTGTATGTGTTACTGTTAATTTTGCTGATGATTGCATCCAAAACATTGGCTCATCGAGGGCTGTGAGATGCGATCGGCAAGCTCCCATTGAAATGTGCCTGTTGCCAAAAACCTGAGAATGAATAGCACTTGGATGTGCACCGGAATGGCATGTGTTTGCCTTTTTAAAGTAGGTGTTAAATCCTCTCAAAGATCCTATACGATTGGTTTTGGGAAATTATATCTGATAACCAATCTGTACACGCTCTCTGCGAAATGCAGCGTGTGCCAAATCTTCCAACAGAGCAAAATCAGCCATCTCTCATTCGATTTTCCATTATAGTATTTCAACAATGGTTTGACTTTCACACGTGCCTCTAATTTAACAAATTACTGTACTTTATATAGATTCTTATCATTACAAATGCACTGATGTGGTCAAATTATAAATAGCCTGTCAAGATATGTTGCATGAATTCACAATAGAAATACAATTAAATAGAACAATTATTGAATTATGACTCACAATTTCACAAATGTTCAACATATATTTTCCCTATTCTACACTTGACAAGCAGTTCCCTTATTCCACCACTTGGAACAGTGTGTATTTACATTTACATTTGTAGTTATTTAGCAGACGCGCTTATCCAGAGCGACTTACAGTTAGTGAGTGTGTACTCATGGTCATGGCTGTGCTTACATTTACGCACACTCTAAAGGAAACGTTCATATTGATGAATCTCACTATTTGTATGGTTTACGCACAGATTTGTGCCTATGCATGATTTACTTTTTGTATCTATGAGATCATCTTTGTTGAGGGGTCATTCCTACAGTTGTAGGATGTTGTATTATTACTGTATTCTTATTTGATCTCCCCTGTTATCTCCTGTGTGTGTGTGTGTGTGTGTGTGTGTGTGTGTGTGTGTGTGTGTGTGTGTGTGTCCAAGCAGTGACCATTAACAACAGACAAAGGAAGAGCATCCTTGTGGAGCTGACATCCAACAGGTGGTAGATATAACAATGCACATGTTGACACCTTATGGTTAGTAAACACTGCCACACATACACACACTAACATATGCATACAAACACATCCATGCATGCACACACACACTGACATGGACACACACACACACAAACACCCGCTGGCCCATGTAAGTGGGAGATACATTTTGTCCAATCAGACAATAACATGTTTTCAGAGATCAGAAAGAAAATAAACAACACAAAGGACATGTTTGATTTCAGCGATGTTGAAAATAATATCTAAAAAAATATCAGAAGCTTTTATCTTTAGGTCACAGTCATTTCCCAGCTTCACCTCCCTCCATCTCTCTCCCGCTCTCTCCTCTATATCCCTCTCTTTCTCTCTCTCTCTCTCTCGCTCCCTCCCTCGCTCCCTCCCTCCCTCCCTCCCTCCCTCCCTCCCTCCCTCCCTCCCTCCCTCCCTCCCTCCCTTCCTATTTCTCGTCCTCCTTCCCAATCTCTCTCTCTGTATCTCTCTCTCTCTCACACACACACGCACAGACAAACACACACACACACACACACACACAGTCTTGAGGCCGTGTCATTGGCTGAGTAGGCTGATGACAAGTCGCAGGCTGGAGGATAAAAGCTCGCTGCTCCCTCACTGCAGACACTCTGTTGATCTCAGTCCAATTGCTCGCCTCAACTCAAAGGATTTACTTACCTACACTACGTACCGCTCTCTGCCATCCACAACAACTATGTGCAAAGGACTAGCTCTGTCTACCACCTGCCTAGAAAGGTACATACAACTCTTCACTGTTGCTGTCGCTGGCATTTGGATTAAAGGATTAAAGGGGATAATTATTTGGCTTTCTAGCTTCTGTAATGGTGAAAGTGAAGGCGGTTTTAGGGGATTCTACATTTAGACCTTTCAGCGAGGAGACGTAGCAAAATATTGTACTGAACAAGGACTCAATTCAAGGACGTGCATTATTTATCTCACCTATGATATTATTCTCTCTCCTTAGGGCCAAGGAACTGAAAGCAAGGATGGTCAGCTTTCTGCAAAAACCCAACTGGAGTCTATCAAGCTGCAAAATAGGCAAAACTAGACCTACTCTGGAAGAATGCATGAGGTGGAAAGAGTCTTTCGAAAAGCTGCTGTCCAATAAACGTAAGTAAACCTTACTCTTCACTGCACAAACACATGTACACACATACACACACACACACAATTAGTTCTGCAGAGATGCAATGAAAATAATCCTTTAAGGTTAGAGTAGGATATTTTGTCCCATTTTATCCCTAGATGCTTATAGTGTATTACTGGGAGCTTGCTAATTACGAAGATAAGAGATTTGATCATCACAACATCACACAGTCGCTGCTGTAGAATACACATGCTGGCACTGTGCTGGGGGTTTTTCCACAAGATACAGACACATGCATACACATGTGTACACACGTAGACACACACACACATGTACACACACACTCATCTACGCACACACATTCCCACACAGTAGGTAATGCAAGGACACAGATGCTAGGATAGCCTACGACATAGCATCATTGTTATTGAACTGTACCGATATTAATCTCTCTCTCACTTTCTCTTTCTCTTCATCAGATGGACTGATAGCCTTCACAGATTTCCTGGTGTCAGAGTTCAGTGAGGAAAACATTGCGTTCTACTTTGCCTGTGAGGACTTCAGGAGCACTAAGTCTGCTGCCAAGCTGGCCGCCAAAGCCCAGAGAATCTATGATGAGTTCATCTGCACTGACGCACCCCGAGAGGTATGCATCCCTCAACAGCTTGCTTTATTCTCCCTCACCTATGAAATTTCTATGGCATCCCACTTTCAATCATCTTTATTACAACTAGAAATTACAACTTTATTACATCTATAAATAACAAATAAAAAAATCTTCATTCAGACTGCAGCAGGTGACTAACCTCTCTCTCTCCATTCTCTCTCTCCAGGTGAACATTGACCACGAGACTCGTGACATCACCAGGGCCAACCTGAAAGATCCATCTACGTCCTGTTTCGACATGGCCCAGCATAGGATCTACCTTCTCATGGCAAAGGACTGCTACCCTCGCTTTCTCCGTTCCCCGGCTTACAAAGATCATATCAGCCAGCTCCGTGCCAAGTGCACATCCACCTCCAAGAAGGCGTGAACTAGTAGCAGTGGACCTAGTGTGGTCGTCTAAAGTTTGAACAGAAAAGGGACTCATCGCCGTTGAGCGTTGACCAGGAGTGAAGCCTTAAGATGGGAATGTCTACAGATCGAGATGGACAGATGGGGAAATTCTGGTGCCAGCTATTCTGAAAGATGAGGACTGTCAATTACCATACAGCTCTGAAGGAGGGAAAGAGAAACAGAAAACACAAACGGAGTGATACCCATATGGACAGAAGTTGGGACTTTAACAAGAACTGTGATGCAATATCACCACATGATGTGGACTATCATTAGTGAATGTACGGAGATACAGAGTGGGCTGAAGAAAGTGTGTAAAGGATGCATTGATAATGAGTTGGACTTTAACAATCAAAGGCACACTGATACAGTGTCCCAGTCTACTGCATCAATGTCTAACTGTGTTCGTAACTAGACATGTTTTCAGGGTTGGGTATGTTACTTTGTAAATGTAATCCATTACAGTTACTAGTTACCTGTCCAAAATTGTAATCAGTAATGTAACTTTTGGATTACACAATCTCAGCAATGTAATCTGATTACTTTCCCCTTAAGAAGCTTTAGAAGAAGACAAAAAGGTCTGACTTGTGGTCAGACTCGCTCAGGTGGAACAATTAAAACTTTAGCCTTTTTTCAATGCTTAATTGAATGTCATTGAGAAAACAGAAAGGTGTCAATGTATTTTTCCTCAAACATCCTTTCTGAGTTTAAAAGTAATCTGTGAAGTAATCATCGAGTTCTTAAAAAGTACCTGTAATCTGATTATAATATTTTTGCTGCTAACGTAACTGATTACAGTTACAGTTTGTTTTTTGTAATCAGATTACATGTAACATTGCATGTAATCAATTACTCCCAACCCTGCATGAGTATTTATTTGTTTCTACTTGGTTCTGTTGTCTGTATGTGTTAAATAATGTGTTTAACAAGACAAAGAGAGGAAGAAAAAACTGTGCAATATATTTCTACTGTTGTCTGATATCTACTGTTGTTGTTTTTTACATGACAGAAATAATATGCTAAGTTATTTGAATAAAAAACAAATATTTGAATATTGAAACTGTTTCTTTGTCTTACTTTCGACATTGATTATATCACTTTCATACGCAAATGGTTGATATGAGTCAGTGACGGTCAAAGTTTGAGAAGATTTGCAGACAACCAATATTGATTAGGTAACTGAATAGCAAAGTCGAGATACAGTTGAAGTCGGAAGTTTACATACATCTTAGCCAAATACATTTAAACTCAGTTTTTCACAATTTCTGACATTTAATCCTAGTAAAACTTCCCAGTCTTAGGCCAGTTAGGATCACCACTTTATTTTCAGAATGTGAAATGTCAAAATAATACTAGAGAGAATGATTTATTTCAGCTTTTATTTCTTTCATCACATTCCCAGTGGGTCAGCAGTTTACATACACTCAATTAGTATTTGGTAGCATTGCCTTTAAATTGTTTAACTTGGGTCAAACGTTTCGGGTAGCCTTCCATAAGCTTCCCACAATAAATTGGGTGAATTTTGGCCCATTCCTCCTGACAGAGCTGGTGTAACTGAGTCAGGTTTGTAGGCCTCCTTGCTCGCACACGCTTTTTCAGTTCTCCCCATAAATGTTCTATAGTATTGAGGTCAAGGGCTTTGTGATGGCCACTCCAATACCTTGACTTTGTTGTCCTTAAGCTATTTTGCCACAACTTCGGAAGTATGCTTGGGGTCATTGTCCATTTAGAAGACCCATTTGCGACCAAGCTTTAACTTCCTGACTGATGTCTTGAGATGTTGCTTCAATATATCCACATAAATTTCCTTCCTCATGATGCCATCTATTTTGTGAAGTGCATCAGTCCCTCCTGCAGCAAAGCACCCCCACAGCATGATGTTGCCACCCCCGTGCTTCATGGTTGGGATGGTGTTCTTCAGCTTGCAAGCCATCCCCTTTTTCCTCCAAACATAACGATGGTCATTATGGCCCAACAGTTCTATTTTTGTTTCATCAGACCAGAGGATTTTTCTCCAAAAAGTACGATCTTTGTCCCCGTGTGCAGTTGCAAACCGTAGTCTGGCTTTTTTATGGCGGATTTGGAGCAGTGGCTTCTTCCTTGCTGAGTGGCCTTTCAGGTTATGTCGATATAGGACTTGTTTTACTGTGGATATAGATACTTTTGTATCTGTTTCCTCCAGCATCTTCACAAGGTCCTTTGCTGTTGTTCTGGGATTGATTTGCACTTTTCGCACTAAAGTATGTTCATCTCTAGGAGAAAGAACGCGTCTCCTTCCTGAGCGGTATGACGGCTGCATGGTCCCATGGTGTTTATACTTGCGTACTATTGTTTGTACAGATGAATGTGGTACCTTCAGGCATTTGGAAATTGCGCTCAAGGATGAACCAGACTTGTGGAGGACTAAAATAAATGTTCTGAGGTCTTGGCTGATTTCTTTAGATTTTCACATGATGTCAAGCAAAGAGGCACTGAGTTTGAAGGTAGGCCTTGAAATACATCCACAGGTACACCTCCAATTGATTCAAATGATGTCAATTAGCCTATCAGAAGCTTCTAAAGCCATGAAATCATTTTCTGGAATTTTCCAAGCTGTTTCAAGGCACAGTCAACTTAGTGTATGTAAACTTCTGACCCACTGGAATTGTGAAACAGGGAATTATAAGTGAAATAATCTGTTGTGAACAATTGTTGGAAAGATTACTTGTGTCATGCACAAAGTAGATGTCCTAACCGACTTGCCAAAACTATAGTTTGTTAACAAGAAATCTGTGGAGTGGTTGAAAAACAAGTTTTAATGACTCCAACCTAAGTGTATGTAAACTTCCGACTTCAACTGTATCTGATTTTGACAGTGTAGTACAACAATGGCTACATGTTTTTTTTAAATACTAACATTCTCACTGCATAATTAATATGAAGACTATACAGAATTATTTATTCATTTTAAACTTTTTATCCTTGGATACTAAACAGAGCCTCTCCCTAGGAAGCTAGGCAACATCCATCTCAATATATGACTTGTAATTCATTTAATAACACTACTTCCTCTCTCCGGATGATGATAGAATATGTTTGCTCATAGACTATGAGCCTGTGATTACTTTCATTAAGCCCACTCTGCAGTGAGATGAACTAGCAGGTGTCACGCCATACACTGATTGGGTCACCAAGACAACTGTTTTGGCCTGTATTCCAAAGCATCAGGAACACTAAATGTTCTTGTCAGCTAACGGACAATGCTTTTGTCTCATTGTGCATTGTATGTGCATTGTGTAGACTATGTGATATTTCGTTTCACATGGTGTGAAATGGAAGCTAGTTCTTGGAAACAGGAAATAAAAGGGAGATATTGTGAAGCATCTACGTAATAGAGAGTCATAAAGCCTTGTTAGTCATTTTTGTTTGCACAAGTCATCGATCTTTGGCAATAAAGGACATAAATCAGCTAGCGTTGTGACAGGGCAGCTACAACCACACCAGCCATCTAACATATCCACAGTGGTTTCATACTCATAGGTCACTGTACTGTCACTAATACATGTCAGCATAGCCCGACAATCATTTGGGTATTTGTTTAGATAGTTCTAGCGATTCTCACATAAAAACTTCATTGGGAGGAAGGACGTTTAACATGCTTTTTACATATGTTTCACAAAAGAAACTCATGATGAAAGTGGCCATTTTATGCCCTTTTGATCTGTACATGCCTCCTGTAAGACCCTATGACTGGTGAACCATACATGGTGCAGACAACATATTGGTGTCATTATACTCCTTATAGTGTGCTCTAAAATATGGAGTATGGCTACATTATGTTTTTTAAATCACATTAATCTATTCAACATTAAAACATATAATTATTAATATCTGAAAAGTACCCTTTTTGATTTTGCTTATTTTTAGACATGTTGTTTGAAACAATATACTCTTCAAGCACATCAAACTGCCAGAGTGAGCTCTCTGCTACTTTTGAAGAAATTATCGATTTTATACATAGAAATTGACATTATGGAGTATGGCTACATTATGTTTTTTGGGGGAAAAAAGTATTTATTTGTTTTTGGGGGAAAAAAGTATTTAGTCAGCCACCAATTGTGCAAGTTCTCCCACTTAAAAAGATGAGAGAGGCCTGTAATTTTCATCATAGGTACACGTCAACTATGACAGACAAAATGAGAAGAAAAAAAATCCAGAAAATCACATTGTAGGATTTTTAATGAATGTATTTGCAAATTATGGTGGAAAATAAGTATTTGGTCAATAACAAAAGTTTATCAATACTTTGTTATATACCCTTTGTTGGCAATGACACAGGTCAAATGTTTTCTGTAAGTCTTCACAAGGTTTTCACACACTGTTGCTGGTATTTTGGCCCATTCCTCCATGCAGATCTCCTCTAGAGCAGTGATGTTTTGGGGCTGTTGCTGGGCAACACGGACTTTCAACTCCCTCCAAAGATTTTCTATGGGGTTGAGATCTGGAGACTGGCTAGGCCACTCCAGGACCTTGAAATGCTTCTTACGAAGCCACTCCTTCGTTGCCAGGGCGGTGTGTTTGGGATCATTGTCATGCTGAAAGACCCAGCCACGTTTCATCTTCAATGCCTTTGCTGATGGAAGGAGGTTTTCACTCAAAATCTCACGATACATGGCCCCATTCATTCTTTCCTTTACACGGATCAGTCGTTCTGGTCCCTTTGCAGAAAAACGTTGTTTCCACCCCCATGCTTCACAGTAGGTATGGTGTTCTTTGGATGCAACTCAGCATTCTTTGTCCTCCAAACATGACAAGTTGAGATTTTACCAAAAGTTATATTTTGGTTTCATCTGACCATATGACATTCTGCCAATCCTCTTCTGGATCATCCAAATGCACTCTAGCAAACTTCAGACAGGCCTGGACATGTACTGGCTTAAGCAGGGAGACACGTATGGCACTGCAGGATTTGAGTCCCTGGCGGCGTAGTGTGTTACTGATGGTAGGCTTTGTTACTTTGGTCCCAGCTCTCTGCAGGTCATTCACTAGGTCCCCTTGCGTGGAGCCCCAGATCGAGGGAGATTATCAGTGGTCTTGTATGTCTTCCATTTCCTAATAATTGCTCCCACAGTTGATTTCTTCAAACCAAGCTGCTTACCTATTGCAGATTCAGTCTTCCCAGCCTGGTGCAGGTCTACAATTTTGTTTCTGGTGTCCTTTGACAGCTCTTTGGTCTTGGCCATAGTGGAGTTTGGAGTGTGACTGTTTGAGGTTGTGGACAGGTGTCTTTTATACTGATAACAAGTTCAAACAGTTGCCATTAATACAGGTAATGAGTGGAGGACAGAGGAGCCTCTTAAAGAAGAAGTTACAGGTCTGTGAGAGCCAGAAATCTTGCTTGTTTGTAGGTGACCAAATACTTATTTTCCACCATAATTTGCAAATAAATTCATTAAAAATCCTACAATGTGATTGTCTGGATTTATTTTCCTCAATTTGTCTGTCATAGTTGACGTGTACCTATGATGAAAATTACAGGCCTCTCTCATCTTTTTAAGTGGGAGAACTTGCACAATTGGTGGCTGACTAAATACTTTTTTTTCCCCACTGTATGTCCTTAGCCAATCACAGCCCTCCTGTAGAAGTGAACATTCAGCAAATCACCAACAGAGGGAGTTCCATTTGAATCAATTTTCCCATTGACTGTGTTGGTGGTGCTCATAAAATGTATCATCATTTTAAAAGTAGCAGAGAGCTCACTCTGGAAATGGTATTGTTTAAAGCAATATGTATAAAATTAACAAAATGAAAAAGGGTACTTTTGAGATATTAATAGTTTTAATGTTGAATGAAGTCATGTGTCAAATTGTATTCAGAATGTAGCAAATCAAATCAAATCAAATCAAATCAAATTTTATTGGTCACATGCGCCGAATACAACAGGTGCAGACATTACAGTGAAATGCTTACTTACAGCCCTTAACCAACAGTGCATTTATTTTAAACAAAAAAGTAAGAATAAAACAACAACAAAAAAAGTGTTGAGAAAAAAAGAGCAGAAGTAAAAAATAAAGTGACAGTAGGGAGGCTATATATACAATAGAATAAAGTGACAGTAGGGAGGCTATATATACAGGGGGGTACCGTTGCAGAGTCAATGTGCGGGGGCACCGGCTAGTTGAGGTAGTTGAGGTAATATGTACATGTGGGTAGAGTTAAAGTGACTATGCATAAATACTTAACAGAGTAGCAGCAGCGTAAAAAGGATGGGGTGGGGGGGCAGTGCAAATAGTCCGGGTAGCCGTGATTAGCTGTTCAGGAGTCTTATGGCTTGGGGGTAGAAGCTGTTGAGAAGTCTTTTGGACCTAGACTTGGCACTCCGGTACCGCTTGCCGTGCGGTAGCAGAGAGAACAGTCTATGACTAGGGTGACTGGAGTCTTTGACAATTTTGAGGGCCTTCCTCTGACACCGCCTGGTATAGAGGTCCTGGATGGCAGGGAGCTTTGCCCCAGTGATGTACTGGGCCGTACGCACTACCCTCTGTAGTGCCTTGCGGTCAGAGGCCAAGCAGTTGCCATACCAGGCGGTGATGCAACCAGTCAGGATGCTCTCGATGGTGCAGCTGTAGAATTTTTTGAGGATCTGAGGACCCATGCCAAATCTTTTTAGTCTCCTGAGAGGGAATAGGCTTTGTCGTGCCCTCTTCACGACTGTCTTGGTGTGTTTGGACCATGATAGTTCGTTGGTGATGTGGACACCAAGGAACTTGAAGCTCTCAACCTGTTCCACTACAGCCCCGTCGATGAGAATGGGGGCGTGCAATACGCCTATTAGGAGTATAATGACATCAAGGTTCACGGAGGGGGGCATGTATAGGTCTAAAAAAGAGCCCAAAATGGCCACTTTCATCATGATTTTCTCAAAAATGGTTTGCATTACAAATGTAAAAAGCATTTCAAACATCCTTCCTCCCAATGAAGTTTCTATGTGAGAATTGCCAGAACAATCTGAGATACAAAAACATATTTTTGGTATATGCTGGCATGGAATCGCCCAATTACATGGTACAAGTAAGTGCAGTGTAATGACGATGTTGGTACCCTACACACTATTGCAAAGTTTCTACTACTAATGTGATAAGGATAATTATCTGATTATGACCATGGAAATTTGAAGTTTTATTTTATTCAGCCAATATCTTAATGATAAGTGTCCAAGTCAGTAATACCATTTTGGGAATTTAAATGTTATCAGTGAGGAGTGGATCTAGTGCAGGTGGAACTCAGAGGTGCTGAATTTTCATCTCAGCTAGATCTGATCTTCTTGGGAACAAAATGTCCATTCATCTCAGCCGATGAGTGTCAGTAAAGCTGGTTTTGTAAGCATATGCTGTTTGCCGAGACCTGTTCAGTGCAGTTGAGACTCTGAAGATGGGTACTCAGGACTATTTTGATGAAGCCTCTTCAGCATCAACTCATTGTTGGAAATTCCCTTTAGTGGAAGACCAGGCAATGTTCTGACTGGGAAAGCAAGCATCCAAACCAGAGATAACGGCTGTTTGACCTTGAAGGCAAATGCAACAAAAAAACGAAGCTTGAAAACTGGTTTGAGAAGAGACCTTCTAAGAGCATTTTGCACCTGTGCAAAGTTTCCAAAATGTTGATCTGTAGTGAGATTGCTTACTTTGTATCTGGCCCTTAAGTAGGCCGATGTGTTGGTGTTAGACCATCTGACAGAGCTCAACCGGACCCAGAGGAAATGTACTAGTTTGTAGAGTGCTAACAGGTGGTGAGGGAGGAATGTGGAGTGTCCCCAGTCAATTAAGTACTCAAACCAAGTCGGAAATAGTTGTCGGATAGCTGAATCACCAAGCAACTGTAGTCCACTTTTAGCTCAGCGGGAGCGAGGTGTAACATATCCACTTGCTAAATGTGTTGACTCTGATATTGAGATTAATATGACAATGGACATTTCCAATCATATTACACCATTTAAATACCTTGCAATGATATTATGTGTTTGGAGAGAATCCAACATGATTATGATATTTTTATCTGGCAACACTGAAATACCGCTCTTCTTTCTCTTCTCTATTTCCCCATCCTGTCTACCATCTCATACAGTAAGCTGTGGAGGAGGAGGTGGACTGTTATGCAAAGCCCACTTCATCATCTGTCTGCAGGGTTAAATCAACTGCATGATAGTGGAGAGAGAGCAAGACAGACCTCTGTGTCATCAACTTCCTGACACATTTACATTTATGTCATTTAGCAGACGCTCTTATCCAGAGCGACTTACAGTTAGTGAATACATTTTTTTTTTTATACTGGCCCCCCTTGGGAATCGAACCCACAACCCTGGCGTTGCAAACACCATGCTCTATCAACTGAGCTACATCCCTGCCGGCCATTCCCTCCCCTACCCTGGACGACGCTGGGCCAATTGTGCGTCGCCCAGTCGCGGCCGGCTGCGACAGAGCCTGGATTCGAACCAGGATCTCTAGTGGCACAGTTAGCACTGCGATGCAGTGCCTTAGACCACTGCGCCACTCAGGAGACACGACTGCCTGAACTTCTCCTCTCAGTAATTTCATAAAAGAAAAATGTAAAATGACCCTGGATGTAGCAGGTGATTTGGATGGAGTCAGGCGCAGGAGGTGTAAATCACAGAATAATGGTTTATTCGGCCAATACAGCGGTTCACAGCAATGTGTAAAACAACTACAGTGCGACTTAACGGCGCACTGGGAAAAACAAAACACACGGCTGAATATCCCGGCAATAAAGTACATAATGCTCCACCGAGCTATCGACACCTCCACATGGAAACAACCACACAAATGAAATGACGAGAAGAGGAGAGCCAGTGGCTAGAAGGCCGGTAACAACGACCGCCGAAGCCTGCCCGAACAAGGAGAGGAGGCAGCTTCGGAGGAAGTCGTGACACTGGAATTCATCTCCTGCTGTCTTTATAAAATGTAGATGGTATAAACAAGAACATAAAGGTACAATTCATCAAGTTTACAGATATTTAGAGTGTGTGGTTTAAATACATTTTACCTTGCACCATAGTAATTGTCTATAGCTATAGCCTCATTGTGTAACAACAAATGTAGTGACAAAAATATACTTTAAGTTGATATATATCATAGGCTACCTTCTGTACATCAGTGGAGGCTGGTGGGAGGAGCTATAGGAGGACGGGCTCATTGTCATGGCTGGAAAGGAATAAATGGAACGGTATCAAACACATAAAACGTATGGAAACCACGTTTGACTCCATTCCATTGATTCAATTCTAGCCATTACAATGAGCCCATCCTCCTATAGCTTCTCCCACCAGCCTCCACTTCTGTATGTAACCGGTGTGAAATGGCTAGCTAGTTAGCGGTGCGCGCTAGTAGCATTGCAATCGGTGACGTCACTCGCTCTGAGACCTTGAAGTAGTTGTTTCCCTTGCTCTGCAAGGGCCGCGGCTTTTGTGGAGCGACGGGTAATGGTGCTTCGAGAGTGACTGTTGTCGATGTGTGCAGCGGGACCCTGGTTCAAGCCCAGGTAGGGGCGAGGAGAGGGACGGAAGCAACACTGTTACATGTGATTTGTCAATGCCAAACCTTTTATTGCTAACACATGTCAGTAGCTAAACTATATAACCTCCTAGAAACCCCTTCTTGAGGCTGACCACTGGGAGAACATTCACAGGAGAGTACTGCCACCACATGGGGATAAACTGATACAGCATATCCTTTCACTGACTCAAGAGCAGGGGTCGCCAACCTTCCTCCTGCAGATTTACTGGGTGTGCAGACTTAGGGGGTAGTTATGTGAGGGAACCACCAGTGGGCGTACTAGGCTTCTAAATAAAACAGAAGCCCAATTATTTGTCTCCCCTTCTCCTGTCCACTGGTACAGTACATCCCCCCTAATGGACTTGGGAAAAATGCTTAAAAATGCTGTCCATCCAACAAAAGCATATACCTAAACCTACACCAATCCAACGCATAAAATTGTTTGAGCGGGGGTGGGGGTGGGGTGGGGGGGGGGTGGGGGGGGGGGGGGTGAAGGATTGTACTCTTCAGAGGAAGAAACAAACTTACCTGGATCTCTGACAACTTACAGTATTTCACACCAGGTAGAAAGAAAAACCAGGACTACTTCAGCTTGAGAGCCAGTAAATAAATAAACCTAGGCTAGGGGCTTGTTTTCAGACAAAACTACAGTTGTCCTCTTCCTCTGTGGCCTTGGTCGAACTGTCAGTTGAGTACGTATAGGATAGATGCTCACTCTCAGTACAGCCTGTCTGTCAAAGAAAGGCCAATTAAATACTGCTGAGGTTTAATGTAGATTCAATTTGGTTACAACATCTAACCTCAACTAGGGAGGGAGGAAAGAGTGAGCATTTGCAAGCGAGAGAGGAAAAAAGAGAGAAGCAACTGCATGTTACACTCGAAGCGTGGGAAATGTCTTGTTGCGTGTCCCTAGCGGAAAGGGAAAACTGTGCTATCCCCTGACCTTGGTCTCCATGGGGTTTAGATGCTTTATCCACTGTGGATCACAGAGATACCCAGAGAGACCAGCTCATACGCTATATCTCTGTTAGGTCATTCAACTCATCATAAGGCACAAAAATACAAAAATATCCTCAAATATGTATTTATGACGTCCTACCCAATGCCTGTTTGTCACAGAGACAGTATGTTCCATTTACGCCTACTCACAAAATCTGAGATGCAAGAACCTTCTACAACAGTCAATTCAGTGAATTCAAGAACCTTTGTATTTAATAATTAAAATGTTTAAATAAAAAAATATTAATAAAAATTCCTATATTAACTTGAACCTGAAAGATAACCCTATCTCAATCCCCAGGCTCAGTGTTAGATGAAGAGTGGCAGGTGCCTGGACTGCTGTGACCTCAGCAAAGCTTTGACTTGGCCTCTCCTCTCTAAGATCAACTAACTCTGATTGAGCCTCCACTTTCATGTTCTCTGCTATTAATCTATTCATCCCCTCCTCTCAACTCTGTACCAGCGTGAGAAATCGATTCTGCGCTCCCCTCAGTGCATTCCGTTCCTTCTCTGAATCGAGGAGGCACCCTTGATGAGGAACACAGTGATGAATATGAAGTCAGAAACAGACTGATGCTTTCTGGGCGATTGCACGAAACCAGCGCCAGGTTATTTGTTGTTGTTCACCTATCCGACATCAATCTCAGAGTTTTTAGCATGTCGCTCCATGTTTGAACTTAACTCATTTAGAACTTAGAAATAGAAATGTCTGGCCTGATCAGCAACAAAAAAAACTTCAACCAGGGAATGCTACACAAGAGGTCTTGGTAATAAAGACCATATGTTAAGAGGAAAATAAGGCTTTCTGGCTTTGCTAGGTACAGTACAGTATATCTCTATAATAGGGCTGATAACGAGAGACTACAGTACCTGAAGTGTTTTCAGGTCTCGCAGCCCAAAGTGTGAAAATAGTATTTTGCTCAATACTTCAGATCTCATCTGACATACCATAGTCCATAATGTATGCAATACGGTCCAGTAATGTGCCAAATTCTGGCACACACAGTTTATTTAGTAAAATATCTGTTAGATGCGTTCCTCTGTGTGAACCCCCTCCTCCTTCTCCCTGTCGGCCAGCCAAACACTATAGATTACAATGAGGTCCATAGCCTACAGGGTATTTATAATTCCCACAGAGGGGCTGTTACACAAGCATCACTCAGCCTTCCATTCACCTCTCCATCTCCAAGATCACAAAAGTGGTCACCTCAGACTGCAGCTATTGTCCGTAATTGCTTCAGTGTCATGTTTGGTTTGGCCATTTTTTTATCGCGCCTCTTACAGTCTTAGGGTACACAGTCTGATCTGATCTGATCTGCCTCCTTCTTCTGCTAGACCAAACACATCGAGACTTCAGGCCCAGATTGAATGTTTTTCCATAATCATCCTCATTATGATGTGGATGGACATTGGGTTCATCTGACACATTTTTCTGATTATCGTTAGTGCATTTTGTCCTTGAAAGCAACACATTGAAAAGAGGTTGAGGTTCTTTGGACACCGCCGACTTCGGTAATATCAGGACGGGCCATCCCTGTTTCTTACCCTATGTATGTAGAGTGTTGTGTGCTTGGTTCTTGCTCATGATTGTTACTGCGATCAACAGCATCAGTGCCTACTAAATATACAGTAATTATATACACACTTATACATTATACCTGTTAAACAAAGTCTATATCTTACTGACAAATTGATCCATGGTACAAATCAATCAGTGCCTAATGGCATCTATAAAACACTTATAATAAAGAGGCTTTTATAATAGACCCACTTATAACGCTTAAAACTGATGCCGTCATTTCATGTGTGGTGGAAACTAATTTCTCTCAATGAGGATTAATTTATTTCTCTAAGGAGAGGAATGATAACTAATATATCTATTTATCCCCTGGCATGTGTATAGCTCCGGCTACAGTTGCATACTAGAAAAGAGAGATAGGCATTGTAATTAAAAAGCAAATAATTTCTGCAATTATTTTCTTCCACTTTAAAGCATGCAAGTTCTCCAGAAAAGCCTTTGCAAATAAACCTCCTTTATGTAAGCAATTAATGGTGCTGTGGGAAAAGCCATGTAATTTCCTCTCTCTTCTGGCCTGTGATAGCATTCTAGAGAAACAGGACACCTTCATAAGAATCCATCGAGGCCTGGTCTGTCTAGCCCATGTCCTGGGTCAAGTCCAGTCCAGTTTGGGACAGTTTAGAAGTGTGGATATGGCATTGGAGATAATAGCCTTGGCATTCCATTGGGTTTCAATGATATAGTCTCCACAATGACACTTGTTCTGGGACAACTTCATCTTACTCTGCTTTATCAGCCCCTACTGCTGTTGACCTTTGCTCAGTAGGAAGTAAAACGTCAGAGGGCCAGTCTAAGAGCCACACCAATGAGTCATAACAAGCACTGAGATTACAGCAGAATGTGTTCTGTGGTATTTTTGGAGAAATGTCAACATGAGATTAAACTCGCCTTCCTGTTTGGCCAAACACTCTGGCACGGGTGGCCTGTTGTTAAATTTTTTGGGGAAACCAGAAAGGCCTAAAAAAGTTAATCTACTGTTAAAGGCCATTCACCAATGGGGGGGGGGGATCCCTAATAAATACAAATACCACAGGCAAAAATTACATTTTTGCATCTTCTTATCAATTTTGAGATTTCTTGGTATTTTGGTACATTAATATTAGTATTTTCAAAAAGTAAACAAACATTTCTACAACTTGATGAAAATGTATATTAATTTAATTTATCATACTACCGTTATCGAAATGGCATTCAGTTTAACCACTTTTAAATGGACATACATCCATAATTTCAAAGCTCACTACATTTAATCACACATAATTTTAAAGCCCATTTCATAGAGATTGTTACAAACTGGACTATATGTAGTAAGTTACTTTGAAGAGATGGTGATTGGGTCAAAATAGGCATTTGGCGATTGGTAAGCTAAATTCAGTGTAACTGTCTTTAACTGCCATTTCCCAAAAGTCAGACTCTTCCCAAACGCCAACTCATGGGATATGCAAAAAAAGGGAAAAGGGTCTTGGTTTAGAGCAATCGGCTACAGAGAGCATGATCACACAGATGTCCGGAACAGCTGGTGCTCTCATGCATGTTTCAGTGTTGCTTGGCCTCGAAGCAAGCATAAAAGGCATTTAGTCAGTCTGGGCAGCTCGCGGCTGGGTTTCCCTTTGTAGTCCGTAATAGTTTGCAAGCCCTGCCACATCCGATGAGCATCAGAGCCGGTGTAGTAGGATCAAATCTTAGTCCTGTATTGACGCTTTGCCTGTTTGATGGTTCGTCTGAGGGCATAGCGGGATTTCTTATAAGCGTCCGGATTACTGTCCCTCTCCTTGAAAACGGCAGCTCTAGCCTTTAGCTCGGTGCGGATGTTGCCTGTAATCCATGGCTTCTGGTTGGGATATGTACGTACGGTCACTGTGGGGGCGACGTCGTCGATGCACTTATTGATGAAGCCAGTGACTGAGGTGGTATACTCCTTGGATGAATCCCGGAACATATTCCAGTCTGTGCTAGAAAAACAGTCCTTTAGCTTAGCATCCACGTCATCTGACCACTTCTGTATTGAGCGAGTCACTGGTACTTCCTGCTTGAGTTTTTGATTGTAAGCAGGAATCAGTAGGATATAATTATGATCAGATTTGCCAAATGGAGGGCGAGGGAGAGCTTTGTATGCGTCTCTGTGTGTGGAGTAAAGGTGGTCTAGAGTTTTTTTCCTCTGGTTGTACATGTAACATGCTGGTTCAGGTAATGAGGTAAAACAGATTTAAGTTAGCCTACATTAAAGTCCCGGCCACTAGGAGTGACACTTCTGGATGAGCATTTTCTTGTTTGCTTACGGCCTTATACAGCTCGTTGAGTGTGGGTAGACCTAGTGTAACTAACAACCATGTAGTTATTATGTAGTTATGATGTAATTACAACGTTTTTAGTGCCACTTAATGGAAATTGCAACCAACTACTTTCTAAAGCATCTGGACCATTTTACAGAATCCTGTCTGATTGCCCTCCATATAAGCCCATACTGTACGTGGAATGACAACTAAAGAACTAAAGTGATTACATATTTGGATCATTACATCCCTAAGCTGACCATAGAGCACATGTCCATGGAGCAAACAAACCACCCGGCTGCCAGCTGGTCCAGGTTTATTTGAACTGCATTGTAACGATTGCCTCTGGCCTAAGTACACATCCGCCAAATACTTTTATTTTCACTCAGTGAACTTGGGCTTCCAGTAAAGTCTGTCCTCAAAACAAATATTTTGTGATTTTGTATGCTTGTATTGTCTCTGATCCGTTACTTCTGATGTTGCTGCTTTAAGCACACAAACACTTTTCAAACATGCTGGCTTTTGATGAGTTGCCACTAAAGTAGAAGATAAATGTTATCCTTGCCTGCAACTATGGCTTTTTTTCTAATTTTCTCTTCTCCCCAGCTGCCTGCCACAGTGCTGCTACTCAACTGTAGCTGGGTGGTGGTGCACTGCACACAGGAAAAAGTATTGTTCACCATGTCATCAAGATAAGCCATGCTGCTTGGCGCCACTTTATGGTCCACTTGAGAACATGCTAGATGACATTTTGTTGTCAACAATACTGAACCACTGTTACTCTCTCCAGTTTCCATTTCTTCTAAAAACATATGTCAACAGTCCAAACTGTCAATGATGATATATGGAGGTCTATAGATTAGATCCATAGCCCATATGTTCGAAAGACAACACAGCTCACACAGAGCAGAGACAAATTAGCAGGCCTCAATGAATCTGGTCAAAATATATAATTAAAAGGCCTTTGTTAATGTCACTCAAAGGAAAACATTGTTATCAAGAAAGTTTGATATTTCAGTAGAACAATGTTAAGCCTTTTGTTTATGTAACTAGTCTGGTCCTGGTTTGTCTGGGACAGGAATGGGCACCTTCTCCTATCCAGGGTACATGCCTCTGTTTTCTGTGTGCTCTCCAAATATCCGTCCCTGTCAAGCAGCCTGGTCTGTATAGTATGGCTACTGGCTGTAAATCACGTTCCGTCACCCAGAGAAGGAGATTGTTCTACACAAAAGGGTTCCAAAAGGGTTTTTCGGCTGTCTCCATAGGATAACCCTTTTTGGTTCCAGGTAGAACTATTTGGGGTTCCATGTAGAACCCTCTGTGGAAAGGGTTCTACATGGAACCCAAAATGGTTCTACTTGGAACCAACAAGGGTTCTTCAAAGGGTTCTCCTATGCGGACAGCTGAAGAACCCTTTTAGGTTCTAGATAGCCACTTTTTTCCAAGAGTGTAGTTCCTGGCTTGGATCCTATTCAGAGATGCTCTTCACTTTCCAGCAAAGAGACAAATTAAGTGTATTTTTATTTTATTTGTGTTCTTCACACAGTAGAAGGATCAGTCTGTAATGGAACGTTTGTTTACTTGTTTTCTGAGTGTCGTGTGTAATTGCAGTTTTCCATGCTTGTTCACCATTTTGTTCTTGAAGTTTCTTTTAAAAATGTCATGTTCTTCTGAAAGGACTCTGAAAGGACTCCATTTTCAATGTACTTTACACATACAGATGAAGAGTAAATGTCATGGTACGTAAATGGTACTGATTTACTGAATTATGGAAAAAATGTCAAAGCAACTAGCATTTAACATATATTGACTACTACTATACTGTATATTGTCAACTAAACCTTTCAAATGCCAGCACCATGATCCAACCAATCATGCTTATGTCAGCCATGGAAATTGTGTGAGAAGTTGTCACAAGTTACATTGCATTAGCTTTTCAAACCAGTGTTTTTAGATGAATGATTACTGAGAATATACACAGTTCATTAAACGCAGGCTTGTATCACAATCTATCCAAGATAAATGGGAAATACCTCCAAACTCCCAGACAAGTACGTTTTCAGATCAAATCAAATCAAATGTTATTTGTCACATACACATGTTTAGCAGATGTTATTACGGGTGTAGATAAAAATGCTTGTGTATCTAGCTCCAACAGTGCAGTATATCTAACAATTCACAACAATACACACAACTTAAAAGTAAAATAATTGAATTAAGGAATATATAAATATTATAAATATTAGGATGAGCAATGTCAGAGTGGCATAGACCAAAATACAGTAAAATAGGATACAGTATATACATGTGAGATGAGTAAAGCAAAAATATGTAAACATTATTAGAGTGAATACTGTTACATTATTAAAATGGCCAGTGATTTCAAGTCTATGTATATGGGGCAGCAGCCTCTAAGGTGCAGGGTTACGTAACCGGGTGGAAGCCGCCTAGTGATGGCTATTTAACAGTCTGATGGCCTTGAGATAGAAGCTGTTTTCAGTTTTTGAGAAGTTCCACTGTTATCATAGTTATGATTTTGCTTTATAATGATTGGTAAACATCAAGTATTACTCTGTACCACCATTAACGAGTAGGCCTTATTTAGGGTTGCTGGTGTAGCTACATTATCTACCAGTGTGCTGGACTTTCGCATGACAATCAGCGTGAGTTGGCATGGGAATGTGAACTTCCAAAATGAACCAGTCTTTTTCGTGTTACTGTACATTAGTAACCATTGCGATCAGCTATATAGGAATGGGAACTTCACATCCCATTGTTAAGGGTTCAAGTCCAAACCTCAGTCTACTGAGACTTGCTAGTGCCAAAGAAAGTTGGAGAGCGTGGGTGTGCACTCTATGTCTATGCATAATATTACTCATCAATGGGAAAATGCAATCACTGTTCACCATTCTTGATTACAGCATGGTCAGTTACATTTGTCACACTGGCTAATCAACACCATTTTGAAAACAATTCAACATGCAACTACTTTAATAGCAACTTCTAAAATGAGGTCCAGATCTCTTGAAAAAGCCAAGCATGCATTGCTCACATAGAGTGCATTCGGAAAGTATTCGGACCCCTTGACCTTGTACACAGTTTTTCACGTTCCAGCCTTATTATAAAATGGATTAAAATTGTTTTTTTTCCCCTCATCAATGTACACACAACACCCCATAATGACAAGGCAAAAACAGGTTTCAAATATTTTGGCAAATGTATGAATTAAAAAAACAGAAATATCACATTTACAGAAGTATTCAGACCCTTGGGTATGACGCTACAAGCTTGGCACACCTGTATTTGGGGAGTTTCTCCCATTCTTCTCTGCAGATCCTCTCAAGCTCTGTCAGGTTGGATGGGGAGCGTCGCTGCACAGCTATTTTCAGGTGTCTCCAGAGATGTTCGATCTGGTTCAAGTCTGGGCTCTGGCTGGGCCACTCAAGGACATTCAGAGACTTGTCCTGAAGCCATTCCTGTGTTTTCTTGGCTGTGTGCTTAGGGTCCTAGGCCAAAGAGTTCAACCTTGGTTTCATCAGACCAGAGAATCTTGTTTCTCATGGTCTGAGTCCTTTAGGGGCCTTTTGGCAAACTCCAAGTGGGTTGTCATGTCCCTTTTACTGAGGAATGGCTTCTGTCTGGCCACTCTACCATAAAGGTCTGATTGGTGGAGTGCTGCAGAGACAGTTGTCCTGGAAGGTTCTCCCATCTCCACAGAGGAACTCTGGAGCTCTGTCAGAGTGACCATCGGGTTCTTGGTCACCTCCCTGACCAAGGCCCTTCTCCCCCGATTGCACACTTTGGCCGGGTGGCCAGCTCTAGGAAGAGTCTTGATGGTTCCAAACTTCTTCCATTTAAGAATGATGGAGGCCACTGTGTTCTTGGGGACCTTCAATGCTGCAGAAATGTTTTGGTACCCTTCCCCAGATCTGTGCCTTGACACAATCCTGTCTCGGAGCTCTACGGACAATTCCTTTGACCTCATGCCTTGGTTTTTACTCTGACATGCACTGTCAACTGTGGGACCTTATATAGACAGGTTGTGCCTTTCCAAATCATGTCCAATCAATTGAATTTACCACAGGTGGACTCCAATCACGTTGTAGAAACATCTCAAAGATGATCAATGGAAACAGGATGCACCTGAATTCAATTTCGAGTCTCATAGCAAAGGGTCTGAATACTTACGTAAAAAATGTATTTCTGTTTTCGCGTTGTCATTATGGGGTATTGTGTGTAGAGTGATGAGGGGAAAAACGATTTAATCAATTTTAGAATAAGGCTGTAATGTAACAAAATGCAGAAAAAGTGAAGGGATCTGAATACTTTCCGAATGCACTGTAGATAATGTTTATCTGAAACCTGTTTCTCCTGCTCCACTGGAGTTCATTCCAGTCCTAGGACCCCCTGTTTGCAGTCTATACCTAAAGTTGAATTCACCTACATGTTTTGCTAATTGAGAAGATAATCAAAAGTAATCTTGATTTGAGTGTTAAGAGGCTGTTAGAAGCCTTGTAAATTACTTGACACATTTTTCTTTCACCACCTTATCAGTGGTTGAGTTCAGTGCAACTTTTTTTACCTTTGTTAATTTAAGCATCAGATCCCAGATCTGTGGTTAGGGACTAACCTCTACTTCCAGCCATCCCAGTTCTACCAGACCACTTCTCATCCAGCTGACCCTGACTCCTCTGCCTGCAGTCGCAGACCTCCATTTCATTGGCTTATGCTCTTGGCCCAGAGCCAATAGTCTCTGTATATATAAACTCCCCAAGAGTGCTGAAAGACAAAGTCAAAAAGAAAAGGGACTCTGAATCTTACAGTGGTGGACTCACTCAACAACACATCAAAAAGAAAAACAGAAAATGTGTAGAGGATTAGCTGCGTTACCCCAAACATGTCTGGAAAGGTGAGATACCGTAAGAATTCTGCTCTTCTGCTCTCTGAAAGGATCATCTCTCCTAGCTTGCCTGAAATAACCCCAGAGATATCACATCACAAGTTTCTGAGGTTGATTTCTTAGTCAGAAAACATTTAGTCTGTAATTAAAATCAGATTTCTTTCTTCATAGTTTTTTTGGGGGGTTAATATGCTGAGCTCTCTTTTAGTATAGTTGAAGTCATTGACATATGCTGTATGGTAATCAAGTTAATTGTGACTATAGTATAATTTTTCTACATTTTGCAAAACATGTAGGATAAATGGAAACTTGATTAAATACTTGTCCAAAAGCTTCCACCTGCAAGACAGGAACATTTAGCCAAACTTAAAAGCAAAACAGAGGTACAGTATCTATCTGCTCTTTGTCATCCTCTGGTGATAAACGTATTAAAATGCATATGTGGCCAAAAGAAGTATGATAAAATGATATACTGCACTGCCCTGTTTCTGGCACATGGGTGGATTAATACATACCAGTATCATGCATACATGACTTATAACTTTTATATTGAGTTATGCATATTAGTTTCTTAAATTAAACTATTACTTGGAGCAGTATTTTTTTGATAAAGGAAGTTCATAAATAACTGTTAAGGCAAATAAAGCAATAGAACTCATAATGCTAAAATGGTTCTTAACAAATCCCTGATAATGCAGGGCTGTTTTACAGCATGCATTCCCTGAAAACCGCTCATCAATCAAAGCAATTAGACAACAGATACCAGTTGATCAAAAATCCTGGATTTAAGATATATTCTATTTTCATTGCGGATTTAACACCATTACTTAAAATTACACTTCATTACTTGGACCAAAGGTTACTAAGATGTTTAACACATTTTGTTTTATTTTTTTCATCTGCTTTATGGACTATCCTGATTTATTATGGCATAGCCCTGAACTCCCAGTCAACCTCTTAATAATTGCAGCCCTGGTTAGAATGGATATTCTGAAGAAACCCATGGAAACATGCTGTCTCGCTTAATTGAGTGACATCCCCAGTCAGGAACAACAAGGTCTATCCTGTTAACAAGAAGCTGCACGTGTGTATGCATGTGTGGCTGTTGTTTTAGTTGAGCCCATCTACTGATCGCTGACTATAGGGATAGATGAAAGTAATAAAGAGGAATCAACTACCTGCAGTTCACCATATTATTAATTATTGATCAGACTTTGTCTTGTTTCGTTGTCTCTGCTGTTTTTTTGTGTGTTTTTTACATGAGAAAGGTGAGCTCTAAGTAATGATAAACTTGGTTATTCTATTCAAAGTCTCTTTGATTTACTCACTAAAATGTCCTCTTTGTATAAAATAGATTTCGATTATTGCGTTTCTGGAAATAGCAAGTAAAATTGTTAGTGTGTCATTGTATCAACAAAGTATTGTGACCATCATATTTTCTATTTGTTTTACTTTTAGTTTAGTTTGAGATGGTTTAGAAGTGGGTCTTTTGATCATTATAAATGATGGTTAACATACTTGGTTGATTGATGATTAAAATGAAAAATGAAAAATCATGTTAGAAAAAAATAACGTTTTATCCCTTTTAAATGTAAATTATTACACAGGTCATCATAGTGTACTCTAACTACTGGCACTGTGCCATTGAAAACAAAGGCTACATCACATGATCTCTAATGGGCCTGATTCATCTGAGGTGGGGTTGTGTTATCTTGGGTCTTAACCCAACTTATGGATCCATACAATTAATTTATAGCCTAAGATGAGTCCTTCCTTTTAGAGGTTAGGTCTTCTGCTCTGTTACTGATTGCTTTTCAACTGGTATTGTATCGAACTTCACTGATTGGTTATAGCTATCTGTGTCTCACTTGGTTTTCCTGACTACAATCTGCATTAGCCAAAGTTATTACTAGGGTCGTTATACTGTTCTAACTCCTGAATGTGTGCCATTTAAAACATTACAGCATCCTCCTTAATGGCCTTATTTCCTCATGTCTTTCCTTTCTCAGGGCTAAAGAGATCAAGTCTAAGTTGGGGGTTCTCCTCCAGAAGCCTGAGAATGGCATTGACCTGATTATCCCCTACCCCGAGAAACCAGAGAAGAAGCCAGAGAAGCTTCAGAAGTGAGTACTGTAGCTTACTCCTTCCCTCAGACAGCCCTCACACACAAGAACATGAACACAAACACATACTATCTCTCTCTCGCACACACACCCACACACACCTTAAACCAGCATGGCTACAGAGTGCGTCAGTTACATTCCTGTGCTCCTCAAAGGAGGGAAACATATAGGCCCTACTCTGCTTCAAACAGTGTCAAATGGACATTTGTAAATTACTACCATGATTTAAATCTTGGTTTTCCTCTCCAGATCTGACTTAGAGAGAGAGGGAGAGCTTGTCTCTCAACCTGGTCTCAGAGAATGTAGTATTATTCTGTATGTAAATCCGGGACACTATTTAGTATGATATGTTACGTTTCATATGGTATGTATTACTTTGTGGATGTCCATCACCGATTTCTTATGATATGTTACAAATTACAATTTGTATTATATGTTATGAATTTGCATAACATACAATATGTTACGAATTTGCCAAAAACGTACAATATGTTAAAAATGTGCAAAACTTATGATAGGTTACGAATTCTAGCTAGGTGGCTAACGTTAGCTAGCTAACTAATGTTAGCTAAGCTAGGAGTTCAAATCAAATCAAATCAAATTGTATTTGTCACATGCGCCGAATACAACAGGTGTAGACCTTACCGTGAAATGCTTACTTACAAGACCTTAACCAACAATGCAGTTCAAGAAATAGAGTTAAGAAAATATTTAACTAAAGTAAAAATAAATAAAGAAGTAACACAAAAAGATGACATAACAATAACCAGGCTATATACAGGGGGTACCGGTACCGAGTCAATGTGAGGGTGTACAGGTTAGTCGAGGTAATTTGTACAAATAATAAACAGCGAGCTGCAGCAGTGTAAAAACAAAAATACATGTAAATAGTCCAGCAGTTGTTGTGGAAAATAACCACTATACTTTATTACAAATAAGGTCTTACAGAGTTTTTGTTGCATTAAGAAATGACTTTATTAAAGTTTTCAACAAAGCCGATACCAGTCTGCAGAGTGGCACACATCCTTATGGTCTCCCTCCATCTTATTTACATTTACATTTACGTCATTTAGCAGCTCTTATCCAGATATAGTCCTCTTCAGTTTTCCCACTCTTTTATTGCTCCACACCCACTTCCTTTGTCCCTGAGGATGGCTGAACTATTACTCCAACCAATCACTCGCTCCCCTGTCTTGCACACACACTCATGTTTAGTTTAAACATGACAAGGCCCTAAATTACACAAACCTCACCCCCTCATGCTGTAATCAATCTAGAAGATACCAAGGAGACAAAGGTCTAGCCCAAACTCTATTCAACCCTGATGCCGCTCCCTTCACTGTGTTTGAAGAGAGAGAAAAAAGGCCACAAGCTAGTTTCAGTCTCTCATCAGATAAGACAGCCATGGATTTAAGTAAGAGCAAGCAATCTGACCCTAGGGCAGATTTCCTCTCTACTCCCCCCCACACACAGTGTAATGCCCCAATTAAATTCCTAGCCCAGTAACAAACAATTCTAACTCAATGTTCGTGATTAACCCAGTTCTATCTCCTAATTCATTAAAGAATACAAATCACAGTCTTATGGCTTGGGGGTAGAAGATGTAAAGGAGCCTTTTGGACCTAGACCTGGCGCTCCGGTACCATTTGCCGTGTGGTAGCAGAGAGAACAGTCTATGACTTGGGTGACTGGTCTTTGACAATTTTTGGGGCCTTCCTCTGACACCGCCTAGTATATAGAGCCTGGATGGCAGGAAGCTTGGCTCCAGTGATGTATTGGGCTGTACGCACTACCCTCTGTAGTGCCTTACGGTCGGATGTCGAGCAGTTGCCATACCAGGCGGTGATGCAGCCGGACAGGATGCTCTCGATGGTGCAGCTGAATAACTTTTTGAGGATCTGGGGACCCATGCCAAATATTTTCAGTCTCCTGAGGGGGAAAAGGTGTTGTCATGCCCTCTTCACGACTGTCTTGGTGTGTTTGGTCCATGATAGTTTGTTGGTGATGTTGACACCAAGGAACTTGAAGCTCTTGACCCGCTCCACTACAGCCCCGTCGATGTTAATGGGTGCCTGTTCGACCCTCCTTTTCCTTTAGTCCACGATCATCTCCTTTGTCTTGTTCACATTGAGGGAGAGGTTGTTGGTTAGGTGTTACGGTAAGGGTTAGGGTTAGGGGAAGGGTTAGCTAAAAGGAATAAGTTTAGGGTTAGGTGAAGGGTTAGCTAAAAGGTTTAAGGTTCAGGTTAGGGGAGGGGTTAGCTAACATGCTAAGTAGTTGCCAAGTAGCTAAAAAAGTAGAAAGTAATTGAAAAGTTGAAAAATTAGCTAAAAATGTCCGTGATGAGATTCGAACTCACAACCTTTGGGTTGCTAGACGTTCACATTATACACCGGCCAACCACCCTTCTTTTGTTTTTTCCTTAAGTAACCATCTGTGTTATATAACCATACCAAACATAACATATCATACTAAATGGAGTGTCTCGGATGTACGTACAGAATAATAATACATGTTCTGAGAGCAGGTTGTGTATCTGAGCCTGAGGATTGTCAGTATGCATGTTAGCCTCATAATTGATAGTAGTGCATGTGCAGAGACCATTGCTTGTATCAGATTGAGGGTTCAAAGGTTTGGAGACATATCCATCCCATGCCCTGGCACTGACAATACCAATATATGGGTTGTTTATCACTAAAAGTAATATACTGTCCTATATGTCTTCAGTCTCTACAGTTTATGTACCTTCTGAAGATATGGTTGTATGTATGAGTACGGAAAGTGAGCGTTGAGAGAGAGAAAGAGCAAGAGGAGAAGAAAGGTAGGCTAGTGGTTAGAGTGTTGGGCCAGTAACTGAAATGTAGATGGTTTGAATCCCTGAGCTGACAAGGTGAAAAATCATTTGATGTGCCCTTGAGCAAGGCACCTAATTGCACCTGTAAATTGCTCTGGATAAGAGTGTCTGCTAAATGACTAAAATGTAATGAAATCGAGAGAGAGCATCCTGTGAAGAAGTGTCACAGGGATGTTTATATAAAAAATCGTCTCACTGTGTCTTCCACTTATTTGTGGAACCTCTTACATAAATTATGTTTGCAGGCTATTTTCCCCACTTGCTCAGTAGTACAGCCATCAATAAAGGTGAGATTCTGCAGGGCTCCCTCTTGCACTAGTGTGTGTGTGTGTGTAATAGGGAGGGCAATCGAGGACCTCTAAAGCTCTATGACCTTACAGGGTGCAGTATTAAGAGACTGTGGGTGACAAACTGCTGACTCTGTTCCAACCAAAGGCTGGTATTGTTTGGGCCTTCCAGGAGATGAGTAGTTCTTCTTCGTACATTGGTAAGGGCTGACTGTGCTCTTCTGCTTGTCTCATGTTTAATCAAGGGTAAGGTGCTTGACTATGTGGGTGTTGTTTAACTGTAATATTGTGTTTGTGTGTTGAACAGGCCCATTCCTGAGGAGGCTGCTCAGTGGCGTGAGTCCCTCGACCATGTGCTGACCAACAGCTGTGAGTATGCCTAGATATATACACATACACACCAAAAAAGTAATTGTGAAAAGCCATGAGGTCTTCTAGAAAATGATACGTTTCTTCACCCCATCATATGATACTTTACGAGTGATGCCAAATACTGAGCAGACAGACTAGAATTACAGTAACTCTGATGGTATTCATTCTCATTATGCAGAGAGATCTCCTGGGAGAACTAACATTTTATAATCCATCTGTGAACATAAAGTCTATATTATGTAATAGATGACACCTGGGTCTAAAATTAAACAGCTGGAAAATACTGTAGGCCTTCAAGGGTCTAGTCTCAATCTTCCAGCGTGGTGCATTCCTCAAGGCTGTGGTGTGTGTGTGTGTGTGTGTGTGTGTGTGTGTGTGTGTGTGTGTGTGTGTGTGTGTGTGTGTGTGTGTGTGTGTGTGTGTGTGTGTGTGTGTGTGTGTGTGTGTGTGTGTCATAATCGTCCAGGTCGTGTGAATGACCAGACACAGTTCTGGTTTATGTTTGCGTCGGAAGCCTCATATACTCAGAGCTGGCTGGTGAGAGGATGAGCTTACACACACACACACACACACACACTGGGAAGCAAGATTTACTAAGAACTAGTTTGAGTAATGTTGTGCTGGGGGTGATATGTGTAAACTGCTCTGCACACATAAGATTCCTGATGCCGCCACAACAGATAAAGCAATATAACATAATGTTCAGGGATGCTTCCATTAATGATGCTTAAATGCATGCAATCACTTCCCCGAAAACGATAAAATGGTTTCATGCCAGGAATCTCTCCTCACTTACAACATACATGTATAAATCATATAGTTATCTGTGATCAGATATGTACTTTACATACATAAATGCTTCTTAAGTACATAAGTACATGATTTAGGCTGGTGGGTTGTAATGGTACTTTGATCTTGCTTTGATCTCATGCTTTGATCTTAGTGTATGGTAGTAGCCTACCCTAACAAAAAAAACATATCAAATGTGAAATAGCTGTTCTCACATGTTGAACTTAAATTTCACATGTGAAACCACATTTTCACATTTATTACATTTAGAGTTCACATGTTAACACCACCTTTTCACATGTGAGGATAATGGATCACATTCAAATGGTGACATAGTTCTGCTATATGAAGTGCACTGCCTGTTAAAGGGACAAACCTTCATTGCTACATACATTTTTGGACATACAGTATATATACTGTGTATATACACTACCGGTCAAACGTTTTACAACACCTACTCATTCCAGGGTTTTTCTTTATTTTTACTATTTTCTACATTGTAGAATAATAGTGAAGACATCAAAACTATGAAATAACACATATGGAATCATGTAGTAACCCAAAAAGTGTTAAACAAAACAAAATATATTTGAGATTTGAGATTTTTCAAATAGCCACCCTTTGCCTTGATGACAGCTTTGCACACTCTTGGCACTCTCAACCAACTTCATGAGGTAGTCACCTGGAATGCATTTCAATTAACAGGTGTGCCTAGTTAGAAGTTCATTTGTGGAATTTCTTTCCTTCTTGCAAGAACAGCTCAAATAAGCAAAGAGAAATGACAGTCCATCATTACTTTAAGACATAAAGGTCAGTCAATACGGAACATTTCAAGTCTCTTCAAGTGCAGTCGCAAAAACCATCAAGCACTATGATGAAACTGGCTCTCATGAGGACCGCCACAGGAAAGGAAGACCCAGAGTTACCTCTGCTGCAGAGGATAAGTTAATTAGAGTTAACTGCACCTCAGATAGCAGCCCAAACAAATGATTCACAGAGTTCAAGTAACAGACACATCTCAACATCAACTGTTCAAAGGAGACTGTGTGAACCAGGCCTTCATGTTCGACTTGCTGCAAAGAAACCACTACTAAAGGACACCAATAAGAAGAGGAGACTTGCTTGGGCCAAGAAACACGAGCAATGGACATTAGACCGATAGAAATCTGTCCTTTGGTCTGATGAGTCCACATTTTAGATTTTGGGTTACAACCACTGTTTCTTTGTGAGACACATAGTAGGTGAACGGATGATCTCTGCATGTGTGGTTCCCACCGTGAAGCATGGAGGAGGAGGTGTGATGGTGTGGGGGTGCTTTGCTGGTGACACTGTCAGTGATTTTGCTTGTCGCAAACCAAGATGGCGTAGTAGTGCAGTCCTGTTTTTGTCGTGTGTCTGTAAATAGCCTGTAAATACCCTGTTATTTTTTGTATTTTTCGTACATATTTCGCACATACAGTGGGGAAAAAAAGTATTTAGTCAGTCACCAATTGTGCAAGTTCTCCCACTTAGAAAGATGAGAGAGGCCTGTAATTTTCATCATAGGTACACGTCAACTATGACAGACAAATTGAGAAAAAAATATCCAGAAAATCACATTGTAGGATTTTTCATGAATTTATTTGCAAATTATGGTGGAAAATAAGTATTTGGTCACCTACAAACAAGCAAGATTTCTGGCTCTCACAGACCTGTAACTTCTTCTTTAAGAGGCTCCCCTGTCCTCCACTCGTTACCTGTATTAATGGCACCTGTTTGAACTTGTTATCAGTATAAAAGACACCTGTCCACAACCTCAAACAGTCACACTCCAAACTCCACTATGGCCAAGACCAAAGAGCTGTCAAAGGACACCAGAAACAAAATTGTAGACCTGCACCAGGCTGGGAAGACTGAATCTGCAATAGGTAAGCAGCTTGGTTTGAAGAAATCAACTGTGGGAGCAATTATTAGGAAATGGAAGACATACAAGACCGCTGATAATCTCCCTCGATCTGGGGCTCCACGCAAGATCTCACCCCGTGGGGTCAAAATGATCACAAGAACGGTGAGCAAAAATCCCAGAACCACACGGGGGGACCTAGTGAATGACCTGCAGAGAGCTGGGACCAAAGTAACAAAGCCTACCATCAGTAACACACTACGCCGCCAGGGACTCAAATCCTGCAGTGCCAGACGTGTCCCCCTGCTTAAGCCAGTACATGTCCAGGCCCGTCTGAAGTTTGCTAGAGTGCATTTGGATGATCCAGAAGAGGATTGGGAGAATGTCATATGGTCAGATGAAACCAAAATAGAACTTTTTGGTAAAAACTCAACTCGTCGTGTTTGGAGGACAAAGAATGCTGAGTTGCATCCAAAGAACACCATACCTACTGTGAAGCATGGGGGTGGAAACATCATGCTTTGGGGCTGTTTTTCTGCAAAGGGACCAGGACGACTGATCCGTGTAAAGGAAAGAATGAATGGGGCCATGTATCGTGAGATTTTGAGTGAAAACCTCCTTCCATCAGCAAGGGCATTGAAGATGAAACGTGGCTGGGTCTTTCAGCATGACAATGATCCCAAACACACCGCCCGGGCAACGAAGGAGTGGCTTCGTAAGAAGCATTTCAAGGTCCTGGAGTGGCCTAGCCAGTCTCCAGATCTCAACCCCATAGAAAATCTTTGGAGGGAGTTGAAAGTCCATGTTGCCCAGCGACAGCCCCAAAACATCACTGCTCTAGAGGAGATCTGCATGGAGGAATGGGCCAAAATACCAGCAACAGTGTGTGAAAACCTTGTGAAGACTTACAGAAAACGTTTGACCTGTGTCATTGCCAACAAAGGGTATATAACAAAGTATTGAGAAACTTTTGTTATTGACCAAATACTTATTTTCCACGATAATTTGCTAATAAATTCATTAAAAATCCTACAATGTGATTTTCTAGATTTTTTTTCTCATTTTGTCTGTCATAGTTGACGTGTACCTATGATGAAAATTATAGGCCTCTCTCATCTTTTTAAGTGGGAGAACTTGCACAATTGGTGGCTGACTAAATACTTTTTTTCCCCACTGTATTTCCCTATCAGACTTTTCATCCTTCTACAAAATATACTTTCCTGCAACCCGCCTCACTCAATGTGGAAGGGATTGTATTATTGACTTACCTTTTATCTAGATTCTCCAGTTAAAACTAGCTAGCCAGCTAACTAGCTACTTGCTATTAGCCACAGTTAGCGGTATTTCACCCAGAACATTGGATTTTTCTGCCGGAATAATTTAATCACTGGACATTAATCACCGGATCGCAACTAGCTAGCCGCAACCGAATGGATGTTGTGTTTGGCTAATCACCACTGCCCCCGATGCAAGCACCAGTGAGCCTTGAGCTAGCCTAGAGCCAGGCCCATATCCCGGCTATCTACCTCTCGGTCTACCGGACGGGAGTAGCCAGCTAACTAGCTACTTGCTATTAGCCACCGTTAGCGGTTTTTCACCATTGTCCGTGGCCTGCACCACCTACCAGCCAGCTCTAGCCTGGACTATTATTCGGCCAGTCTGCACTGTCTGCACAGCGCGTTATCGACCCAGAACATATCAGTTTTTCTGCCGGAATCACTGAATCACTGGACCTTTAACTCCGGATTCATCGCTACCAGCTAGCTGCAACAAATTGGACGCTGTGGTTTGGCTAATCATCCTGAGCTAGGCCCATCTCCCGGCTATCTACCTCTCTGTCAACCGGACGGGACCACCTAGTGTTGACACGGAGCCCCGCCAATCCTACACGACTGGTCTGCCGATGAAATTGTCAGATGTGGTTACAACAGGCTTCCCGTTATGACGTCGACCACGAAGATTCCATCTGCTAGCCCCGGCCCGCTAGATGCCTGCCGTACCTTCTCCGCTATGCAATCCGGTTTCCGAGCTGGTCATGGGTGCACTTCAGCCACGCTCAAGATCCTAAACGATATAATAACCGCGATCGATAATAGACAGTACTGTGCAGCCGTCTTCATCGACCTGGCCAAGGCTTTCGACTCTGTCAACCACCGCATTCTTATTGGCAGACTAAATAGCCTTGGTTTCTCAAATGACTGCCTCGCCTGGTTCACCAACTACTTCTCAGATAGAGTTCAATGTGTCAAATCGGAGTTGTTGTCTTGACCTATGGCAGTCTCTATGGGGGTGCCACAGGGTTCAATTCTTGGGCCGACTCTTTTCTCCGTGTATATCAATGATGTCACTCTTGCTGCTGGTGACTCTCAGATCTACCTCTACGCAGACGACACCATTTTGTATACATCTGGCCCTTCATTGGACACTGTGTTAACAAACCTCCAAATGAGCTTCAATGCCATACAACACTCCTTCAGTAGCCTCCAACTGCTCTTAAACACTAGTAAAACTAAATGCATGCTCTTCAATCGAACGCTGCTGGCACCCGCCCACCCGACTAGAATCACTACTCTCGACGGGTCTGACCTAGAGTATGTGGACAACTACAAATACCTAGGTGTCTGGTTAGACTGTAAACTCTCCTTCCAGACTCACATTAAGAATCTCCAATCCAAAGTTAAATCTAGAATCGGCTTCCTATTTCGCAACAAAGCCTCCTTCACTCATGCTGCCAAACATGCCCTCGTAAAACTGACTATCCTACCGATCCTTGACTTCGGCGATGTCATTTACAAAATAGCCTCCAACACTCTACTCAGCAAATTGGATGTAGTCTATCACAGTGCAATCCGTTTTGTCTCCAAAGCCCCATACACTACCCACCACTGTGACCTGTACGCTCTTGTTGGCTGGTCCTCACTACATGTTCGTCATCAAACCCACTGGCTCCAGGCCATCTATAAATCACTGCTAGGCAAATCCCTGCCTTATCTTAGCTCATTGGTCACCATAGAAGCACCCACCCGTAGTCTGCGCTCCAGCAAGTATATCTCACTGGTCATCCCCAAAGCCAACACCTCCTTTGGCCGCCATTCCTTCCAGTTCTCTGCTGCCAATGACTGGAACGAATTGCAAAAATCTCTGAAGCTGGAGACTCTTATCTCCCTCACTAACTTTAAGCATCAGTTGTCAGAGCACCTTACCGATCACTGCACCTGTACACAGCCCATCTGAAATTAGCCCACCCAACTACCTCATCCCTATATTGTTATTTATTTTGCTCTTTTGCACCCCAGTATCTCTATTTGCACATAATCCCTTGCACATCTAGCATTCCAGTGTTAATACTAATTGTAATTATTTTGCACTATAGCCTATTTATTGCCTTACCGCCATAACTTGCTACATTTGCACACACTGTATATATATTTTCTGTTGTATTTTTTGACTTTATGTTTTTTTACCCCATATGTAACTCTGTGTTGTTGTTTTTATCGCACTGCTTTGCTTTATCTTGGCCAGGTCGCAGTTGTAAATGAGAACTTGTTCTCAACTGGCTTACCTGGTTAAATAAAGGTGAAATAAATAAAATAAAAAATAGAATTCAAGGCACACAGCATTCTACGCCATCCCATCTGGTTTGCGCTTAGTGGGACTATCATTTGTTTTTCAACAGGACAATGACCCAACACACCTCCAGGATGTGTAAGGGCTATTTGACCAAGAAGGAGAGTGGTGAAGTGCTGCATCAGATGACCTGGCCTCCACAATCACCCGACCTCAACCCAATTGAGATGGTTTTGGATGAGTTGGACCGCAAAGTAAAGATAAAGCAACCAACAAGTTCTCAGCATATGTGGGAACTCCTTCAAGACTGTTGGAAAAGCATTCCAGGTGAAGCTGGTTGAGAGAATGCCAAGAGTGTGCAAAGCTGTCATCAAGGCAAAGGGTGGCTGCTTTGAATAATCTCAAATATAAAAAATATTTTGATTTGTTGAACACTTTTTTGGTTACTACATGATTCCATATGTGTTATTTCATAGTTTTGTGTCTTCACTATTATTCTACAATGTAGAAAATTGTAAAAATCTAGAAAGACCCTGGAATGAGTAAGTGTGTCCAAACCTTTGACTGATTGTTGTGCCAAGTTGGGTGGATGTCCTTTGGGTGGTGGACCATTCTTGATACACACGGGAAACTGTTGAGCATGAAAAACCCAGCAGCGTTGCAGTTCTTGACACAAACTGGTGTGTATATATATATTTATAAACTGGTGGTTCGAGCCCTGAATGCTGATTGTCTGACAGCCGTGATATATCAGACTGTATCCCACGGGTATGACAAAAATGTATTGTTACTGCTCTAATTACGTTGGTAACCAGTTTATAATAGCAATGAGGCACCTCAGGGGTTTGTGGTATATGGTCAATATACCAACACCTCCTCGTGCCTTATTGCTTAAATAGATATATATATACATATACAGTGAGATCCAAAATTATTGACACCCTTGATAAAAATTTGCAAAGATGACTGTATAAAATAAATGACTCAAATACTGAGTGATATTGATGCTAAAAATAAACGTGAAAATTACATTATTTTATAGTAATACAATTGCTCAAATACAAATATTTATCATTTTTTCTCTGAAAGGAAGGGGTCAAAATTATTGACACCCCTGTTTTCAATATCTTTCAATACCTCACCTTATGAGGATAACGGCACTGAGCCTTTTTCTAAAACATTTTATGAGTTGGAGAAAACTTTGGGCGGGATCTTAAACCATTCCTCCATACAGAACCCTTCCAGATCCTTGATATCCTTCGTCTGCGCTTATGGACTGCCCTCTTCAATTTAAACCACAGGTTTTCAATGGGTTTCAAGTCCGGAAACTGAGATGGCCATTGCAAAATGTTGATTTTGTGGCCAATTAACCATTTATTTGTGGATTTTGATGTGTGCTTGGGGTTATTATCTTGCTAGAAGATCCACTTGCAGGCAAGTTTCAGCAATTGTATTACTAGAAAATATAATTTCCCAATTTTTGTTGAGCATACAATAAAGTTCAGTATTTGAATTATTTATTTTATACAGTCATTTTTGCTCATCTTTATCAAGGGTGTCAATAATTTCAGACCCCACTGTATATTACATAGATAGATGTGTAGTCTAAACTTACATGTACAACATTTTATATGCATTATTAGAATAATCAATTTCATCACATATGCGCTATTTCAATCGAGCATCGATGACCAGCAGTGAATAGTTTTTTCCTTGACAAAAAAGCTTGAAGCGAAGGGGCCTCAAACCTTGTAGCGATTATTATGGAGGTACATAACAGATATTTGACAGGACCATAAGGCTCTTTGACGTTTTTTACGTTGTACGATAAACTAAAATATTGTATAGACTTCCTTTATCTTTTTCCAGTAAAAGCACATGGATGTGTGTAAAACGGATAAGCAAAAACATGGGATTTTGTCATAAATGTGAAAACGTGGCTTTTCAATTTTGGTGAACGTTAGTAGCTAGTAGACAAGTCAAGGATGCGTCATGCAATATTGGCACACTACACTTCAAGTGGAACAAAATAAACCTTGAAATTGGAGGTTTAAAATATCCCTCTGGTGGCCAAGTTGATCTATTTTAAGATATGCCATTACATTTACATTTAGTCATTTAGCAGACGCTCTTATCCAGAGCGACTTACAGTTAGTGAGTACATATATATATATATATTTTTTTTTTATACTGTCCCCCCGTGGGAATTGAACCCACAACCCTGGCATTGCAAATGCCATGCTCTACCAACTGAGCTACATCCCTGCCGGCCATTCCCTCCCCTACCCTGGGCCAATTGTGCGCCGCCCCATGGGTCTCCCGGTCACGGCCGGCTACGACAGAGCCTGGATTCGAACCAGGATCTCTAGTGGCACAGCTAGCACTGCAATGCAGTGCCTTAGACCACTGCGCCACCATTGGTTGGTGGATATGAAGTATAAGACCTTTGATAGGCTGATGCAGAATTTGTTGCAGCAAATAATCACTGCCAGCTGTCAGGTTAGTATAGGGCTAAATGTGCCAGGTTATTTAATGGGAACAGCTAATATATCACATTCTATCACGTGCAACTACATCAACAACTTTAATTGGCTGATGCAGATTTTGAGACAGAGAAAATGGTCGCAAGTATGCACCCAAAATTATCTTCTACCTTGCGAGTTAAGCAAATGTTCAGGTGCACTTCCAACATCGCGCCTACTCAGATGATTGATTAGCCCAGTTTCGAGACCGAGTGGAACTCAGGTCTCGCCGTATTACATATAGTATATCCACATTGTGTTATTTACAGACCTGTTTTTGAACCTGTTTGGCAACGCTTTTCCCACGTCGGAGGTCAGTGGACGGTTTTGAATAGGAAGTTGTCGTTAGCATCGGTGAGCGGTGCCCAGGAAATAATTGAATGCAATTGTTAAAGGCTACCTACCTACCTGACCAAAAGTATGTGGACACCTGCTCGTTGAACATCTCATTCCAAAATCATGGGCATTAATATTGAGTGGGTCCCCCCTTTGCTGCTATAACAGCCTCCACTCTTCTGGGAAGGCTTTCCCCTAGATGTTGCTTCCATTCAGCCACAAAAGCATTAGTGAGGTCGGGCACTGATGTTGGGCGATTAGGCCTGGCTCGTAGTTGGTGTTCCAATTCATCCCAAAGGTGTTCGATGGGGCTGAGGTCAGGGCTCTGTGCAGGCCAGTCAAGTTCTTCCACACCGATCTAAACAAACCATTTCTGAATGGACCTCGCTTTGTGCATGGGGGCATTGTCATGCTGAAACAGGAAAGGGCCTTCCCCAAACTGTGCCACAAAGTTGAAAGCGCAGAATCGTCTAGAATGTCATTGTATGCTGTAGCGTTAAGATTTCCCTTCACTGGAACTAAGGGGCCTAGCCCAAACCATGAAAAACAGCCCCAGACCATTATTCCTCATCTACCAAACTTTACAGTTTGCACTATGCATTTGAGGAGGTAGCGTTCTCCTGGCATCCGCCAAACCCAGATTCGTCCATCGGACTGCCAGATGGTGAAGCGTGATTCATCACTCCAGAGAATGAGTTTCCACTGCTCCAGGATCCAATGGCGGCGTGCTTTACACCACTCCAGCCGACGCTTGGCATTGCGTATGGTGATCTTAGGCTTCTGTGCGGCTGCTCGGCCATGGAAACCCATTTCATGAAGCTCCTGACGAACAGTTATTGTGCTGATGTTGCTTCCAGAGGCAGTTTGGTACTCTGTAGTGAGTTTTGCAACCGAGGACAGACGATTTTACACGCTACGCGCTTCAGCACTCGCCGGTCCCGTTCTGTGAGCTTGTGTGGCGTACCACTTTGCGGCTGAGCCGTTGTTGCTCCTAGACATTTCCACTTCACAATAACAGCACTTACAGTTGACCTGGGCAGCTCTAGAAGTGCAGAAATTTGACGAACTGACTTGTTGGAAAGGTGGCCTGCTATGAGGGTGCCACATTGAAAGTCACTGAGCTCCTCAGTAAGGCCATTCTACTGCCAATGTTTTTTCCTATGGAGATTGCATGGCTGTGTGCTTGATTCTATACACCTGTCAGCAACGGGGTGTGGCTGAAATAGCCAAATCCACTCATTTGAAGGGGTGTCCCTATACGTTTTTATATATAGTGTAATATGGAACATAGATTTAACGGAAATAAAGTTTGTTAGGAAACCTGAACAAACAGGTATCATGGGGAAACAAAGTGCTCTCAAATGGCGGGAATTTGGAGAGAGCACTATTGGTGAGACACTGCATTCTCGCCGCAAAGACTATGTTCTGTAATGTTATTATGTTGATGTGTAGCAGTGTGTTTCCATAGCCTACTAAATGCCATAAGTGAAGTTTCAGTCCGGGAAAAATAAAATATTTCACTTCAGTTCAATTCAATGTTCTCCTCCAGAAAACGATTGATCATCCATAGGGTTTTGTCTCATTTTATTTCAGATTGTAGCGTTTGATTGCCTCTCTGTGTAAAACTTTGTCCCGAAGTGGCCATTCAGATGGGACATATAATTCAGAGAGATATAACATGATTATAATCAGAGGCAGACAATAGGACACACATCCATGGGCTTTGTGTTGCTACAGTAATATTCACTATAGTAGATTCCCTGGATATATGAAAGCAAAGAGATTTTTCAAAAAAAGAGGTCAGGTGGTTTTTCTGTGAGTAAAGGGAAGTGGCTGAACAAAAATAGAAACGCAACATGCAACAATTTCAACGAATTTACTGAGTTACAGTTCATATAAGGAAATCAGTCAATTGAAATAAATAAATTAGGCCCTAATCTATGGATTTCACATGACTGGGCAAGGGCACAGCCATAGGTGGGCCTCGGAGGGCATAAGCCAATACGTTTTTCCCCACAAAAAGGGCTTTATTACAGACAGAAATACTCCTCAGTTTCATCAGCTGACCGGGTGGCTGGTCTCAGACGATCCCGCAGGTGAAGAAGCCGAATGTTAAGGTCCTGGGCTGGGGTGATTACACATGGTCTGTGGTTGTGAGGCCGGTTGGACGTTGAACGTTTATATTTTTGTTCAGTATACTGCATATACAGTCAGGCCCATTATAATGTTCTCACTACAGCAGAAACATTTGGACAAAATTACTCACGAGCAACATATATTGAGGATTAGAGGGCCATGTAAGAATCCAACCCCCAACTCTGATTGTGTAAACACTTAGCCATCGGAGCTTATCATCATTCTATCATAACAGTTTAAAACAGAGGCACAGTGGCAGCATGTCTCTGGAATTCAGGTCTCAGGGGAGATGTTGGAGGATTGGCCCAATGCCCTCTGTGTTAAAATAGGGGAACAACTCACTGTCTCTCTATTTCACTCTGTCTCTACTTTTTCTCTCTTTGCTTCATCTTTGTTCTTTGCTCTCTGCTCTCTGTTTCCCTCTCCCCTATCTCTCTCTCTCTGATAATTTACCATTCCCATCTCCTCTCTCTCTCTGTCTCCCAGATGGCCTGGCCATGTTCCGTAGCTTCCTGCGCTCTGAGTTCAGTGAGGAGAACATTGAGTTCTGGGTGGCCTGTGAGAACTTCAAAAAGACCAAGTCTCCCATGAAGATGACTGTGAAAGCCAGAAAGATCTATGAGGACTTCATCCAGACCGAGGGACCCAGAGAGGTGACAGAAAATGTGGCCAGTAAATGTGTACTACTGTTGTATTTGTTGTGGAAAACCAGACTTACCTTCCTGTCTCTTTCTCTCTCTGTCTCTCTCTGTCTCTCTCTGTCTCTCTCTGTCTCTTTCTCTCTCACTCACTCCTCCCGCCCATCCCTCTCACTTTTCCTCCCTCCAGGTGAACATTGATCATTACACCAAGGATGTGACCTTGAGGAACCTGGTTGACCTTTCCCCCACAACCTTTGACCTGGCCCAGAAGAGAATTTATGCTCTGATGGAGAAGGACTCTTTCGGCCGCTTTCTGAGATCCGAGCAGTACCTGGAGCTGGTCAAATAAGGAGATGATTGCAGAGTAAGGGTAAATTCCAAACCAATTGGATATAATTTGAAGTGGAATTAGGCCTTCATTTGATGGATAATTTGATGGAATTGACTCAAGCGAGACTGCAGGTCTGATAACTAAGGACAATCATAAAGATAGATCTCATTCTAAACTAACTTGACTCAATATTTTAAATGATTACTATATTTGTCTTATCCACCTGTAGCCAATCAAAATGTCACAAGTCAATTCAAAAAGTAAAGAGTGGAACATACAATATGACAGTATTTGTTAAATGCTTACTCCAACTGAGAGACAAACAAACCACCAATCAATAAACAGTGATTTAAACAAATACATTTGAACCTCACCATTTCTTGGGAAGATAAACCGAAGGTCATAATTATTGCAGACAAAATCTGTCGCAAGTATTTTGTCCCAATGATTTTGTCCCATAGTCTAAAAAGTCTAAATAAATAGTCTAAATAAAAATATCCTAGACAGACAGACAGATAGACCGACCATGTTTGTACAACAGCTTTCCCAGGAAAAAAAGCCAAGTGGCTTTCAGAGTTTCTGAGAAGGACAATCTGACCTCTGCCTTGAGACTCTTAGTGACACATCCAGTACCCATACAATGTTCTAAATGGGGGAGAAAGGGTGAGGGACTTCTTGGAACCGGCCACTCTAGTGTTCACACAGCCAAGTAGTAAACCGTCTAAGAACAAAAGACATATAGTAGAAACCGGGTGTCTTGAGTAGCTGTGAGTATTTGTCTCCAACGTGCTCTCATGCCATCCTTGGGATCAGTTGTAGGCAGTTAGTTCAGTGGCATTGTAAGTTGCTAAGATGGGAATATCAAGTAAGAGTGGATCTCATAAAAGAAAGAAACTCAGAAATTTCTCCAGAGATTTCATTTTTTGTGAACTAATTGAAAGTAGGCATACATTCATTCCAATTTAGGCAATTTCAGCCAGTCATTTCACCTAAAGATAGTAATGAAGCATAGGAGATGAGTAAAGGACACATACCCAATATAGCAACATCATAAAGTTTAGCGACTTTTCTACCCTAATAAAAGAGAAATATATGCACTCCATTATTGATTAACTAATCTTATCAAGTATTTCAATACAGCTTTCAGCATTTATGTTTATCACTCACCATTCACTATAATAACTAGCCTTCACACCATTCATAGTCTGAAAAGTAGATGGTTTTAAAGGGTGGAGGTGTATCGGTATGAAAAGGTTCTTGTGGTATGCTATCTCAGTCCAATGTAGCAATTATATAAATACCGTACACTGTGTTTCTATTATGTACCTGCATGTTTTTATATATTTGAGGGGTGCAGCTGTCATAGCCATAACATTGAAGTATTTTTACACAAATACTCAGTATCTTTATAGGTCCTTATTGTTGCCCCATATACACAATTCAACTTGCTACAACACTGCATGTCAGGAGTTGACAATATGGTCATTATAATTAATTGATTCTCCAATTAACATTTTCACTTGAAGCTAAAATGTAAAGATTTTAGATCACATGCTTTGCAATCGCTTGACATGGTATAGTAATTTAGAGTTTAGTAACGATAAGACAATTCCACGTTAACAGAATGATGCTGAGACTCAGATTTTTCACTTTAAGATGTATGTCAAACAAAAACAATGATTGCTAAGTTAAATCATACAACTCTATGCTCAATGACGACTTTTAACAATTTCCACTGAAAATATTATAAAAACACATTTACTTGAAGAACAGTGCAGATGCAAAGTTTGGTAACAGAATGATGGTTTGTGCTGTTTGTGCCATCCTTCTGTTGCCAAACTTTGCATCTGCACTGTTCTTCAAGAAAATGTGTTTTTATAATATTTTCAGTGGAAATTGTTAAAAGTCGTCCTTATGCATTGAGTTGTATCGTTGTATTCTCTTACTGTGGAATTTCCAATACTAACACAAAACAATATGTTTCTGAAGTGGCATTGATAAGGGTATCCGATTGCATAGATTGGCCAATCTACTGCTATTGCCCAAGATGTCGTGCCTTCAATGAAAACACTTGATTGAAAAATCAGTAAGGACTTATGGAGTGCTAAGTTAATATCTGACGCATGTATGATTTGTAGTCAACCACATAAAAGACATGAATACATTAAATTCCTGAAGATGTATTTATTTTTCTATGTAGATATCTACCAGTATTTAGCAGTATTTGTGTTGATTAAGTTGACTACCCCACTGGAATGAATGGGAATGGTGGCCAAGAGAGCACTGATCGAGGAGTATCCAGGAGAGAACCATATCTTTTAACTGTCATAAAAGAGAAAACATCTGACTATCTATTGTCACTCTGTTTTTATTATCCAATATCCATGTATTTTTTATCCTTTTTGTGATCACAAGTTTAGCCTTTACTGAAGAACATCTCTCAACATAGTACCCAAGAGAAGGCCTACACAAGGATTATACAATAATATTTGTGTCTTGATTTAAATTTTAAATTTTAGTCATTTAGCAGACGATCTTATCCAGAGCGACTTACAGTTAGTGAGTGCATACATTTTCATACTGATGACATAAGGGATCATTATTACACAGATACATAGGGGAGAGTGGGGTAAGTTGAGCCAAAGGGGTAAGTTGAGCCATCCTTGTTTCTGGGAAACCATAAAATCCCCCCCAAAATAATGAATTTCGTGAACTAAAACTCACACTTGACTTTTTTTCCCCGTTACTAGCTCTGACTGCTTATACCTACTTTATTAATAAAATGTACTTACTATGACTGTGATATTTAGTTGTCCCACCTAGCTATCTTAAGATGAATGCACTAACTGTAAGTCACTCTGGATAAGAGTGTCTGCTAAAAAATTTTACCATATATTCAGGAAGAGGTCATAATGTTATGGAGTCTGTGAATGAAGAAACCACATGGAAGAAGTGGTAAGCAAGTTTGGTCCAAAAAACTGATTTTCACCAAGTCAAATGAATTTACTGTATTAGAGGTATCATGACGCTTGTATCTAAACCAAAGTAGATACTTTTAAGATTGTTCTATACATCAGTTGGGTTCTCTATAAGCTTCAATATGAGGTCCTAAACCTAGCATGAAAATGCATCCTTGTAGCTGTGTGGGCTAATAAAGTCAAAATGTTTGCCTTGGGGTAAGTTGAACCAGTAGCCATGGGGTAAGTTGAGCCAATGGTTGAGCCAATGGCAAGTTGAGCATATTGAAGTGTTTTCTTCACAGGCATAATGCAAGAATACTATATTTCCCTTGCCGGAGTAATGCTGAATGTAAAAAATGGCTCAACTTACCCCAGTCTCCCCTACATACAGTGCATTCAGAAAGTATTCAGACCCCTTCACTTTTTCCACATTTTGTTACGTTACAGCCTTATTCTGAAATTGATGAAATTGTTTTTTCTCTCATCAATGTACACACAATACCCCATAATGACAAAGGAAAAACTGGTTTTTAGATATTTTGTTTGCAAATACAACACTGAAATATCACATTTACATAAAAAGTGAATGGGTCTGAATACTTTCCGAATGCACTGTATTCAAAAGGAATAAAACCCAAAATAACAATTTATGACAGAGGGGAGATGAGGATGATAAATCCCATCTAAAATAAACACCCACTATGATATGGTCTAATAACAAACATACAACTTCCTGAGGCAGAGATAGCTAACCTCCAGACTCAAGACTTCCCACATGGAAAGAGGGTGTTTTTCTTCCAATTAACATAGCGCGTCCATTGGACCCGGGAGGAGAGCGTCATTGTCCAGCGAGCTAATGAAAACGTCAGAGTGGGGAGTGAAAAACAAAGAGGAAGCTGATGCACCATGGGAGACGCAGCCAATACAAACTGTGTCACAGCCTAAAATGTAGACTTCCCACTCCTTATTTCTGTCATGGTTCCTAGAATCACATGGAAGATTGTGATGTCCCCTTGGGTTCATCGGTGAACCTGACAAAAGTCTCATTGGTTTTCTCTCTTCCCTTTTACATGCGTTCCCTTCACACACTAGTGGGTTCTGTTGTATGTGCTGAGATTTACACAACCCAAAAACTGGTTGAATCAACATTGTTTCCATGTAATTTCAACCAAAAAAATCTATGTGATGACGTTGAATCAACATATAAAACATTTTGGATTTGCAAAAAGTCATCAACGTCAAATTGGATTTGCAAAAAGTCATCAACATAAGGGCATTTCATATTTTTTTCACCAACTTTTAACCTAAATCCAATGACATGGTGACATTTGTTGTTGATTTCATGTTGAATTCACGTTAGTTGACAACTCAACCAAATGAAAATCAAAACTAGATGTTGAACTGACATCTGTGCCCAGTGGGAAGGCTGTGTCATTGGAACAGGATAAAGAATATCAGTCATCTTGGTAAATCTTTATAATATAATATACCATGAACAAATACTATTAAAAGCCTGACCAGACAAGATGACTTCATAACGTTAAGAACACCACTACCACTCCATGAACCATGCAGGTCCCAGCCATGTGTCTAATTATATACCAAGAGAGTACACACAACACTGGGCTGGAGATAAAAACCCATCCACTGTGGAGATCAGGTCAGATAACACCTCAATGCTTCTTGCAACATGAAGAGATGGGGGATGACGATGAAAGCTAGGATTACAGAAACATAAAGGCTGCTTTTATAAATGATGGATTCATAAATGTAAAAAAGGGTCTTCACCTTTTCTCCTCATTTGAACTTTTCACTTCAACTGCTCCTCGTCTCTTACTCTGTAGAAGCACACGCTGTTTCATCCTATAGCATACTGTAAGGAAGCTTCTCAGCTGAATTTACTAATCTGTCATGGAATATTGCCATCAAGACTTGGGAAAGAAAACTAAACGGTGCTCCCTAAGGTCTCTAAGTTTAGATCCCATTGATGGAAAGTGGCCATAAACCTCAATATGATATTATTAATTTTTACAGTAGCTTTATAAAAGGCAGAGGGCATGGGGATTGAAGAGGCTATCTGAGACCATTGTGAGCTGGGCATTTCCATGTAAAAGGACCCATGAGCAGCGACGTGAAATTCATAGAAGCATGTCAAATTGGGTGTCAAATGAAAGCTAAGAGTCTATATTATTTTACATTAAGGGAATGATACATTTTTCAACCATTTTCCATCCAAAAATGTGGAACAAGCAAAGGCTTTGATTTCTGGTCAAACAGATGGAAAAGGGATCTTAGACAACATCTACCAGAAAAAGTCTTAAAAGGTATTAGAAATATATCAAAACACAATAATGTTGAAGTAAAGTAACAAGTTAAGATAGACCTACCAATTAGTTATAGTGTTTTTAATGACATCACGTTTGTTTATGAAATATGGGGTGGCAGGTAGCCTAGCAGTTAAGAGCATTGGGCCAGTAACTGAAAGATTGCTGGTTCGAAGCCCTAGTTGTCTGGTTGAAAGGTTGCTCTGGATAAGAGCGTCTGCTAAATGACAAAAATAAAAAATATTACATTGGTAAAGGAATTACTGAATAATCTGGAACAGAATTATTGCAATTGAATTGGCTACAATGGGATATCATATTAGTCAGAAACCACAGTTGGGTCACTTGCTACTGTCCTCCCTTCCCTGGCATACGGTTATGTTCAGCTCATAACTATTTTCTTTCTCTTTCTGTCGTCTGGTGGTCAAAGCAAGACTGTGAAAACTGTCTGGACAACCCCTCCCTCTCCCTCTCCCTCTCCCTCTCTCTCTCTCTCTCTCTCTGCCTCTCTCTCTCTCTCTCTCTCTCTCTCTCTGCCTCTCTCTCTTTCTCGCCTCACTCTATCTCCAGTTAATGTCACCTCTCCCGGCTCTTACTGACACCTACCACCTTCCTCTTTCCATTTACTGTAACAAGCATCCTCACACACTGAGCACCGACCGACACCAGACATCCATTGACATTGAAAAGTAGCTTGGTCAGTCCACCCTGGCTGGACCAAAGCTGAACCAATCATAGATGTCTATCTTTCACAAGTTTGGACAACACAGTACAGTACAGTAGAGCACAGTACAGTACAGTACAGTAGAGCACAGTACAGAACAGTACAATAAAGTAGAGTACAGTACAGTAGAGTACAGTAAAATGTATTGTATTGTACTGTACTCTGCTGTACTGTACTGAACATATCTACTTTACTGTACTGTACTGAGCTCTACTGTACTGTGCTGTGCTGTACTGTATTGTACTGTACACTGTGCTCCTGATAAAGCTGATAAATAAAACTAAATCCCATTGCAAAATAATACTTTTTATTCATTGATGGAAATACCAGTCGGTAAAAATACATTTTACTGTCACATAATTTAGTGGAATTAAATTGGCCTGTGTGTATTTTCGTTAGTCATCATGTATCTTATTTATCCAACATAACTATCAGACTCACACAGCATAAATAACCTACTTTGAGGGGGATTTCTACTGCAGCTCCTCAGCTGGTTGCTGCTGGAGCAAAACATCTGCTTTTATAAGCCCAGTCATTGAGCAACAATTCTAAATGCAATCATGTGTTAAAAACTGTTTTGGTGCATGATTAAAGATAGCTACTATTTTTATTTCTCAACTGGTAATTGAAGCGCGCCTCCCATTCACTATTCAAGTTCAGGCAACAAGCTATCAGGGCGTCACCCACCACTTGATGTGAGCTGGAGGCAGTATACATTTTGAAAACATACTTAATTGTTTGAAACCTGAATGTTTTATTTCAAATTATAAGGCATGCCTTACCTTGCTTCAAATCAAATCAAATCAAATGTTATTGGTCACATACACATATTTAGCAGATGTTATTGCGAGTGTAGCGAAATGCTTGTGTTCCTAGCACAAACAGTGCAGTATTATCTAACAAATCACAACAATACACAAATCTAAAAATAAAATAATGGAATTAACAAATATGTAAATATTAGCACAAGCAATGTCGGAGTGGCATTGACTAAAATACAGTATAATAGAACACAGTATATACATATGAGATGAGTAAAGCAGTATGTTAACATTATTAAAGTGACTAGTGTTCCATTATTAAAGTGGCCAGTGATTCCATGTCTATGTATATAGCCCAGCAGCCTCTAAGTTGCAGGGTTGAGTAACCGGGTGGTAGCCGGCTAGTGATGGCTATTTAACAGTCTGATGGCCTTGAGATAGAAGCTGTTTTTCAGTCTCTCGGTTCCAGCTTTGATGCATCTGTACTGACCTCGCCTTCTGGATGATAGCGGGGTGAAAAGGCCGTGGCTCAGGTGGTTGATGTCCTTGATGATCTTTTCTGGTGCTGTAGGTGTCCTGGAGGGCAGCAGTGTGCCCCCAGTGATGCGTTGGGCAGACCGCACCACCCTCTGGAGAGCCCTGTGGTTGCGGGCGGTGCAGTTACCGTACCAGGCGGTGATACAGCCTGACATGATACTCTCAATTCTGCATCTGTAAAAGTTTGTGAGGGTCTTAGGGGCCAAGCTGAATTTTTACAGCCTCCTGAAGTAGCCTATAGGCAAAATCCAACAATGGAAACTTGGAGGCAATTATTTTATAAAGACTTAATAGACAGCGCATGAGTTTCAATTTTGGGGAAGCTTACAATTTATCCTACTATGTCTGCCATTCTCCGTGCCAGTTATAATTTTCATGTGTCATTTTCCCCCTGTTTTTCTCCCCAATTTCGTGATTACGATCTTGTCTCATCGCTGCAGCTCCCCAACGGGCTCGGGAGAGGCGAAGGATGAGTCATGCGTCCTCCGAAACATGACCCGCCAAGCCGCGCTTCTTAACACCCGCCCGCTTAACCCGGAAGCCAGCTGCACCAATGTGTCGGAGGAAACACTGTTCAACTGATGACCGCAGATGCCCGGCCAGCCACAAGGAGTTGCTAGAGCACGATGAGCCAAGTAAAGCACCCCCGGCCAAACCCTCCGCTAACCCGGACGACACTGGGTAAATTGTGCACCGCCCTATGGGACTCCCGGTCACGGCCGGCTGTAGTGACGCCGCAACACTGCGATGCAGTGCCTTAGACCGCTGTGCCACTCCGGAGGCCTTCCTGGAACAGTTTTATTTTAATAATAATGTTTTTTTTTATTCAAAATCATTGTCATGTGGTTAATCATAATGTGCCATATGGACACATTGATACACCATGATCCATTGGTGGATAAAGAAATATAGACCAAATGCAGCAGTAGGCCTATATCTTCCAGTGCTCTTTCCCACTGTTGCGGCAGAGAGCTCACGAGGGGGGTGGAGTAAGTGATGCAGAACAGGGTTTCTTAAATATTACATTCCAGGCCAAGAGTTTACCGCTCTGTTTTTGACAGTCGCCTTTCAAGCCTATCACAAGACAAATCAACTGCTCCCTTTACGACTCTAAATGGACTGAGGAGGACAAGAGACAAAGAACAGGCCGTCTATTACGACTCACGTGTTAAGGCAGGGGGTTATTAGAGACCTTTGGGCGCCAGAGCCAAATTTCTCTTCCCACTCTGTAACAATGAGAAAATGGAGCTAAGAGGGCAAAAGGTCAATTAAATACATTTTCTTCAATGTATTGGAACTGTTGGACTCATGACGTTGATATAACTTGAATATACAGTCGTGGTCAAACGTTTTGAGAATGACACAAATAGTAATTTTCACAAAGTCTGCTGCCTCAGTTTTGATGGGGCATCCGGAAAACACCTGTCCGGAGAAGACAAGGTGAGCGCTACCATCAGTCCTGTGTCATGCCAACAGTAAAGCATCCTGAGACCATTCATGTGTGGGGTTGCTTCTCAGCCAAAGGAGTGGGCTCACTCACAATTTTGCCTAAGGACACAGCCATGAATAAAGAATGGTACCAACACATTCTCCGAGAGCAACTTCTCCCAACCATCCAAGAACAGTTTGGTGACGACCAATGCCTTTTCCAGCATGATGGAGCACCTTGCCATAAGGCAAAAGTGATAACTAAGTGGCTCGGGGAACAAAACATCGAAATTTTGGGTCCATGGCCAGGAAACTCCCCAGACCTTAATTCCATTGAGAACTTGTGGTTGATCGCCAAGAGGCGGGTGGACAAACAAAAACCCACACATTCTGACAAACTCCAAGCATTGATTATGCAAGAATGGGCTGCCATCAGTCAGGAGGTGGCCCAGAAGTTAATTGACAGCATGCCAGGGTGGATTGCAGAGGTCTTGAAAAAGAAGGGTCAACACTGCAAATATTGACTCTTTGCATAAACTTAATGTAATTGTCAATAAAAGCCTTTGTCACTTATGGAATGCTTGTAATTATACTTCAGTATACCATAGTAACATCTGACAAAAATATCTCATAACACTGAAGCAGCGAACTTTGTGAAGGCCAATACTTGTGTCATTCTCAAAACTTTTGACCACGACTGTACTCTCATTCTGAAAGGTTGTCGAGCTCTCAGACTTCAAGAATCCAATCGCTCATTTAAGAACTTCAATGCAACAAAGGATTCACTTCAAGATTGTATTACTAGACAAACATAGGTGGAAAATTAGGTACATACAGTTGCCTTAATAGACACGATACAAATGTAATGCAGTACAATCATTAACATGAGAAGCACTACAGATCAATTGAACAGGTTTGAGGACTCATCTGCAGATATGACAACACTTTAACAGGACTTTGGAGAGTTCGCAATTCTTATTTGTGAAAACAGGAGGAGTGAAGGAGAGGCTACATCAGTACATTTTCACAGCCGTGAAACTCTAGGCTCATCCACCAAGAGTCACCAGTGGCTATGCTATCCAATCGCATCCGAATGTAGACAATGCAGTGACAGTATTAATCATGATATGTAACGAAGAATAACATCCTTACAATAATCAGTTACTGCCACCACTATTACACAGACAAAGCATCACACAAAATGGATATTCAATGCAACAAGGTATTTACATGAATCTGAGTGTCGTCTGGTTCAGTTGAGTTATCATTATGACGGAGTGGTAGACAAAGAAAGGTCTAGGGTTCCCTGTCCTGGTGTTGGAGTTTATGGTCGAAAGAAGCAACTCCCTCATCGGGGCTCATGCATAGGCTCATCGTTCTTTCTCAGTTCAGTTCTCAATTCGTTCAGTCCAAAGAGACAACGCTTGTTAAGGCACAGGGTGCCTTTTGGGAGTGATACAACTCAGTAGTTCGTCGTGCCTCAGCAGAGATACGGGATCCTCTCAAGTGATTCTTCTGTTTGAATAGGATGGTGCAAGTCAACGTTGCTTAGGTTTCTCCTGGAGTTCTTCTTTGTGGAGAAGAAGGACAAGACCAAGCGTCCATGTATCAACTACCGGGGTCTTAATGACATTATGGTTAATAAACGTTACCCACTACCACTCATCTCCTGGGCTTTCGAGCCTCTCTAGGAGGCGGTCATCTTCACCAAGTTGGACCTTCGTGGTGGAGGTCGACGCCTCGGACGTCAGAGTGGGGGCTGTCCTTTCTGTCTCATGTTTCCAGCCCCACCCCTCTCCCCCGTCTCATCGGAGGAGAGGTGTTGGGTCCCCGCCAGGTATATCCTGGACCCAGCCCTCATCACGGACTTCCGCCGTCGACACCCCGGTCAACCAGGTATGTCCCAGGGTAGAACGCCAGGTGTCACACCCTGATCTGTTTCAACTGTCTTGTGATTGTCTCCAACTCCCACCAGGTGTCTCCCATTACCTCAGGTGTATTTATACCTGCGTTTTCTGTTTGTCTGTTGCCAGTTCGTCTTGTCCCGTCAAGTCCTACTAGCGTGTTCCCGTGTTTCCTGTGCTCTAGTTTTTTTTTTCTAGTCTTCCCAGTTCTGACCTTTCTGCCTGTCCTGACCCTGATCCTGCCTGCCGTCTTGTACCTGCCTGACTCTGATTTGGATTACGACTCTTTGCCTGCCTTGACCTACCAATTGCCTGCCCCTTGTACTGTAATAAACTCTGAGACTCATACTATCCGGCTCCTGTGTCTGCATCTGGGTCTTAGCCTGAGCCGTGATATGCCTCTTTATTTCAAAACCCTTAATGGTGCCCCTACGTGATTAATTTGGATAGGATAACTAAATTAATTACGATAAATTAGATAAATTAATTATTCCAGTAATTAATCAATAAATTATTTTGAATATCCATAGTCAAAGTCACAACAACACTGCGGATTGGTGATTATTGAGGGGGAGATTGCTGTACTGTGAGGAACTATAGTTTTAACATATCATTCGCAGTGGAAGTTTAAAAAAAACAACACTTTCCTACATTTCTGGCAAGCAGGCCAGGTACTTCTATGCGTACTCAGGCGCATACACTCCCTCAACATTATCAGGACAGAGAAACCAAACGTATGCTCATTGCTCACATGGAGCACTCCAAACAAAACACAATGAAAAAATTGACTAATCACCTGTTTCTCATAAGTGTAGCAGTTTGTGAACAACGTTTCCACTCCGAGAATGAGAACGGTAAATTACTGTAATGCATTCATATAAATAAATGTAATCAAATGATGGGGACCAAATTAACGGTACATTTACTACTGGTGACATATGAAATGGGGAATTGATAAACATTTTTTACCAAAGGGCAAACAATTCACACAATGAAACAATGAATGCGCACTTGTTCACCTGTGTATTTATGCCCTCACTTTCCTGTGTTCCCTTGCTCAGTATGTACATGTACACGAGAAGTGTTCTCCCAGTTTCTTTATTTGTTTCAGTCGTAGTTACTATTTCATATTTTGGCTGTCAGCCTGTTTTTGGAGACTTATTTGCTCCAACTTTCTTTTATCGTGTTAAGTCCGTTGTTTTGTATCCTGGCTTCGGGACCACCAGTAAAGATCCTTGTTTCACCATCTCTGCCTACTGCCTACTGTCTATCCTGCACCGCACCAGGGTCACACCTCACACCAACCCTTACAGAAATCTTAGCCAATATGGACCCAGTGGAGGCAGCACAGTATCGGAGCGCATTGGCAACACAGGGAGCTATGCTGAACCAACACGACCGCAGCCTGCAGCAGATCACCGAGAAGCTCCGCCAGCTGACGATCGCCGTGCAGAGCCGGGTGGACACCCGACCAGCCTCTGCAGCCAGCGGAGTGGAAGCTGAGGCAGCGGTGCCTCCAGTCTCGCCTGCGACATCGCGGGAACCCCGCCTACCACCTCCAGAGAGGTATGATGGATGTCCAGAGGGCTGCAGGGAATTCCACACCCAGTGTTCCCTGGTATTCAGCCTACAACCCTCCTCCTTCCCGACGGAGCAGGGCCGGGGGGCCTACATCATCACTCTGTTTACGGGTCAGGCCCTTTCCTGGGCTAATGCGGAGTGGGAGAGCCAAACTCCGGCATGCTCCAACTCCTACCAATTCACCCGGCTCCATGGAGTTCCGGATCCGGGCTCGTGAGGCAGGATGGGAGGAGGCCGCCCTGATCGTCCTTTATGTGCAGGGGCTATCGGAGGGGATGAAGGACGAACTCTCCTTCAGGGAGCTGTCTGAGCGACTGGACGGCCTCGTCGACCTCTCGGTGCTGGTAGACAATCGCGTCGTGAGAGGGCGCACGAGAGAGGGATGAGGTAAGGCGCGCCTCCGCGTCCCCTTATTAGCCCGGAGGCTTTCAGCCAATTCAGGGAGGAGATGCCTCAGGAGGAGGCTATGCAGCTGAGTGCGGCGCGCTTGTCCAGAATGGAGATGCAAAGGCGTCTGCGCCAGGGAAGTTGCCACTGTGACTCATGCCTGGAGAAGCCGGGAAACGGGAGGGCTTGCTAGTATCGGGAGGGGTGCCAACGAGCCGGAACCAAAACTCCAACTCCAGAGACTCCCAGACTTTTCTCCCCGTCATGGTTCAGTGGGCCCGCGCTACGCATCGGGCGCATGCACTGGTGGATTCTGGGGCCACGGGAAACCTGATGGATGCGAGGCTGGCCGAAGGGTGGAGCGTTCCGTTACTCTCCCTCTCCGAGACGGTTCCGGTCATGGGATGGACGGCCGGCCGTTGGGGTCGGGCTTCATCACCCGGGTGGCAGGGGGGCTATGGGAGGATATCCAGTTTTTCATTGTGGACTCTCCGGAGTGTCCCCTTGTCCTCGGTCACCCCTGGCTGGTCGCCCACAAACCCTGGATAGACTGGTCCACGGGGCGGCTCAACCTGGAGAGGGGATCCGCTCCTGTACTGTTCCGGTCTCCACCGACCACTCATCAGCCCAAACCACCGTCCCAGACCACCTACCAGTCCTCACCTCTTCCCCATTTCCCGCACTCCGAACCGCCTACCGCCCTAGTGGCGGTTGCCACCAGGAGGATGGCGGCTACAGACTCCGTCACCGGCCCAGACCTGGCAGGTGTTCCCCGGGAGTATTGGGATCTTGGGGAGGTGTTTAGTAAGAGGTGTGCCAAGGACCTAACTCCTTACAGGCAATACGACTGCGCTACCGATCTCCTGCTGGGCGCCATTCCCACACGGGGGCAATTGTTTTCCCTGTCCAGAACGGAGACACTGGCCATGAGGGAGTATATCGATGAGGCACTAGTCGAGGGTCACATCCGCCCATCTACCTCACCCGTTAGGAGGGAATCGCAGTTCTGGAGCGATCCACATGGTGTCCTCCTCCAACAACCTTAGGCACCTCCTTACTCACAGTCTGGACTAATCATCATCCTATTGGTGTCACCTGTGTCTACGTGTTCACCTGTGTATTTATGCCCTCACTTCCCTGTGTTCCCTTGCTCAGTTTTCTCTGCTAGTTTCTCTATGCTCAGCTGTACTAATCAGTGTCTGATCTGAGAAGTATGTACAGGTACTCGAGAAGTGTTCTCACTCTTTTCTTTATTATTTCAGTCGTAGTTACTATTTCGTATTTTGGCTGTCAGCCTGTTTTTTGAGACTTATTTGCTCCACCTATCCTGGCTTCGGGACCACCAGTAAAGATCCTTGTTTCACCATCTCTGCCTACTGCCTACAGTCTATCCTGCACCGCACCTGGGTCACACCTCACACCCGTCCTTACACTTTTCACTGACAGGCGCAACTCCATAATCAGCTAGGCCTATTGCCACACACGCTGCCCAAATTGCGGTCTTCCCAAATAGGCATAGACCTACGAGCTTGTGATTTGAAACAATCCATAGCCATGTATTTAAAGAAGCTAATGATCCTTGATTCCTCAGTGGCTAAGTCATGCTTTCTGGTGAAGTATTTTGAATTATTATAATTTTTTGTATAGACAGAAGTAATTATATAATTTTGGCAATTTGATTTCCATTTACTTCCTTATTGGACCCGATGCTATGCAATTTCTCTCCTGTTCTATTGGTTTTCATATCAACTTTCTTTCATTGTCCAGAAGCCAAAGGCACAATCCTAGTCAAATTAGCAACCCATCCTAGTTGTTGCATCTTTAGAATCCCCCTCTTTCTAAGTTTGTAACAGAGATTTCCATCTCTGTCACATTTGGGACCGCTATCAGGTGAGCTGTTTAGAATGGTGTTTTCCCACGAATTGCATTTTGGCAAATGTTTGAAAATGACGTTTTTTTGGCTGCTTCATTACATGAGTTGCATGTTCTGTTAAGATGCATTACCATAGCTTGCTGTCACTCTGAGCACCGTGGGTGGACACCCTAATGGTAATGCACCCAATGCATTACAGTGGGGGAAAAAAGTATTTAGTCAGCCAACAATTGTGCAAATTCTCCCACTTAAAAAGATGAGAGAGGCCTGTAATTTTCATCATAGGTACACGTCAACTATGACACACAAAATGAGGAAAAAAAATCCAGAAAATCACATTGTAGGATTTTTAATGAATTTATTTGCAAATTATGGTGGAAAATAAGTATTTGGTCAATAACAAAAGTTTCTCAATACTTTGTTATATACCCTTTGTTGGCAATGACACAGGTCAAACGTTTTCTGTAAGTCTTCACAAGGTTTTCACACACTGTTGCTGGTATTTTGGCCCATTCCTCCATGCAGATCTCCTCTAGAGCAGTGATGTTTTGGGGCTGTCGCTGGGCAACACGGACTTTCAACTCCCTCCAAAGATTTTCTATGGGGTTGAGATCTGGAGACTGGCTAGGCCACTCCAGGACCTTGAAATGCTTCTTACGAAGCCACTCCTTCGTTGCCCGGGCGGTGTGTTTGGGATCATTGTCATGCTGAAAGACCCAGCCACGTTTCATCTTCAATGCCCTTGCTGATGGAAGGAGGTTTTCACTCAAAATCTCACATTCATTCTTTCCTTTACACGGATCAGTCGTCCTGGTCCCTTTGCAGAAAAACAGCCCCAAAGCATGATGTTTCCACCCCCATGCTTCACAGTAGGTATGGTGTTCTTTGGATGCAACTCAGCATTCTTTGTCCTCCAAACACAACGAGTTGAGTTTTTACCAAAAAGTTCTATTTTGGTTTCATCTGACCATATGACATTCTCCCAATCCTCTTCTGGATCATCCAAATGCACTCTAGCAAACTTCAGACGGGCCTGGACATGTACTGGCTTAAGCAGGGGGACACGTCTGGCACTGCAGGATTTGAGTCCCTGGCGGCGAAGTGTGTTACTGATGGTAGGCTTTTTTACTTTGGTCCCAGCTCTCTGCAGGTCATTCACTAGGTCCCCCCGTGTGGTTCTGGGATTTTTGCTCACCGTTCTTGTGATCATTTTGACCCCACGGGGTGAGATCTTGCGTGGAGCACCAGATCGAGGGAGATTATCAGTGGTCTTGTATGTCTTCCATTTCCTAATAATTGCTCCCACAGTTGATTTCTTCAAACCAAGCTGCTTACCTATTGCAGATTCAGTCTTCCCAGCCTGGTGCAGGTCTACAATTTTGTTTCTGGTGTCCTTTGACAGCTCTTTGGTCTTGGCCATAGTGGAGTTTGGAGTGTGACTGTTTGAGGTTGTGGACAGGTGTCTTTTATACTGATAACAAGTTCAAACAGGTGCCATTAATACAGGTAACGAGTGGAGGACAGAGGAGCCTCTTAAAGAAGAAGTTACAGGTCTGTGAGAGCCAGAAATCTTGCTTGTTTGTAGGTGACCAAATACTTATTTTCCACCATAATTTGCAAATAAATTCATTAAAAATCCTACAATGTGATTTCCTGGATTTTTTTTCCTCAATTTGTCTGTCATAGTTGACGTGTACCTATGATGAAAATTACAGGCCTCTCTCATCTTTTTAAGTGGGAGAACTTGCACAATTGGTGGCTGACTAAATACTTTTTTACCCCACTGTAGGTCCGGTACATTTCTCAAATGGCCAGTAAATTAAAATCTTCCCAGTCATGTTGTCCGGAGCCACATTTTCCTAATGGAAATCCTGGTCTGGATCAGGCAAATATGGTCTTGTTTGGGAGCGGAGCTCATTAGAATAATAGTCCATTTGTAGAATAATATCCAAATATGCAAAGGAGGATATTGCATATTTGTACCTTTTTGTACCCATTCAGGATACATTACCATGAAGAGAATGATATTCATATCCATAATTATACATTTCTGTAAAGTACAGATCAGACACCCATGAAGTAATTATGTTACTGTAATTATGTTACCGTATGTAAATCTACTTCACTTACTGTAGTTCAATAACCAAAATATATTTTTACAAAGTCAAATTGGAATTCTGTTGTAAATTGTTGTCAGTGAAAACATTTGTTTTGTCATTGTGCATAATGTTGTATGGTTTGTTAAACTTTTAAATTAATGGTTTTTGTTTGGTAACATTTGGAAGTGAAAAATCTGAGTCTCTGTTACAGTGGAATTGACCAGTGTCATGACTTGCCATCATGGGCTGAGGATCAAAGATACCGGCCAGGTAAAGGTTTGAACACCCCCTTTCCTGGGGGCCAGTTTTATGACCGGTCGTAAATACCGTGCAGACTTTCTCTTCCTTGCCATGAAGTATTGGGAGAAAGGACCCCTTTGTTAACAAAGGAAGTCTTCCCGCCAAGACTCCAACATCCAAAAGTGGATAATGAAACAATATTCCTACTTAAAAGAATGTGGGAAATGGTTGGTGGGGACTAAAAGAACAATCATATCAAATTCGTTACTATGTTGTGATGTCATTAAAGACGGTGGAACAACATAACTGTATCTCTGGGGGGGTACACTTCCCAGTTATGAGGTTTGCATCTAATTGTTGTATAAAACGAATGATTAAGTATAATAATAATACTTTTGTGAAGATAACAATGTGATTTTAGCATTCTAGATGAGATGATTGTTTTAAATATTGATTTGTTCTCAGTCAGTGGCCATGCCCAGATGAGCACAAACATGATGGAACGTCCCTTTTACCCCGAGTGCATAAAAAACCTTGTGGTGAAATTCACCTCAGACCAGCAGACGTGAAGCGTGAGCTAAACGTTGCAAATGGTTGAAATTCTACCAGACCATTAAGCCCCACGGCTTAAAATAGTAGATACTCTAAAAGACCAAGAAGCATGAAGCTGAAGCTACACGTTACAAAATTGTTAGACTAGAAAGACAAGAAAATGTGAGACGTTAGTCCACACGTTTGAAATGGAGAAACTCAAACTCTCAACCTCTACACAAGGTGAAGAAGAAGACAATGCACTATTCCTTATCATTTCAGTCTGCAGCTGGCATGTATAGTCGTCTAGAGAACTTTCACTAAAGACACGAGTGGTGAGGACAATCCCTCTCAGACAACCGCTGGTATATCTGAAGTATCAATTCTAACCACCACTACGGGCAAACCAGAGTCCTACATCATCAACTCAACTATCGAGGACAGAAACACATAAATACATGTTGCATTTCTAATCCGAATGAGCGTTATTAGGGTGCATAAGTATTATGATTACTGTGAGCATAGTCTCCAAAGTAACCACGATAGTTTGAATCTCTCCCTCCCTTCCATTCTGACCCCTCCACTACCCAAGCATTCATGCTAATGTTAGTCCAGTCCACTAGGGACCTGTTTTCATTGTATTACGTTAGTAATCAATAACCTATGTGTGTTTGTATTGTGTTATTATTTAGTTAGTTAGTACAAAAAATAATTAAGCCAATTTGTGTATTGCTGATTCATCAATAAGGTTAGGGTTCTTGCAGGTTTAAGGATTATGCGACGTTCAGAATGAGACTGATAAGAGGTCATTTTTTAATAAGTGACTGTTATCGATATATATAACATATATCTTCTAAGAGTTTAATTCGGGAGATGGTAACTCGTTAAACAACTTCTTCCGTGGTGCCCCAAATTCCTAATGAGTTAATTGTTACATGAATCATTTAATCAAGTGACAATTAAACATAGTTAGGTGATTCGATAAATAACAGTTATACATTAAAGTAAGTCACGTCACGACACCAGCTTCTTACTCACTTGGCCCCTGGAATGTTCTGTCCCTGTTACAGACATAGCCTGTAACACACACACACACAAACATGACATAATACCAGATAACGCTGTGACTCCAGAACTTTCTCATGAATGCTCAGAAAAAGCTTTTGGTTTAAACACTGACAGTAAAAAGCTATGAATAATTTATTTGACATCCATATTGGCAAGAACTACACTTCCTGCAGTCCACACAAAACACAACATAAAAACAGTCATACACATATACAGACGCACAAATGTTGCCCAAACAAAGTGTGTAAACTTTGTTATTTTCTAAAAATAGTAATCTGAAATACAATCAACGTGAGATGTTTCAATGGACCTGCAGTTCCTCTCATCCCAGAGCAGGGATCCAGAGCTGCAGGCTTCCAGAGCTCCAGATATGCAGGGCTACAGCCTAGGGGACCTTAATGACCAGGCCTGCATGGTTCCTGTCCTGCCTGCAGCTACACAGACACAGAGAGGAGAGGAATCAGGGGGTGAGATAACAGAGTGAGAGAGGGGGAAGAGAGAAAGAGAACAGGGGAACAGAGGAAGAGAAAGACAGAACAGAGGAGCATAGGGAGAGAAGAGAGAAGAAGAGATAAAACAGGTTATAGAGATTATCCATGCATCCACAGCTCCACAAAGCATTCTACTACTCTGGCCCATCCTCATTATTGGTGCATCCACTAACGAACATCACAAACACATATAAACACCCCATCCACCCACAAACAAACAAACAAACATCCACCAGCAATGGTGAAATGATCCTAATGATTTTAGTGTAATGATCCTAATGATTTTAGTGTAATATCTTCTTCAGCTTTGAAATTGTCTGTTTTTGTTATCTTCCAATGAGAGGAAGAGGTCGGTACCAAAGGCATCATCCCCATGTTTTATTTATTTTTCAGATGTTAAATTAATGACTAAAGTTTGTTTCTAAGCCCACATTTTTTATCATAATTATTTATGAAAAGATCTGTCAGCTTTATTTTGCGGAAGGGGCACACTGACTAGACTTCTTGGAGAAGAAGGCACAGGGGCGGCGCTTGGGTGGCATGCCCAAACATTGAGACAGAACAGCGCCTATCCCTACCTCGGACGCATCCACCTCCACTACGAACGGTAGTTATAGATTGGTATGGGCCAATACCAGGGCTGAGGTTAACAGAACCCTCAGGTTACTGAAGGCCCTGTCAGCCTCAGCAGACCAGCGGAGCCCACCCTTCCACAGAGATGTGATGGGAGCTGCGACCTTGCCAAAGCCCCGGATAAACCTCCGACACAAACGGATGGAGCATTCATCAAACCGTGCGGCATCACCATGTATTCGTAATGCCCCGTGGTTGTGCTGAATGCTGTCTTCCATTCGTCACCCTCTCGGACACGCACTAAGTTAAACGCACTCCGGAGATCTAATTCTGTGAAAAAGCGCGCCCCATGCATTGACTCGATCACAGATGGGATAAGGGGCAGAGGATAACTATAACGTATTGTCCCTTTGTTCAATGCTCGGTAAACAATGCACGGCGCAGACCTCCGTCTTTCTTCTTCATAAAAAAGAAACTTGAGGAGGCGGGCGAAGTGGAGGGACGTATGAACCCCTGGCGCAGGGACTCGGAGATGTATGTCTCCATCGCCTCCATTTCAGCTTGCGACAGGGGATATACATGACTCCTGGGAGGCACAGCGTCTACTCGTAGGTTTATCGCACAATCCCCCCCCCCCCACCCCGATGAGGTGGTAATTTGGTCGCCTGTGTTTTGGAAAACGCATGCACCAAATCGAGGTATTTGGGGGGAATGCACACGGTGGAGGAAGTGTCTGGACTTTCCACCGTGGTTGCACCAACCGAAACAGCTAGGCACCTACCCTGACACTCTCGCAACCACCCCGTGAGAACCCTCTGCGGCCATGAAAGGTGGGGTTGTGTAGTGCTAACCAGGGAAGACTCAACACAACAGGGAAATCGGGGGACAAAATAATAAACAATGTGACGTGCTCTCTATGGGTCCTTTGGGTAACCATCGTGACTGGGGCTGTAACTTAACCTAACGAATCCTGACCCTAGTGGTCGACTGTCAAATGCTTTGATGGGCAGTGGAGTGGATAGGGGAACCAATGGAATACCTAGACTTAGAGCTAACGACTTGTCCATAAAGTTCCCAGCTGCGCCTGAATTGACCAGCGCCTTACACTGGGAAACTACGGGGTAGTCAGGGAAGGTGACGTCTATGGTGCAGTGTGCAGCAGAGGGCTCTGACCGAGTGTGGGTTTGCGCTACCTGGGGTGATGCAAGAGTGCCCTGCCTGCCGCCTCCAGACCCAGAAGAACCCTGATGACAGAGTGCAGTATAATGTCCTCTTCTGCCACAAGAGTGACACTGAAGCTGTCCTCCTCAGTTCTCTCGGATCGCTGCCCCACCCAGCTCCATCGGAACGGAATCTGAGTTGGGGGGGGGGGGGGCTGAAACGGGCAGGCCACTCCCAGGACGTCCTCTATCAGCCAGCAGGTTGTCCAACCGGATGGCCATGTCCACCAGCTAGTCGAAGGTTAACATGGAATCCCGGCAGGCTAGCTCCCTTCGGACGTCCTCTCTCAGGCTGCACCGGAATCCGTCGATCAGGGCCCGCTCTTTCCACCCGGACCCAGCCGCTAGGGTCTGAAACTCCAGGACGAAGTCCTGCGCGGTCCTCGTCCCCTGCCTCAGTTGGACCAGATGCTCGCCCACCTCTCATCCTTCGGGCGGGTGGTCGAAGATCCATTGCTTCTCCCAAGCTGGCTAGCATCCTGGAATCAGGTGCAGGAAGGTAAATCACAGAATAACAGATTTATTCCGTTGACGCAGCGGTACGCAGCAATGCGTCAAACACTCCAGTGCGGAAATATACAGCGCTCTGGAAACAACAAGGCACACGGGTGAATATCCCGGCGATACAAAATACAAGAGCTCCACCGAGCTAAACTAACCTCCACAATAAACAATCACACAAAAAGATAAGGGGGCAGAGGGAACACTTATACAGGTACTGATGAGGGGAATTGAAACCAGGTGTGTGTAATAAACAAGACAAAACAAATGGAATGATGAGATGAGGCGCGGCGGTGGCTAGAAGACCGGTGACGACGAACGCCGAAGCCTGCCCGAACTAGGAGAGGAGGCAGCTTCGGAGGAAGTCTTGACAGAGAGACTGTAGAGTGACACACACACAGAGTTTGATTTGAATTTAGCTGTTGGTGATGGCCAGGACTCACAGGAGCTATGTTTGTAAATTAATTTGATCAAGCTATGTAGCCTATTGAGTACTTCTTGATGAATAAAGAAAACAAAAGTGTTTTGTTGTTTCTCTGTAATACTAGCCACCTAGTATTTTTATGAAGTTGACTTTAGCTAGCCAGCTAGATAGGTTCCCAATCTCCCAACCTCATAACAACTATACATAGCTACCAAGCCATTTCAGGCTATCAATCAATTTAGAGTAGCTAACTATCTTAGCTGGCATGCCTGATGGCAAGGTTGCTAGACTTGAGAAAAACAAGCAATTACTAAATGTACTAAATAAGAGTCACATTCCTTTCAATCTTTTACCCAGATTTTTTTTGATGTGAACCATCAGTCAGGAAGATACAGACAGCTCAAGAGGTATGCTTAGATATGAAGAAAAGTACTTGGTTTAAATGTAATATGGCACCTTATGATAATTATGATGCCATGATATGTGCAAAGCTATGATTTCTTTGTGGGTTAGAGAGTCTGTGTGGGCTTGGTGATGCGTCAGAGACTTATTATAGTGTGTTAGTGTGCTAATGATAATGATGTTATTGTATCTGGATCAGTGAACGCAGAGCTGATAGGCAGATAGACACACACACACACAGCTAGAATGGTTAACATGGTTGACAGGAAATGGGTTGAATCTTTTCTTTTGTTCAGATCTGGTGACCGATGAACGTGTGTGTGGATCATAATCGTCATCTCCTGTGGAAACCAGCCCTCTCAAATCAACCGCTTTTTCTCCCTAATCAGATTCAGTCCATCCAGACCGTGTCACACCAGTTTAGTTTGTTTTGTGGTTTCTAAATGGAGTCTGCCTCTTTGACATCAGAAACACAGATACTGTCAGAGCACCTACTAACCACTTTTCACTATGATCGCTTTACAGAGACATGACCAGGAATGTAACGTTAGAGTAGCTTTGTATTTTATGTATACATAGCAATTACACATCTATTAACATAAATTAGAACTGTTAGCATAATCGTTTATGTTATCCACCATCCATGACACATTTCAGTTGATCCTTTTCTCACATAGTCTGTCTGACAAACTAAACGGTTACAACGAGCAGGCCAATAAATGACCACAATGTCTCCAGTTTGGAACACATTTTGAGGTCTCATGGTAAGGGAACAGTGTTACACAATTCTCCTATTGATTGATTATTTCATTGCTGTTCCAGAGACAGCCCACTGGGCACATGCGTCAATTCAACGTCTATTCCAAGTTGGTTCCATGTCATTTCATTGAAATTACGTGAAAAACAACGTTGATTCTAGCAGTGTGTACCCAGTGGGAGTTTCTTATTGGCTGTGTGTGTGTGATTATATTCTTCATGGACTGTTTGAAAGACAAGGTCTTTCACTCACACACGCTCCACATCTGCAGCTCCCTTTGTAGCTGTAACAGGCCTCTGCTTTTCATCAGCTAGACGCAATGAATGCTCGAACAAAAGATGCAAAGATATTGATCAAATTGAATTGATTGGCCCGGTGGTCCATGGTGTATATGTGTGGTTTGCGTGTGTGTGTGTGTGTGTGTGTGTGTGTGTGTGTGTGTGTGTGTGTGTGTGTGTGTGTGTGTATGTGTGTGTGTATGTGTGTGTGCGTGCGTGCTTGTGTGTGTGCTATGCTGTCTGGTCAGGTAGTCTCTCTTCAGATGCTTGTGATATTATTAAGCATCCATAAGCACTCTGAGATTGATCTCTGAAAGTCTTTATGTGGTCCACCTCACTCTCATTTTCAGTAAAGACTCAGGGTCAATACTAAACATCTATCAGATTATTCAACTTTTTGATGTTTCTTGGGGCCAGACCTGGGTCAAATACTTGAGCTGCTCTAGATTTACAGTAATTACCAATGGAATTGTCCGAAAAAAAGAGCATACTCCAAACTAAATCAAGCTAAATCACAAATATTTCTAAGTATTTGAAAGTATCTGAAATACAGTATCTGAAATACAGTATGTATTGTAACCAGGGGCCGTTTTTTCAAAAGTTATCTAATCAGATAACCCCAATCGGATAGGATTAAATGTTAGAATTGGGTTTTTCAAAACTGAGAAATGGGATTTTGATCCTCCGGAGAGGGATAAGAATTTGGCCATCCATATCCGTATCCCTAGCCGGAGGGATAATAACCTTACCCTATCCGGATTCTGATAAGAATTTGGTAATCCAGTCGGACCTTTAATCAAGGATTGTAGGTCATTTTGCATTTTTCAAAACTGGATTTAGAAAGGTGAAAGGCACTACAACCAAGAAATTACAATGTAACTAAGGTGAGAAGGTAAAAAAAAAACGTTCTTACATCTAAAAACCAAAGGTTAATTACAGTTGAAGTCGGAAGTTTACATACACTTATGTTGGAGTTGTTTTTCAACCACTCCACTGCATGACACAAGTAATTTTTCCAACAATTGCTTACAGACAGATTATTTCACTTATAATTCACTGTATCACAATTCCAGTGGGTCAGAAGTTTACATACACTAAGTTGACTGTGCCTTTAAACATCTTGGAAAATTCCAGAAAATGATGTCATGGCTTTAGAAGCTTCTGATAGGCTAATTGACATAATTTGAGTCAATTAGAGGTGTACCTGTGGATATATTTCAAGGCCTACCTTCAAACTCAGTGCCTCTTTGCTTGACAACATGGGAAAATCTAAAGAAATCAGCAAAGACCTCAGGAAAAAAATTTGTAGACCTCCACAAGTCTGGTTCATCCTTGGGAGCAATTTTCAAACGCCTGAAGGTACTACGTTCATCTGTACAAACAATAGTACGCAAGTATAAACACCATGGGACCACGCAGCCGTCATACCGCTCAGGAAGGAGACGCGTTCTGTCTCCTAGAGATGAACGTACTTTGGTGCGAAAAGTGCAAATCAATCCCAGAACAACAGCAAAGGACCTTGTAAAGATGCTGGAGGAAACAGGTACAAAAGTATCTATATTCACAGTAAAACTAGTCCTATATCGACATAACCTGAAAGGCCGCTCAGCAAGGAAGAAGCCACTTCTCCAAAACCGCCATAACTAAGGTTTGCAACTGCATATGGGGACAAAGATCGTACATTTTGGAGAAATGTCCTCTGGTCTGATGAAACAAAAATAGAACTGTTTGGCAATAATGACCATCGTTATGTTTGGAGGAAAAAGGGGGAAGCTTGCAAGCCGAAGAACACCCTCCCAACCGTGAAGCACGGGGGTGGCAGCATCATGCTGTGGGGGTGCTTTGCTGCAGGAGGGACTGGTGCACTTCACAAAATAGATGGCAACATGAGGAAGGAAAATTATGTGGATATATTGAAGCAACATCTCAAGACATCAGTCAGGAAGTTAAAGCTTGGTTGCAAATTGGTCTTCCAAATGGACAATGACCCCAAACATATTTCCAAAGTTGTGGAAAAATGGCTTAAGGACAACAAAGTCAAGGTATTGGAGTGGCCATCACAAAGCCCTGACCTCAATGCTATTGAAAATGTGTGAGTACAACAGAAAAAGCATGTGCGAGCAAGGAGGCCTACAAACCTGACTCAGTTACACCAGCTCTGTCAGGAAGAATGGGCCAAAATTCACCCAACTTATTGTGGGAAGCTTGTGGAAGGCTACCCGAAAAGTTTGACCCAACTTAAACAATTTAAAGTCAACGCTACCAAATACTAATTGAGTGTACAGTGAAGAAAAAAAGTATTTGATCCCCTGCTGATTTTGTACGTTTGCCCCCTGACAAAGACATTATCAGTCTATCATTTTAATGGTAGGTTTATTTGAACAGTGAGAGACAGAATAACAACAACAAAATCCAGAAAAACGAATGTCAAAAATGTTATAAATTGATTTGCTTTTTAATGAGGGAAATAAGTATTTGACCCCTCTGCAAAACATGACTTAGTACTTGGTGGCAAAACCCTTGTTGGCAATCACAGAGGTCAGACGTTTCTTGTAGTTGGCTACCAGGTTTGCACACATCTCAGGAGGGATTTTGTCCCACTCCTCTTTGCAGATCTTCTATAAGTTATTAAGGTTTCGAGGCTGACGTTTGGCAACTCGAACCTTCAGCTCCCTCCACAGATTTTCTATTGGATTAAGGTCTGGAGACTGGCTAGGCCACTCCAGGACCTTAATGTGCTTCTTCTTGAGCCACTCCTTTGTTGCCTTGGCCGTGTGTTTTGGGTCATTGTCATGCTGGAATACCCATCCACGACCCATTTTCAATGCCCTGGCTGAGGGAAGGAGGTTCTCACCCAAGATTTGACAGTACATGGCCCCATTCTTTGATACGGTGAAGTTGTCCTGTCCCCTTAGCAGAAAAACACCCCCAAAAGCATAATGTTTCATTCAGATGTTCATTGGCAAACTTCAGACGGCCCTGTATATGTGCTTTCTTGAGCAGGGGGACCTTGCGGGCGATGCAGGATTTCAGTCCTTCACGGCGTAGTGTGTTACCAAATTTTTTCTTGGTGACTATGGTCCCAGCTGCCTTGAGATCATTGACAAGATCCTCCCGTGTAGTTCTGGGCTGATTCCTCACTGTTCTCATGATCATTGCAACTCCACGAGGTGAGATCTTGCATGGAGCCCCAGGCCGAGGGAGATTGACAGTTATTTTGTGTTTCTTCCATTTGCGAATAATCGCCAAGCTGCTGGGCGATGGTCTTGTAGCCCATTCCAGCCTTGTGTAGGTCTACAATCTTGTCCCTGACATCCTTGGAGAGCTCTTTGGTCTTGGCCATGGTGGAGAGTTTGGAATCTGATTGATTTATTGCTTCTGTGGACAGGTGTCTTTTATACAGGTAACAAACTGAGATTAGGAGCACTCCCTTTAAGAGTGTGCGCCTAATCTCAGCTAGTTACCTGTATAAAAGACACCTGGGAGACAGAAATCTTTCTGATTGAGAGGGGGTCAAATACTTATTTCCCTCATTAAAATGGAAATCAATTTATAACATTTTTGACATGCGTTTTTCAGATTTTTTTTGTTGTTATTCTGTCTCTCACTGTTCAAATAAACCTACCATTAAAATTATAGACTGATCATTTCTTTGTCAGTGGGCAAACGTACAAAATCAGCAGGGGATCAAATACTTTTTTCTCTCACTGTATGTAAACTTCTGACCCACTGGGATTGTGATGAAAGAAATAAAAGCTGAAATAAATCATTCTCTCTACTATTATTCTGACATTTCACATTCTTAAAATAAAGTGGTGATCCTAACTGACCTAAGACATGGAATTTCAGGGATTGTCAAAAACTGAGTTTAAATGTATTTGGCTAAGGTGTATGTTAACTTCTGACTTCAACTGTATGTTAAATTGGCTGCAGTATATAGGTACAGTACGTGGCAAGTTGTTATATTGAGAAGTGTCAAATGAATGCATCTACTTACTTATAAGTAATATGCAGGGTTTTAATTTTAATAAAGGTACCTTTAAGGTACGTTTTTGTATGGAGGTCAATGAGAGAGTGTCGAATTTGGTCAACAGAAAAATTTAATGGCTTATTTGCTACGTGTGTCTTATTTGATCTAATAGAAGTTCCATAGTGCTTAGGTTTTTACGAGTGTACTGGTAAGTATGACACGTGACATCCCGGCAACTTTGAGAAAAAACACTTCATATCAGAGTTGTGCCTGTTGTTCACGCATGTCTCTGCCTTCTCATTGGCTAGAATGGTCTCACCTGACTTTTCTTCTTCAAATTTTTAAGACATTTCCTTCTATTGTTAGAGCGGCCACTTGAGTATCTGGTCAATATAATGGATAATCTGTTGTTTCATGAAACTACACTTCCTGTTCCATCAAAACAGAAACTCTGTGATACAAGTGTGTCGCTCCAGCATAGACGTAAGAGAGCGAGAAATCTCACTAACAATTTTTTTCCAGGTCTTTTTTTTTTTTTAGTTTTATTTTACCAGGTAAGTTGACTGCGAACACGTTCTCATTTACAGCAACGACCTGGGGAATATTTACAGGGGAGAGGAGGGGGAATGAATGAGCCAATTGGAAGCTGGGGATGATTAGGTGACCATGATGTTATTAGGGGCCAGATCAGGACACCCGAAAGACCTGGGGATGACCTGGGGATGATTAGGTGACCATGATGGTATTAGGGGCCAGATCAGGACACCCGAAAGATGGCTGGGACGAATAGACCAGACCCAGCTGCTATCGCATTGGTGTCTATGGGCGAGCCACCCCTTAAGTAGCCCGGAACTGTGACCATTTTCTCAATGGTAAACGGCCTGAGTAAGACGTCTTCATTTATCCACCATGTTTAGCTCTAGGTGTACAGATCCAAAAGACTATCGTAATTCTACATAGAATATCTATGCCTAACATATTATTTGTTGACGATTCACTGTAAAAATAGATTTAGACTCACTATCATGTCAAAGCGCAAGGCAGATGATCTCAAACCCAGGACTTGGCCAATGGAAGAGTGTGGCCACTGCCACAGACATTTGGAAAGACAGCATACTATGAACATAAAGCTAAGTTTGATAATAAATGCACTCATCAATGGACAGTTGAATGGCAAGACACAGCCACCTTTCTAGAGGAATTGCCATTGCAGCAAGAACAGACCAAGGAGTTATTATGGCAGGATGAACATGGTGTGTGTGTGTTTATTATTATAGAGTTGTTTGTGTCTTCTCTGTAAAAGCATTCATAATCTTGTCCCCCAGTAGCCTATTCTCCAAGTAACAACTAGTGTACATTGATAATATATCACAACAATTTATAAAGTTTGCTACTTTATTGTGGGGCTTTCAGGCCCCTGTTTATTTTCAATGTCATTCTATCAGAAACGTTTTTGTTAGTATTTTGTTTTTTACTTTCATGTAGCCTACTTGGGATTTGACCACCATCTTTTTATCTGTTCAACAACACAGATCCAGGTCAAGCTCACACAGGTTGCAAACAATAATGTATATAAACCCTGGGTTGCTGATGCTATGTATTGGCCATTGAGAGGCTTTGAAAGCACCACTCGGCCGTATTGACACTCCCCAGTAGGAGCAGTCCTCCAAAGGAATGAATAAAATTCTACAGACATTTTACATTTTAGTCATTTAGCAAACATCACTTACAGTAGTGAGTGCATACATTTTCATACTGGTCCTCCATGGAAATCAAACCTAAAACCCTTGTGTTGCAAGCACCATGCTCTACCAAGTTAACCACACGGGACCACGATTACAGTATTTCAATTAAATATTTCAACACAAAATTACATGTATTGAAGTATTTTGTTGTTGTAGTGGGGACAGTAACATTAGTAGTCTCTAAAAATTATACTTTAAGGAAATGTGTGGACACAGTGCATTCGGAAAGTATTCAGACCCCTTGACTTTTTCCACATTACAGCCTTATTCTAAAATATCTATACTTTTTAATCCTTCATCAATCTACACACATTACCCCATAATGACAAAGCAAAAACAGGTTTTTATAATTTAGTAAAAAGAAAAAACGGATATATCACATTTACATAAGTATTCAGACCCCTTACTCAGTACTTTGTTGAAACACCTTTGGCAGCGATTACAGCCTCAAGTCTTCTATTTATATTTTATTATTTATGTGGGGGGTAGATCAGCTTTAATATTGCAGATAGATTGTATCTTCCATCAATGTAATTGTCTGCATCACTTCCAATCCCCCATATGTTATTTTTTTAGCGCAAATATATACAGTGAGGGAAAAAAGTATTTGATCCCCTGCTGATTTTGTACGTTTGCCCACTGACAAAGACATGATCAGTCTATAATTATAATGGTAGGTTTATTTGAACAGTGAGAGACAGAATAACAACAAAAAAATCCAGAAAAACGCATGTCAAAAATGTTATAAATTGATTAAAATTTTAATGAGGGAAATAAGTATTTGACCCCTCTGCAAAACATGACTTAGTACTTGGTGGCAAAACCCTTGTTGGCAATCACAGAGGTCAGATGTTTCTTGTAGTTGGCCACCAGGTTTGCGCACATCTCAGGAGGGACTTTGTTGCCTTGGCCATGTGTTTTGGGTCATTGTCATGCTGGAATACCCATCCACGACCCATTTTCAACGCCCTGGCTGAGGGAAGGAGGTTCTCACCCAATATTTGACGGTACATGGCCCCATCCATCGTCCCTTTGATGCGGTGAAGTTGTCCTGTCTCCTTAGCAGAAAAACACCCCCAAAGCATAATGTTTCCACCTCCACGTTTGACGGTGGGGATGGTGTTCTTGGGGTCATAGGCAGCATTCCTCCTCCTCCAAACACGGCGAGTTGAATTGATGCCAAAGAGCTCCATTTTGGTCTCATCTGACCACAACACTTTCACCCAGTTCTCCTCTGAATCATTCAGATGTTCATTGGCAAACTTCAGACGGCCCTGTATATGTGCTTTCTTGAGCAGGGGGACCTTGCGGGCGCTGCAGGATTTCAGTTCTTCACGGCGTAGTGTGTTACCAATTGTTTTCTTGGTGACTATGGTCCCAGCTGCCTTGAGATCATTGACAAGATCCTCCCGTGTAGTTCTGGGCTAATTCCTCACCGTTCTCATGATCATTGCAACTCCACGAGGTGAGATTTTGCATGGAGCCCCAGGCCGAGGGAGATTTCCAGTTATTTTGTGTTTCTTCCATTTGCGAATAAACACACCAACTGTTGTCACCTTCTCACAAAGCTGTTTGGCGATGGTCTTGTAGCCCATTCCAGCCTTGTGTAGGTCTACAATCTTGTCCCTGACATTCTTGGAGAGCTCTTTGATCTTGGCCATGGTGGAGAGTTTGGAATCTGATTGATTGATTGCTTCTGTGGACAGGTGTCTTTTATACAGGTAACAAGCTGAGATTAGGAGCACTCCCTTTAAGAGTGTGCTCCTGATCTCAGCTCGTTATCTGTATAAAAGACACCTGGGAGCCAGAAATCTTTCTGATTGAGAGGGGGTCAAATACTTATTTCCCTCATTAAAATGCAAATCAATTTATATATTTTTTATTTTTTTTAAATTCTGTCTCTCACTGTTCAAATAAAAATTATAGACTGATCATTTCTTTGTCAGTGGGCAAATGTACAAAATCAGCAGGGGATCAAATACTTTTTTCCCTCACTGTATACACTACCGTTCAAAAGTTTGGGGTCACTTAGAAATGTCCTTGTTTTCGAAAGAAAAGCAATTTTTTTGTCCATTAAAATAACATCAAATTGATTAGAAATACAGTGTAGACATTGTTAATGTTGTAAATGGCTATTGTAGCTGGAAACTGCTGATTTTTAATGGAATATCTACATAGGCGTACAGAGGCCCATTATCAGCAACCATCAGTCCTGTGTTCCAATGGCACGTTGTGTTTGCTAATCCAAGTTTATCATTTTAAATGTCATGCGTCAGTGTGTAGCGGTAGGACGGAGTCAGGCGCAGGACACAGAACTTGGTCAACGACGTACTTTACTTATCACAAGTTAATAAACATATTCTCCACGCAGGGAAGAAAATACAGACTCATAAAGCAAATGACAACAAGACAACAAACAATCACGCACAACACCATGAGAGAACCAGAGGGTAACATAGGGAAACAAATTAACGTACATTGGAACCAAGTAGAACACAGAAACATAGATCGGTGGCAGCTAGTACTCCGGTGACGACGAACGCCGAAGCCTGCCCGAGCAAGGAGGAGGAGCAGCCTCGGCTGAATTCGTGACAGTATCCCCTCCCCCCCCCGCGCCGACACCGGCCTCGGGGACGGCCAGGAGGACGCGGAGCAGGGCGAGTCGGATGACGACGGTGGAAATCCCTCAACAGGGAGGGATCGAGGATGTCCCTCCTAGGAACCCAGCACCGTTCCTCCGGACCGTACCCCTCCCACTCCACGAGATACTGCAGGCCCCCCACCCGACGCCTCGAGTCCAGGATGGAACGGACCGAGTACGCCGGTGCCCCCTCGATGTCCCTGATCCGGACGTCCGCGGGTGGCCAACAGGTTATCCAGTCGTATCGATAAATCCACCAGCTGGTCCAGGTTAAGGGTGGTGTCCCTGCAGGCCAGCTCCCGACGAATGTCCTCCCGTAGGCTGCATCGGTAATGGTCGATCAGGGCCCTCTCATTCCATCCCGCGCTGGCTGCCAAGGTCCTGAAGTCCAGTGCGAAGTCCTGTGCACTCCTCTTCCCCTGTCTGAGTTGGAACAACCGTTCCCCCGCCACTCTCCCCTCCGGTGGATGATCAAATACCACCTGGAAACGGCGGGTGAAATCTTCATAGCGCAGCGATGCCGCGTCTATACTTCCCCATTCAGCGTTGGCCCACTCGAGCGCTTTCCCCGACAGACAGGAGATGAGGGCGGACACGCTCTCGTATCCCGAGGGAGCCGGGTGGATGGTTGCCAGGTAGAGCTCCACCTGGAGAAGAAACCCCTGGCACCCGGCAGCTGTTCCATCATATGCCCTCGAGAGTGAGAGCCGAATCCCACTGGATCCAGGTGGTGAAGGGGTGGACAGCGGTGTGGAGTGAATAGTAGTGGAAGGAGGTGTAGAAAAGAATAACTCTCCCATCGCTCCATAGTCTGTACCACTCGATCCATGGCTGTGCCAAGAGTCTGTAGCATGGTCGAGTGCTGCTGGATGCGTTCCTCCACCGATCCTGGAGGAATGGATGTACCTGCTGACTCCATAATGGGTGCGTGATTCTGTCATGCGTCAGTGTGTAGCGGTAGGACGGAGTCAGGCGCAGGACACATAACTTGGTCAACGACGTACTTTACTTATCATTTACATTTACATTTGTACATTTTAGTCATTTAGCAGACGCTCGTATCCAGAGTGACTTACAGTTAGTGAGTGCATACATTTTCATACAAACCATTTGATGTTACCAATTACAAGTAAATAAACATATCCTCCACGCAGGGAAGAAAATACCGACTCACAAAGCAAATGACAACAAGACAACGAACAATCACGCACAACACCATGAGAGAACCAGAGGGTAACATAGGGAAACAAATGAATGTACATTGGAACCAGGTGTGTGCAATAAAGACAAAACAAGTAGAACACAGAAACATAGATCGGAGGCAGCTAGTACTCCGGTGACGACGAACGCTGAAGCCTGCCCGAGCAAGGAGTAGGAGCAGCCTCCTTCGTGACATTAAAAGGCTAATTGATCATTAGAAAACCTTTTTGCAATTATGTTAGCACAGCTGAAAACTGTTGTGCTGATTAAAGAAGCAATAAAACGGGTCTTATTGAGACTAGTTGAGTATCTGGAGCATCAGCAATTGTGGATTCAATTATAGGCTCAAAATGGCCAGAAACAAAAACCTTTCTTCAGAAACTCGTCAGTCTATTCTTGTTCTGAGAAATGAAGGCTATTCCATGCGAGAAATTGCCAAGAAACTGAAGATCTCGTACAACGCTGTGTACTACTCCCTTCACAGAACAGCACAAACTGGCTCTAACCAGAATATAAATAGTAGTGGGAGGCCCCGGTGCACAACTGAGCAAGAGGACAAATACATTAGAGTGTCTAGTTTGAGAAACAAGCGCCTCACAGGTCCTCAACTGGCAGCTTCATTAAATAGTACCCGCAAAACACCAGCCTCAACATCAACAGTGAAGAGGCGACTCCAGGATGCTGACCTTCTAGGCAGAGTTGCAAAGAAAAAGCCATATCTCAGACTGGCCAATAAAAAGAAAAGATTAAGATGGGCAGTCTGAGATATGGCTTTTTCTATATGTATATATATATACATATATATATACATATCCTTTAAAAAATATATATTTCCCTTTATTACTTTCCAACCCCACCACCCCTTCCCTAATTGGAGTAAACTAGTGAACAACAACGCTTAGGCCTCTACTTCCAGCTTATACATACTATATACATTTTATGGACACAGTCAATTTTACAATAATTCTATTTTGTTTGTTTTTACTCCTGAACTTCCTCTACCATCAACCTCTCTGATCATTTTCATGATGTCCATCCGGTTTGCTTCTATATGCCATATCTTTCTAACTGTGCTCTCAAGTCTTCTTGGGTATGACGCTACAAGCTTGGCACACCTATATTTGGGGATTTTCTCCCATTCATCTCTGCAGATCCTCTCAAGCTCTGTCAGGTTGGATGGGGAGTGTCGCTGCACAGATATTTTCAGGTCTCTCCAGAGATGTTCAATCAGGTTCAAGTCTGAGCTCTGGCTGGGCCACTCAAGGACATTCAGAGACTTGTCCCGAAGCCACTCCTGTGTTGTCTTGGCTGTGTGCTTAGGGTCGTAGTCCTGTTGGAAGGTGAACCTTCGCCCCAGTCTGAGGTCCCGAGTGCTCTGGAGCAGGTTTTCACCAAGGAGCTCTCTGTACTTTGCTCCGTTAATATTTGACTCAATCCTGACTGGTCTCCCAGTCCCTGCCGCTGAAAAACATCCCCACAGCATGATGCTGCCACCACCATGCTTCACCGTAGGGATGGTGCCAGGTTTCCTCCAGATGTGACGCTTGGTATTCAGGCCAAAGAGTTCAATCTTGGTTTCATCAGACCAGAGAATCTTGTTTCTCGTGGTCTGAGAGTCCTTTAGGTGCCTTTTGGCAAACTCCAAGCGGCTTGTCATGTGCCTTTTACTGAGGAGTGGCTTCCGTCTGGCCACTCTACCATAAAGGCCTGATTGGTGGAGTGCTGCAGAGATGGTTGTCCTTCTGGAAGGTTCTGCCATCTCCAGAAAGGAACTCTGGAGCTCTGTCAGAGTGACCATCGTGTCCTTGGTCACCTCCCTGATCAAGGCCCTTCTCCCCAGATTGATCAGTTTGGCTGGGTGGCCAGCTCTAGGAATCAACATAATTTCAAGCCCCCTGTTGAGGTTTGGGCAAAGGCATTGGAATCTGTATCAGAGGCACAGTTTATTCTACATTTACATTACATTTTAGTCATTTAGCAGACGCTCTTATCCAGAGCGACTTACAGTTAGTGCATACATTATTTTATCGAACCCACAACCCTGGCGTTGCAAACGCCATGCTCTACCAACTGAGCTACATCCCCTGCCGGCCAAATCCCTCCCCTACCCTGGACGACGCTGGGCCAATTGTGCGCGCCACCCCATGGGTCTCCCGGTCGCGGCCGGCTACGACAGAGCCTGGATTCGAACCAGGATCTCTAGTGGCACAGCTAGCACTGCGATGCAGTGCCTTAGACCACTGCGCCACACAGTCTCAGAGAATTCTCCACATTGCCGGGATAAAGTGCAGTTTGCCAGGACTACAGAGACTGTAACTGTGGTAGTCCCAGTTTCAAGCAGGGCTGCTTTTTAAGCATTAGGCTACTTGGAGGTGAAACTATGTGAAATCAAGGGGCCGAGCTTTGGGAAATTGAGAGGAAAGCTACTGTTTATGTCTTAAACTGTAGTGGTAAAAAACATTTGATTATTCATAATTGTTTCTGCATATTTTATCAAATGTATCATACTTTTTACATGTTTTATTATCAGTTTTTTTATTTGGAACTTTGCATTGTACTGTGTTTTTAAAATGTATGAACTAGGTTATAGGCCTACTAAATAAATGTTTGGAGTAGTTTGCCTGTTGAGCTGAACTGGGGCGTGATATGAGGACAATAGACAATGTGTTAGGGGCTAATAGCATGTGTAAAGATCCATGACCTTCCAGAGCCGACAAATCAAGACTGGTCAAGCTCTGTTTTAATTCAAACTTCTCAATACTGAGCTTCTACTTCTTATCATTAAAGATATTCTGATTTACATGTACACATTCGGAAACAGGCCATTTTACGCCGTGTTAAAAGTTGGTAATTATTCTCATTGGGTGCTATAAGGATAAACAGGATTGTCAAGTATCTCATCACAATGCAATGCCTTCAAAAAGCAGTGAGAAGAGGTTTGGGTTGCCAACCCTCTCCGTTTGGCCTGGATAACCAGCACCCACATTCATAAAGCGTTGCAGAGTAGGAGTACTGATCTAGGATCAGTTTTATCTTTTAGATAATAATGAGTTAGATTATATGGATCCTAGATGAGCACACCTTCCCTGAGACGTTTTATGAATCTGGGCCCATGGGATTTTACAGGAGGTATAACTGATTGAAATTAATAACGGAAATATTAATAGTGTTAAATCATTTTCATGATTTCTCCCATAATGAGCTTGCTCCAAGTCCGCAATCCTAGATGAAGTAGATTTGAACAGCAGAAGTACCCTGGTAAATAAACATATATTTACTGTGGCTCTGAATGAACAAGCTTTCATGACCAAAAAAATTAACATGACTGTTATGGGCACCCACGAGAGCTTTGCAAAGGTAACCTTAAACATATTTGTCCACTCAGGCAAAACTACTCCAGCTCCTTCAAGTTGGATGGGGTCCGCTGGTGTACAGCAATCTTTAAGTCATACCACAGATTCTCAATTGGATTGAGGTCTGGGCTTTGACTAGGCCATTCCAAGACATTTAAATGTTTCCCCTTAAACAACTTGAGTGTTGCTTTAGCAGTATGCTTAGGGTCATTGTCCTGCTGGAAGGTGAACCTCCGTCCCAGTCTCAAATCTCTGGAAGACTGAAACAGGTTTCCCTCAAGAATTTCCCTGTATTTAGCGCCATCCCATCATTCCTTCAATTCTGACCAGTTTCCCAGTCCCTGCCAATGAAAAACATCCCCACAGCATGATGCTGCCACCACCATGGGGATGGTGTTCTCAGGGTGATGAGAGGTGTTGGGTTTGCGCCAGATACAGTGGGGGAAAAAAGTATTTAGTCAGCCACCAATTGTGCAAGTTCTCCCACTTAAAAAGATGAGAGAGGCCTGTAATTTTCATCATAGGTACACGTCAACTATGACAGACAAATTGAGAAAAAAAAATCCATAAAATCCCATTGTAGGATTTTTAATGAATTTATTTGCAAATTATGGTGGAAAATAAGTATTTGGTCACCTACAAACAAGCAAGATTTCTGGCTCTCACAGACATGTAACTTCTTCTTTAAGAGGCTCCTCTGTCCTCCACTTGTTACCTGTATTAATGGCACCTGTTTGAACTTGTTATCAGTATAAAAGACACCTGTCCACAACCTCAAACAGTCACACTCCAAACTCCACAATGGCCAAGACCAAAGAGCTGTCAAAGGACACCAAAAACAAAATTGTAGACCTGCACCAGGCTGGGAAGACTGAATCTGCAATAGGTAAGCAGCTTGGTTTGAAGAAATCAACTGTGGGAGCAATTATTAGGAAATGGAAGACATACAAGACCACTGATAATCTCCCTCGATCTGGGGCTCCACGCAAGATCTCACCCCGTGGGGTCAAAATGATCACAAGAACGGTGAGCAAAAATCCCAGAACCACACGGGGGGACCTAGTGAATGACCTGCAGAGAGCTGGGACCAAAGTAACAAAGCCTACCATCAGTAACACACTACGCCGCCAGGGACTCAAATCCTGCAGTGCGAGACTTGTCCCCCTGCTTAAGCCAGTACATGTCCAGGCCCGTCTGAAGTGCATTTGGATGATCCAGAAGAGGATTGGGAGAATGTCATACGGTCAGATGAAACCAAAATATAACTTTATGGTAAAAACTCAACTCGTCATGTTTGGAGGACAAAGAATGCTGAGTTGCATCCAAAGAACACCATACCTACTGTGAAGCATGGGGTTGGAAACATCATGCTTTGGGGCTGTTTTTCTGCAAAGGGACCAGGACGACTAATCCGTGTAAAGGAAAGAATGAATGGGGCCATGTATCGTGAGATTTTGAGTGAAATCCTCCTTCCATCAGCAAGGGCATTGAAGATGAAACGTGGCTGGGTCTTTCAGCATGACAATGATCCCAAACACACCGCCCGGGCAACGAAGGAGTGGCTTCGTAAGAAGCATTTCAAGGTCCTGGAGTGGCCTAGCCAGTCTCCAGATCTCAACCCCATAGAAAATCTTTGGAGGGAGTTGAAAGTCTGTGTTGCCCAGCGACAGCCCCAAAACATCACTGCTCTAGAGGAGATCTGCATGCAGGAATGGGCCAAAATACCAGCAACAGTGTGTGAAAACCTTGTGAAGACTTACAGAAAACGTTTGACCTGTGTCATTGCCAACAAAGGGTATATAACAAAGTATTGAGAAACTTTTGTTATTGACCAAATACTTATTTTCCACCATCATATGCCAATAAATTCATAAAAAATCCTACAATGTGATTTTCTGGATTTTTCTTTCTCATTTTGTCTGTCATAGTTGACGTGTACCTATGATGAAAATTACAGGCCTCTCTCATCTTTTTAAGTGGGAGAACTTGCACAATTGGTGGCTGACTAAATACTTTTTTTCCCCACTGTATAGCGTTTTTGTTGATGGCCAAAAAGTTACATTTGAGTCTCATCTGACCAGAGTACCTTCTTCAATATGTTTGGGGAGTCTCCCACATGCCTTTGGCGAACACCAAACGTGTTTGCTTATTTCTTTCTTTAAGCAATGGCTTTTTTTCTGGCCACTCTTCCATAAAGGCCAGCTCTGTGGAGTGTATGGCTTAAAGTGGTCCTATGGACAGATACTCCAATCTCCGCTGTGGAGCTTTGCAGCTCCTTCAGGGTTATCTTTGGTCTCTTTGTTGCCTCTCTGATGAATGCCCTCCTTGCCTGGTCCGTGAGTTTTGGTGGGCGGCCCTCTCTTGGCAGGTTTGTTGTGGTGCCATATTCTTTCCATTTTTTAATAATGGATTTAATGGCGCTCCATGGGATGTTCAAAGTTTCTGATATTTTTATAACCCAACCCTGATCTGTACTTCTCCACAACTTTGTCCCTGACCTGTTTGGAGAGCTCCTTGGTCTTCATGGTGCCGCTTGCTTGGTGGTGCCCCTTGCTTAGTGGTGTTGCAGACTCTGGGGCCTTTCAGAACAGGTGTATATATACTGAGATCATGTGACAGATCATGTGACACTTAGATTGCACACAGATGGACTTTATTTAACTAATTATGTGACTTCTGAAGGTAATTGGTTGTACCAGAGCTTATTTAGGGGCATCATAGAAAAGGGGGTGAATACATATGCACTCACCACTTTTCCGTTATTTATATTGTATACTTTTTTGAAACTAGTAACTTTTTTCATTTCACTTCACCAATTTGGACTATTTTGTGTATGTCCATTACATGAAATCCAACTAAAAATATATTTAAATTACAGGTTGTAATGCAACAAAATAGGAAAAACACCAAGGGGGATGAATACTTTTGCAAGGCACTGAATGCCCAGCTGTACGTATGCAAATACTGTCTTTTCCACATTAAAGCTGCAGTCTGTGGTACTAGTAGGAATATCGTGTACTGAAACATAATAATAATAATTGGTCATTTAGCAGACGCTCTTATCCAGAGCGACTTACAGGAGCAATTAGGGTTAAGTGCCTTGCTCAAGGGCACATCGACAGATTTTTCACCTAGTCGGCTCGGGGATTAGAACCAGCGACCTTTCGGTTACTGGCACAACGCTCTTAACCACTAAGCTACCTGCCGCCCCATCTCTTCTGTCACTAGCACTGTGACCTCTACAGTGGGAGGTAAAGGTACGATTTATACTGAGATCAATCCATAGTTTCAAATTGTTTAATCTAGTGTTTGGGTTACTCTCTGCCATCTAGCTTTGCTGTTTATCAATAGATCAACTAATTAAATCAGAGTATTTAAGGGTTGGTGATGTGTTCAGTTTATTCAGGGCAATGGAACAACGACAACTATTTGAATAAATGGTTGTAGGAAACTGCATATTTCCTAAAATAGAATAAGTACAACTAGTGTGCTGAAATTATCATGTTTTATCATACATTTTCCACATTTTGTTGTTTTACAGCATGAATTTAAAATTGATTAAATCGAGATTTTGCATCACTGGCCTACACACAATACCCCATAATGGCAAAGTGAAATTTTGTTTTTTGAAATGTTTACTAATTAATTAAAAATTAAAAGCTGAAATGTCTTGAGTGAATAAGTATTCAACCCCTTTGTTATGGGAAGCCTAAATAAGTTCGAGTAAAAATGTGCTTGACAAGTCACATAATAAGTTGCATGGACTCAATCTGTGTGCAATAATAGTTTTTTAACATGATTTTTTAATGACTACCTCATCTCTGTAACCCACACATACAATTATCTGTAAGGTCCCTCAGTCGAGCAGTGAATTTCAAACACTGATTCAACCACAAAGACCAGGAGGGCGTTTACAATACCTCGCAAAGGGCACCTATTGGTAGATGGGTAAAAAAAAAAGCAGACATTGAATACCCCTTTGAGCATGGTGAAGTTATTACACTTTGGATACATCCAGTCATGTCTGTCACGGTCGTTGATTAAGTAGTCGGACCAAGGTGCAGCGTGGTATGCGAACATGTTTTCTTTACGAATAAACACGTGACAAAATAACAAACAACGAAACGTGAAGTTCTATGGGCTATACCGAAACTAGCCAAACAGAAACAAGATCCCACAACCCAGGCAGGAAAACTGGCTGCCTAAGTATGATCCCCAATCAGAGACAACGAGCAACAGCTGCCTCTGATTGGGAACCACACCCGGCCAAACATAGATATACAATAAATAGAATTTCACACCCTGACCAAACTACCTAGAGAATAACAGTCTCTCCAGGTCAGACCGTGACAGTACCCCCCCCCCCCCCCCCCCCCCCCAAAGGTGCGTACTCCGGCCGCACCAACCTGACTCATTAGGGTAGGGTCCGGGTGGGCATTCAGCCTCGGAGGCGGCTCCGGCTCCGGGCGTGACGACCTCTCCCTCTCTGTCTCCCCGTTGCACCCCTGGTCTGTTCTAGACCTCGGCGTGATGCTTCCCCTCTCCTTCCTCCCACGATGCACCCTGTCTGGACCCTGGTGTGGGAGCCCCCGAACCTGGAGAGGGGCTGACGTCTGGGCCTGGATCGGCAATCCTCCCGCGATGCACCAAGCCCTGTCTGGACCCTGGTGTGGGAGGCCCCGACCTTGGAGAGGGGCTGACGTCTGTGCCTGGAGTGGAACCGCTGACCGGAGCTGAACTGGACCCCGGTGGAGCGGACTGCTCTGGCTCCGGAGTGGAGCCGCTGACCGGAGCTGAACTGGACCCTGGTGGAGCGGACTACTCTGGCTCCGGAGTGGAGCCGCTGACCGGAGCTGAACTGGACCCCGGTGGAGCGGACTGCCCTGGCTCCGGAGTGGAACCGCTGACCGGAGCTGGACTTGGCACTGGTGGAGCGGACTGCTCTGGCTCCGGAGTGGAGCCGCTGACCGGAGCTGGACTGGGCACCGGTGGAGCGGACTGCTCTGGCTCTGGAGTGGAGCCGCTGACCGGAGCTGGACTAGGCACCGTTGGAGCGGACTGCTCTGGCTCCGGAGTGGAGCCGCTGACCGGAGCTGGACTGGTGCGAGGAGCAGGCACGGAGCGCACCGGGCTGGCGACACGCACCGCTGGCTTGGTGCGAGGAGCAGGCACGGGCCGTGCCGGACTGGGATGGCGCACTGACGGCACAGTGCGTAAAGCCGGCGCATAGCCTGGTGCCTGCACGGTCACACGCTCCTTAGAGCGAATGCGGGGAGTTGGCTCTGCTTTGAACCCTGGTTCCGCCAACCACCCCGTTTGCCCTCCCCAATATTTTCTTGGGGCTGCCTCTCGGGCTCTCCTCGTGACCGGGACCTTCGGCTTCACCGTTGACCCTCTCCTACCTGAGCTTCTTCCTTTGCCCAGGGTCCTTTATCGGCTACACTCTCCTTCTCCACCATCATCCCTTTCAGGGCCTCCATATGCTTGGCCAGATCCTCTCTTATCTCCTTCCAAGTCCATGATCTCTGCTCCTCCTGGGCACGCTGCTTGGTCCTTGTTTGGTGGGATCTTCTGTCACGGTCGTTGATTAAGTAGTCGGACCAAGGTGCAGTGTGGTATGCGAACATGTTTTATTTACGAATAAACACTTGACAAAATAACAAACAACGAAACGTGAAGTTCTATGGGCTATACCGAAACTAGCCAAACAGAAACAAGATCCCACAACCCAGGCAGGAAAACTGGCTGCCTAAGTATGATCCCCAATCAGAGACAACGAGCGACAGCTGCCTCTGATTGGGAACCACACCCGGCCAAACATAGATATACAATACATAGAATTTCACACCCTGACCAAACTACCTATAGAATAACAGTCTCTCCAGGTCAGGGCGTGACAAGTCACTATAAAGATACAGGCGTCCTTCCTAACTCAGTTGCTGGAAAGGATAGGAAACCGCTCAGGGATTTCACCATGAGGCCAATGGTGATCTTAAAACAGTTACAGAGTTTAATGGCTGTGATAGGAGAAAACTGAGGATGGACCAACAACATTGCAGTTACTCCACAATACTAACCTAAATTACAGAGTAAAAAGAAGGAGGCCTGTACAGAATAAAAAAACATGCACACTGTTTGCAACAAGGTACTAAAGTAAAACTGCAAAAAAAAAAATGTCAAAGAAATGAACTTTATATCCTGAATACAAAGCAACTGAACGTGAAGTTCTAAAGGCTAACATCCAACAAGCCTAAACTGAAACAGAGTCAGAAACAGAAACAAGATCCCACAACTAAAGGTAGGCAATATGGCTACCTAAGTATGATCCCCAATCAGAGACAACGATCGACAGCTGCCTCTGATTGGGAACCACACATAGAAATTACATAACATGGAATTCACATCCTGAACAAACCAACTAGAGAAAACTGGGCTCTCAAGGTCAGGGCGTGACACACTGGGAGATTAATTCACCTTTCAGCAGGACAATTACCTAAAACAGTCCAAATATACACTGCACTTAATTACCAAGATGACATTGAATGTTTACTTACAGTTTTAACTTAAATCGTCTTGAAAATCTATGGCAAGACTTGAAAATGGCTGTCTAGTAACGATCAACAACCGACTTGACAGAGCTTGAAGAATTTAAAAATAAAAATCTTCAAATATTGTACAATCCAGGTGTGCAAAGCTATTAGAGACTTACCCAGAAAGACTCACAGCTTTAATCGCTGCCAAAGGTGATTCTAACTTGTATTGACTCAGGGGTGTGACTACTTATGTCAATTATATATTTCTGTATTTCATTTTCAATACATTTGAAAACAAACCGAAAAACATGTTTTCACTTTGTCATTATAGTGTAGATGGGTGAGAAAAAAAATTATTTAATCAATTTTGAATTCAGGCTGTAACACAACAAAATGTGGAATACAGTAAGTCAAGGGGTATGAATAATTTCTGAAGGCATTATATGTTTTCGAATCTGGTAAGTTTTACAATATTTACGGAAGTTTGAAAGTAAGTGACAAAACAGAAAAACCAACTTGGTGACACATGTTTTAATTTACAAATACATTATAAATAAATGTGTCAAGAATAGAAACAGAAAATAAATATAAAAATGATTATTACAATAAGTATCTAGCCATTTATCATCCTTGGTGGGGAGTAGGAGTAATGTGTAAACAAAACGTACAGAACCATATACTGTAATTATATCAATAGCTTTACCAATGGTATCAATATCAATGATATATGATTGCCTAATAAGACACATTAATCTGCCCTACTTGTCCATCGTCAATAACTATATAACATAGATAATTCACAATAAGCAATACGGGAGATGTTATCAAAATACAATACCAACAAAGCTATAATCTGAGCAGTTTTCATAGAATGAACACAAAGCTTATAGCCATGGATATTTAAGCTAAATGTTAATAGTTGAATAAGAAGAGTGACATAAATAAGACCAATACATTGATGTTAAGGCCCATTCTCGTGTATTAAAAGCTACGGAAGAAGATGCTCAGCACTGCCAGTTGTGCTGTGATTATATCATTCTATCCCGGTACTGTAATGTACATGTGGGTAAGTTGCTACCTTCATGCAGTGAAACGAAGCTGAGGGACAACATTCAAATTGTTCAGATGATGTCCATACAGAGGCCTGGCTGTCTGTGGGTTAACTTTATTTATTTGTTTATTTGTTTATTTGGATCCCCATTAGCTTTTGCAGAAGCAGCAGCTACTCATCCTGGGGTCCACAAAAAACACAAAACATGACAAGTAACAAAACACAGATTCACTGATAGACAAGAAAAATCACACAAATAAAAAAGACAACGATATACAAACAATGCAACAAAAAAAATTATACAAACAATACAACTTAAAAATAATGTGTGTGTTAGAGTGTCTGTGTATGTGTGTGTGTGTGTGTCTGTGTGTGTGTGTGTGTGTGTGTGTGTGTGTGTCTTTGTGTGTGTCCCCTCACAGTCCCGCCATTCCATGACTTGTTTTTTAATCTGTTTTTTAAAGGTAATTTTGTTGTTTGCTTGAGTAATTGGAGATGGAAGGGAGTTCCATGTGATCATGGCTCTATATAAAACTGAGCATTGCCATGAACTCATGTGGACTTGGGGACTGTGAAGAAACCCCTGGTGGCATGTCTTGTGTGGTATGTATGGGTGTCTGAGCTGAGTCTTATTTGATTATGCAGACAATCTGGAATTTTCAGCACAGTAATATTTCTCATGAAAACTAGAAGAGAAGCAGGTAATCTCTTGTTAACCCTCAACCAAGAAAGACTGGCATGCATGTTGTTGATGTTAGTTCTGTATGTGCAGTTAAGGGCAAGGAGTGCTGCGCTGTTTTGAGCCAGCTGCAGCTTTGCTAGGTCTTTCTTTGCTACACTTAACAATATTACAGGATAGTAATCAAGATAGGACAAGACCAGAACCTGAACAACTAGTCCAGTTGATTTTTGTGTAAAAAAAAGTCTTAGAGAATGTAATGTGTGGAATCATCCGCATACACAGTCATTTAGCTTTGTGTAAGACCAGTGTCAACTAATTTGTAAAAATAAAGTAACAGCCCAAGGCAACTGCCCTGATGGACACCACACTGTAAATATCTGATGTTAGAGAAGCTTCCATTGAAGAAAATTCTCTGGGATCTATTGGATAAATAACTCTCCAACCATGTGATGGCAGGTGATGTAAAGCCATAGCAAGTCAGTTTTTCAATAACAATTTATGATCAATAACATCAAAGGCTGCACTGAAATACAGTACAGCTCCAACTATCATTTTATTACCCATTTCTTTTAACCAATCATCAGTCATCTGAGTCAGTGCAGTACAAGTAAAGTGCCCTTCTCTATATGCATGCTGAAAGTCAGTAGTTGTATTTGGTCAAACACAATCGTCTTCATCCGTTTACTAAAAACAGGCAACAAAATGATTGGGTGGCTGTTAGAGCCAGCAAAGTGTGCTTTACTATTATTAGGCAGTGGAATTACTTTATATTCTCCCACGCCTGTGGACACACACACTCCTTTAGGCTTTGGTTAAATATATACAGTGCCTTCAGAAAGTATTCATACTCCTTGACTCCTCATTTGGCTATGTTACAGCCTGAATTCAAAATGGATTAAATATATATTTCTCACCGCTCTCCACACAATACCCCATAATGACAAAGTGTTATTTTTTAAAACTTTTTTTATCTTGAAAATGAAATACAGAAATATCTCATTTACATAGAGTTGAAGTCGGAAGTATACATTCACTTAGGTTGGAGTCATTAAAACTCGTTTTTCAACCACTCCACAAATTTCTTGTTAACAAACTATAGTTTTGGCAAGTCAGTTAGGACATCTACTTTGAGCAACAAATTGTTTACAGACAGATTATTTCACTTACAATTCACTGGATCATAATTCCAGTGGGTCAGAAGTTTACATACACTAAGTTGACAGTGTCTTTAAACAGCTTGGAAAATTCCAGAAAATGATGTCATGGCTTTAGAAGCTTCTGATAGGCTAATTGACATAATTTGAGTCAATTGGAGGTGTACCTGTGGATGTATTTCAAGGCCTACCTTCAAACTCAGTGCCTCTTTGCTTGACATCATGGGAAAATCTAAATAAATTAGCCAAGACCTCAGAAAGAAAATCGTAGACCTCCACCAGTCTGGTTCATCCTTGGGAGCAATTTCCAAACGCCTGAAGGTACCACGTTCATCTGTACAAACAATAGTACGCAAGTATAAACACCATGGGACCACGCAGCCGTCATACCGCTCAGGAAGGAGACGCGTTCTGTCTCCTAGAGATTAACGTACTTCGGTGCGAAAAGTGCAAATCAATCCCAGAACAACAGCAAAGGACCTTGTGAAGAAACAGGTACAAATGTATCTATATCCACAGTAAAACGAGTCCTATATCGACATAACCTGAAAGGCCGTGTAGTGTATTAAGATTATGACTTTGATAAGGTTTTAAGTGGAACCTGAGAGGATGTTTATTTAGTTTCAAAGAGAGCCGTTTTTAGGGTGACGCCCCATAGAAGACAGAGGATTGGACAGTAGAGGGAGCCACCCATATCTTGTGAAAATTATAAGTACTGGGTTTAAACGAAGAAGAGCAGAGCAGACATTGCAATTTGGGAAACACTGCTCTCCGGGTGATCTAGACATCTGTACACTTATGACTCGACACTACAGCCGCTCAGCAAGGAAGAAGCCACTGCTCCAAAACCGCCATAAAAAAGACAGACTACGGTTTGCAACTGCACATGTGGACAAAGATCGTACTTTTTTGAGAAATGTCCTCTGGTCTGATGAAACAAAAATAGAACTGTTTGGCCATAATGACCATCGTTATGTTTGGAGGAAAAAGGGGGTTCTTGCAAGCCGAAGAACACCATCTCAACCGTAAAGCACAGGGGTGGCAGCATCATGCTGTGGAGGTGCTTTGCTGCAGGAGGGACTGGTGCACGTCACAAAATAGATGGCATCATGAGGAAGGAAAATTATGTGGATATATTAAAGCAACATCTCAAGACATCAATCAGGAAGTTAAAGCTTGGTCCCAAATGGGTCTTCCAAATGGACAATGACCCCAAGCATACTTCCAATGTTGTGGCAAAATGGCTTAAGGACAACAAGGTCAAGGTATTGGAGGGGCCATCACAAAGCCCTGACCTCAATACTATAGAAAATTTGAGGGCAGAACTGAAAAAGCGTGTGCGAGCAAGGAGGCCTACAAACCTGACTCAGTTACACCAGCTCTGTCAGGAGGAATGGGCCAAAATTCACCCAACTTATTGTGGGAAGCTTGTGGAAGGCCAAGTTAAACAATTTAAAGGCAATGCTATCAAATACTAATTGAGTGTATGTAAACTTCTGACCCACTGGGAATGTGATGAAAGAAATAAAAGCTGAAATAAATCTATATCTCTACTATTATTCTGACATTTCACATTCTTAAAATATAGTGGTGATCCTAACTGACCTAAGACAGGGAATTTTTACTAGGATTAAATATCAGGAATTGTGAAAAACAGAGTTTAAATGTATTTGGCTAACGTGTATGTAAACTTCCGATTTCAACTGTGAGTGTTCACGCCCCTGAGTCAATACATGTTAGAATCACATTTGGCAGCATTTACAGCTGTGAGTCTTTCTGGGTCTCTAAGAGCTTTGCACACCTGGATTTTACAATATTTGCCCCTTATTCTTTTGAAAATTGGCCTCATGGTGAAATCCCTGAGCGGTTTCCTTCCTCTCTGGCAACTGAGTTAGGAAGGACGCCTGTATCTTTGTAGTGACTGGGTGTATTGATACACCATCCAAAGTGTAATTCATAACTTCACCATGCTCAAAGGGATATTTAATGTCTGCTTTTTTTTTTTACCGATCTACCAATATGAGCCCTTCTTTGCGAGGCATTGGACAAACTCCCTGGTCTTTGTTGTTGAATCTGTGTTTAAAATTCACTGCTCGACTGAGGGACCTTACAGATAATTGTATGTGTGGGGTACAGAGATGAGGTTGTCATTAAAACATCAAGTTAAACACTATTATTGCACACAGAGTGAGTCCATGCAACTTATTATTTGACTTGTAAAGCACATTTTTACTCCTGAACGTATTTAGGCTTCCCATAACAAAGGGGTTGAATACTGATTGACTCAAGACATTTCTGCTTTTAATTTTTAATTAATTAGATTTTTTCTGTTGAAAAACATAATTCCACTTTGACATAATGGGGTATTGTGTGTAGGTCAGTGACAAAAAATCTAAATGTTATCAACATTACATTCAGGCTGTAACACAACAAAATGTGGTAAATGTCAAGGGGTGTGAATACTTTCTGAAGGCACTGTAGCAAATAGGAGTGGCAATACAGTCTGCTACCATTCTCAATAGTTTCCCATCAAGGTTGTCTATGATTACTGATTGATAACCATAGTTTTTCCACCTCTCCCACAGTAAATTGTCCATTCAAAACAGCAATCCTTCTCTTTCATTATTAGATATTTTATACAAAAATATGATGATTCGCTGTTAATTGTAGTCATTACACTTCTGAGTTTTTCCACTTTACTAGTGAAAGAGTCATTGACATGATTGGCAATATCGAAAGGTTTTGTTATAAATGACCCATTAACTTCAATGAACGATGGAGATGAATTGGGTTTTCTGCCCACGACATCATTTAAGGTACTCCAAAGTATTTTTCCATTGTGTTTTATGTCATTTATCTTTTTTTGGTAATATCATTTATTTGTCTTTTTGTTAAGTTTACAGTATGTCAACCAATCAGCTGAGCAGCCTGACTTGTTTGCCACCTCTTTTGCATTATTTATTTGAACCATACAATTTTTCAATTCATCATCAATCGATCAGGCTCTAACAGTTCTCACAGTTCGTTTCTTACCCGGTGCATGCATGCTTGTCAACAATTGGCAGGAATAATTTAACAAATACTTCCAGTTATATATCTGGATTCACTTCCTCATACACATAAGACACAAGATCTTCAACAAAATAATCCTGAGAATTGTTTTGGTATGATCTCATAAATTACTTTAAGCCCAACCTTTGGCACTTTGGCTTTCCTTGTTATTGCCACAATGTTATGGTGACTACAGCCAATGGAAACTGATATTGCTTTAGAGCAAAGCTCTGCAGCATTAGTGAAGATATGATCAATACAAGTGGATGTCACAGATCCAACACTATTGGTATGCACTCTAGTTGGTTTAGTGACAACCTGGGTCATATTACAGGCACAGTCACAAGCTTCCTTTTGAGAGGACAGCTAGTTGCTAACCAGTCAATGTTCAGGTCACCCAAAAAGTGGGATAGGGATGGATAGAGAGGTAGTTCCTCATTGTTTTTCCCTGTGTTGTGAATCAAAACATCACCTAGTCATGACTTCGTCAGCACGTTAACAGAGGGCAAGTGAGCTACACCTCAGCAGTGCACAAACTAGCCTAAGGTAAATTAACGACAGAAAAACAGAGTCAAACAAAAACATCAGTCAGGTGAAAGGATCTTTTAACGCTGATCCAGACATAGTTATCTTCATTCAGAAATTATCATCTAATTTAACACTCAGTTTGAGGAAGAGCATTTTCAAGCCGGAAAGCATTTTTGGCGTAGATGCATGACTTAGCTTTGAGCCCTTGATGAAAGCCAGACAGAGGGGATACAGGGAGCTGACCAGAATGAAATACCTAAATGCCTGTTTGAATCATTTGACTCTTGTTAGAGCTCTGGAAGATATTCAGTGGAACGAAAGTAGACCCTCACAAAATGAAAATCAGGGGAAAGAGGAGGATATTTCTTCCTGAAAAATCACAACTCTGATAGTTTTCTTCTCTCCCTCTCCAAGCATACCCTCGTCTCAAAAATAAGCAATTTGTGATGTGTGTTGAAATTGTTCTCTTGAACAATGGACAGAAAAAATTCAAACTCACCCACTCATAACAATATGTTTTCTCTTCAAGACCACCTACTCTTTCCCTCACAGATTATGACAGAGTGCTTTAATCGGCAATGTTTCTCTCGCTCCATCTCCGTCTATGCACCACTGTTCTCAGAACAGCCTCTCTTCCCACCCCTCTTCTCCATAGCACTGAGTGGGGTGGTTGTGGACAATGGGGACAGATCCTGGATCAGTTTGGAATAGAGGAACCTTCTGTATGAGTCTTTCTCCATCAAAGTGAAGATCTTCTGCTGGGCTTCGTCGAAACAGAATGGGCCGGCATTAGACAGGTTCTGTCTGGTCTCCTCTCGCGTCGCTGAGTCCAAGTTCACCTGATAGGGAGAGGGAAATGGAGATATATAAGTAATGCAATACAACATGGATACTGTATCAGCAAAAGGTGCCATAAGAAGCGCTATAAAAATCAAAAACGGCAATCCCAAAGGAACAACCACAGGTGCTTTTAGAAAGTGGGAATCATTAAAGAGGAAAAAGAGGATACATCAACAGGATGTATTAAGTGTTATCAGAATCCATGTCAAAAGCACTCATGCAGGATTATTAAAAGCTTTTAATGGAGAAAACCGATGTATTGAAAGAGCCGGGTCATTACTCATAAGTGTATTATGACTACAACAGGTCTGTGTAACAAAGAATACTGCCTTTGAATAAAACCATGTCGGTATAGCAGAGATTACCAAGGGAAGGTTTAAGCCAATTTTTATTTCCATGTTACCTCGTTAAGAGAGTCTGCCTCGATGTACTGGTCATAGATCTGTTTGGCTTTAGCTGCCATCTTTTTTGGAGCTGACGTTTTGTATTCCTCACAAGCTTTCCAGAACTCCATGTTCTCCTGGCTGAACTCTGCCTTCAGGAAGGTAGTGAACACTGTACGGCCAGCTGATAGACAGACAAAGAGAGAGAGAGTGAGGATAGATTAGTCAGGTCAATCTGGGTGCTGGGTTGAGTGATTGATATGAAGCTACACACTATTATGCTCCTAATGAAATGCTCCTAAAGAGAGAAACAGAGAGCACCCCTCTGAAGGGAGTCATGGAGGAAACTGTGGAATGTTTGAGGTCAAGGCTAGGATGGTTCTCAGGAGGCCGTTGCTCCTGCTCTGTGTCCCCACAGAAAGCCTGACACCACAGGGACCATCAGTAAGCTCACACACAAACACACACACACACACACACACACACACACACACACACACACAGAGAGAGAGAGAGGGTGCAGAGCAGCAGGCCCTCAGGGGCCACCAAGCATTGCCTACAGACACGTAGCACATGACCAGAGCATGAGAACACAGCCGAAGAGCCATGTAAAGTCCCCAACAACCCACAGCCAAGTACACTACAGCCCACACAGGCATCATGATAGTCTCTTAAACAGAGAGACAGGGGTCAGAGAGACAAGGGAGAGGGAGATATGATTGTCACTCAAGTTAGAGTGTTTGAAGACATGTAGTCCTGTATTGTGGTGTAACATTAGTGTTGTGGGTTGGTAATAGGTAGTGGCAGAGTTTTGACAGAGGATTAGGAGTTCTACACAAGGGGCAGCAGAGAGCTTCATTCAAATATTTTTTTGTACAACTTTTTAATTCAGTAAACCACCATCCCATTATCGAAGATGTTTTCACATTTGAGCGCATTTGAGCAAGATAGACTCCCCAATTCTACAGTAGTAGGGCGGTAGGTAGCCTAGTGGTTAAGAGCATTGGGCCAGTAACCAAAAGGTCGCTGGTTCGAATCCCCAAGCCGACTAGGTGAAAAATCTGTCAATGTGCCCTTGAGCACTTAACCCTAAATCCTCCTGTATGTTGCTCTGGATAAGAGTGTCTGCTAAATTACATAAATGCAAATGTATGTCCATACAATGCCTCCTTCGATTTGTGACAAACTCACCTTCACTATTCATCAGGTTGTTGAAGGACTGTTTCCATTTCTCTACATCAGTAGGTGAAACTCTAAAACCAGAGAAAGAGCATCATTAATACACCTGTATACTGGGATTAACAATAACCAATATTTCAATCAGACCTGGGTTCAAATACTATTTGAAATATCTCAAATGAAGAGTTTTATTCCAAAACACTATATCCACCAATTTCACATTTGTGTTTTTTCGTCAGAAATGATTGCTCATGGGTACCTTCATGTGTTTGTAAAATATTACTGTTCTCATATTTTTATTCAATAGATTTTAGATGTTTATTAAACTGGGTTTTGTTGTAAAACACTATATATCTATTGTATAGCTGGAATGGAATGTTAATATTCTGTATTTAACTGTGATATGTGGCTGTCTCACCTAGATATCTTAAGATGGATGCACTAACTATAAGTAAGTCACTCTGAAAAAGAGCATCTGCTAAAATACTAAAATGTCAAATGTAAATATTTTTCATATAGATTTCATTTTACTATATTGATTCATAAAAATAAAAATTTATAATATTGATGTCACAAATGTATGATTTATTTATTACATTTGACTGTGTAAAACCTAGCAGTACTACTTATTCCTCCTGAGAGTGAAGCGGATATATAGCATTTTGCAACAAAACATGATTATTTGTCTCTCTGAAATGAAACTATCAAGTGATAGATTTCAAACAAATACGTCTGTCATTGAACAACCAACCCCATAATTAGATGGTGAAAAAACACACCAATCTCTTTTATACGTTTTTTTAAGAATAAAAGCTAATTTGCCAACATTTCTGAAAATGGAATGAAACTCTTCAATTACTTTCACATACATTTCGAAGTAAGTATTCAGATATGATCTATCTTTAAAGACAAGTAGTTGGGTGCACCTCAGCCACGCTCAAGGTCCTAAACAATATTATAACCGCGATCGATAAAAGACAGTACTGCGCAGCCGTCTTCATCGACCTGGCCAAGGCTTTCGAGACTGTCAACCACCGCATTCTTATTGGCAGACTAAATAGCCTTGGTTTCTCAAATGACTGCCTCGCCTGGTTCACCAACTACTTCTCAGATAGAGTTCAACGTGTCAAATCGGAGGGCCTGTTGTCTGGACCTCTGGCAGTCTCTATGGGGGTGCCACAGGGTTCAATTCTTGGGCCGACTATTCTCTGTGTATATCAATGATATTGCTCTTGCTGCTGGTGACGCTCGGATCCACCTCTATGTGGACGACACCATTTCGTATACATCTGGCCCTTCATTGGACACTGTGTTAACAAACCTCCAAACAAGCTTCAATGCCATACAACACTCCTTCCGTAGCCTCCAACTGCTCTTAAACACTAGTAAAACTAAATGCATGCTCTTCAACCGAACGCTGCTTGCACCCGCCCACCCGACTAGAATCACTACTCTCAGCGGGTCTGACCTAGAGTATGTGGACAACTACAAATACCTAGGTGTCTGGTTAGACTGTAAACTCTCCTTCCAGACTCACATTATGCCCTCGTAAAACTGACTATCCTACCGATCCTTGACTTCGGCTATGTCATTTACAAAATAGCTTCCAACACTCTACTCAGCAAATTGGATGTAGTCTATCACAGTGCCATCCGTTTTGTCACCAAAGCCCCATATACTACCCACCATTGTGACGTGTACGCTCTTGTTGGCTGGCCCTCACTACATATTCGTCGCCAAACCCACTGGCTCCAGGTCATCTATAATTTGCTAGGCAAATCCCCGTCTTATCTTAGCTCACTGGTCACCATAGCAACACCCACCCGTAGTCTGCGCTCCAGCAGGTATATCTCACTGGTCATCCCCAAAGCCAAAACCTCCTTTGGCCGCCATTCCTTCCAGTTCTCTGCTGCCAATGACTGGAACGAACTGCAAAAATCTCTGAAGCTGGAGACTCTTATCTCCCTCACTAACTTTAGGCGTCAGTTGTCAGAGCAGCTTACCGATCACTGCACCTGTACACAGCACATCTGTAATTAGCCCATCCAACTACCTCATCCCCATATTGTTATCTATTTTGCTAATTTGTACCCCAGTATCTCTATTTGCACATCATCTTTTGCACATCTATCATTCCATTGTTAATACGAAATTGTAACTATTTTGCACTATGGCCTATTTATTGCCTTACCTCCATAATTTACTACATTCGCACACACTGTATATATATTTTCTGTTGTATTTTTGACTTTATGTTTTGTTTACCCCATATGTAACTCTGTGTTGTTGTTTTTATCGCACTGCTTTTTTTGCCTTGGCCAGGTCGCAGTTGTAAATGAGAACTTGTTCTCAACTGGCTTACCTGGTTAAATAAAGGTGAAATAAAAAAATGTAATAAAAGAAATACTGGAATGTATTTGGAAATACACTTGGAAAGTATTGTCATGTATTTTAAAATAAATACTCAAATACAATTACTCAAATACACTCCCATGCATTTGACCCAGGTATTTGAAAATAGTATTTGAAATAAGTATTTCAAAGTAGGCTATTTCGAGGAAATTAATGGAAAATACTTTCAAATGCTTCCAATAGAAGTAGTTGATTCAGGCCACATTATTGAAAATAATCAAATACACAGCAAATAATTATTTAAAAACACATAATCAAATACAGATGTATTTGAACCCAAGTCGGATTTCAGTACATCCGTTGTGTGTTGATATCCCACAGGTCTTGACCTGCATATTGCTAACAGCCTGTATTTTAATGATACCTGCAGATGTCATATCTACCATCTTACATAATACTCTTTACAACAGGACATTTTCTACTGTATTTTCCATGAGCATCAACCGTAACATATACACCTCTTTGAGTTAATGAGTAACCAAGCATACTAAAATACGTCAATTAAGTATTAAAAGTACAATTTACAGTTTTGATCCATAAGTACAATTATGGAAAAAGTACCCAATTCTCTTACTTGAGTAAAAGTATAGATACCTTAATAGAAAGTTACTCAATTAAAAGTGAAAGTCACCCAGTAAAATACTACTTGAGTAAAAGTCTAAAAGTATTTGGTTCTAAATATACTTAAGTATCAAAAGTACATTTAATTACTAATATATACTTAAGTATCAAAAGTAAAAGTATAAATAATTTCAAATTCCTTATATTAAGCAAAGCAGACAGCAACATTTTTTTGTTTTTAAAATTTACGAACGATGCATTTGTATTTAGTGAGTCTGCCAGATCAGAGGCAGTAGGCATGACCACGTGTGAATTGGACAATTTTCCTGTCCTGCTAAGCATTCATCATGTAACGAGTACTTTTGGGTGTCAGATAAAATGTACATTATTTTCTTTAGGAATGTAGTGAAGTAAAAGTAAAAGTTTAAAAAATAGTAAAGTAAAGTACAGAAACCCCAAAGAAACAACTTAAGTAGTATTTTAAAGTAATTTTACATAAGTACTTTACACCACTGCAATACTGGAAATTGTGAAGACAATTAACGGGTTGCATCTATTTGTTTTCATCGCAAGGGCATTGATTAGATTAGTCCTAATGAAAGGAAAGGTCAGGCTGGAGATTGTCTTTGCTAACTAGTTTAGGGACAGCAGATGTTCCCTAGGGGGAGGACTCCAACACAGCAATTCAACCTGCATTAAAGTTCTTTACCTACGTGCACACTGGTTATTGCCTTGAGAGTATCATTCCCCATGGTGTGGTAAATACATTTCATAGAATCTGAATGCTGTTTTATCTATGATATCTGGTGTGTTGTTCAATATTATGTATGATGATTAGAATCAATTGTTTGTTTGCTGCTCTCATACAACAGGTCTCCCTGGTAAAATAGATCCTTAATATTGATGTCCTTCATAAATAAATGATAAATCAATCAATACATTCAAGGTTAAAATGTTTCAGTATTCTCCTGTAAACTCACCTCTTGGTAGTGTTGGTCTTCTCTTTGATATGTTCCTGGTCTGGTGGAAACTCAGGCTTATGGAGCAGAAAGCCAATCTTGTGCTTGATGTCTTTGGCACTGAGGGAGAAGAGATAGAGTGGTTAGTGTTAGGCTACAGAATGTATAAACATCTAATTAAGACACAGCCATGTGTCCTATTATTATAGCAGAACCAAGATGCCTGGCACACAAGGCTTGTATTCAACATACAATACTGTCTGAAAATCTCCCATTACAGTACAGATATTACATCATTTATTTGTTAGGATTTCACATGTATTACATGTCTGTTACTAGTCTAAAACAACATGCTAACAACCTCAAACAACTAAAATAGCCATCTTACCTTTTCAAACAGGTTGCAGGCAGTGTTGTTAATCCCTTACACATGTTGCCTCTTTGCTAAATCCAAATCAAGGAGAATGATTTGCAGTGGTTTTGAGTGCAGAGGAAAAGGTTGTAATATTATGACTGGTAGTACTCTCAGTAAGTCAGTAGTGCGCTGTGTCTTAGTGAAGCCTCCTCCCACAGTTGGGGTTTTATACAGCTACAGTGCTCAAACGCTGACGAAGAGCCAATCACAGCCCTCACTGGGCTAAGTATGCTCTCTTAATGAGCAGGGAAAAGAGCACAGAACTGGGTAATACAATTCAGCTTCCTTTGATCTACATGCAGGTTAGCAGAAACACACACATACTTCTGCGTACATGTTCAGCCAGCATATGTAGGCATTTAACCTCTGGATGGCTGCCCAGAGCAGAGCAGCCTGTGCAGGAAATGTAATGCAGTGAAAATGGTATGTGGTTGATTGTTGTACATTTTTGCCTTATGGCATCAATCAGAATTGAAAGAGAACTGTTTACTTATGTTGGTTAAACTAACTCCTCAGGTTGAAATACCCAGACCCGTGCAATCGAATTGCGAGCGTGTCTGTGTGTGTCAAAGTGCGTGTGTGTGTGGTCTTTCAAAATCACCCCTGGGCAATGTACAAAAATGTACAACAATCAGCTACATACTAGTTTCACTGCATTACATTTCCTGCACAGGCTGCTCTGTTCTGGGCAGCCATCCAGAGGTTAAATGCCTACATATGCCGGCTAAACAAGTACGCAAAAGTATGTGTGTGTTTCTGCTAACCTGCATGTAGATCAAAGGAAGCTGAGTTTGGGATGTTGATGAAAGGAGAGGGTGAGGGAACATTCTGGGAATATGGAGTTTGAGATGAGAGGAGTTGAAGATTATGTCAATGCCATTTTAAAAGACCACTAAGTAACAGAGGTGGTTTGGTGAAACACACTCGCATGAGGATTAACCTTGCCTGAGACCTGAAGAGATGCACTATCTCCCCGAAGTATATGACAGACGAGAGCTTTGAGGAAATGGACCCTGTGTTACGTCCCTGAAGAGTTCACACTGATATTCACACCTACAGATAGACAGAGAGGACACTGACAATAGCATAATCTCTCTCACACGCCACATGCGCGCACGCACACAGACACACACACAGAAACACACACACATACACAGAAAAACGTTTAATTATATTTTGGTCTAAGGAGTGCTGTTGACAAAGCACAACGTCATCTCTGCTGCATTCATTCTGTTTACTCTCTCTGTTTGTTATGGCCAAAACAAAAGTGAGTAATATCCTAAGCGGAGAGAGAGAATGTTAGATGACAGACAGAAAGGTTGTGTCTGTGGATGATTAGTGATTTAGAGAAGCAGAGGAAACAGAGATGGCAAAACATCTATGCTACCCTGTTCTGCATCCTACATACAGGGGCGATTCCGTGGGAAAGTCAACCTGAGCATATAGAAATAAAGTTAGTCATTTCCAACTAAAGCCATGTTCATAATTATCCTTAAAGTCTATAATAGAAAATTCATGCAATGTCCTACAGTACTTGAATGATTCCTTAAGCAACTCAGACAAAAAAAGACCATGATTTTGGGGGTTTCAAAAAAATTGAATCCATAGAATAGTCCTTTGGAGGAAGGATTGTTGACGTATATTTGACATTTGTTTCTAAAAGCATAATTGAGAAATAATTATTCAAAGTTGTGACATTTTGACCTTACCCAGGCCTCTTTTAAGACTCCCTGATGTTTCATTGGGATGCAAATTGGTGTCATACAGTGAGGGGAAAAAGTATTTGATCCCCTGCTGATTTTGTATGTTTGCCCACTGACAAAGAAATGATCAGTCTATAATTTTAATGAGAGAGAGACAGAATAACAACAAAGAAATCCAGAAAAACGCATGTGAAAAATGTTATAAATTGATTTGCATTTTAATGAGGGAAATAAGTATTTGACCCCTCTGCAAAACATGACTTAGTACTTGGTGGCAAAACCCTTGTTGGCAATCACAGAGGTCAGACGTTTCTTGTAGTTGGCCACCAGGTTTGCACACATCTCAGGAGGGATTTTGTCCCACTCCTCTTTGCAGATATTCTCCAAGTCATTAAGGTTTTGAGGCTGACGTTTGGCAACTCGAAACCTTCAGCTCCCTTCACAGATTTTCTATGGGATTAAGGTCTGAAGACTAGCTAGGCCACTCCAGGACCTTAATGTGCTTCTTCTTGAGCCACTCCTTTGTTGCCTTTGCCGTGTGTTTTGGGTCATTGTCATGCTGGAATACCCATCCACGACCCATTTTCAATGCCCTGGCTGAGAGAAGGAGGTTCTCACCCAAGATTTGACGGTACATGGCCCCGTCCATCGTCCCTTTGATGCAGTGAATTTGTCCTGTCCCCTTAGCAGAAAAACACCCCCAAAGCATAATGTTTCCACCTCCATGTTTGACGGTGGGGATGGTGTTCTTGGGGTCATAGGCAGCATTCCTCCTCCTCCAAACAAGGCGAGTTGAGTTGATGCCAAAGAGCTCGATTTTGGTCTCATCTGACCACAACACTTTCACCCAGTTCTCCTCTGAATCATTCAGATGTTCATTGGCAAACTTCAGACGGGCATGTATATGTGCTTTCTTGAGCAGGGGGACCTTGCGGGCGCTGCAGGATTTCAGTCCTTCACGGCGTAGTGTGTTACCAATTGTTTTCTTGGTGACTATGGTCCCAGCTGCCTTGAGATCATTGACAAGATCCTCACGTGTAGTTCTGGGCTGATTCCTCACGGTTCTCACGATCATTGCAACTCCACGAGGTGAGATCTTGCATGGAGCCCCAGGCCGAGGGACATTGACAGTTATTTTGTTTTTCTTCCATTTGCGAATAATCGCACCAACTGTTGTCACCTTCTCACCAAGCTGCTTGGCAATGGTCTTGTATCCCATTCCAGCCTTGTGTGGGTCTACAATCTTGTCCCTGACATCCTTGGAGAGCTCTTTGGTCTTGGCCGTGGTAGAGAGTTTGGAATCTGATTGATTGATTGCTTCTGTGGACAGATGTCTTTTATACAGGTAACAAGCTGAGATTAGGAGCACTCCCTTTAAGAGTGTGCTCCTAATCTCAGCTCGTTACCTGTATAAAAGACACCTGGGAGCCAGAAATCTTTCTGATTGAGAGGGGGTCAAATACTTATTTCCCTCATTAAAATGCAAATCAATTTATAACATTTTTGACATTCGTTTTTCTGGATTTTTTTGTTGTTATTCTATCTCTCACTGTTCAAATAAACCTACCATTAAAATTATAGACTGATCATTTCTTTGTCAGTGGGCAAACGTACAAAATCAGCAGGGGATCAAATACTTTTTTCCCTCACTGTATGAAGCTTTACTGCTTGCTCTGTAATATGAGTAGTATTTGCATATATATTTTATTGTTATTATATTAATTTCGGAATATTGGAAAATATAAATATGAATATAGAAAAAATACCATTTTAGATTCAGCAAATGTTTCTATATATTTTTTTTTGTTGCATAATATACTCTACGGCATATCAAAATTATGGCCCATTTTATACAGAGAAAACAGCATAGTAGGCAATGTAACCAAACACAGCAATCATTTTACTTGTATCATTGCACATCCTGCAAATCACCAGATGAGGGTGACCCTTTTTAATCAATTTTCACATTCACTTTGTTGGCAATGCTTACCAATTGGATCATAACTCTAAAAGCAGCAGAGATCCCACTCTGGAACTTTGATATGCCTGTAGAGTATATTATGTTCAACAATATATTGAAAAATTAGCTAAATAAAAAATTGTCTATTATCAATATTTATATATCAATATTTACAAAGTTATTGAAATCAAAACACTACTCAAATTACAGAGCAAGTGGTAAAACGTCATATAACATCAATGTTTGCTTTGTAGCACCTACAGATGAAACAATATGGAGTCTTAAAGGAGGCCTGGTTAAGGCCAAAATGTCATAAATGTGCCAACTTGAAAACATTATTTCTCAATTTTGCTTTTAGATACTGTGAGGGAAAAATCCTGTATAACCTCTTTAAGCTTGTATAGCAGAGACAATGTAATGAAGAATTACTTTAATAGTTCTTAATGCTAAGCTTATGTTATGTGCATGCGCTGTATTAAACCTATTTTTAATAATATGTTTGCTCATGTAAGAGGAAGCCAGTATTTTTCATTTTTGTCTGTGTGCTGCTTGGTCACACGGCCAAAGACAAAGAGCCTCTGAGAGTGACCACAGTTTTTTTGGTCCATCCTGTTCTTTTCCTATCTTTCAAGGGCACAGCTGTGTGGAGAAATGAAGAGAACAGAGGCTATCCTGAGCAGTAGTGACAATTATATCAGCAGAAAGGAGTAACAAAACTGTCGTTATCACTTGTTTGTGCGCTATGTTCCCACCATGATCTCACACACCTGCTAAACTGCACATACACAAATGAGATTGTATCTTTCTATAAAAACTGAGACCCGACCCTGGTCGTCGGGCTCTCAACGAATCACCTACGGGTGGTACGTTGACCAGCTCCATTATTGCAATAATTAATCAATATTAAAGTATGATTGTTTGAAGAATCTGCAGTCTCTCTTCCTTTTGATTAGAATTTCCACGACAATACTGTGATGGAAAATGTTATGTTGGTGCTTTTCTATTTATACATTTCTGTGTTCTCTGTTTGTGCTTTTCTATAAACCAATTTCTGTGTTCATGCAAGTGACTGATTGAACGAATCCTCACTATCAGTATCTGCAATTTGGCAGTACGCCCAGAACCTTGTTTAGAGAAAGGGATATCTCAGTTTCAAGGTCTCAGCTTAGAGAGAAGAAGCCTTGTGAGGTATTGGTCTGTCACATGCATGACCCAGTATTGGTCGGTCACATGAATGAAGCAAACGTTAATTATGAATTAATTATGAATAAGCTAAATCATGCAAATATGACTTGTCTGCAGTATATAAGAGAACTAACGGGACTGTCCCATTAGAGCTCACTTCAGACCGGTACTTTATGCATCTAAGTTTGACTGTGACCTCTCCAGCTTGCTGACAATAAACAATGATTCATTTAAGATTAACTTCGAGTGTCCCTGTGTAAGAATTTCCACAACAATACAAATGTAAAATATATGTCAACAATCCTTCCTCCAAAGGATTATTCTATGGATTACATTTTGTGAAAATCCCCCAAATTATGGTCTTACTAGGTCTGGGTTTTGTGAGGATTCACTCACTTAAACTTTATATAAAGCCTGAACTCCAACATATATTAACATCCATTGTATATGTTCAACCCAGTATCAGCTTATGAGCGTCAGTCTGTGATTATTTTCCAAAGATATAGACATCACAAGACATGATGCCTATGAATTGCATCATGTATATTGACGCTTAAGTCAATGCTTCAATACATGACATACAAGAGCTTTGAGGAAATGGACCCTGTGTTACTTTCCTAAAGACAGTCTGAGAGGACTGTCTGACAATAACAGGTCTCTCTCACACACACACACACACACATACACAGACACACACACACACGTAATCAGTCATTTCCCAGAGGTTTGAGGCTCTTTGGTCCTTATAAAGCCAGGTGGGGATGACACATCCCTCTAGGCCTGAACACACACCTGTTCTTCATGTGAACACTGAGGCAGCCCATCCCAACTGGCTATCAGCAGCCTCTTTCAGTCAGGGCTACGCACAACAAACTCCAATTGTATTCTGTCTGCATGGGACTGATGGAGGAGTAGGTGCAGTGCTGTGAACAGCTCTTCTCACAGTCTGGAAACTTTTGGGGGATGTTTTGTCTAATTTGTTAGTGAAACGAACCCCCACATTCTGGAAGTGCAAAGATAATATCTTGTTCTCCGCTGAAACCTGTTGATCAAATTTGATTGAACAGATCCTTCTGTTCCTTGATAAACACAGTGTTCAGAACTCACAGACCAGAACAAGAGGACAATCCGGACCTGAATTCACATGATACACATGGATTATTCCATTAATTTACATGGAATCATGTAATCCTATGTTGGTTAGAGGTCTAAGGAGTGCTGTTGACAAAGCACAACGTCATCACTACTGCATACGGTTCTGTGTGTCTTATTTATTGCCAAAACAATAGTGAGTAATATCCTGAGCAGCATTTCCAGTTGACGCAATGGCAGGTATCATGCTGATGGGAAACCATTATCACCATACTGAGCTACCATCAACAGCTTAACATCTCTGGCTGTGTGTGTGCTTGTACTATACGTGTTAGTAGTTATTGTAGGGGGGCTTCTGTCAAACTTTATTCCTCACCTCGTTGATTTATGAGGGGGCGGGGGGGGGGGGGGACTTCCACCTAGGATGTAAATATCACACCCACATGTTGTATGTAAATATCAACCCCATTGTTCTGAGTGGCCAGGGCTTTACAAGGTGGATATGAATATGACACCCTCATGTTGTTGTTTCTTTTTACCACGTGTTGTATGTAAACATCACACCCCACTGTTCTGATTACAGTATTGTGGATGTGAGGAGGGGTCCTAGTGTCTGTGTGCAGATATGTTGTGAAAGGTGTTTGTGGGGTGAACGACACTATTGTGTTGGTCAAGGGGGTATTGTATTGGGGCCTATGGTGACACGGTGGGGGTTGGTATGATGGGTTAGTTAGGATGGGGGTTCCATGTCTGGGTATGACACATTGTCCAATTTCCTTAACCAGTGAGAATGCTTGAAGTTGTGATGGGCTAGTCAGGAGTGGGGTTTGTGTATCTGTGTGTATTGGCGGGGAGGGGCTGGTGATGTGGGTCTGGACAGTTTGGCAACGCTTAGTTGCAGGAGCAAATCAAATTAGGTTATTAAATTAGATAACCACGTGGTCGCCACGTGTTGTATGTAAACAACTTTGATCTGATTACTTTGTTATGGAGGGCTTTGATGTAGGTTTTGCTGTGTGTGTGTGTGTGTGTGTGTGTGTGTGTGTGTGTGTGTGTGTGTGTGTGTGTGTGTGTGTGTGTGTGTGTGTGTGTGTGTAAGACAAAATACGGTGCTTTTGATCCTTGGTCAATTGTGGGGCAAAGATGTGTTATGCCCTTGATCAGTGATAGTGTATTAGGCCAAAGGTCCTTTTTGACTTTTGATCAAGTTTGTGGGTGTTGAGGGTAGGGTTTTGGTTGGGGGGTCTGGGTTGAAATCCAAACATTGTAATCAAACTGGTTGTGGGTAGGCTTAAGGCGGCTGCATGCTTCCCAACCAAAACAGTTCGGAACAGTTTGTGCATATACTGTATTATGATGACATTTTGTGACATTTTTGTTCGTTTTTGTGTTTGGTTAGGGTTTTTTCTGCTTTTCGGGCACACAAAATCTTTTCTCAAGGCCAGCTGAAGTTGGGGAGACAAAGTCTACGCCCCTTCGTCCGTGATTGGTCAACTGTAGGGGTGACACAAGTTTCTTCTTCTTGTCGATTCAGCCCGAAACGCAGTGTGGATTCAACATGGCGAACGACAACTTCGAGCATCGATTGACCTAGGAGGTACAGAAGTACCTTCACCACTACGATTCTAGCCATACATTATAGAAAGACCAACATGTAAAAGCAACATGCCATCTTCACCAAAGGATAAGGTATGAGGTTGTATTTTCTATTGTAGTCGACGAAAAGAGTAGCCATATTTTGCTAACAATAGATAGCAAGCTAGCGCTAACTACTTGGCTGGCTAGTGGCTAGCTAGCCTAGCAGCATACTCATGCAGAGAAAGCAAGACAACCAACTCTAAACTAAAGATCTTTACAACTTTTGATCAAACATAATTTTGTCAGAGAAAGAAAATCATAAGCTTCCCACATTGGTAACATCAAAGTCAACGTTTGGTAGAAAGGTCCGGCTAGTCAAAGTGTTGCAAACGTTTAAGCAGAGTTGAGTAGCTAGGCCAGGCCTACTCAACTCTGCTCAAACATTTGTAACATTATATAGTCTATTGTAGTCTCGGTTAATTATATTTTATTATACTCATTGATGGATGGAGACAGCACCTGGTTTTCTTTTCTGCGCCCCAGCACTGCCTGTTCACCGGCCACAAGCACTACCTCTGCCCCCAGTACTGACTAGTTATCGGCCCCCAGACCATCTCCCGCCCTGACCTGCAGTGCAGAATTAGAAACTATCTCCATGCAGGACCTGGGAAGCTCTATCCTGGGCCCACCTCCAAGACCTACTCCGCTGGCTTGCTCCTCACTGATGCCACAGAGCAGCAGCAGTAGTAGCAGGGGTGTAAGAAGAAGGGAGAAAAGAGCTGCAGACTCAGCCCTTGACACATCACTCGCAAAGGCATTGCAAATGATTGATGACAGATCTCAAGATCTGGAGAACGTCATGCACCGAGCCACCAGCTTATCCCAGAGGTAATACAAAAATATATAATTTTAGACTCTCATCCTTTACTCTGATCCCCTTTCCTCTCTTCTGTTGTAATTTTTCCTCATCTCCTCACCATGCACACTGCTCTCCAGACACTCCTAATTCCCCCCTCTCCTGACCCTCTCCACAGGGCCCTGGCACCTATAGCTGATTTCATGGATGAACACTCACCAAACTCAGGGAGGAATTCGATCACCAGCCGTATGAGTTTGTGCATGACTTCAAGAAGAGGACATGGACCGAACGACTGGGACCATAGTGACATTAACAACTTGTTCTGTTGTTTTTCAGACATCTCAGGAGTCAGATACTAGACACTTATTTTATTCCATAGACACTTTTGTTTACATGTCTGTTCATAGCAGACACTGTTTTACTATTGTTCCAAAATATTTATATTGCTCATAAATATTTGTATGTACACTCTGACACTTTTGTTGTGTACATGTCTGTTCATAGCAGACACTTTTGTATTGTGGTTTACTTTCAGAGCCCAGAAGGAAGAATTAAGGTTTATTTGTATGCAGAAAAAGCTCTGTTGGCATTTCTTAACCTCAATACAAGGTGTTTCAATGCATTCTATTTGAACATCAAGTGCTGACAACGTACAGAAGAGCTGTGTTACACATACTTTACAGGCTTTCTTCTACTTTTGGTGTAGTTCAATCTAATCTAAATTACTGCACACTGAGACGTCATAGAATCAGGTTTCATTTTATTAACAAGATTAAAACTCTACATTTTAGGACAAAGTACTTTGATTCACAGTACACACGAAGAACTGAGTCTGTGCGTCCATCAAGAAGTGTGTGTGCGCAATCCAAACAAAGGCATATTCTGCCCTTGACTTTTTCCACATTTAGGTTCCAGCCTTACTATACATTTGATTAAATTACTTTTCCCCCCCATAATGACAAAGCAAAAACCGGTTTGTAGATATTTGAGCTAATTAATAAAATAAAATAAAAATGAAATATAACATTTACATACGTTTTCAGACCCTTTACTCAGTACTTTGTTGAAGCACCTTTGGCAGTGATTACAGCCTCAAGTATTCTTGGATATGACACCACAAGCTTGGCACACCTGTATTTGGGGAGTTTCTCCCATTCTTCTCTGCAGATCCTCTCAAGCTCTGTCAGGTTGGATGGGGAGAGTTGCTGCACAGCTATTTTCAGGTCTCTCCAGAAATTTTCCATCAGGTTTAAGACTGGGCTCTGGTTGGGACACTCAAGGACATTCAGAGACTTGTCCCGAAGCCACTCCTGCGTTGTCTTGGCTGTGTGCTTAGGGTTGTTGTCCTGTTGGAAGGTGAACCTTCGCCCCAGTCTGAGGTCCTGAGAGCTCTGGAGCAGGTTTTCATCAAGGATATCTCTGTACTTTGCTCCGATCATCTTTGCCTCGATTCTGACTGGTCTCCCAGTCCCTGCTGCTGAAAAACATCCCCAAAGCATGATTCTGCCAGCACCATGATTCACCGTAGGGATGGTACCAGGTTTCGTCCAGACGTGACACTTGGCATTCAGGCCAAAGAGTTCAATCTTGGTTTCATCAGAACAGAGAATCTTGTCTCTCATGGTCTGAGAGTATTTAGGTGCCTTTTGGCAAACTCCAAGCGGGCTGTCGTGTGCCTTTTACTGAGGAGTGGCTTCAGTCTGGCCACTCTACCATAAAGGCCTGATTGTTGGAGTGCTGCAGAGAAGGTTGTCCTTCTGGAAGTTTCTCCCATCTCCACAGAGGAACTCTGTAGCTCTGTCAGAGTGACCCTCGGGTTCTTGGTCACCTCCCTGACCAAGGCCCTTCTCCCCCGATTGCTCAGCTTTAGGAAGAGTCTTGATGTTTCCAAACTTCATCCATTTAAGAATGATGGAGGCCACTGTGTTCTTGGGGACCTTCAATGCTGCAGACATTTTTTGGTACCCTTCCCCAGAACTGTGCCTCGACACAATCCTGTCTCAGAACTCTACGGACAATTCCTTCGACCTCATGGCTAGGGCTGTGGTGGTCACGAAATGTAGTCAGCCGGTGATTGTCAAGCATCACGAAATTTAATCAGCCTGTGATTGTCAAGCAAATAACTGTCGGCTTCACGGTAATTGACCGTTAATTAACATAACACATTTAGCATCTCCTGGCTTCCACACACAGCCTACAAGCCACTGATGCAGACCTTTGAAACATCTACAGTGGCTTGCGAAAGTATTCACCCCCCATGGCACTTTTCCTATTTTGTTGCCTTAAAACTTGGAATTAAAATTGTTTTTTGGGGGGTTTGTATCATTTGATTTACACAACATGCCTACCACTTTGAAGATGCACAGAATGCTGTGGTAGCCATGCTGGTTAAGTGTGCCTTAAAATCTAAATAAATCACAGACAGTGTCACCAGCAAAGCACCCCCACACCATAACACCTCCCGCTCCATGCTTTACGGTGGGAACTACACATGTGGAGATCATCCGTTCACCCACACCGTGTCTCACAAAGACACGCCGGTTGGAACCAAAAATCTCCAATTTGGACTCCAAATCAAAGGACACATTTCCACCGGTCTAATGTCCATTGCTCGTGTTTCTTGGCCCAAGCATATCTCTTCTTCTTATTGGTGTACTTTAGTAGTGGTTTCTTTGCAGCAATTAGACCATGAAGGCCTGATTCACACATTCTCCTCTGAACAGTTGATGTTGAGATGTGTCTGTTACTTTAACTCTGTGAAGCATTTATTTGGGATGAAATTTCTGAGGCTGGTAACTCTAATGAACTTATCCTCTGCAGCAGTGGTAACTCTGGGTCTTCCATTCCTGTGGCAGTCCTCATGAGAGCCAGTTTCATCATAGCGCTTGATGGTTTTTGCGACTACACTTAAAGAAACTTTCAAAATACTTGAAATTTTCGGTATTCACTGACCTTCATGTCTTAAAGTAATGATGGACTGTCGTTTCTCTCTGCTTATTTGAGCTATTCTTGCCATAATATGGACTTGGTCTTTTACCAAACAGGGCTATCTTCTATATACCCCCCTACCTTTTCACAACACAACTGATTGGCTCAAACGTCTTAAGAAGGAAATAAATTCCACAAATTAACATTTAAGGAGGCACACCTGTTAATTGAAATGCATTCCAGGTGACTACCTCATGAAGCTGGTTGAGAGAATGCCAAGAGTGTGCAAAGCTGTCATCAAAGCAAAGGGTGGCTATTTGAAGAATCTCAAATATAAAATATATTTTGATTTGTTTAACACTTCTTTGGTTACTACATGATTTCATATGTGTTATTTCATAGTTTTGATGTCTTCACTATTATTCTACAATGTAGAAAATAGTTTTAAAAAATAAACAAAAACCCTTGTTCTAAAACTTTTGACCGGTAGTGTATGTCAACAATCCTTGTAACAAATCCCCAAAATCATGATATTTTTTTGTCTTGGTTTTTTGAGCAATCACTAATCTGTTATATGTGTTTGTTCGATGAACATATAGGCCATGATACAGTTGGGCAATTCCACGGTAACGGAATTACACTGAGACTCCGATTTTTCACTTTAAAATGTATGCCAAACAAAAAACATTGATTTCAAAGTTTAACAAACCATACAATTCTATGCACAAGGACTACTTTTAACAATTTACACAGAACATTTTGCAAAAACACATTTACTTGAAGAACTGTGCAGATGCAAAGTTTGGTAACAGAATTACGGTCAAATCTGCCTCCGTTTTTTTATGCAACCACGTTTTGAATGGGGGTGTCAGCTATGGCATGACACCTTGAGTTAAAACAAATATATTTTGGTTATTGAACTACAGTAAGTGAAGTGGATTTACAACCGGTAACAGAATTACGGTAACGGATTTACATCATGGGTCCCTGATCTGTACTACACAGAAATGCATATCATTATATTTACACTGAACAAAAATATAAACGCAACATGTAAAGTGTTGGTCCCATGTTTTATGAGCTGAAATAAAATATCCCAGATTTGTTCCATACGCACCAACTTTGTGCACAAATTTGTTTACATCCCTGTTAGTGAGCATTTCTCCTATGCCAAGATAATCCATCCACCTGACAGGTGTGGCATATCAATAACCTAATTAAACAGCATGATAAAAATGTTGCCCAGTGGGTTGTATCTAAACCAAATTAGATAGTTTTAAGATTGTTCTATACATCAGTGGGGTCTCTAAAAGCTTCAATATTAGGTCCTAAACCTAGCATGAAAGTGCATCCTTGTAGCTGTGTGGGCTAATATAGTCAAAATGTTTGCGTTGGGGTAAATTGAGCCTATGGTTGAGCCAATGGCAAGTTGAGCAAATTGAAGTGTTTTTTTCTCAGGCGTAATGCAAGGTAACATGTTAAAAGTGTTTTAAAAAAGAAAATATGAAAAGACAAAAAAGCTATTGTGATTGTGTTGAATTGTGTTTGGAAAATAAAGATAGACATGGTTTTTAAAAGTTAGTGGTAATATTTCATTCAGTACAAAAATGTGACGCTTATCTTACCCTGTCCCATACCCAGGCTAAGTTGTGCCAAGAGACCGCTTAAAAAAAAGAAAAAAAAAGTAATGTTTACATGATCTCTGATTATTTCAAGGGATACACAACATCCTGAAATATATGTAAATATATTTGTTAGAAAGATTACTATATTTCCCTTGACAGAGTGACGCTCAATGTATAAAATCTCTCAACTTACCCCACTCTCTCCTATACAGCAGAAGGATGTCGGCTTTGACAACCACATAATATCAAATCTACACAATCAATGTCAATGAAAATCGTGTCAGGCTTTACAAGAAACCAAGCAATACAACAACCAAACAACCCTTCATTAGTCCAATGCCAAATTAAACAAAAAATTAGGCTATTGATTTTGCGAACCTGTTTTGAGGCCAGCACAACATGACAGCTTACTAAAAACACCCCTTACGAAAAAATAATGCAGTCAGAGTGCAGTATAACTGCATTACACTGCAGTATAAATGCAATTAGAGTGCAGTATAACTGCAGTATGCTGCAAATACTGCATCCAAAAAAACACTGTTCTTTTACTGCAGTAATTTTGCTGTGTAACTGCAGTTAGAGTGCAGTATAACTGCTGTTCAACTGCAGTACACTGCAGTTATTCTGCAATTACTGCGTCCAAAATACCACAGTCAACTGCAGTTACTGCATTTTTACTGCAGTTTCAAAACTGCAATCTTTTTTTGTAAGGACACAACCAAATTCAAACACTGTCAAATTTAAGCTAACTAGCTAGTTACTGCAACAGTAGTCAAATAACTTAATAAACCATTGAAGGCCCCAAATTCTCTCAGAAGCAGAGGTATCAGGTGGTAAACTTTGCCAACCAAAATCAAACCGATTTTGCAATCTAGCTTGTGTTCAATATTTTACAGCCTATACAGTACTGCATATGAAACAACACAGCTATTGGCAAAACTGTAGCTAGTAGCTAAAGTTAGCTAGCTATCAATTTGCTTGCTAAGTTTACCAGCAAAATACACTTCAATACATCCTCAAAAACATTAATATTTTTACCTGAGATTAATTATTTCAGGTGAAAACTCCATATGAGGGGATAAATTCCATTCCATAAATTCCATTCCTGCCTACTATTATTGTAGCTGCTTGCTAACATCTTTGCAAAAAGTCAGGTGCAACAATTTTGAAACGATAGAGTTCGAGTCGGTACAAATTGCTCGTAACCAAAGATCTAAGATCAGATACCCATACATCCTGATTTAAACCAATTTAGCCAGCAATTTCAAATGTCTGACTCTGGATCACAGGATAGCGGCAACTTCTACCTATACACAGTGGCGATTTTAACATGAAAATATTGGTGGGGCAAACTCAAACAAAAAAGCTCATATTCACCAAAACCATTACACTACACAATGAATGCATAATAACAACCAATCCCAGAACTGAAGACCACGGTAGTTGAGCATACTTTTATACACAGTACTATTTTCCTTACTGTAAAACATATTACAGAAGGCATGCAATAATATGTTTTACAATAAGGAAAATGTTACTATAAAATATATTAAAGCAACTCTGCTGTAAAGCAAAATTACAGTATTATAGCTGCAATATGTAACTTTTTGGTCGACCTGACCAAATTAACATATAAATGTTAGTTATAGATATGTCATTCTCATTGAAAGCCAGTCTAAGAAGCGGTAGATCTGTTCTATGTGCACTACTTCTATGCTTCCCGTTCTTAAGTTTAGGTTTTGCGTCTTTTACTTTCAGTTTTATATACCAGCTTCAAACAGCTGAAAATACAATATTTTTGGTTATTGAAAATATATTTCACAGCGGTTTAGATGGTACAATGATTCTCTACACTATACATTGCTTGTTTTGTCACATAAACTGAAATTAGGCAAACCTTTAAGGTGGCAACTCTGCTGCATGTATAATGCTGTAAATTTACAGCGAAAAGTTTTACAGTTAACATAAATAATCAACTTAACGAATCACATCGATAGGCTAAGTCAGGTGTTAACTCTGGGCTGGGACAAAACACATTCCTGCTCTTCAGGACTTCCAGCAATGACTGAAACAGACCAAAGCAGAAGAATAGTGTTCCAGGTTGAAACAGCTTACCTAGTTGAGAGGTGATAAGATTCAGTCACAACCAATGGTTCTGGAATAGAGAAGGTGCAAATAAGGTTTGCAATTTGGCATCAATAACATGAAAGTAATTCTTCTTCAACAACAAACGTGAATATAAATTAACTTAAACCCCAACATAGCAGGTAGGACAACAGTAAATAAGGTTACATAAACTTGCCTACAAGCTAAGCATCTTCTGTCCAGAGGGCAACAGCAAACATATCAATGTCTTCCTGCAGTAAAGTTAGCAAGCACACTGCTAGCTATGGTACAGAGTATAGAGTTGCTGTAGCTACAAGTGAGGTAGTACTTGACGTAGAGGCGAGTGGGGTACGTTGAGCACTTTTTTTTATTCAGCATCACAACATCAAATCAAATCAAATCAAATTGTATTGGCCACATGCGTCGAATACAACAGGTGCAGACATTACAGTGAAATGCTTACTTACAGCCCTTAACCAACAGTGCATTTATTTTTAATAAAAAAGTAGAATAAAACAACAAAAAGTGTTGAGAAAAAAAGAGCAGAAGTAAAATAAAATAACAGTAGGGAGGCTATATATACAGGGGGGTACCGGTGCCGAGTCAATGTGCGGGGGCACCGGCTAGTTGAGGTAGTTGAAGTAATATGTACATGTGGGTAGAATTAAAGTGACTATGCATAAATAATTAACAGAGTAGCAGCAGCGTAAAAATATGGGGTGGTGGGGCAGTGCAAATAGTCCGGGTAGCCATGATTAGCTCTTCAGGAGTCTTATGGCTTGGGGGTAGAAGCTGTTGAGAAGTCTTTTGGACCTAGACTTGGCACTCCGGTACCGCTTGCCGTGCAGTAGCAGAGAGAACAGTCTATGACTAGGGTGGCTGGAGTCTTTGACAATTTTGAGGGCCTTCCTCTGACACCGCCTGGTATAGAGGTCCTGGATGGCAGGAAGCTTGGCCCCAGTGATGTACTGGGCCATACGCACTACCCCCTGTAGTGCCTTGTGGTCGGAGGCCAAGCAGTTTCCATACCAGGCGGTGATGCAACCAGTCAGGATGCTCTCGATGGTGCAGCTGTAGAGTTTTTTGAGGATCTGAGGACCCATGCCAAATCTTTTCAGTCTCCTGAGGGGGAATAGGCTTAGTCGTGCCCTCTTCACGACTGTCTTGGTGTGTTTGGACCATGATAGTTTGTTGGTGATGTGGACACCAAGGAACTTGAAGCTCTCAACCTGTTCCACTACAGCCCCGTCGATGAGAATGGGGGCATGCTCAGTCCTCTTTTTTTTCTTGTAGTCCACAATCATCTCCTTTGTCTTGGTCACATTGAGGGAGAGGCTGTTAACCTGGCACCACACGGCCAGGTCTCTGACCTCCTCCCTATAGGCTGTCTCATCGTTGTCGGTGATCAGGCCTACCACTGTTGTGTCGTCGGCAAACTTAATGATGGTGTTGGAGTCGTGCCTGGCCATGCAGTCATGGGTGAACAGGGAGTACAGGAGGGGACTGAGCATGCACCCCTGAGGGGCCCCCGTGTTGAGGATCAGTGTGGCAGATGTGTTGTTGTCTACCCTTACCACCTGGGGGCGGCCCGTCAGGAAGTCCAGGATCCAGTTGCAGAGGGAGGTGTTTAGTCCCAGGATCCTTAGCTTAGTGATGAGCTTTGAGGGCACTATGGTGTTTAATGCTGAGCTGTAGTCAATGAATAGCATTCTCACGTAGGTGTTCCTCTTGTCCAGGTGGGAAAGGGCAGTGTGGAGTGCAATAGAGATTGCATCATCTGTGGATCTGTTGGGGCGGTATGCAAATTGGAGTGGGTCTAGGGTTTCTGGGATAATGGTGTTGATGTGAGCAATGACCAGCCTTTCAAAGCACTTCATGGCTACAGACGTCAGTGCTACGGGTCAGTAGTCATTTAGGCAGGTTATCTTAGAGTCCTTGGGCACAGGGACTATGGTGGTCTGCTTGAAACATGTTGGTATTACAGACTCAGTCAGGGACATGTTGAAAATGTCAGTAAAGACACTTGCCAGTTGGTCAGCACATGCTCGGAGTACATGTCCTGGTAATCCGTCTGGCCCTGCGGCCTTGTGAATGTTGACCTGCTTAAAAGTCTTACTCACATCGGCTACGGAGAGCGTGATCACATAGTCATCCGGAACAGCTGGTGATCTCATGCATGCTTCAGTGTTGCTTGCTTCTAAGCAAGCATAGAAGTGAAACATAGTATTCTTTCCAACAAAGATATCTACATAATTTCTCTATGGGTGCTTAAATCAAATTATAAGCGCCGTAATCTACCAGCTGAGTTAATATTTTATTAACTTTAAAAGTTATGCCTACAAGTAGTAAAACTTTTATACACACAAAGGATTAGCCTATTCATGTCCTGCCCTCATGGCCTTTTCATTGCAAAAGTCCTGATCTTCTCAAAAATATGTTTGCTGGGTTGTGTCCAGTCCAGATGATGCTTACACATTTCTGGGAGGAAGGACATCAACATTGCAAAGCAGCTGAAATCTGGTTATATCTGAGTGAAAGGTCCTTAGCCACTACAACACCAGACTCCAGACAAGTGAAACTGTAAAAGAGGAAAGCAGACAACAATGGACAAGACATTTAAACCTTGCATACTAGCAATTACATTCTCTGACCTCCAAGTTCAAGCAATAAGCTCATAAAATACTGTGGTGTCGAGACAACGATGCCGATATGCTGTGTAGACAAGAGGCCGGTATAGGGGCCGTACTCTCTCAACGGTCCGGCACGCCACCTAAACTCCGCCCCTGTGCTTTTTACTCTAAAAAGCTCAGCCCGGCGGAGCGAAGTTATGACGTCGGGGACAGGGAGCTGTTAGCTGTAGTTCAGGCCCTTAAGGTGTGGAGGCATTGGCTTGAGGGGGCTCAACACCCTTTCCTCATTTTGACTGACCATCGGAACCTGGAGTACATCCGGGCAGCGAGGAGACTGAACCCTCGCCAGGCTCGATGGAGTATGTTTCTCACCAGGTTCGTATTTAAAATCACGTACATCCCTGGGTCCCAGAATGGTAAGGCAGATGCGCTGTCCCGGCAGTATGACACGGAGGAGAGGTCCGTTGAGCCTACTCCCATACTACCGGAGTCTTGTCTTGTGGCACCGGTGGTGTGGGAGGTCGATGCTGAGATCGAACGAGCGTTGCGTACCGACCCCAGCCCTCCACAGTGTCCTGAGGGTCGGAAGTACGTTCCGCTCGAGATTCGGGATCGAGTCATTTACTGGGCTCACACGTCATCCTCCTCTGGACATCCGGGTATTGGCCGGACAGTGCATTGTCTTAGCACTAAATACTGGTGGCCCACGTTAGCCAGGGATGTGAGGGTTTATGTCTCCTCCTGCTCGTTGTGCGCCCAGTGTAAGGCGCCCAGACACCTGCCCAGGGGTAAGTTACAACCCCTGCCCATTCCACAACGACCATGGTCCCACCTCTCGGTGGATTTTGTGACAGACCTTCCCCTCTCTCAGGGGAATACCACCATCCTGGTCGTTGTGGACCGGTTCTCTAAGGCCTGTCGTCTTCTCCCTATGTCGGGTCTTCCTACTGCCCTACAAACCGCAGAGGCACTATTTACCCACGTCTTCCGGCATTACGGGGTACCCGAGGATATAGTGTCTGATCGAGGCCCCCAGTTTACCTCCCGAGTATGGAGAGCGTTCATGGAGCGTTTGGGGGTCTCGGTGAGCCTTACCTCGGGGTACCACCCGGAGAGTAACGGGCAGGTAGAACGAGTCAACCAGGATGTGGGTAGGTTTCTGAGGTCGTATTGCCAGGGCCGGCCTGAGGAGTGGGCTCGGTATATTCCCTGGGCCGAGATGGCCCAGAACTCTCTCCGCCACTCCTCTACTAACCTAACCCCCTTCCAATGTGTGTTAGGTTACCAGCCGGTTCTGGCACCTTGGCAGCAGAGCCAGATCGAGGCCCCTGCGGTGGATGATTGGATGAGGCGCTCGGAGGAGACGTGGAACGCTGCACACGTCCACCTGCAGCGGGCCATCCGTCGTCACAAGGCGAGCGCCGATCTCCACCGCAGTGAGGGGCCGGTGTACGCACCCGGAGATCGAGTCTGGCTCTCTACCAGAAACCTACCCCTCCGCCTGCCCTGCCGGAAGCTGGGTCGGCGGTTTGTGGGGCCTTTCAAAGTCCTGAGAAGATTGAACGAGGTGTGTTATAGGTTACATCTGCCTGTGGAATATAAGAATATTAACCCCTCGTTCCATGTGTCTCTTCTCAGGCCGGTGGTAGCTGGTCCACTCCAGGAAGGTGAGATAGGAGAGACTCCTCCGCCCCCACTGGACATCGAGGGGGCTCCGGCGTACACCGTTCGGTCCATCTTGGACTCAAGACGCCGGATGGGGGGTCTCCAGTATCTCGTGGAGTGGGAGGGGTACGGCCCGGAGGAGCGGTGCTGGGTACCGCGGAGGGACATCCTAGACCAATCTCTCCTGTCGGAGTTCAACCGGGACCATCCCGCGCGCCCTGCTCCGCGCCCTCCTGGTCGTCCCCGAGGCCGGGGTCGGCGCACGGCTGGAGCCGCGCGTCAAGGGGGGGGTACTGTCACGGTTTCGGCCGAGGCTGCTCCTCCTCCTTGTTCGGGCAGGTTTCGGCGGTCGTCGTCCCCGGAGTACTAGCTGCCACCGATCTATGTTTCATGTTCGTTTGGTTTTGTCTTGATGTTGTACACCTGTGTCTAGTTAGTCCTCATTAGTGTCCTATTTAGTTCTCGTTGTGTCTGTTTGGTGTTGTGTGTGATTGCTCCTCTGTTTGGTGTTCTGAGCTACGTATCTTCCCTCCATTGTTTGGAGAGGTTTCGCACATGTTAGTGCGCCTTTTGTTTGACGCCTGTGTGCGCCTTTATTTCGCCTCCGGGCTTATTGTTCTCGTGTACTATGTGAATAATTCACTAAAGTCTTTTGGACTTAGCTTCTGCGTCCTGCGCTTGATTCCTGCACCACACCCACCTTCAGCACCCCTGACAAGATGCTATCGTCAATAGGCACTAAAGGTAGTTAGCATCTATGTATGGGTTAGAAACTGTTTAGCTACACAGCCGTAGCTACCAATGAAAACGACTAGCAAGCTATTTATATTTCAGTTGAATGCATTCAGTTGTACAATTGACTAGGTATCCCCCTTTCCCTTTCCCTATTTACACTGAACACAAATATACAGTGCCTTCGGAAAGTATTCAGACCCCTTGACTTTTTCCACATTTTGTTACGTTACAGTCTTATTCTAAAATGGATTTTAAAAATAATAATTCAGCAATCTACACACAATACCCCATAATGACAAAGCAAAAACAGGTTTTTAGATTTTTTTGCAAATTTATTCAACATAAAAAACATAAATACCTGATTTACATAAGTATTCAGACGCTTTGCAATGAGATTCGAAATTGAGCTCAGGTGCATCCTGTTTCCATTAACCATCCTTAAGATGTTTCTACAACTTGATTGGAGTCCACCTGTGGTAAATTCAATTGATTGTACATGGTTTGGAAAGGCACACACCTGTCTATATAAGGTCCCACAATTGACAGTGCATGTCAGAGCAAAAACCAAGCCATGAGGTCGAAGGAATTGTTCATAGAGCTCACTGACAGCATTGCCTCGAGGCACAGATCTGGGGAAGGCTACCAAAAAACTTCAGCATTGAAGGATAACCATCTCTGCAGCACTCCACCAATCAGGCCTTTATGGTAGAGTGGCCAGACGAAAGCCACTCCTCATTAAAAGGCACATGACAGCCCGCTTGGAGTTTGCCAAAAGGCACCAAAAGACTCACAGACCATGAGAAACAAGATTCTCTGTTCTGATGAAACCAAGATTGAACTCTTTGGCCTGAATGCCAAGCGTCATGTCTGGAGGAAATCTGGCACTATCCCTACAGTGAATCATGGTGGTGGCAGCATCATGCTGTGGGAATGTTTTTCAGCAGCAAAGACTGGGAGACTAGTCAGGATCAAGGGAAAGATGAACGGAGCCAAGTACAGAGAGATCCTTGATAAAAAAGAACTGCTCCAGAGCGCTCAAGACCTCAGACTGGGGCGAAGGTTCACCTTTCAACAGGAAAACGACCCTAAGCACACAGCCAAGACAACGCAGGAGTTGCTTCGGGACAAGTCTCTGAATGTCCTTGAGTGGCCCAGCCAGAGCACGGACTTGAACCTGATTGAACATCTCTGGAGAGACCTGAAAATAGCTGTGCAGCGACGCTCTCCATCCAACCTGACAGAGCTTGAGAGGATCTGCAGGGAAGAATGGGAGACTCTCCACAAATACAGGTGTGCCAAGCTTGTAGTGTCATACCCAAGAAGACTCAAGGTTGTAATTGCTGCCAAAGGTGCTTCAACAAAGTATTGAGTAAAGGTTCTGAATACGTATTTAAATGCTTTGTCATTATGGTGTATTGTGTGTAGATTTATGAGAAAAAAACAATTTAATCAATTATAGAATAAGGCTGTAATGTAACAAAATGTGGAAAAGGTCAAGGGGTCTGAATACTTTCCGAATGCACTGTAAACGCAACATGCAACAATTTCAACGATTTTACTGTTACAGTTCGTATAAGGAAATCAGTAAATTTAAATACATTCATTAGGCCCTAATCTATGGATTTCACATGACTGGGAATACAGATATGCATCTGTAGGTCACAGATACCTTTAAAAAAAGTAGGGGCGTGGATCAGAAAACCAGTCAGTATCTGGTGTGACCACCATTTGCCTCCTTCGCATAGATTTGATCAGGCTGTTGATTGTGGCCTGTGGAATGTTGTCTGGTGAGTATGCAGGCCATGGAAGAAATGGGAAATGTTCAGCTTCCAGGAATTGTGTACAGATCCTTGCGACATGGGGCCGTGCATTATCATGCTGAAACTGTGGTGATGGCGGCAGATGAATGGCACAATAATGGGCCTCAGGATCTCGTCACGGTATCTCTGTGCATTCAAATAGCCATCGATAAAATGCAATTGTGTTCATTGTCCATAGGTTATGCCTGCCCATACCATAACACCACCGCCACCATGGTACACTCTGTTCACAACGTTGACATCAGCAAACTGCTCGCCCACACGACTCTATCTCCCCGGGACAGTTGAATCCGGGATTCATCTGTGAAGAGCACACTTCTCCAGAGTGCCAGTGGCCATCGAAGGTGAGCATTTGCCCACTGAAGTCGGTTAACCACGCCGAACTGCAGTCAGATCAAGACCCTGGTGAGGATGACGAACACTCAGATGAGCTTCCCTGAGATGGTTTCTGATAGTTTCTGCAGAAATTCTTTGGTTGTGCAAACCCACAGATTCATCAGCTGTCTGGGTGCCTGGTCTCACACGATCTCGCAGGTGAAGAAGTCGGATGTGGAGGTCCTGGGCTGGCGTGGTTATATGTGGTCTGCAGTTGTGAGACCGGTTGGATGTACTGCCAAATTCTCTAAAACGGCTTATGGTAGAGAAATTAACATTCAATTCTCTGGCAAGAGCTCTGGTGGACATTCCTGCAGTTAGCATGCCAAATGCAAGGTCCCTCAAAACTTGAGACATCTGTGGCATTGTGTTGTGTGACAAAACTGCACATAGTGGCCTTTTATTGTCCCCAGCACAAGGTGCACCTGTGTAATGATGTTTAATCAGCTTCTTGATATGCCACACCTGTCAGGTGAATGAATTATCTTGGCAAAGGAGAAATGTTCACTAACAGGGATGTAAACAAATTTGTGCACAACATTTGAGAGAAATACGCTTTTTGCGCCATATGGAACATTTCGGGGATCTTTTATTTCAGCTCATGATACATGGGACCAGCACTTTACATGTTTCGTTAATATTTTTGCTCAGTATAACTGTAGACTCTTACCTGCGTAGCTATGGATTATGATTCATCACGGCAGACTGAAACACTTTCAAAATATCCTTTCCACTCAGCATCAACCAGACAATGATTTCCTTCCACAGTCAGAACTACGTTATACCAGCAGAATTCAGGGCAACACTTTTATTGAAAGCTACACTTTGCATGTTGTTCATGATGGAAATATGATTTTTCAAATATCCGCGGTAGCAGAGAGCAGGATGTGCCATTTGACAGAAGGCTAGTGACAGACTCACTCCTTCGTGAATGTCCCGGTACCCTCATTATCTAAACCAATCATGGCTGGGCAAGATTCTGTATTTTCTCCGTGGCTAAACAGCTTCTGTTTATATATATATATATATATATATATAAATAATTACAGATCACAAACAAGTTTGTTATTAAGGCACATGAAAGTTCACATGTTCAAGAAGGCATATATTTTTCTTTAAGCATTTAGATGAAAAAAAAATGCCCCAGATGAGTTAAGCCGTCACATATATTTCAGGATGTTGTGTATCCCTGGAAATAATCAGAATTCATGAAAACAACAGTTTTGAAAACATAGCTTGTCCAAAACAAGTGGCCTCTTGGCACAACTTACCCCAGGTATGGGGTAAGTTGAGCCACCTTAGGGTAAGTGGGTGAATGGTGTCCTGTGACAGTGGGTGATGGTGCTGGTAGGTCAAAGTTTAATTCACGGAATGGGGTGTGGTATATTGTATATGTTAAATGTATGCCTACATTCAGATATAGATCTTGCTGTTCAATACCACTTATCCTTCCATTTCTTGACCAGTTGTCTGGGACAGGGACAATTCATAGACAAGTTCTCTGCATTTGAGGCTACTAAGCCCATCAAACTGGTCTATGAGATTCTTGATATGTTTAGCAAGCTCAGACTCCATGTCATCAGATACGACCTTGTGTGCCTCTGCTACTCTATCATAGCCTCTCTTTCATACAGGTACGTTCATTTTCTTTTTTGTCAATGTACCTCTTCAGTGTCATTCAGTCAATTTTTTCAACTCTTGGTCCTTCTCAAATGGACTTCTTCCCTTCTCTTACTTAATAATATAATAATAATATGCCATTTAGCAGATGCGTTTATCCAAAGCGACTTCCTTGGCTGCTCTCTGAATCCCTGCCCATCTCTGAAACCCTACCTCTTCAAACAGTATCTTAAATAATCCTCCTCCTCACCTCGACCTTTGATATGTGGTTGTTCCACCTAGCTGAAAAGAAATTAAAAATGCACTTACGTTGATGGCTTTTTGCAAATCCAAAATGTTTTCCAAGTTGATTCAACGTCATCACATTAATTTTGGGGGGTTGAAATGAAGTGGAAACAACGTTGAGTTTTTGTACAGTGGGCTGCTTGTTTTATGTTTGTATACACGGGGCATGATGATGTCTGCTCTGTAACAATAAAAATGCACTATCTTGAGTTAATATGCATGACAAATTGCAAAAATACTATGCCTATTATGCATAAAATGGACAAAGTGTAATCATCATTTGTATGGGGTATGGTGGCCATTGGCTCAACTTAAAGGCAAACATTTTGAGTATATTAGCCCATACAGCTACAAGGATGCACTTTCATGATAGGTTTAGGACCTTATAATTGTTTTATAGAGACCCCAACTGATGTACAGATCAATCTTAAAACAATTTACTTTGGTTTAGACACAAGTATCATGAAACGTATAACACAATAAATGCATTTCACTTTGTGAAAATCAGTTTTTTGGACCTAACTTGCTTACCACTTTTTCTATGCTGTTTCTTCCTACAGGCTCCATGAAATGATTACCTCTTTCTATATACAGTATTTGGTCACATTATTAATTTTGTGTATGGTTTCCTAGAAACATGGGATTCCTCAACTAACCCTTTGACTCAACTTACCCCACACTCCCCTACCCAGACCTCACCCAAAGACACAAACAAACATTATCAAGAATGACTAACTTCACCATCTAAGTTGGCTAGTTAGTTAATTGGTTTATAAAAGCCAAAGAAACCTAAACTGGTTTTTATTACACATTTCTCATGCATTTACCTGTAAATGGCTAGACAAATAGATGGCTAATGTAGCCATAGCCAGGCTAATGTTGCTAACTAATTTAGCTAGCAACCATGAGCTAGCAAGCTAGACAACAGGTAGTGTTACAGGCTTTGGTTTTTCCATTTATATTTTGAGGTTGGACGTTAGCACATTAGCACGTGGGGCGCAACAATTGGTGTCACCTATACCCAAGAAGACTTGAGGCTGTAATCACTGCCAATGGTGCTTCAACACAGTACTGAGGAAAGGGTCTGAATTTTTTTTTTTATACTTATGTAAATGAAAATGTCAGATTTCCTTTTATTTTTAATAAATGTGCAAACATTTAAAAACCTGTTTTTCCTTTGTCATTATGAGGTATTGTGTGAATACTTTCCGAAGTCACTGTATATTTATTACTACATTTTAGCGACCATTATATAGTGAATCCAGAGATTTTTACCTTTGCCTCAACTCAGCAGTCTCTTTCAGATCATCATGGCCCTGGTGAGTGACGTGAAGCTTGCGGCAGGCATGTGTAGTTCTGCTACTCTGTTAATTATTTATGCATAGTCACTTTTTATTTTATTTTGTTTCACCTTTATTTAACTAGGTAAGCCAGTTGAGAACAAGTTCTCATTTACAACTGCGACCTGGCCAAGATAAAGCAAAGTAGTGCGATAAAAACAACAACAACACAGAGTTACATAAGGGGTAAACAAAACATAGAGTCAAAAATACAAACAGAAAATATATATACAGTGTGTGCGAATTTAACTCTACCCACATGTACATATTACCTCAACTACCTCAACTAGCCGGTGCCCCCGCACATCGACTCTGCACCGGTACCCCCCTGTATATAGCCTCACTACTCTTTTTTTCTCAAAACTTTTTTGTTGTTGTTGTTTTATTTTACTTTTTTATTAAGAAATAAATGCATTGTTGGTTAAGGGCTGTAAGTAAGCATTTCACGGTAATGTCTACACCTGTTGTATTCGGCGCATGTGGCAAATAAAATTAGATTTGATTTGATTTAATAGCATAATTTTTGTTTTGTTTTAATAAAGGCGAATATATTGATAAAAGTCACCTTGTCCAAAGGAGATTTACGACCTTATTCAAAGTGGTTCCGTCCCATGCAGCTCAGTTGGTAGAGCATGGCGTTTGCAACGCCAGGGTTGTGGGTTCGATTCCCACGGGGGACCAGTATGAAAATGGATGCACTCACTACTGTAAGTCGCTCTGGATAAGAGAGTCTGCTAAATGACTAAAATGTAAAATCCCCTATGGGGAAAAAACAATTGGAACCATTTTCATGTTTGACCGCTAGGTTTCATGGGTATTATGACTCACACTGTGGTACTCAATATGTCTGGGTTTGAAGACTACTGTACATAGAAAGCAAGGGAATGTAAGTTTCAGAAGTTCATCACTAATTATTCAATAAACAATACTCATTCTGATGGATTATAACAGTATTGTTTTGGCATTGGTTGTCTGGGCCTACTATGAATTAATCCTCAACATTCAGAATCACGTTTTATGTGGGCCTAGGCCTACTCTGTTCATTTTGGTTCCTGAACAATCTGTTCTGAATTTTCATATGAATTTCAGTATCCTTGGGATTTTTTAAGATTGTAGTGAAATCAAATGTATTATTTTCATTATGACAGTTATACAGAATATACTTATTGCTGTTAATAAGTGTTATTTTGACCAAATCATTAAACTGAATGGTGACGTCAGAAGTATAGTGGTTCTTAAGTGTGTCATGTTCCTGTGCTTGTCTCCTTTCTTTCACCTGCACTGATCTGAGAGAACTGGACAGGCGAAAGCTAAATTGAACAAAAATGTATGAAGAACTCTAGTGACACCATGTGGCTAGCCTAAAACACATAGAATCTGGTGCTTTTATTACTTTTAAGTACCTTCTACTCCTTCTTCCACCCATTATGGATGCACTGCACCATACAGTATCATGACAAAGATATTAAGTCATATTTTCTCCAGCCATGTCAGGGACGTCAGGAAGTCTCTCCAGTTCCATGACTCCCCACATGAAAACAACCACTCCACTCGAGCATGTTAATGAATCACATTGTTGCTTAGCACCCTGACGACTCAAACCTTTCTGTCTGCAAACATATTTTCAGACATCAAGCTATGCCTTCAGACGAAGGTCTACATGTTTATAACCCACTGTAGCACCTAACATTCACAAAGGCTCAACTAAACACATTGTGCACCCTAATTGCAAAACTTTGTCTTCACAAACAATCCAGTTTAAAGTGAAACACTTTCCAGTTTTGACTTAAAGACGTTCTAAATTGAGGGTCAGTTCAGTTCAAATACCTTTTAAAATGTAATGATTAACATTGCCTTGTGTGTGCAGAAGTGGGTATCTTCAATGCCTCTGAGTCAGATGAATACTGATGCACTGCCTGATGTAAGGTACAGATAGGTTACAGACAAAGCTTTGAGAGTGGTTAGCTTAAAAAAAAAAAGCTTAAAGGCAATTCAAAACTGTAGAGTTATCTGGGTCAGGGAAAGGGAGAGCGGGAGAGAGGGAGGAAGAGAGAGGGAGGGAGGAAGAGAGAGGGAGGGAGGGAGAGAGGGAGCACCAATAGTCATTAGTGCTTTGAGTGTGCAGATCGAAGGCAAATCATCAATCAAAGCATCCCTTTCTTTCACCTGTCCCTCTATTCTTTTTTCCCTCTCTTTGCCTCCAACTGCTGGGAGAAAGAAAGAGGGAGTTTAGAGCAGGGCTGCCCAACCGTCTTCCTGGAGATCTACCGTCCTGTGGGTTTTCAGTCCAACCGTAATTTAACACACCTGATTCTACTTATTAGCTGCTCAACAAGACCTTAACTAGCTGAATCAGATATGCTAAATTAGGGTTGGACTGAACCTACAGGACAGTAGATCTCCAGGAAGAGGGTTGGGCAGCCCTGGTTTAAAGTGATGCCCAAAATAAATAAAAAAGACATAACAATCATCACAAATGTCAAGGCCTTCGATCGCAAATATTGTTTATTTTCTGCCTTGTTTTGTGTACTGTTTGGGGGACATAAAATGACACAAGGAAAAACACATAGTAATAGTACATAATTACACACCTGGGACTATTTGCCTCTCTCCTTTGAAAGAGAACACTTGGTTGCTACCATTCCGTGTGAAAGAATGAATGATTCTCCACCCTCCTCAGTAGGGTAGTAGACAATACATGTACTGTATCTATATGTACATCAGCATATTTATGTGCGAAACAGCTTGCTGGATGGAGGGAACACCCTGAATTGTACAGTACTGTAAATTCACACATGCACAAACATACAGTACACATTTACATTTTAGTCATTTAGCAGATGCTCTTATCCAGAGCGACTTACAGTCATTCATCTTAAGATAGCTACAGTGAGGGAAAAAAGTATTTGATCCCCTGCTGATTTTGTATGTTTGCCTACTGACAACGAAATTATCAGTCTATTTAATGGTAGGTTTATTTGAACAGTGAGAGACAGAATAACAACAAAAAAATCCAGAAAAACGCATGTCAAAAATTTTATAAATTGATTTGCATTTTAATGAGGGAAATAAGTATTTGACCCCCTCTCAATCAGAAAGATTTCTGGCTCCCAGGTGTCTTTTATACAGGTAACGAGCTGAGATTAGGAGCACACTTTTAAAGGGAGTGCTCCTAATCTCAGTTTGTTACCTGTATAAAAGACACCTGCCCACAGAAGCAATCAATCAATCACATTCCAAACTCTCCACCATGGCCAAGACCAAAGAGCTCTCCAAGGATGTCAGGGATACGATTGTAGACCTACACAAGGCTGGAATGGGCTACAAGACCATCGCCAAGCAGCTTGGTGAGAAGGTGACAACAGTTGGTGCGATTATTCGCAAATGGAAGAAACACAAAATAACTGTCAATCTCCCTTGGCCTGGGGCTCCATGCAAGATCTCACCTCGTGGAGTTGCAATGATCATGAGAAAGGTGAGGAATCAGCCCAGAACTACACGGGAGGATCTTGTCAATGATCTCAAGGCAGCTGGGACCATAGTCACCAAGAAAACAATTGGTAGCACACTACGCCATGAAGGACTGAAATCCTGCAGCGCCCGCAAGGTCGCCCTGCTCAAGAAAGCACATATACAGGCCCGTCTGAAGTTTGCCAATGAACATCTGAATGATTCAGAGGAAAACTGGGTGAAAGTGTTGTGGTCAGATGAGACCAAAATTGAGCTCTTTGGCATCAACTCAACTCGGCGTGTTTGGAGGAGGAGGAATGCTGCCTATGACCCAAAGAACACCATCCCCACCGTCAAACATGGAGGTGGAAACATTATGCTTTGGGGGTGTTTTTCTTCTAAGGGGACAGGACAACTTCACCGCATCAAAGGGACGATGGACGGGACCATGTACCATCAAATCTTGGGTGAGAACCTCCTTCCCTCAGCCAGGGCATTGAAAATGGGTCGTGAATGGGTATTCCAGCATGACAATGACCCAAAACACATGGCAAAGTCAACAAAGGAGTGGCTCAAGAAGAAGCACATTAAGGTCCTGGAGTGGCCTAGCCATAGAAAATATGTGGAGGGAGCTGAAGGTTCGAGTTGCCAAACGTCAGCCTCGAAACCTTAATGACTTGGAGAAGATCTGCAAAAAGGAGTGGGACAAAATCCCTCCTGAGATGTGTGCAAACCTGGTGGCCAACTACAAGAAACGTCTGACCTCTGTGATTGCCAACAAGGGTTTTGCCACCAAGTACTAAGTCATGTTTTGCAGATGGGTCAAATACTTATTTCCCTCATTAAAATGCAAATCAATTTATAACATTTTTGACATGCGTTTTTCTGGATTTTTTTGTTGTTATTCTGTCACTGTTCAAATAAACCTACCATAAAAATTGATCATGTCTTTGTCAGTGGGCAAACGTACAAAATCAGCAGGGGATCAAATACTTTTTTCCCTGACTGTAGGTGGGACAACCAAATATCACAGTCATAGTAAAAATGTTCCTCAAAGTAGGGGACAACTGGGACGAAAGTAACACTTGTGTATTTCCTAATTACTCTGAGATCGATAGAGCTAGAGACACCACATTTTATGACAAACAACGTATATATGTCCTCTACCATTAGCAACAAGAGGGGAAATGAGTTGAACTTAAATAGACTGAGACCAGAACTACCGCAACATTACTTTTTTAACTGCTAGCTGGGCGGGAGTAACACAGCCTTGGGACGGTAGCAACAGCTGGTGAGAAGAACAATATCGGTCATATCTCCCTGTTTCTGATTTGTAATGCTAATTACTTTCACAAATGTACTATCAGACATCATTTAATGTTTGTGTCGATTTGAATAATTAATGCTGTAGGTTCGTAATTTATGAAAATTAACCATGCGACATCGCAATACAATATTAATCGGACTAAAATGGATAACATAATAGCTATATTAACCATCATTTTCTCATCTCACTTTAATGGTATTGTAGTAGATGTTTTTCACAATTTTCAAAGACTATTCATTGTTAGCCCTACTAATCAGGTGCGCTCCACCTGTCCTTGTCATGCGCGTTCCTCATGTCTTCATTGAATAAAATTATTTATTATCTTCAAAACAGCAAACTCATCATGCTTATCACATTTCCGTGGTTTGACAGAAGGTAATTGACCACCAGAATCCTAAAGATATATATATATTAGTTGAAGTCGGAAGTTTACATACACCTTAGCCAAATACATTTAAACTCAGTTTTTCACAATTCCTGACATTTAATCCTAGAAAAAATTCCATGTTTTAGGTCAGTTAGGATCACCACTTTATTTTAAGAATGTGAAATGTCAGAATAATAGTAGAGTTAATTATTTATTTAAGCTTTTATATATTTCATCAGATTCCCAGTGGGTCAGAGTTTACATACACTCAATTAGTATTTGGTAGCATTGCCTTTAAATTGTTTAAATTGGGTCAAACTTTTTGGGTAGCCTTCCACAAGCTTCCCACAATACGTTGGGTTAATTTTGGCCCATTCCTCCTGACAGAGCTGGTGTAACTGAGTCAGGTTAGTAGGCCTCCTTGCTCGCAGTACTGCCCACAGATTTTCTATAGGATTGAGGTCAGGGCTTTGTGATGGCCACTCCAATACCTTGACTTTGTTGTCCTTAAGCCATTTTGCCACAACTTTGGAAGTATGCTTGGGGTCATTGTCCATTTGGAAGACCCATTTGTGACCAAGCTTTAACTTCCTGACTGATGTCTTGAGATGTTGCTTCAATATATCCACATAATTGTCCTTCCTCATGATGCCATCTATTTTGTGAATAATAATAATAATAAAGTGCACCAGTCCCTCCTGCAGCAAAGCACCCCCACAGCATGATGCTGCCACCCCCGTGCTTCACGCTTGGGATGGTGTTCTTCGGCTTCCAAGTAACCCCCTTTTACCTCCAAACACAAGGATGGTCATTATGGCCAAACAGTTCTATTTTTGTTTCATCAGACCAGATGACATTTCTCCAAAATGTACGATCTTTGTCCCCATGTGCAGTTGCAAACCATAGTGTGGCTTTTTTATGACGGTTTTGGAGCAGTGGCTTCTTCCTTGCTGAGAGGCCTTTCAGGTTATGTCGATATCGGACTCGTTTTACTTCCTCCAGCATCTTCACAAGGTCCTTTGCTGTTGTTCTGGGATTGATTTGCACTTTTCGCACCAAAGTACGTTCATCTCTAGGAGACAGAACGCGTCTCCTTCCTGAGCGGTATGACGGCTGCGTGGTCCCATGGTGTTTATACTTGCGTACTATTGTTTTTACAGATGGATGTGGTACCTTCAGGCGTTTGATAATTGTTCCCAAGGATGAACCAGACTTGTGGAGGGCTGATTTCTTTTGATTTTCCCATGATGTCAAGCAAAGAGGCACTGAGTTTGAAGGTAGGCCTTGGAATACATCCACAGGTACACCTCCAATTGACTAAAATTATGTCAATTAGCCTATGAGAAGCTTCTAAAGCCATGACATCATTTTCTGGAATTTTCCAAGCTGTTTAAAGGTACAGTCAACTTAGTGTATGTAAACTTCTGACCCACTGGAATTGTGATACAGTGAATTATAAGTGAAATAATCTGTCTGAAAACAATTGTTGGAAAAATTACTTGTGTCATGCACAAAGTAAATGTCCTAACTGACAAAACTATAGTTTGTTAACAAGAAATGTGTGGAGTGGTTGACTCCAACCTAAGTGCATGTAAACTTCCAACTTCAACTGTATATATTTATTTTAACCTCTAACCTGTCGGTAAAAGCTTATGTGAGAAGCTGATCCATCAAGTCAATTGAGTAAGGCATAATTCTAATGATGTCATATATAATTTTCAAACATTCAGCAATATGAACCAGATGAGAAAAACGTGCTTAAACGTGTTTTTATTTTATTCCAGGTCATCAGTTAACATTGTGTAACTTTCGCCCCACCCGTCTCTCCTGTAACTTCTCCCAGGCTAACACCCAAGACTAGCTAGCATGATACTTGAAACCAGTGGAGGCTGCCGAGGGGAGGACAGCTCATAATAATGGCTGGAACGGAGCAAATGGAATATTATCAAACACATGGAAACCATGTGCTTGATGTATTTGACACCATTCTAATGATTCCGCTCCAGCCATTACCACGAGCCTGTCCTCCCCAATTAAGATGCCACCAACCTCCTATGCTTAAAACCTATGCTGTCATTTAGTCACTAGATGGGTTAAGAAAATGACATGTGTGGAACCTTACACAACTAAACACAACTCTACAACCGAAAAATACTTCTGGGTCAATTTCTCAACATACATCGCTCAAAACCACTTTTTGTTGATAACTCTTATTTAAGATACTCTTTGAAGAGGTAGGGTTTCAGATGTTTTCAGAAGATGGGCAGGGACTCAGCTGTCCTAGCTTCAGGGGGAAGCTGGTTCCACCATTGGGGTTAATAATAATAATAATATGCCATTTAGCAGACGCTTTTATCCAAAGAGACTTACAGTCATGCGTGCATACATTTTTTTTTGTGTATGGGTGGTCCCGGGGATCGAACCCACTACCTTAGCGTTACAAGCACCGTGCTCTACCAGCTGAGCTACAGAGGACCACAGGGTTCCAGGTCAGAGAAGAGTTTTGGTCTGGGCTGAGCGGAAGCTGACCTCCCGTAGGGGTGGGAGGGCCAAGAGACCAGAGGTGGTAGAACGGAGTGCTCGGGTTGGGGTGTAGGGTTTGAGCATAGTCTGATGGTAGGGAGGGGCAGTACCTCTTTCTGCTCTGTAGTCAAGTACCATGGTCTTGTAGTGGATGCGAGCTTTGACTGGAAGCCAGTGGAGTGTGCGGAGGAGCGGGGTGACATGGGAGAACTTGGGAAGGTTGAACACCAGGCAGGCTACAGCATTCTGGATAAGTTGCAGGGGTTTGATGGCACAAGTGGGGAGCCCAGTCAACAGCACACACTGAAAAAGACTCACACATGCATACAAAGTTTATGCAGTTCCTGGAGAGAGTTTAATGCGGGGCAGTTCCAAAGTAACGGATTTACGATTTGACTCAGTTTTTTTCACTTACAAATGTAGGTCAAACAAAAAACATTGATTTCAAAGTTCAACAAACCATACAACTCTATGCACAAGGACTACTTTTGATCAATTTCCACTGAAGATGTTACTAAAACTAATTTAGTGGAAGAACTGATTTGATTTGAAATGTGCAGATGCAAACTTTGGTAATGGAATTATGGTAAAATCTCCCTCTGGTTTTTAATGCGACCACGTTTTCTAAAAACTCTTAAATATCTGCTCCGAATTAAGATTCAAAGATGTCTGCAGAAAGAATGTGGTGTCAGCTATGACATGCCACCTTGAGTTTCAACTACATTAAGTGAAGTGGATTTACAAACGGTAACAGAATTGCGGTAATGGAATTACGTCATGGGTCCCTGATTTGTACTACACAGAAATGCATAATTATAGATATGATTGTCATTCTTGTGTTTTACAAGTTTGGACATCACAGCGTAGCAGAGCACAGTAGAGTACAATACAGCACGGCAGAGTAGAGTTCTGTACAGTGCAGTAGAGTACAGTACAGTAGAGTTCAGTATAGTAGAGTATAGTTCAGTACAGTAGTGTACAGTACAATATACTGTACTCTACTCTACTGTACTATTCTCTACGTTTATCTACTATACTGTACTGTACCACTGTATTGTATTGGACTGTACTCTACTGTGCTCTACTCCAGGGTTTCCGTTATGAAAATGTGGCGCCTGACATTCGACAGGCAGCATTTTCATTTACCGGATATTTGAGAAATGTATCGGACCCATATGAATTGGGTGCGTAACCTGATTAGCGCGTCCACCCACGGTGCTCAGAATGACAGAAATCACATTTAGATTATGGTAATTAATCTTAACAGAACATGCGGTAAGCCCACTTTGAAGATGTTAGAATAACTGTCCACATTTACTTTTCCTCAGCCAACAAGACGAGTAAGTAACAGAAAAATCACTATCCTATGCATAGGCGGAGCGTGAGTTTCAAGTTTGGGGAAGCCCATTTTCACCATAAAAATGCACCTTTATAATTAAGCATTCCATGCATCATCGCATTTGCAGAGATATAGGATAGCCTACTATTCGTAATGTGATGATATAGATTGGATAGTCATCATTTAGGCTAATAATATAGGCCTAACTCAATCACTGTTTGCAAAAAAGACCATTCAATGCATGGCTGAGCGCTTATAGTGTATAGACATGAGTAAGCTAATTAGGCTATATCATTTTGGAAATGTAATTCAATTTACTTAAGGACAGCTTAGCTTCCCCTAGCCTTATGGACGCGCTGCCTATGAGCCTATGTCAATCTACTATACCCATAGTAGAAAAGTTTACCTAATTGGTCAGCTTGTCGAGAAACAAAGAGATGTAATGTGTTCACACATTATTTTATGTTTTTAACTTTTTTACTGCATCAGGGATAGCACAGACATACGTTTCAGCTTTACAGCCTTCTTCAGTGTGTAGGTAAAATGTTATTTAATTCAAAACAGCATTTGTAAAGAACAACAGATGAGCAGCAGGTGCTTCTAATCAGGGTTGCCAATCAGGGATGTGTCTTTTCTGGTCTACCTGTACACAAATTAGTCACAAAGAGATACAGAATTATAGGGTATGGGAGCGGGCATGAAGGGCAACTCACAAATCAATCGCCACAGGTGTCCCCTCACCTAAATACATCACATCAATTTGTGAGATAGCCCATCAGACTCTGGGATGATAGATCCCATATTCATACAACTAGTAGACCTAGCTATATAAAACTTTTTTTTTTATGAATATGATGCAACAGATCAAAACGTTTAGCTTAAAATGTTGATTAACTAGTATTTCTTAACATTATTAGCTCAGAAAAGCACACAAGGCAGTAGGCTACGCACAAATTTGCCTTCCTGACAATGAAAGAAATTTGAAAACCAATAGAACATGAGAGAAATAGGCTACTGGTTTTAATGGCATATGGAGGTCTGTATAAAATAATTGCCTCCACGGATATTTAATTGTTTTATTTGATTTCACATTCATTTAACCAGTAACACAGAGTTACATATGGGGTAAAACAAAACATAGTCAAAAATACAACAGAAAATAGAAAATATATATACAGTGTGTGCAAATGTAGCAAGTTATGGCGGTAAGGCAATAAATAGGCCATAGTGCAAAATAATTACAATTAGTATTAACACTGGAATGATAGATGTGCAAGAGATGATGTGCAAATAGAGATACTGGGGTGCAAATGAGCAAAATAAATAACAATATAGGGATGAGGTAGTTGGGTGGGCTAATTTCAGATGGGCTGTGTACAGGTGTAGTGATCAGTAAGGTGCTCTGACAACTGATGCTTAAAGTTAGTGAGGGAGATAAGAGTCTCCAGCTTCAGAGATTTTTGCAGTTCAGTTGTATTTATCTTTTTTTTTTTTATGTAATGGCCAAATGCCGTCGATTACGGCTAACGGAAACCCTGCTCTACTCACTGTATTGTATTGTACTGTGCTCTACTCACTGTACTTTATTGTAATGTACTCTACTGTTCTCTATTAACTGTATTGTTTTGTACTGGACTCTACTCACTGTACTGTACTGTACTATCCAAACTTGTGAAACAAACGTCTATGATAGGTTCAGATTTGGTCCAGACCGGTCCTTCTGTGGACATTAACATCAAGGCCAGAGTGGACTGACAAAATGTAAACGTCCATGGACGTCCGGTGTCGGTCGGTGCTCAGTGGGTGAGGATGCTGATTACAGTAAATGGAAAGAGAGGAGGCTCATGGGTAGGTGTCTGTAAGACCTGGGAAAGGTGACAAAACTGGAGAGTGAGAGGCAGAGAGAGGGAGAGAGGGGTTGTACAGACTGTTTTAACACTCTTGGTTTGACCACCAGACAACAGAAAGACAAAGAAAACCGTTATGAGCTGAACATAACAGTACGCCAGTGAAAGGGAAGACAGTAGAAGGTGACTATTATGATTTCCCATTGTTGCCAATTCAGTTGCAGTAATTCCATTTCAGATTTTGGGGGTAATTCCATTAACAATTTGGTAACGGAATTCAGTTTTAATCACTTAATAATAAAAAACACATGTTTATCAGTAAAATCACAATAACAAATTGGTAGGTCTACCACTACGTGTTACCTCTGTGAACTTTCTTTATCCTCCCTCCTCATGAGGGAGAGAAATTATAAAATATCTTAAAGATATGTGGGTTTTTGGTAATGGAATTACAGAAGGTAAAGAATTTCTCCAAAACTAAATATGTGTTGATATTAGTTGGCAGAAGGGGTCTTTATGTCATCATTATTGTGTTTTGATGTTTCTGATACCTTTTAATACTTTTTCTGGTAGATGTTTTCTAAGACCCCTTTTCCATCTGTTTATCCAGAAATAAAAGCCTTTACTTACAGTGCCTTCGGAAAGTATTCAGACCCCTTGACTTTTTCCACATTGTTTTACATTACAGCATTATTCTAGAATTTATTGAATCGTTTTTTTCCCCCTCATCAATCTACACACAATACCCCATAATGACAAAGCAAAAACTGGTTTTAGAAATGTTTGCTAATTTATTAAAAATAAAAAACTGTAATATTACATTTACATAAGTATTCAGACCCTTTACTCAGTACTTTGTTGCAGCACCTTTGGCAGAGATTACAGCATCGAGTCTTCTTGGGTATGATGCTACAAGCTTGGCACACCTGTATTTGGGGAGTTTCTCCCATTCTTCTCTGCAGATCCTCTCAAGCTCTGTCAGGTTGGATGGGGAGCGTTGCTGCACAGCTATTTTCAGGTCTCTCCAGAGATGTTTGATCGGGTACAAGTCCGGGCTCTGGCTGGGCCACTTAAGGACATTCAGAGACTTGTCCCAAAGCCACTCATACGTTGTCTTGGCTGTGTGCTTAGGGTCATTGTCCTGTTGGAAGGTGATCCTTCGCCCCAGTATGAGGACCTGAGCGCTCTGAAGCAGGTTTTCATCAAGGATCTCTCTGTACTCTCTGCTCCGTTCATCTTTTCCTTGATCCTGACTAGTCTCCCAGTCCATGCCGCTGAAAAACATCCCCACAGCATGATGCTGCCACCACCATTCTTCACCGTAGGGATGGTGCCAGGTTTCCTCCAGACGTGATGCTTTAAATTCAGGCCAAAGAGTTCAATCTTGGTTTCATCAGAACAGAGAGTCTTGTTTCTCATGGTCTGGGAGTCTTTAGGTGTCTTTTGGCAAACTCCAAGCGGGCGGTCATGTGCCTTTTACTGAGGACTGGCTTCCGTCTGACCACTCTACCATAAAGCCCTGATTTGTGGAGTGCTGCATAGATGGTTGTCCTTCTGGAAGGTTTTCCCATCTCCACAGAGGAACTCTAGAGCTCTATCAGAGTGACCATCGGGTTCTTGGTCACCTCCCTGACCAAGGCCCTTCTCCCCCGATTGCTCAGTTTGGCCGGGCGGCCAGGTCTAGGAAGAGTCTTGGTGGTTCCAAACTTCTTCCATTTAAGAATGATGGAGGCCAATGTGTTTTGGGGACTTTCAATGCTGCAGACATTTTTTGGTACACTTCCCCAGATCTGTGCTTCAACACTATGCTGTCTCTGAGCTCTACGGACAATTCCTTCGACCTCATGGCTTGGTTTTTGTTCTGACATGCACTGTCAACTATGGACAGTTGTGTTCCTTTCCAAATCATGTCCAATCAATTGAATTTACCACAGGTGGACTCCAATCAAGTTGTAAACACCTAAAGGATGGTCAATGGAAACAGGATGCACCTGAGGTCAATTTTGAATCTCATAGAAAAGGGTCTGAATACTTATGTAAATAAGGTATCTGTTTTTTATTTTTAATAAATGTGCTACATTTTCTAAAAACCTGTTTTCACTTTCTCATTATGGGGTATTGTGTGTAGATTTTTTATTTAATCCATTTTAGAATAAGGCTGTAACGTAACAAAATGAGGAAAATGTCAAGGGGTCTGAATACTTTCCGAAGGCAATTGTTTGCGATATTTCCCAAAAATATAGATTCTTAGCTTTATTTTTTATACCCAATTTTGATATGCTCCTATGAACTACAGATGTTGGTGCTCATTTTTGATGGAAATGCCCAGCATGAAAGGTCCCTGACCTTTAATGTTTATCAGAGGATAGCAGAGCCATGAAGTGCTTTTCATGTTGAAACAAAGGTGAGTGTTGCTTTGTGCTCTCCGCTAGAAATCCAGTTGAAGTTTACATACACTTAGGTTGGAGTCATTTAAACATGTTTTTCAACCACTCCACAAATTTCTTGTTAGCAAACTATAGTTTTGGCAAGTTGGTTAGGACATCTACTTTGTGAATGACACAAGTAATTTTTCCAACAATTGTTTACAGACAGATTATTATTAATATTATTATAATTCACTGTATCACAATTCCAGTGGGTCAGAAGTTTACATACATTAAGTTGACGGTGCCTTTAAACAGCTTGGAAAATTCCAGAAAATGGTGTCATGGCTTTAGAAGCTTCTAATAGGCTAATTGACATCATTTGAGTCAATTAGAGGTGTACCTGTGGATGTATTTCAAGGCCTACCTTCAAACTCAGTGCCTCTTTGCTTGACATCATGGGAAAATCAAAGAAATCAGCCAAGACCTCAGAAAAAGAATTGTAGACCTCCACAAGTCTGGTTAATCCTTGGGAGCAATTTCCAAATGCCTGACGGTACTACGTTCATCTGTACATACAATAGTACGCAAGTATAAACAACATGGGACCACGCAGCCGTCATACCGCTCAGGAAGGAGACGCGTTCTGTCTCCTAGAGATTAACATACTTTGGTGCGAAAAGTGCAAATCAATCCCAGAACAACAGCAAAGGACCTTGTGAAGATGCTGGAGGAAACAGGTACAAAAGTATCTACATCCAAAGTAAAACGAGTCCTATATCGACATAACCTGAAAGGCCGCTCAGCAAGGAAGAAGCCACTGCTCCAAAACCGCCATAAAAAAGCCAGACTACGGTTTGCAACTGCACATGGGGACAAAGATCGTACTTTTTGGATAAATGTCCTCTGATGAAACAAAAATAGAACTGTTGGGCCATAATGACCAACGTTATGTTTGGAGGAAAAAGGGGGTAGCTTGCAAGCAGAAGAACACCATCCCAACCGTGAAACATGGGGGTGGCAGCATCATGCTGTGGGGTTGCTTTGCTGCAGGAGGGACTGGTGCACTTCACAAAATAGATGGCATCATGAGGAAGGAAAATTATGTGGATAAATTGAAGCAACATCTCAAGACATTAGTCAGGAATTTAAAGCATACTTCCAAAGTTGTGGCAAAATGGCTTAAGGACAACAAAGTCAAGGTATTGGAGTGGCCATCACAAAGCCCTGTCTTCAGTCCTATAGAAAATGTGTGGGCAGAACTGAAAATGTGTGTGCGAGCAAGGAGGCCTACAAACCTGACTCAGTTACACCAGCTCTGTCAGTAGGAATGGGCCAAAATTCACCCAACTCATTGTGGGAAGCTTGTGGAAGGCTACCTGAAATGTTTGACCCAAGTTAAACAATTTAAAGGCAATGCTACCAATTACTAATTGAGTGTATGTAAACTTCTGACCCACTGGGAATGTGATGAAATAAATACAATCTGAAATAAATAATTCTCTCTACGATTATTCTGACATTTCACATTCTTAAAATAAAGTGGTGATCCTAACTGACCTTAGACAGGGATTTTTACTAGGATAACATTTCAGTAATTGTGAAAAACTGAGTTTAAATGTATTAGGCTTAGGTGTATGTAAACTACAGACTTCAACTGTAGTCCCTATGTAGACCTCCTGAGGAGTGACGCATCCCTACTGAGAACACCTATTTATAGCCCAATGATTCCTCTTTCTCTGTGTAGCTCCAAGTGCACCAGAGGAGAAAAGGATAAGTGCTTTTCAGATTTTTGTACTTAGTACTACACATGTTTTTGAGTCCTCCTGCTACTCAGACAGAGTAGCTGTAGTGGTGTGGTAACGAGATATGCAGAGAGAGAGAGGGGGGGGGGTTGTTTCTGTTCTCTTGAGGCATAAATGATGTGCTTTTAGTCTTAGTAATACCTTTCTTCTTGTCATCAGTCTCTCTCTAGGAGTGATTGCTGGCTAGTGTTAATCTGTGCAGTTCTGGCTCCCCCTATGGGAGCACTGCAGGTATTATTATACCTATAATGTGGAGCTTGAACAGGAGCCTCTCATTCTTCATATCAGAGAGAAAAATAAGAAACAGCACATCATACATCAGCTCAATGTAACTGAAGAATCCAAAGTATCTAACCACTTCTTCTGGGAAAATTGTAACACACTAAACAAACAACACGAAGAGTTATCTATCCAAAACAGAGATGTGTGGATAAACCCCTTCTCCAATCGTTTTGGCTCTATAACAAAGAACAAACAGCAAAAACATATACACGATCAATTACAAATCTTAGAATCAGCTATTAAAGACTACCAGAACCCACTGGATTATTTAATTACATTGAATGAACTACAGGACAAAATACAAACCCTCCAACACAAAAAGGCCTGTGGTGTTGATGGTATCCTACATGAAATGATAAAATATACAGACCACAAATTCAAATGGGCTATACTTAAACTCTTTAACATCATCCTCAGCTCTGGCATCTTCCCCAATATTTGGAACCAAGGACTGATAACCCCAATCCACAAATGTGGAGACAAATTTGACCCCAATAACTACCGTGGGATATGCGTCAACAGCAACCTTGGGAAAATCCTCTGCATTATCATTAACAGCAGACTTGTACATTTCCTCAGTGAAAACAATGTACTGAGCAAATGTCAAATTGGCTTTTTACCAAATTACCATATGACAGACCACGGATTCACCCTGCACACCCTAATTGACAAACAAACAAACCAAAACAAAGGCAAAGTCTTCTCATGCTTTGTTGACTTCAAAAAAGCTTTTGACTCAATTTGGCATGAGGGTCTGCTATACAAATTTATGGAAAGTGGTGTTGGGGGAAAAACATACAACATTATAAAATCCATGTACACAAACAACAAGTGTGCGGTTAAAATTGGCAAAAAACTAATTTCTTTCCACAGGGCCGTGGGGTGAGACAGGGACACAGCTTAAGCCCCACCCTCTTCAACATATACAGTGGGGGGAAAAAGTATTTAGTCAGCGACCAACTGTGCAAGTTCTCCCACTTAAAAAGATGAGAGAGGCCTGTAATTTTCATCATAGGTACACATCAACTATGACAGACAAAATTAGAAAAAAAAATCCAGAAAATCACATTGTAGGATTTTTTATGAATTTATTTGCAAATTATGGTGGAAAATAAGTATTTGGTCACCTACAAACAAGCAAGATTTCTGGCTCTCACAGACCTGTAACTTCTTCTTTAAGAGGCTCCTCTGTCCTCCACTCTTTACCTGTATTAATGGCACCTGTTTGAACTTGTTATCAGTATAAAAGACACCTGTCCACAACCTCAAACAGTCATACTCCAAACTCCACTACGGCCAAGACCAAAGAGCTGTCAAAGGACACCAGAAACAAAATTGTAGACCTGCACCAGGCTGGGAAGACTGAATCTGCAATAGGTAAGCAGCTTGGTTTGAAGAAATCAACTGTGGGAGCAATTATTAGGAAATGGAAGACATACAAGGCCACTGATAATCTCCCTCGATCTGGGGCTCCACGCAAGATCTCACCCCGTGGGGTCAAAATGATCACAAGAACGGTGAGCAAAAATCCCAGAACCACACGGGGGGACCTAGTGAATGACCTGCAGAGAGCTGGGACCAAAGTAACAAAGCCTACCATCAGTAACACACTACGCCGCCAGGGACTCAAATCCTGCAGTGCCAGACGTGTCCCCCTGCTTAAGCCAGGCCCGTCTGAAGTTTGCTAGAGTGCATTTGGATGATCCAGAAGAGGATTGGGAGAATGTCATATGGTCAGATGAAACCAAAATATAACTTTTTGGTAAAAACTCAACTCTTCGTGTTTGGAGGACAAAGAATGCTGAGTTGCATCCAAAGAACACCATACCTACTGTGAAGCATGGGGGTGGAAACGTCATGCTTTGGGGCTGTTTTTCTGCAAAGGGACCAGGACGACTGATCCGTGTAAAGGAAAGAATGAATGGGGCCATGTATCGTGAGATTTTGAGTGAAAACCTCCTTCCATCAGCAAGGGCATTGAAGATGAAACGTGGCTGGGTCTTTCAGCATGACAATGATCCCAAACACACCGCCAGGCAACGAAGGAGTGGCTTCGTAAGAAGCATTTCAAGGTCCTGGAGTGGCCTAGCCAGTCTCCAGATCTCAACCCCATAGAAAATCTTTGGAGGGAGCTGAAAGTCAGTGTTGCCCAGCGACAGCCCCAAAACATCACTGCTCTAGAGGAGATCTGCATGGAGGAATGGGCCAAAATACCAGCAACAGTGTGTGAAAACCTTGTGAAGACTTACAGAAAACGTTTGACCTGTGTCATTGCCAACAAAGGGTATATAACAAAGTATTGAGAAACTTTTGTTATTGACCAAATACTTATTTTCCACCATAATTTGCAAATAAATTCATTAAAAATCCTACAATGTGATTTTCTGGAATTTCTTTTCTCAATTTGTCTGTTATAGTTGACGTGTACCTATGATGAAAAGTACAGGCCTCTCTCATCTTTTTAAGTGGGAGAACTTGCACAATTGGTGGCTGACTAAATACTTTTTTCCCCCACTGTATAGAAACAAATTGGCAAGGGCACTAGAACAGTCTGCAGCACCCGGCCTCACCCTACTAGAATCTGAAGTCAAATGTCTACTGTTTGCTGATCTGGTGCTTCTGTCCCCAACCAAGGAGGGCCTACGTCAGCACCTACAAAGCTGTGAACGATCTGCGAGACAAGGCAAGAAGGGCATTCTATGCCATCAGAAGGAACATAAAATTTGACATATCAGTTAGGCTCTGGCTAAAAATACTTTAATCACTTATAGAACCCATTGCCCTTTATGGTTGTGAGGTCTGGGGTCCACTCACCAACCAATAATTCACAAAATGGGACAAACACCAAATTGAGACAATGCATGCATAATTCTGCAAAAATATCCTCTGTGTACAACGTAAAACACCAAATAATGTATGCAGAGCAGAATTAGGTCGAAACCCGCTAATTATCAAAAAGAGCCGTTAAATTCTACAACCACCTAAAAGGAAGCGATTCCCAAACCTTCAATAACAAAGCAATCACCTACAGAGAGATGAACCTGGAGAAGAGTCCCCTAAGCAAGCTGGTCCTGGGGCTCTGTTCACAAACACAAACAGACGCCACAGAGCCCTAGGACATGAGAAAACAAAAATATAATTACTTGACACATAGGAAAGAATTTACAAAAGAACTGAGCAAACTAGAATGCTATTTGGCCCTAAACAGAGAGTACACAGTGGCAGAATACCTGGCCACTGTGACTGACCCAAAATTAAGGAAAACTTTGACTATGTACAGACTCAGTGAGCATAGTGTTGCTATTGAGAAAGGCCGCCGTAGGCAGACCTGGCTCTCAAGAGAAGACAGGCTATGTGCACACTGCCCACAAAATGAGGTGGAAACTGAGCTGCACTTCCTAACCTCCTGCCAAATGTATGACCATATTAGAGACACATATTTCCCTCAGATTACACACACCCACAAAGAATTTGAAAACAAATCTAATTTTGATAAACTCCCATATCTTTTGGGTGAAATACCACAGTGTGCAATCACAGCAGCAAGATTTGTGACCTGTTGTCACAAGAAAAGGGCAACCGGTGAAGAACAAATACCATTGTAAATACAACCCATATTTATGTTTATTTATTTTCCCTTTTGTACTTTAACTATTTGCACATCGTTACAACACTGTATATAGACATAATATGTTTAAATGTTTACAAGTTTAAAATGTTGGAATGTAATATTTACTGTTCACTTTTTATTTCACTTGCTTTGGCAATCTAAACATATGTTTCCCATGCCAATAAAGCCCCTTGAATTGAAGAGAGAGAGAGAGAGAGAGAGAGAGAGAGAGAGAGAGAGAGAGAGAGAGAGAGAGAGAGAGAGAGAGAGAGAGAGAGAGAGAGAGAGAGAGAGAGAGAGAGAGAGTGTGAAAGATTCTTAGTAAGCAGGATGAAATATGTGCTTGAATGATCTTGGTTAATCCAGAACTAAAATCATGAGTAATTTGGTCAGCTGCGTGATTTAGTTCTGTGTCCATACCTGTTAGAAACTGGGAGTTCCAGTTTGCGAAGGCTCCACCCTCACAATATGAAACTCTAGAAGATGAGGTAGTAATAATTGCTGTATCATCAGTGGTAGTGGTAGGTAGTAGTAGTATTATTTTAAAAAGTAGCAGCTGTAGTAGAAATGGTCAGTGACGGCAGAATCAGAGATCCCTCTTCTAAAGAACCAGGCAGCATAATGAAGATCCCAAAAATCAACTTACTGCTGGTAGCATATGCAGGTAGCCTAGCAGATAGAGAGGCGATCCAGCCACCGGAGGGTTGTCAGTTTGAATCCGGGATCTGTTGGAATTATACTTTTTTTGCCCATCGAGTAAGGCACTTACAGTAACCCCCCACAACAACAGCTCCCCCAGTATGGCAGCCCCACGCACCCCTCCAAAACCTCTCTCTCTGTGTGTGTGTGTGTGTGTGTGTGTGTGTGTGTGTGTGTGTGTGTGTGTGTGTCTTTTAGAGGGGTTGGGTTAAAAAGTCACATTTCAGTTGGACATTGTGTGCAATTGACCAATAAAGTAATCGTAATCTTAAAGCCAGCACAGTATTGAGCACACAGACTGAAATGTAGAGAGAGCTAGTGAGACTTGGACTGTGTCCCAATAGTCTATAAAGTTGCTCATCCACACTGATCTTAGATGCCGAAGGCATCCCTGCATTATCCATATGATTTTCACCCATATGGATAAGGGAGCTAGGAGAGGAAGTGACTTAAGACTGTTGGGATAAATTCTTCAACTGCAATCATTCATGTCACAATCCTTCAACTGCAATCATTCATATCACTGCCTGGAGAAACATAATGATGGTTAATGAGAAGAGAGATGAGGAGTGGAAGCAAATGAAAACCATTGAGATGTACCCTTAGGCTAGTTAGTCAATACAGCTACATCCTTTAGCCTCTGCCAGTGTTGAGAATGTGAATTGGTGCTGCTCCAATTCCCCACAAATTTGAGACACCTTGGGGAGCTGAGCGCTGCTTCTTACCATAAATTACAGACAGGTGACACAGATGGACTGCATCATACAACACCAAGCTACATTCATCATGCACATCATGTACAGAGCATCTTGTACAGAACATTGCCTGCATGGCATACTGAGCGCCTTACTGCGGTCATTAGCTTAGGTGACCACAAGTAGGTAGTCTTGCTCTTTCTTAGTTTCATGCAGCTGTCTATCCATTGATATCTCCCTATATTTTATAAACAACATCACTATTCTACAGAATCATAATGTTCAATAATGATCATCATTTAAAGAGATTATCCGGTACTCTTGTTTACTTTTTAGCCAGTAGTTCTGAAAGTAGCGCTCACGAGCCAAAGTGGTCTACGGAAATGGCGTACTACGTCACATATGTGCGACACATAATTGCTCTCTCTTGCTCTGCTGTGTGTGCATCTTGCTAGCTGTCACTCAAATGGCAAGGGGCTGAACCTCATTGGCTGGAACTCAAATTGGTAGGGGGCTGGCCCACATGGGGGAAAATGTATGGAAAATGCCGCTGCACAGCTTCCAGTAAATAGTTGCTTTCAAACTAGGGATTTTGTGGCTAATTGAAGTAAGACAGTAATTGTGCTCATAGATTATACTGGTATAAACTACACATTGAGCCCAAAGCGGGAGGTTGAAAAAAGACTTACTAATCATCAAAGTTCTGGAGCATGTCTTTAACTTCTAATGAAGATAACTGACCTAAAACAAACCAGTAGGCTACATTGAAGGTGAATTTACCCACACTTAGTTTGAGTTGGTTTAGTAATCCAATGCATAAACATAAGTGTTTCTCATAAAAAAATGTAAAAGGCCAATCAGAAGTTGAAGGAATAACAAAGTGTAATCGTGCCACTGTTTCGGTAAAAGGCTGAGGGATGGGGCCTGAGAAATCGAATCACTCTCAAATTCATAGACAGAGCTATGGATGCAAGGACTGATGATTCATGATATCAAAATTATAGTTTTAACCATGTTTTGAGGCTATACAGTGTTAATTTACATGTACTTTGTTTACAAACATTGGCGTAAAACAAGCTTATATGTTGGGGTTCTGATGGGGTATGACGGTTAAACTAAACTCATGAGTCATTTATAAGTGATATTCTTCTAGAATCAATGGGTACATATCATTAATTTATAAGTCAAAAAATGGATGTAGCAACTGCTGATTGCCCCTTTAAACTGATAACACAGTGATAAGTAGGCATACTGTTTAACTGTCTACACTGCAATAAGGCCTACACTGTATGTAAACACTAGCCTACCATAATGTCACTACATAGGCTTTACGTTTAACCGAAAGGGCAACTGTTCCTTCTCCCTGTGCTGCTAAGTGACACTGGGCGAATTCGTTTTGCATGGCCCGGTTCCCCGTATTAGCGGAGTTTGTACATTTTAGACCATTCCATTGGTCTTTAAGTGAATTATCCATGCACCGGCCAATTGAAAACGAATTCGCCCTCTTACTATACCATGAATTAACTATGTTCCAATGAAAAGAGGAAGAATTCCCAGATTCTTCCAATCCCAATCTGCCTGGAGAATCCACGCAAGGGGGAGAGTGAGGGGAGGCTGCTCATGGCGTTTTACTAGTGGGGAAAACGACAGGACCAGGAAAACAACATTTTTGATTGTTGGGGTAGTTTTACGTCGCTGAAAGTAACCTGGTGCTACTTATTTCGGAAGTGATTTGATTTGCCGGAGAGGCACGATTGTTTTTGTAAACCAGTCTACTTGCGTGAGCAATAGATACAAAGTTACACCTCCTAGCCCACTGTATACTTGTGTGACACACCGATCTGGGACGACTACTCGTTGCAATGGACCACTGGAATTAAGGGATTTGGGACTCGTTTTGCGTTTTGGATTAACAATTAGGTTCGTCCCCTTCCGTGTGGTGTGAAAACGGATAGTCGGCAGTCATGCCAGCGAAAACAAAGTACAATCTAGTTGATGATGGCCATGATTTGAGAATTCCATTGCATAACGAGGAAGCATTCCAACATGGGATCAATTTCGAAGCAAAGGTGAGTTGTTTTGATATACTACTGTATTGAGATTATTTGCAAAACTATCTCCCAATCCCTCCTTTTCCTCATTAGTGGAGTTAATGTAGGTTTTTGCTAAAATGTGTTTAGCCTATTGAATATTACGGTGGTGTATTGCTGCCACTAAGCAAAATATATGTTTTATATAATTATGAGATAAGATCACTTTATTACGAAATTAATCAATATCTAATTATTACGAATAACCCATGATGTCGTTATTATGAGAAAGATAATGTTATAATGATACAGACCTCGTTATTACGAGAAATATCATGTTGAAATGAGAAAGATGTAGTTATTATTATGAAATAGTCCGGTTGCACGTTATTATGAAAAATAGCCTATGCCTTAGGCTACTTGGCAAGTTTGGCTTCCTCTCATGCACAGGTTGACATTTTGGCCGGTTTGCTTGAGGTAATCAAGTTTTATGTTTTCCTCGGTTTGAGGCATTAGGAGATATTAGAGAGATGGCATTGAGGAATAAAGATGGTGTTGTCATTAGTTTACGTACATTGTGGAGTTACCTAAGACTCAACAAACGGAGAAAACAATCGGACTTACTTGACATAGCTTTATTCCTTCTTGATCAAGTGGGACGACATGGGAAGCTTCATGGATACAAACTAATGCATCTTAAATGCATCCAAGCGGAATATGTGGTGACCCAAAACACAATCAGGCATTTACTTCATCTAGATCCCCATGGAGTGAGCATTTGGGCAGACCTCTCTGGGAACGAGATAACTAGCTTGCTACCTTACCTTCACAACCAAGAGGACATAGAGGAACAGTTTAGGTAACCCAGCTAGCGCAGAACGTTCATTTTTTAAAACATTTTTAGTAATTTAGCATCCAGAGCGATTTACAGGAGCAATTAAGGATAAGTGCCTTGCTCAAGGGCACATCGACAGATTGTTCACCTAGTCGGCTCGGGGATTAGAACCAGCGAGTAACCTTTCGGTTACTGGCACAAGGCTCTTAACCACTAAGCTACTTGCCGCCCAACGTTCCTGTAACGTCCCCTAAAGGTTCTCATTTGGTTCTTAGAAAAATTACTTTCACAGAACGTTCTGGGAACTTTGTAGGAAAGTTATTTTTCTATGAACCAAAGGAGAACCTTTAGGGAATGTTGTTGTTTTGGTAAGGTAGAAACACATTGTTATGAGAACATTCAAATAACCTCATAAAATAATGTTATTTTTTGGTGAATTAGAACTTTTACATAAAATTCCCCTGTGGTTCCCGTTTGGTTGTTGAAAGAAAGAAAATTCTGTGAACGTTCTGGAAACTTTGCATATCTAAGGACCATATTGGATCAAACTGCTGAAAGAGGAGATAAAGTGTATGTGGAGGTGAGTGCACATCATTTTGTAAATAACTAGTTTTTTTATTCCCCCCCCAAAGAAACTTGTTTAAACTCTCCTTTACAATTTGTTTACAAGACAAACGGTCATGTGACACCATGGTCACCACAGCAACTGTTGACAGTTGGGGAAATGGCTGCCAGGCAGTTTAGGTTGTTTAAAGTACTGCTAATATTACTATTCTTACAGGTAAGGAGTCAGAGAAACATACTAAAACTACAACATCTGTTTATATGAACATGTTAGGGGGTAGCATAGTTATTTTTGAACGTTTTGTGTATGCAGAATAAAAAAATGTATGCGTAAATTAGCTAGCTTAGCTAGCGTGTTCTCCAGCTGCATTGGCTGCTAGCTAGGTCTGACCATAAAAACATATTTTTTTGGGAGAGTGACAAATTAGGTCTGATAACCCTCTTGCTATGTTATATTTTATTATTATTTTGAAACGGATGGCACTAATTTGATTTGTTGAATTAGACTACTTGGCTAGTACCTGACGATGGTAACCAAGTCACATGACCCGTTGTGTAAATAAGGAAGTGATTGCAATTAAATAGTACAGAGGTTTTTAAAGAAAATCAATTGGATATCACATTATTTCCACTGAAATACATTAGTAATTAATTAAATTGTTCAACTGAATACAAAAAGTTTAATTAAATTGAAATTGATTATTTTAACATCACTTTCTGTTTGACTTTTAGCTTGCTTGGACAGTTTCCCCACCTGCACTATGTGAGTTATCTTCTACTTTAGTTTAGCAGAAGGCCACCACAGAGTTGATAAGTGGATGAGATAACAATATATTTACTAAGTGATTAATCAGTTTCAGATTTTGTCTCATTTGCAGCTCCATTTTGTCAAGAAGTCTACTAGTAAAATGAGAGTAGGTTTACTTTACTACTACAGTGTACACTCACCAGACGGTTTATTAGGTACAGGACCCCGTTCAGGAAAATTGATTGCTTCTACAACTACTAGTCCACTTATCTCTTGGCTACCATTTTTCACAGATGGAGCAATTGTGGGACACCACCACTTGTGAACACCTACTCAACCTCTAAGGTAAAGGGCTTACAGTAACTTGATAGCATTGAAGCATTCACATCGAAACAATTAACCTTATTTTGTTGCCAATCCCAAATGGACCCCTATGCACTTGTGGAGATCTGAGATGATTTGATGGGTCTAAACAATATGGTTAAACTTCCACCTTGCCTATCAGAGGGCTAATTGGAATTATTACCAATTTGCTTACACCTGTCAAATCCTCTCAGATCTCCTCAAGTGCCTAGGGTGTAGGGCAGGGGTGTTCAACTCTTACCCTACGAGGGTCGGAGCCTGCTGGTTTTCTGCTCTACCTGATAACTGATTGTACACACCTTGTTTCCCAGGTCTAAATCAGTCCCTGATTAGAGGAGAACAATGAAAAAAATGCAGTGGGACTGGCTTCGAGGTCCAGAGTTGAGTTTGAGGGCTCTAGGGGTTTATTTGGGATTGGGCCATACTTTTGGAATCAGAACTTTCAAATGAAGTGTGACATACATTAGACATCTGTTATGGTTAACATGTGATTCATTTAGTCTCACAGAAGTTTCTCCAACAAGCTCACCTGGAAGTGTCACAGAGCAGAGGTACAGTAAATGGCCTACATTAACTTAATAGTATTTAAAAAACATTGAAGCATTCACATCGAAACAGTGGACCTTTATTTTTTTAGTGTCACATTTTAGAGCCTGAACTTTCAAATGAACTCTGATGTCTGTTGACATTAACATGTGATTCATTTTGTCTCAGACATCACTCCACTCAACCATACCGCAAGACAGCAGAGGTAAATGGCTAACAGTAACTTTATATATTTAAAAACATTGAAGCATTCACATCAAAACAATAGACCTTATTTTGTGGCGTCAACAATGAAGTGTGACATACAGTACATTAGGCGTCTGTTAACAGACATCTCTCCACCCAACCGTACTGCAACAGTCCCAGTCTCTCCACCCAACCGTACTGCAACAGTCCCAGTCTCTCCACCCAACCGTACTGCAACAGTCCCAGTCTCTCCACTCGTCCCGCAGTCTCTCCACCCAACCGTACTGCAACAGTTCCAGTCTCTCCACCCAACCGTACTGCAACAGTCCCAGTCTCTCTACCCAACCGTACTGCAACAGTCCCAGTCTCTCCACCCAACCGTACTGCAACAGTCCCAGTCTCTCCACTTGTCCCGCGGTCTCTCCACCCAACCGTACTGCAACAGTCCCAGTCTCTCCACTCGTCCCGCAGTCTCTCCATTTAAAAACATTGAAGCATTCACATCAAAACAATAGACCTTATTTTGTGGCGTCAACAATGAAGTGTGACATACAGTACATTAGGCGTCTGTTAACAGACATCTCTCCACCCAACCGTACTGCAACAGTCCCAGTCTCTCCACCCAACCGTACTGCAACAGTCCCAGTCTCTCCACCCAACCGTACTGCAACAGTCCCAGTCTCTCCACTCGTCCCGCAGTCTCTCCACCCAACCGTACTGCAACAGTTCCAGTCTCTCCACCCAACCGTACTGCAACAGTCCCAGTCTCTCTACCCAACCGTACTGCAACAGTCCCAGTCTCTCCACCCAACCGTACTGCAACAGTCCCAGTCTCTCCACTTGTCCCGCGGTCTCTCCACCCAACCGTACTGCAACAGTCCCAGTCTCTCCACTCGTCCCGCAGTCTCTCCACCCAACCGTACTGCAACAGTCCCAGTCTCTCCACTCGTTCCGCAGTCTCTACACCCAACCGTACTGCAACAGTCCCAGTCTCTCCACTCGTCCCGCAGTCTCTCCACCTAACCGTACTGCAACAGTCCCAGTCTCTCCACTCGTCCCGCAGTCTCTCCACCCAGAAGAGGAGGACCTGCCCTCTGTGACAGTAAATAAACACTGAAACGTACACATTTAGTACAAATATAATGTTCCTTGTTAAAGCTAGAATCCTTAATAGAAACAATAAAAAAGCAGTCTTCCCGTATCCGTTTTGGTAAAAAGCTGAGGGATGGGCCTGTCATAGACAGATGATCTTTTCTGTTGCATTTCTCTTATTTGTTCATACAATCCTGTCTCTATAACTCCCCTTATGTATGCTGTTAGTATAGAAGCGTGCCAACTTAACTTTACAAAAGTTAATACAAATCAAATGTATTTGTCGCATGTGCCGAATACAACAAGTGTGTAGAGTTTACCGTGAAATGCTTACTTATGAGCACTTTCCCAACAATGCAGTTAAAAAGTACGAAAATTAACTATAGATAAAAATACAAATAGTAACACAATAAAATAACAATAACGAGGCTATATACAGGCTATATACAGTACAAGGAGTATCGGTACCGAGTTAGTGTACTGGGGTACGAGGGAGTTGGGTTGATTGAGGTAATATGTACATGTAGGTTTGGTTAGATGATTGAAGTACTGTACTTGTAAGGTCATATTTTATAATTTAGCTAGTCATGTTGGCAATAGAATAAGCTTTCAAATGATGGCCACCTGACCCAGATTGCTATTTATAATGGACCGTTTTTGGATTGCAACAACAGTGTGATGGTGGGGATACAGGGCTGTGTTCCAAAAAATTAATGAATAAATACAAGCAGGGCATAAAATTAACACCCGCCAAATGCGGGTAGATTTAGGTATTGGGGGGTAAGAATGTCTATTTTTACCAGCCACGTAGGCAAGTGGTGAATTTGCAGGGCTCAACAGTGCGAGCATTACATTCACATTTGCGAGTAAAAAGTCAAGTATGAGCACATGCTGCAGTAGCTGTTTTCAAAGTATTTCTGACGTTTTGTTTAGCAGCTGCCAATCGCAGAAAGAAATACAAAAAAAAAATCCCTTTTCTTTTACCTCTAGGATAAAGCATCTGTATGCAGGGGTGGAAATAGAATTTGAAGGAGTGAAATATGTTGAGGTTGTTCCAACCACTTGGATTGTTAAAACAGATTCAGTATGTTTCTACTTTGACAACAAACAAACAGATTGTGTTCTGACCTTCAAAAAATAAATAATTGTAATATACAGTTGAAGTCAGAAGTAATTTTTCCAGCAATTGTTTACAGACAGATTATTTCACTTATAATTCACTGTATCACAATTCCAGTGGGTCAGAAGTTTACATACACTAAGTTGACTGTGCCTTTAAACATCTTGGAAAATTCCAGAAAATGATGTCATGGCTTTAGAAGCTTCTGATAGGCTCCTTGACATCATTTGAGTCAATTGGAGGTGTACCTGTGGATGTATTTCAAGGCCTACCTTCAAACTCAGTGCCTCTTTGCTTGACATCATAGGAAAATCAAAATAAATCAGCCAAGACCTCAGAAAAAAATTTGTAGACCTCCACAAGTCTGGTTGATCCTTGGGAGCAATTTCCAAATGCCTGAAGGTACCACATTCATCTGTACAAACAATAGTACGCAAGTATAAACACCATGGGACCACGCAGCTGTCATACCGCTCAGGAAGGAGACGCGTTCTGTCTCCTAGAGATGAACGTACTTTGGTGCGAAAAGTGCAAATCAATCCCAGAAAAACAGCAAAGGACCTTGTGAAGATGCTGGAGGAAACAGGTACAAAAGTATCTATATCCACACTAAAACGAGTCCTATATCGACATAACCTGAAAGGCCGCTCAGCAAGGAAGCCGCTCCAAAACCGCCATAAAAAAAGCCAGACTACGGTTTGCAACTGCACACATGGGGACAAAGATCGTACTTTTTGGAGAAATGTCCTCTGGTCTGATTAAACAAAAATAGAACTGTTTGGCCATAATGACCATTGTTATGTTTGGAGGAAAAAAGGGAACGCTTGCAAGCCGAAGAACACCATCCCAACCGTGAAGCACGGGGCTGACAGCATCATGCTGTGGGGGTGCTTTTCTGCAGGAGGGAATGGTGCACTTCACAAAATAGATGGCATCATGAGGAAGGAAAATTATGTGGATATATTGAAGCAACATCTCAAGACATGAGTCAGGAAGTTAAAGCTTGGTCGCAAATGGGTCTTCCAAATGGACAATGACCCCAAGCATACTTCCAAAGTTGTGGCAAAATAGCTTAAGGACAACAAAGTCAAGGTATTGGAGTGGCCATCACAAAGCCCTGACCTCAATCCTATATAACATTTGTGGGCAGAACTGAAAAAGCGTTTGCGAGCAAGGAGGCCTACAAACCTGACTCAGTTACACCAGCTCTGTCAGGAGGAATGGGCCAAAATTCACCCAACTTATTGTGGGAAGCTTGTGGAAGTCTACCCGAATCGTTTGAACCAAGTTAAACAATTTAAAGGCAATGCTATCAAATACTATTTGAGTGTATGTAAACTTCTGACCCACTGGGAATGTGATGAAAGAAATAAAAGCTGAAATAAATCATTATCTCTACTATTATTCTGACAATTCACATTCTTAAAATATAGTGGTGATCCTAACTGACCTAAGACAGGGAATCTTTACTAGGATTAAATGTTAGGAATTGTGAAAAACTGAGTTTAAATGTATTTGGCTAAGGTGTATGTAAACTTCCGACTTCAACTGTATATTGGGTTATAATTGAAATATACTGTAACCTCTTCATCAGGGTGTGTATTGCTAATGGACCAAAAAAGGTAACCCCAAAAAAGTTAAACTGTGAAAGACCCGACAAGACATGTAAAATGCAATGGCCAGAGTTCTGGAGACCACAGGTAAATTGAATATGTTTAAGACTGATAGTATGAAATCTGGATTCAGTATGACAGTCTAATAGGGCATGTCCAGTATGGGACTTTACATTGGGGTTTGGCCTATCAAATAACCATTGTAGAATTATTTGTAACCCGATTATTATTATTTTTAGACTCGTATGACAGACCAAAGAAGAAAGTTAACTGGGCAGAGGAGACATCTAATTTGGAGACAGATCATCTCCCAAAAAATTAAACACTTTCGAGACTATAAAAGTCATGGTAATACCGGTAATCTATATAACTAGCAGTTAACATTACGGTGCCCTAGCAGGCCAGGTTTAATTTATGTTTGTTGCCATTGGCCGGCCGGGATGTCCCATCGCAATGGCGAAGAGGCAGAGCAGAAAAAGGAGACAGACAGACAGTTAAAGTAAGCACAATTGTAGGCTGTTTCTTGATCTACAGTATACTGAATCACACCTGTGTGTTCATTTGTGGTGTGGTCATTGAAAAAACAATACATTTGATTCTCACTTTTATTTAAATGTATATTTAACATTAATTTGTTTACAGTCAGCTCACAAAACTGCGATGTATGCAGCACCAGAGGTACACAATAGTGATGCTAAATTAGGAACTTTCAAAAGAAACATGAAAATACATTCCAATACCTATAACGAATAACGTGTTTTATTTTGTTTTACAGCTGTCTCTCCACTGTCCAACGATGGTAAAAAGCTCAACTTACAACTATTTCAAAATATTGAAGCATCCTTGTATGTTGTACCCAGGGCCTAAAATTAACACCCGGCAAATACGAGTAGATTTTGGCATTGGCAGGTGGTCAGGGCTCCACAGTGTGAGCATTTCTGTGTGGACCAAAAAGTTAATTTTAGGCCCTGATTGTAACCATCTTAGTGGTGCCAAATTTGGAACTTTCAAATGAAGTGTAGCATACAGTGGCTTGCGAAAGTATTCACCCCCCTTGGCATTTTTCCTGTTTTGTTGCCTTACAACCTGGATTTAAAATAGATTTTTGGGGGGTTTGTATCATTTGATTTACACAACATGCCTACCATTTTGAAGATGCAAAATATATATTTTTTGTGAAACAAACAAGAAATAAGAAAAAACAACAGAACACTTGAGCGTGCATAACTATTTTTTGGGTACTTTTTACCCCTTTTTCTCCCCAATTGGTAGTTACAATCTTGTCCCATCGCTGCAACTCCGGGAGAGGTGAAGGTCGAGAGCCATGCGTCCTCCGAAACACGACCCCGCCAAGCCGCACTGCTTGTTGACACACTGCTCGCTTAACCCAGAAGCAAGCCGCACCAATGTGTCGGAGGAAACATCGTACAGCTGGCAACCGAAGTCAGCGTGCATGCACCTGGCCCGCCACAAGGAGTCGATAGAGCGCGATGGGCCATGGACATCCCGGCCGGCCAAACCCTCCCCTAACTCAGACGACGCTGGGCCAACTGTGCGCCGTCTCATGGGTCTCCCGGGCGTGGCTGGCTGTGACACAGCCTGGGATCGAACACGGGTCGACTCTAGCACTGCGATGCAGTGCCTTAAACCGTTGCGCCACTCGGGAGGCCCCGAGCCTGAACTTTCAATTGAAGTGCAAAATACATTAGACGTTGGTTAATGTTAACATGTGATTCATTTTGTTTCAAAGACATCTCTCCACCCAACCGTACCGCAACACAGTCCCAAAGCACAGGTAAATGGCTTACAGTAACTTCATAATATAACAAAATTGAAGCATTCACATTAAAACAATATATCTTATTTTGCTCTATCATAGGTCCAATCCCACATTGACCCCCTAGACCCTATGCACTTGTGGAGATCTGATTTGATGGGTCTAAACAATATGGTGAAACTTCCACCTAGCCTATCAAAGGGCCAATTTGAATTATTACCAAATGGAGTTGATTTGGGATTGGGCCATACTTTTGGAACCAGAACTTGCAAATGAAGTGTGACATACAGTGCCTTCGGAAAGTATTCAGACGGCTTGACTTTTTCCACATTTTGTACGTTACAGCCTTATTCTAAAATTGATTAAATTGTTTTTTCCCCCCTCATCAATCTACACACTATATATACCCCATAATGACAAAGCAAAAACATGCTTTTAGAAATGTTAGCTAATTTATAAAAAATGTACTTAAATATCACATTTACATAAGTATTCAGACCCTTTACTCAGTACTTTGTTGAAGCACCTTTGGCAGCAATTACAGCCTTGAGTCTTCTTGGGTATGATGCTACAAGCTTGGCACACCTGTATTTGGGGAGTTTCTCCCATTCGTCTCTGCAAATCCACTCAAGCTCTGTCAGGTTGGATGGGGAGCGTTGCTGCACAGCTATTTTCAGGTCTCTCCAGAGATGTTCGATCGGGTTCAAGTCCGTGCTCTGGCTGGGCCACTCAAGGACATCAAATCAAACTTTATTTGTCACATGCGCCGAATACAACAGGTGAAGACCTTAACGTGCAATGCTTACTTACATTCAGAGACTTGACCCGAAGCCACTCCTGCGTTGTCTTGGCTGTGTGCTTAGGGTCATTGTCCTGTTGGAAGGTGAACCTTCGCCCCAGTCTGAGGTCCTGAGCGCTCTGGAGCAGGTTTTCATCAAGGATCTCTCTGTACTTTGCTCCGTTCATCTTTTCCTCCATCCTGACTAGTCTCCCAGTCCCTGCCGCTGAAAAACATCCCCACAGCATGATGCTGCCACCACCATTCTTCACCGTAGGGCTGGTGCCAGGTTTCCTCCAGACGTGACGCTTTAAATTCAGGCCAAAGAGTTCAATTTTGGTTTCATCAGACCAGGGAATCTTGTTTCTCATAGTCTGAGATTCTTTAGGTGACTTTTGGCAAACTCTATGCGGGCTGTCATGTGCCTTTTACTGAGGACTGGCTTCCGTCTGGCCACTCTACCATAAAGTCCTAATTGTTGGAGTGCTGCAGAGATGGTTGTCCTTCTGGAAGGTTCTCCAATCTCCACAGAGGAACTTTGGAGCTCTGTCAGAGTGACCATCAGGTTCTTGGTCACCTCCCTTACCATGGCCCTTCTCCCCCGATTGCTCAGTTTGACTGGCCAGCCAGCTCTAGGAAGAGTCTTGGTGGTTCCAAACATCTTCCATTTTAAGAATGATGGAGGCCACTGTGTTCTTGGGGACCTTCAATGCTGCAGAATTATTTTGTTACCCTTCCCCAGATCTGTGCCTCGACACAATCCTGTCTCGGAGATCTACGGACAATACCTTCGACCTCATGGCTTGGTTTTTGCTTTGACATGCACTGTCAACTGTGGGACCTTATATAGACAGGTGTGTGCCTTTCCAAATCAAATCAAATTGTATTGGTCACATACACATATTTAGCAGATGTTATTGCGAGTGTAGCGAAATGCTTGTGTTCCTAGCTCCAACAGTGCAGTAGTATCTAACAATTCACAACAATACACAAATCTAAAAGTAAAATAATGGAATTAAGAAATATATAAATATTAGTACGAGCAATGTCGGAGTGGCATTGACTAAAATACAGGAGAATAGAATACAGTATATACATATGAGATGAGTAAAGCAGTATGTAAACATTATTAAAGTGACTAGTGTTCCATTATTAAAGTGGCCTGCGATTCCATATCTATGTATATAGGGCAGCAGCCTCTAAGGTGCAGGGTTGAGTAACCGGGTGGTAGCCGGCTAGTAATCATGTCCAATCAATTGAATTTACCACAGGTTGACTCCAATCAAGTTGTAGAAACATCTCAAGGATGATCAATGGAAACAGGATGCACCTGAGCTCAATTTCGAGTCTCATTGGAAAGGGACTGAATACGTATGTAAATAAATGAGCAAAACATTTGAAAAACCTGTTTTCGCTTTGTCATTATGGGGTATTGTGAGATAGATGAGTTTATTTTTTATTTTTTTATCTATTTTAGAATAAGACCATAACGTAACAATGTGGAAAAGGTCAAGGGGTCTGAATACTTTCCGAATGGACTGTATACCTGGAGATATAAGCAGTGTTTCAGTCTCTCTTTCCCAGCTTTGATGCACCTGTACTGTCTCCGCCTTGTAGATGGTAGCGGGGTGAACAGGCCATGGCTCGGGTGGCTGAGGTCCTTGATGATCCTCTTGATCTTCCTGTGGCACCGGGTGCTGTAGATGTCCTGGAGGGCAGGCAGTGTGCCCCTGGTGATGCGTTGGGCTGACCGCGCCACCCTCTGGAGAGCCCTGCGGTTGCGGACGGTGCAGTTGCCAAACCAGGCGGTGATACAGTCTGACAGGATGCTCTCAATAGGGCATCTTTAGAAGTGTGTATCCAAAGTGGGGATGAGGAGGATCCTAACTTGTTACTTGAATATATTGCAGATTCTCGATGACAGGAAAACATGCCTTGCCTTAAACAGTCTTGTCCATAGTTGTCAGTTTAATGTACTAAGATCTTCAGGAGTAAATTTTAACTTTTCAGAAAAAGGAGGCACTACCCAGGCAATTCTCAGGTATTTTGATGCCTCAACAGCTCATCCTTTCCTTAGGAGAGCATCCTCACCTGGCTGATAGTGGACTGTTTCAGCAGGATCCAAAAGGCAGGCGGTCTGCTGGAGAACCTAGAGGAGCTGCTGGAGTTAACCACACACAGCAATGCCGTTGGTCAGGTGGCCCACTCACTTCTCAGTCTCCTGAGGATTGGAAAACAAAATAGATTAGTTGAAAGGCACACTGTCAGGTCGGGATTAGATGAACCCTAAACTAATATAGAACATAATGTATTCAAAAAATTACTTCTGTAAACTTCTAATCAGGCAACAGCCCCCTTACAGTCTCTGGGATTGTCCCCTGAGGGAATCAAATTATTCACTATTGTAAATCATCTGACCATGATAACATTTAATTTTGAAAGTAATATGAGCGCCTCAAGAAGAATGTGAAGACCCTAGTAGATAATTGAAGTGGGTGGAAGCAAGCGGGGTTGTAACTGTGACCCACCTGGAAGTCAAAGCCAGGCTGGGCTGGAGTGAAGCTTAGGCCAAGAAGTTATGCGGCGGGGTCCAGCTGAGGCCACTATGAAGGAGATGGGAGACCACGTGGCACCTAGGGTGGAGACAGGGAGATGGAAGGGAGAGGGGGGTATCTGTGAGTGGAGTGCTGTCAATATAACGTCATGTCAAATGTGAGTGTGTGTGTGTGTGTTTCTGCCTGCCTGCCTGTCAGTTGCTACTCAAAGCATAGTCTACCTCGGTCAGTAGATCATTACATGGCGATGAACTTGGCTCCTACTTCGGCTGGCGGACTTCTTCCTGGCCTCAGCAATGGTCAGCAGACTGCACCGAGGGGTGAAGGACAGCAGGGGGATCTGATATGATAGGTGCTTACCTCCTGCAGTAGAAGTGTTGAACGTAAAATAAAGCATCTCTCATGGTGATTGGATGTCAAATAAATCCTTGCCAATAGTTGAGAAGAGCTGCTGTTGCTAGGCTAGTCCCAGATCTGTATGTCCACTCACCCACTTCTACCAGGGGGTCAATCTGTAGTTATAGAAAGGATGAGGGAGAGAGAGAATTTGCTATCAGAGTAGGAGTGCTGGTCTAGGACCAGGTCCACTCTGTCTGTATAATATTAGTATTCATTATGATCTTACCTTTTGCAAATTCTTAGTCTGGATTGTTCTCTTGGGTAAAATTGGACCAAGTGCATTAACGAAATATAATTAGTACTGTAAATCCATATGTACATGTACTAGCTAGCTAGCACTTTAGTAGTACCTAATATAGGATACTTGTATCTGCTGTTACAGATTAACTCATGACGATGAGCTCCTACATGTGCTCCAGTAAAGTTGCCCTCAGTGGCCACCACCACTCCTCAGCCACATCTGGAACTCCAAGACAAACAGACCGACAGACACAGTCTGATACCTGGGCAAAATAGACAAATGCAAAACCAATGTTGCTATTCATAGGTTGCACCAGCCTGTTCAACCTCTCTTTCGTATCGTCTGAGATCCCCAGAGATTGGAAAGCTGCCGCAGTCATCCCCCTCTTCAAAGGGGGTGACACTCTAGATCAAAACTGTTACAGACCTATATCCATCCTGCCCTGCCTTTCGAAATAATTTGAAAGCCAAGTTAACAAACAGATCACCGACCACTTCGAATCCCACCGTACCTTCTCCGCTATACAATCTGGTTTCGGAGCTGGTCATGGGTGCACCTCAGCCACGCTCAAGGTCCTAAACGATATAATAACCGCGATCGATAAAATACAGTACTGTGCAGCCATCTTCATCGACCTGGCCGAGGCTTTTGACTCTGTCAATCACCGCATTCTTATTGGCAGACTAAATAGCCTTGGTTTCTCAAATGACTGCCTCGCCTGGTTCACCAACTACTTCTCAGATAGAGGTCAATGTGTCAAATCGGAGGGCCTGTTGTCTGGACCTCTGGCAGTCTCTATGGGGGTGCCACAGGGTTCAATTCTCGGGCCGACTCTATTCTCTGTGTATATCAATGATGTCGCTCTTGCTGCTGGTGACTCTCAGATCCACCTCTACGCAGACGACACAATTTTGTATACATCTGGCCCTTCATTGGACACTGTGTTAACAAACCTCCAAACGAGCTTCAATGCCATACAACACTCCTTCCGTGGCCTCCAACTGCTCTTAAACGCTAGTAAAACTAAATGCATGCTCTTCAATCGAACGCTGCTTGCACCCGCCCGCCCGACTAGAATCACTACTCTCGGCGGGTCTGACTTAGAATATGTGGACAACTACAAATACCTAGGTGTCTGGTTAGACTGTAAACTCTCCTTCCAGACTCACATTAAGCATCTCCAATCCAAAGTTAAATCTAGAATTGGCTTCCTATTTCGCAACAAAGCCTCCTTCACTCATGCTGCTAAACATGCCCTCGTAAAACTGACTATCCTACCGATCCTTGACTTCGGCGATGTCATTTACAAAATAGCTTCCAACACTTTACTCAGCAAATTGGATGTAGTCTATCACAGTGCCATCTGTTTTGTCACCAAAGCCCCATATACTACCCACCATTGTGACCTGTACGCTCTCGTTGGCTGGCCCTCACTACATATTCATCGCCAAACCCACTGGCTCCAGGTCATCTATGAATCACTTCTTATCCCGCCTTATCTTAGCTCATTGGTCACCATAGCAACACCCACCCGTAGTATGCGTTCCAGCAGGTATATCTCACTGGTCATCCCCAAAGCCAACACCTCCCTTGGCCGCCATTCCTTCCAGTTCTCTGCTGCAAATGACTGGAACAAACTGCAAAAATCTCTGAAGCTGGAAACACTTATCTCCCTCACTGTCTTTAAGCATCAGTTGTCAGAGCAGCTTACCGATCACTGCACCTGTACACAGCCCATCTGTAATTAGCCCACCCAACTACCTCATCCCCATATTGTTATTTATTTTGCTTATTTGCACCCCAGTCTCTCTATTTGCACATCATCTTCTGCACATCTATCACTCCAGTGTTAATACTAAATTGTAATTATTTTGCACTATGGTATATTTATTGCCTTACCTCCATAACTTACTACATTTGCACACACTGTATATAGATTTTCTATTGTGTTATTGACTGTACGTTTTGTTTATTACATATGTAACTCTGTGTTGTTGTTGTTTTTATTGCACTGCTTTGCTTTATCTTGGCCAGGTCGCAGTTGTAAATGAGAACTTGTTCTCAACTGGCTTACCTGGTTAAAGAAATACAATTAAAACCTCCGTCACTGGGTCGCATCGTCACGTTCTCAAGCCGCCCTCTGCTGATGGTGCCATAGTGGTGCCCAAAAGTCATGATAGATGGAGGCCAATGGAGGCTGCTGAGGGGAGCACGGCTCATAATAATGGCTGGAATGGAGCAAACACATAGAAACCATGTGTTTGATGTATTTGACACCATTCCATTAATGCCGCTCCAGCCATTACCACGAGCCCTGTGTGTCTGTCTGTCTTGGAGTTCCAGAGCCTGTCCTCCCCAATTTAAGGTGCCACCAACATCCTGTGATGGAGGCTAACGACTGTTTCGTCTAAATAACACAACAGTTGCCTGAAAATATGATGACATTGCAATGACAAGTAGGCAAATGTTTAGTAGGAAACAACTTTGCCATCATTAACATGTTGTGAAATGGATGGCGATGTTGTCATTAGCTAGCAAAGTTTGTCAAAAATAGCTAGCAATGGTAACGTTAGCTAACGAAAATTCTGTGGTCTCCTCTCAATCTTGGCTAGCTAGCTAACGTTACTCTGCATCTAAAGTCAATCTGGCAGCATTAAAATGATGATAAAAGCTTTCCCTACAAAATGATTTCCCTCCCTTTGCAATCTTTGTATTTCCAAGCCACTGTAATACACTTTTGATTAAATCAGCGCTCATTGAGAATGCATTGAGTAGAATGATCGATCAGTCGGACATGCTTCTCAGATAGAGGCTTGCTTGTTCTTGAGAATAGCCATAGCTAGTTACCATAGTGATCCCTCGAGAGTATCTAATTTCAGTGCATCATTCATATAGCTTGCTAGCTAGCTAGTTGGCTGTGCTAGAAATAATATAATCATGCTAGCTAATTGTTTCAATGCACCTTCCAAATTCTTGAAATTACAAGACAAAAAGGACACTTACCTAAGATGTTCCTCTATGTCCTCTTGGTTGTGAAGGTTAGGTAGCAAGCTAGCTAATCTTGTTCCTAGATACTTCCACCCAAATGCGCACTCCATGGGGGTCTAGAATATGAAGTAAATTCCTGACTGTGTTTTGTTTGTATCCATGAACCTTCCCATGTCGGACCAGTTGATCAAGAAGGAATCACGCTATATCAAGGAGGTTCGATCGTTTTTTCCATCTGTGTAGAGCCTTAGAGAACTCCGCAATGGACGTCAACTAATGACAGTACCATCTATATTGCTCATGACACTAATACTGTATCTCCCAATTTCTCAAACCGAGGAGAAAATAGAAGTTTATTAACTCAAGCAAACTGGAAATAATGTCAACCCGTGCATGAGTGGAAGCCAAGCTTGCAGAGTAGCCTATGCTAACTTTTCAGCATAATAAAGGCTATTTCTCTTAATAACGTGCAACCGGATTATCTTGTATTAACAAGATCTTTCTCATTATAATGTTATCTTTCTCGTAATAACGAGATAATGGATTATTTAATTATTGTTATTTAATTATTTTGTAATAGCGTGATATTATCTCGTAATAATTATATACAAAAACAAACTTCTGAGTGGCAGCAATACGCCACTGTAGAATATATCACAATGGTCAAATAAATATGGTAACATTTCTATCCTTGCTTTCTGTTTTGTTCCTAACCAGTACATCGGGAGTCTGGACGTGGCTCGGCCGAACAGCAGAGTGGAGATCGTGGCTGCTATGAGGAGAATACGGGTTAGTTGTGCCCTTCATCTAAACAAACTACCTCACCTCATCTACTCTTGTTCTGTTGTCGAACCTGCCACATAATGCCCCATTGGCATGTAGGCTATGGGGTGAATCTAGCTAGATACAGTGGGGGAAAAAAGTATTTAGTCAGCCACCAATTGTGCAAGTTCTCCCACTTAAAAAGATGAGAGAGGCTTGTAATTTTCATCATAGGTACACGTCAACTATGACAGACAAATTGAGGAAAAAATATCCAGAAAATCACATTTGTAGGATTTGTAATGAATTTATTTGCAAATTATGGTGGAAAATAAGTATTTGGTCACCTACAAACAAGCAAGATTTCTGGCTCTCACAGACCTGTAACTTCTTCTTTAAGAGGCTCCTCTGTCCTCCACTCGTTACCTGTATTAATGGCACCTGTTTGAACTTGTTATCAGTATAAAAGACACCTGTCCACAACCTCAAACAGTCACACTCCAAACTCCACTATGGCCAAGACCAAAGAGCTGTCAAAGGACACCAGAAACAAAATTGTAGACCTGGGAAGACTGAATCTGCAATAGGTAAGCAGCTTGGTTTGAAGAAATCAACTGTGGGAGCAATTATTAGGAAATGGAAGACATACAAGACCACTGATAATCTCCCTCGATCTGGGGCTCCACGCAAGATCTCACCCTGTGGGGTCAAAATGATCACAAGAACGGTGAGCAAAGATCCCAGAACCACACGGGGGGACCTAGTGAATGACCTGCAGAGAGCTGGGACCAAAGTAACAAAGCCTACCATCAGTAACACAGTACGCCGCCAGGGACTCAAATCCTGCAGTGCCAGACGTGTCCCCCTGCTTAAGCCAGTACATGTCCAGGCCCGTCTGAAGTTTGCTAGAGTGCATTTGGATGATCCAGAAGAGGATTGGGAGAATGTCATATGGTCAGATGAAACCAAAATAGAACTTTTTGGTAAAAACTCAACTCGTCGTGTTTGGAGGACAAAGAATGCTGAGTTGCATCCAAAGAACACCATACCTACTGTGAAGCATGGGGGTGGAAACATCATGCTTTGGGGCTGTTTTTCTGCAAAGGGACCAGGACGACTGATCCGTGTAAAGGAATGAATGGGGCCATGTATCGTGAGATTTTGAGTGAAAACCTCCTTCCATCAGCAAGGGCATTGAAGATGAAACGTGGCTGGGTCTTTCAGCATGACAATGATCCCAAACACACCGCCCGGGCAACGAAGGAGTGGCTTCGTAAGAAGCATTTCAAGGTCCTGGAGTGGCCTAGCCAGCTCGAGATGTCATTAAAAAACATCAAACCCCTCCCCAACTTTAAAAATATTTTCACATTACCCTCCCCTTGTACTTGAAAAAAATGATAACTCAATAAAGGGGAGGGTATTAACTCAAAATAATGATTATGACCACAGTAACAGTGATAGTTTTTTTATTTTTCTAAATATAAGCAGTGGTCAGAAGTAGTGCACTAGATACGGAATGGGACCAGTGCTTATATTTAGGAAAATACTTATAATACTAAAAGTGCCCCGTGTAGCTCAGTTGGTAGAGCATGGCACTTGTAACGCCAGGGTTGTGGGTTCGTTTCCCACGGGGGGCAAGGGGGGCCAGTATGAAAATGTATGCACTCACTTAACTGTAAGTCGCTCTGGATAAGAGCGTCTGCTAAATGACTAAAATGTAAATGTAATAAAGTAGGTCTACCTCAACCTCAATCATAGAGCATTATCATCGTATTTGCGGGTCCCTGAAAAAAAGGGCTTTTATTAAGTCATTTCATGCAATTGTAGTCATTTTACATGACTGAAGACATTAGCAGAATGTATTTTTAATACCACTGTTTTTCTGAGCTAACAGTCGGCTGGCCAGAATATAATAGCAGCCCAATTCATGGACACAATTTTTAACACATCTGGTTAGAACATAACCAATTCAATGACTAACATAATTGAGATACAATCACCAATGTCTCTAGTAAATTATTTTGGTATCCAATGTCTGTCTCCTATGTGTTGATTGAGGAAAACAGGTAGCCTACTCTACTTTTTTTAAGCTCGCTTTCAAGAGAAAATGTCTCTATCAAAAAGTCCCAAAAGAAAGAGATTTAGAAAATAGAAGTTTCAGAATGGACAGAGAGATATGTGTTCATTTTACCACATTTATCCAATGCCAAACCAGTGTGTCTTGTTTGCAGCAAAACTTTCGGGCTGTTTGCAAATAATTACATCTGAGAGGTCATATGATTCTAAGCATTACTTTCAAAAGTTACCTTTCCACCCTAGACAGAGGCCCGACACAGAATAATGTAAGATTTAACTGCTGGCTATTCTTTCGTGGCTTAACCCAACAATAGAAGGTCACAAGTCTGTCCCTAAAAGCTGCCTAGGTTTAAACATCTTCTCTTTAAAGAAAGTGAATAGCTCAACTGATAGTGACAGAGTTACACATTGTACAGATGTTCTATCTTAATTTGACCCCTTTCATCGCAGGAGGAAAATAATCCTGCAGCAGGAGGATTTGAATATCTGAAGAAATATTTAGAATTGCCGCCAGGGGGCAGCTGGAAGCGGTGTTTCTATACAATGCACACCACACTTACATGTAGGCTACATGCAGGCGACAGCGAGTCTCGTGTGATTATAATAAATGTATGTATTTGAAGGGGGTAGATGTATTTTTCATTAGGGAAAAATTCGTTTTTTTAATCAATTGTTTTATTATATGTTGAAGGCAAGCAATAGGGGTCCAGTGGTTACAGCCGCTGAACTATGCACACATATGCCAGAGTCAGCATGGGTTTGAAATAATTAAAAACAAACGCCTATGTATCATCAGTATTCATAGTACTCTTAGTGCTTGCTAGGGCATTGTGAACTGCCATAGCACAGTGGTCTAAGCGGTGCGCTCCGGCTCCGAGCCTCATGAGTTTGTGACCAATGCTGGGCGATATAGCGACCAGCCTGAGCCTACATTAGGCCTACAAGTTAATTGCATTTATTTCAATGTTTTCAAGAAGTAAAACAAATAGTCTCATCATTTACACGCATAAACATCTTGACAGCTTTACGAAATGAAATATCAAAGCCACACAATACGGGGGGTGGGGTCCCCAACTCAATATTATAGAGGTGTTCCTAATGTTTGGTATACTCAGTGTACATAGCCTAACTATAAAACGTGGACAAGCATGCACACTGGAGGAAAGTTTATCATTCTACAGTAGGCCTACATCTGTCAATCAACTGATGACCCAAATCAGTTCAACTCAGCCAGGGAAACACAGGTGCCTATTATCGGTTTTCACACCTTTCATTATCTGACAATGGATAGGCTAACGGGTAGTCTACAGAATGTAGCCTATTGGAATATAATCAAATAACAAGAGGCCTATTGCAACCATCGATGGCACTAGATTATCGCCAGCTGATGTCTCGTTAAACCATCAATACGTGCTAAATTCACCCGCACAGCTGAGCTCAATTGCAACCATTATTGGTCACCTCATGGATGTGAAACAAAAAGCAGGACCCACAGGGAATCCCACCCTTTGGTCGTTCCCCACCCAGAACCATTATGGAAGGTCAAGATTCGTTTTGCCGGGTGGACGAAGCGCATCTCAGGTTTAGCTTGCGTAGCTGGGATCTCACCTCATATTAGGTCGCCCTCTGTCTCAGCAGTTCGGCACTCAGATCTGGGTAGATGCTGATCCTGTTCTCTGCATAGGTCAGAGCCCCCGATTCTGCAGCGAAACAAACAATTTGCCTTTTGACTTAACTGTGGATTCGTACAATCATACACCGAGATCCGTCCCGGAGAGGATCCGTGCGGTGCGCAATGTTTATCAGCGGCATGGGACCCAGCTTCTCCTGCCCAAACAGTTCATAGAAAAGATTTCTCATGAAGGAAGTTGGGTTGCCCGCTTCCACACCAGTTTCAAATCCAAGCTGAATTTAAGGGAATGATTTAGACTGATTCAGTTTTCTATTTTAGGAGATTGATTTCCCCTTCTAGCTTAGTTCGCACTGTTTCCAGGTCATGGAGTTGCACCTCTTTCACATTGGCCGATGACTTTAAACTTTCCACTTTAGTTAAGTTGGTATCTACTTATAAGTGAGCAGTGAAAGAGATTAATTTATCGGTTTTAATTGCAAGTTGAGGGCAGAGGTAATTTTCTCGCGAACAATCTCTCGGATAGTAGTGGCCAACTCTTTCTGTTGTCGGGTGTTGAGAGCCGCCATGTTTCCACAGGTGAATTTTGAATGGTGTGACAAGTACCGAGGATACGAAGAGGCAGGACGCAGACGCAGGAATCAACAATGTAAAAGTTTACTTAACACTGAGCAAGAGAACAACAAAGAGCGAGTACAAGACACTAACAATCACACACAACACAACACTGAACAGTCCAGGGCTATATAGGGGTGGTGATGAGATGATGAGGTGCAGGTGCGCTGGAGGTGATTAGGGTGCGTTGGGTTTCCATTCCGGTGTTGCCGAGGTGGTGCGCTCACACCGGTGGCTCAGTGGACTGGTGAATCAGAGTGCCGGAGGGGAGCAACGGGAGGAGAGGTGACAAATGGACAGAATATGCCAGCTGCTGGAGCGAAATAGACCTAGGCCCAGCTTCCCAATAGCGATGGAACTAAGGCTTATGAGTATGCATCTTTCCTACAACAGCCAAAGATGTAAGATGCGTTTCCCAAAACACCCCGCAGAGAGAACTGTTGCTAAGTGCGCCATTGGGGCTTGTGTCGATACTGATCGAAAAAAGGGAGCGCTGCTATCGGATCAGCATTCTCCATTCAAATATTTCCTTATAATTTGAATTATTTCACAATACTGACGACGGATCAGCTCCTAGAAAGATATTACCGCCTACGAATGCAAGTATTGAGGTGGCTTATTCTAATGCTTACTCAATAAAATGCATTCAATCACAGATTTGGCACCTCATTGCGCACATGTTAGGCTACACATCATGAAAGATATTGAGACAAATTACAGACAGTACCCTACCAGTAGCAAAATAGAACTCAATTGATTGAACATGAAAGGTATTTCAATGTGATTGAAATAGGCCTATAGCCTACTGTTTATATTTTAATGCAGTCATCTCGGTTTTCATTTGAAACATATTTTTATACGTCGCTCGTTGTATCAATTGCAAAGATTTTGGCAACTTTGTATTTGTAGTCAACTTTGTTCTGAAGTTATCGGCAGTCACAGAGATATGGATAAGCCGTGTGATTCTATGTTTAGCGGAGATCTTCTGTGTATAAAGTGACGTGGGAGGGCAAAAAAGCATCTAACAACGCACTTAGCTGTTCGAGGAGTGGTCTGAGGAAGGCGTTATATTACAAGCATTTTCAAGTGCAACGGTAACGATGGTTTTGGTAAACAGCTCGGAGATTTAACGATGCTCCTACGAAGGTTCTAACGATGAACTTAGCCTCAATATGCTTTTGGGAAACCGGGCTCTGCTGTAGTTCCTTGTAATACAGTGAACATCACACACCTTAATGTCAATTATTAGAAAATATGTCTGTTAAATCATAGTTCTTTTGCAAAAGAAAGCCACAAGAAAGCCACACATTTCAATGCATGCCACTGGAACCGGAGTCCTTTTTGAACAGACTAAGGTCATTTTTGACAAGCATTCGGTACAATAGAAATAAAGTATTTAATCGTTTACCACAGCAAATCTACTGTTGCAATTTATCCGACACTTTGTATGAATGGAAACTAAAGTTGGTGTAGCCTATTGCTATTATTTTATTTTGTTCCTATTTATGTTATCCAAAAGTGTCTGGCATGGTCAATTCTTCAAGATCGGGGCTAAAATATCCCTTGACTGTCCATATTGAAAATGTGTAAATAAATAAAGTCAGTCGGGTGGATTGTTATTTGTGCCAGAAGGGAGTGGGCCTGAATCAAACCCACACCGAGATGGTAGGCGTGTATGTGTGCGGCCACGCTGAAAGCAGCGGCCCTAACCGCTGGACTACCCCAGGCCGCGATTGAACTCAATTTTGACTTTAGCATTACACTTGTCACTTTTATGTCATAGATATTGGTCTTCACTAGGCTATCTTGTGTTAATAAGCTGTATAAAATGACAGTTGTTGATGTGTATGGCTGCATTTCAGATACATTTTTGTACATTTGAATGTTGCAGTAATAGGCCTAGCGTTTGAGTGAGCGAGATAAAAGTATTTTGAAAGCAAGCCCTGATCCCAGTGACTCGACGACCCCCGCATGAAGAGAAAGAGAACTGCTCTTTTTCAGGGACTCACAAGGCTCATTTGAATTTCCTGATGCACCAGTAAAGTTCTCCGTGACAAAAGAGTGATCAAGTTAAGATTCGGCATCTGTAGGCCTACTTCCCAAGCAAAGTATTTTCTTTCTTAGCTCAGCCTCTGAATGTCATAGAGATTAACCAAAGACATTCCCATATGCATCAGAGTCGCGTCTTTCTTGTGCATTTCGTGGCTTGTTTTTAGCATAAAGCATCGTCGTTAAGATCACTTTATATAATCAGAATCCGATTTAGTTTCTTCAAAATCTTAAGCTAACACAAAGTAGGCTATGGCATACCCTTACATAGGCCTACCCCCTCAATTTGAGCACTGGTTTTAGCTTAACACACCAAGCTCTTCATGAACACAGAGGTATTTAATTAGTGGTGACACTATTGGAGTAATTGGCCAGCAAATCTATGGATAGCCTATAATTTAGTATGTGAAACAGGTAGGCCTACCTCTTATTTCTTAAAAGGGAAGAAATAGGCTCCAACACAAAGCCCTCTTGTTAGTTAATTAAAATTTAAATGAAGACTTGAAATTATTTACTCTAATTTCAGCACCACGTGCTGGCCACCTCCTGATTGATTGCTCCACGGCTGCCGCTTCACAATTCAGCACAACAAAGCTTTCATGGAAGTTACTTGAATCTGGCTCATTGTGAGATCAATAACTCTGATAAAAAATACTAATCAAGGGCAACAAAACATGTTGTTTCTTGGCCTTTGGAGAGGCAAATATCAAAGGAGTGTGACAAATATGAACCCGGAGCCAACGGCGCCAAACCATGTGGGTACTGTGGCATAGGCTAATGTATAAGGAAAGTACCAAAACCCTTGATGTTAACCATGGTAAAAACGCACTACCCTCCCCTGTGCCCAATATAAATCCCCTCCCCCCCAGTAATTTTCAAACTGTCCCAAACAGTGTTCCTATCTGGGTGGCCCTTCTACCGCCTCCAGCCCAATTTAACTGCACCACTAGAAAGTGTGACAAATCAATCAACAAATGACTCGCTTTGCAGGACTAAATCGGCATAGATAAGCAATACTGGAACAGACAGAATTTATTACTCAGGTTTTTAGGCTTTTTAGGCTCTCTCTCTCTTTTTCTTTGTCCATCTTAAAATGTAGCCTCTTTTATTTATTTGACCTCAATATTCATAACTATCCTGTGTTTCTGGTCTTATGACCATTTACTGTCATGTCCTGTTGATTCCTCCAGTTATATAGCCTCATGTTGGCTGTTTTACCAGTACAAGCAAAGGTTATAAGGTCAATTTTAGATTTTTATCTGGAGAGATTCTTGTGGAACATCACGTCTCAGGAGAAAGTTTTTATATTTTAGTGTTTTTCAAATATGTTGAATATCAGAGAGAGTAGAGAATTCTCCCATACTCCCAACATACCACATTAGACATTTACATTTACGTCATTTAGCAGACGCTCTTATCCAGAGCGACCTACAAATAGGTGCATTCACCTTATAGCCAGTGGGATCACCACTTTACAATGTTTTTTTTTTTTTTTTTGGGGGGGGGTTGGGTTGGGGTAAGGGGGGGGTAGAAGGATTACTTTATCCTATCCCAGGTATTCCTTAAAGAGGTGGGGTTTCAAATGTCTCCGGAAGGTGGTGAGTGACTCCGCTGTCCTGGCGTCGTGAGGGAGCTTGTTCCACCATTGGGGTGCCAGAGCAGCGAACAGTTTTGACTGGGCTGAGCGGGAACTATGCTTCCGCAGAGGTAGGGGAGCCAACAGGCCAGAGGTGGATGAACGCAATGCCCTCGTTTGGGTGTAGGGACTGATCAGAGCCTGAAGGTACGGAGGTGCCGTTCCCCTCACAGCTCCGTAGGCAAGCACCATGGTCTTGTAGCAGATGCGAGCTTCAACTGGAAGCCAGTGGAGTGTGCGGAGGAGCGGGGTGACGTGAGAGAACTTGGGAAGGTTGAACACCAGACGGGCTGCGGCATTCTGGATGAGTTGTAGGGGTTTAATGGCACAGGCAGGGAGCCCAGCCAACAGCGAGTTGCAGTAATCCAGACGGGAGATGACAAGTCCCTGGATTAGGACCTGTGCCGCTTCCTGTGTAAGGCAGGGTCGTACTCTCCGAATGTTGTAGAGCATGAACCTACAGGATCGGGTCACCGCCTTGATGTTAGCGGAGAACGACAGGGTGTTGTCCAGGGTCACGCCAAGGCTCTTCGCACTCTGGGAGGAGGACACAACGGAGTTGTCAACCGTGATGGCGAGATCATGGAACAGGCAGTCCTTCCCCGGGAGGAAGAGCAGCTCCGTCTTGCCAAGGTTCAGCTTGAGGTGGGGATCCGTCATCCATACTGATATGTCTGCCAGACATGCAGAGATGCGATTCGCCACCTGGTTATCAGAAGGGGGAAAGGAGAAGATTAGTTGTGTGTCGTCAGCGTAGCAATGATAGGAGAGGCCATTTGAGGATATGACAGAGCCAAGTGACTTGGTGTATAGGGAGAATAGGAGAGGGCCTAGAACTGAGCCCTGGGGGACACCAGTGGTGAGAGCACGTGGTGCGGAGACAGCTTCTCGCCACGCCACTTGGTAGGAGCGACCGGTCAGGTTGGACGCAATCCAAGAGTGAGCCGCGCCGGAGATGCCCAGCTCGGAGAGGGTGGAGAGGAGGATCTGATGGTTCACAGTATCAGAGGCAGCAGACAGGTCTAGAAAGACAAGAGCAGAGGAGAGAGAGTTAGCTTTAGCAGTGTGGAGAGCCTCCGTGACACAGAGAAGAGCAGTCTCAGTTGAATGACCAGTCTTGAAACCTGACTGGTTTGGATCAAGAAGGTCATTTTGAGAGAGATAGCAAGAGAGTTGGCTAAAGACGGCACGCTCAATAGTTTTGGAGAGAAAAGAAAGAAGGGATACTGGTCTGTAGTTGTTGACATCAGAGGGATCGAGTGTTGGTTTTTTGAGAAGGGGTGCAACTCTCGCTCTCTTGAAGACGGAAGGGACATAGCCAGCGGTCAAGGATGAGTTGATCAGTGAGGTGAGGTAAGGGAGAAGGTCACCGGAGATGGTCTGGAGAAGAGAGGAGGGGTTAGGGTCAAGCGGGCAGGTTGTTGGGCGGCCTGCCGTCACAAGTCGCAAGATTTTATCTGGAGAGAGAGGGGAGAAAGAAGTCAAATCATAGGGTGGGGGGGGGGGGGGGGGGGGGATTCAGCAGGCAGGAGAATGTGGCAAAGAGCTACCTAGTGTTAGAGGCAGATGCTTGGAATTTAGAGTGGTAGAAAGTGGCCTTAGCAGCAGAAACAGATGGGGGGATTCAGCAGGGAGGAGAATGTGGCAAAGAGCTTCCTAGGGTTAGAGGCAGATGCTTGGAATTTAGAGTGGTAGAAAGTGGCCTTAGCAGCAGAAACAGATGAAGAAAATGTAGAGAGGAGGGAGTGAAAAGATGCCAGGTCCGCAGGGAGTCTAGTTTTCTTCCATTTCCGCTCAGCTGCCCGGAGCTCTGTTCTGTGAGCTCGCAATGAGTCATCAAGCCACGGAGCTGGAGGGGAGGACCGAGCCGGCCGGGAGGAAAGGGGACATAGAGAGTCAAAGGATGCAGAAAGGGAGGAGAGGAGGGTTGAGGAGGCAGAATCAGGAGATTGGAGGGAGAAGGATTGAGCAGAGGGAAGAGATGATAGGATGGAAGAGGAGAGAGTAGCGGGAGAGAGAGAGCGAAGGTTGCGACGGCGCATTACCATCTGTGTAGGGGCAGAGTGAGTAGTGTTGGAGGAGAGCGAGAGAGAAAAGGATACAAAGTAGTGGTCGGAGACATGGCTTGGCTTGCTATCAATCATTGTTTGTTATTTTTATACATTGTTACTTAGAGGATCCCGTAAAGGTGCAAACTGTTTGAAAGCCGAGGCCCGCTGCCCACAGTGCGTACCCCTGCTGGGGCATAACAGCCGCTGTTGTTGTTGGCAGGAGAACAGGTTCTGGCACCTACAGTATGAAAATAGTTAAATCAGGCATTGTTACATTTTTACAATATAGTGTCATTACTGTATAATTATTAGTGTAAGTACAGTGTAGGCCTAATACATACAGTGGGGGAAAAAAGTATTTAGTCAGCCACCAATTGTGCAAGTTCTCCAACTTAAAAAGATGAGAGAGGCCTGTAATTTTCATCATAGGTACACGTCAACTATGACAGACAAAATGAGAAAAAAGAATCCAGAAAATCACATTGTAGGATTTTTTATGAATTTATTTGCAAATTATGGTGGAAAATAAGTATTTGGTCAATAACAAAAGTTTCTCAATACTTTGTTATATACCCTTTGTTGGCAATGACACAGGTCAAACGTTTTCTGTAAGTCTTCACAAGGTTTTCACACACTGTTGCTGGTATTTTGGCCCATTCCTCCATGCAGATCTCCTCTAGAGCAGTGATGTTTTGGGGCTGTCGCTGGGCAACACGGACATTCAACTCTCTCCCAAAGATTTTCTATGGGGTTGAGATCTGGAGACTGGCTAGGCCACTCCAGGACCTTGAAATGCTTCTTACGAAGCCACTCCTTCGTTGCCCGGGGGGTGTGTTTGGGATCATTGTCATGCTGAAAGACCCAGCCACGTTTCATCTTAAATGACCTTGCTGATGGAAGGAGGGTTTCACTCAAAATCTGACGATACATGGCCCCATTCATTCTTTCCTTTACACGGATCAGTCGTCCTGGTCCCTTTGCAGAAAAACAGCCCCAAAGCATGATGTTTCCACCCCCATGCTTCACAGTAGGTATGGTGTTCTTTGGATGCAACTCAGCATTCTTTGTCCTCCAAACACGACGAGTTGAGTTTTTACCAAAAAGTTATATTTTGGTTTCATCTGACCATATGACATTCTCCCAATCCTCTTCTGGATCATCCAAATGCACTCTAGCAAACTTCAGACGGGCCTGGACATGTACTGGCTTAAGCAGGGGGACACGTCTGGCACTGCAGGATTTGAGTCCCTGGCGGCGTACTGTGTTACTGATGGTAGGCTTTGTTACTTTGGTTGGTCCCAGCTCTCTGCAGGTCATTTACTAGGTCCCCCCATGTGGTTCTGGGATTTTTGCTCACCGTTCTTGTGATCATTTTGACCCCACGGGGTGAGATCTTGTGTGGAGCCCCAGATCGAGGGAGATTATCAGTGGTCTTGTATGTCTTCCATTTCCTAATAATTGCTCCCACAGTTGATTTCTTCAAACCAAGCTGCTTACCTATTGCAGATTCAGTCTTCCCAGCCTGGTGCAGGTCTACAATTGTGTTTCTGGTGTCCTTTGACAGCTCTTTGGTCTTGGCCATAGTGGAGTTTGGAGTGTGACTGTTTGAGGTTGTGGACAGGTGTCTTTTATACTGATAACAAGTTCAAACAGGTGCCATTAATACAGGTAACGAGTGGAGGACAGAGGAGCCTCTTAAAGAAGAAGTTACAGGTCTGTGAGAGCCAGAAATCTTGCTTGTTTGTAGGTGACCAAATACTTATTTTCCACCATAATTTGCAAATAAATTCATTAAAAATCCTACAATGTGATTTTCTTGATTTTTTTTTCTCGATTTGTCTGTCATAGTTGACGTGTACCTATGATGAAAAGTACAGGCCTCTCTCATCTTTTTAAGTAGGAGAACTTGCACAATTGGTGGCTGACTAAATACTTTTTTCCCCCACTGTATTGTACTTTGTTCATATTGAACAGTGTGGTATTAGCTTGTTTATACTCATACTGAATGACTGAACTGATAGGATCATAGGGCTCAACTGCTGGTTATATAGCGCCTGCAAATGTAAGTGTTCCCTTTGCCTTGCTCCCTCTTCACTGTATGTGCCGGCATACAGGGTATAGGGCATGGGTATAGGTGTGGGTATAGGGCATTGGTATAGGTTGAGTGTGGGTATGGCTATGGTCCACATGGGTATGTATGGGTGTGGGTATGGACATGGTGGTGACTGCTCCTCCAGCCCTTGTGTCTCCCACGCCACATCATCTCCAGTTCTCCTTGTAATCCTTTTGTCTCAAATTAACTACGGAGGTTTCATTTAAACAACATTACAGCCTTGTTAAAGATCGATAGAAAAGAGAGGGAGAGAGAGAGGTACAGACAAATACAGAAAGTGGGGGAGCAAGGACAGAGAGAAAGACGGACAGCAAGACAGAGAAGAAAGAGACATTGTGTTTGAGTGATTCACTCTCAGCATCTCGTTTATCTGGCTCTTCAATTATCCTGCTGCCTGGTGTTTACCTGTGTCAATGTGATTGACAGTAATGAGATGCGATCCAGGCACCTGTCGAATTAAACAACCTCTGCTCCATTAATGTCCTGGCCTGTTTTCTGAAGTGGGAGGGATGCTGCTGGGTGTTAAAGTCTTAATGTGATGCTACTGGCTGCTCTCTGAGGCTATAGCAAGCCCATCAGGGATCATCATTTACATACAACACTGGTCCTGTAAAACTGCTCGGTGTGCAGGCTTTTGTTTGACATTTTCTACATTTTAGTAATTTAGCAGATGCTCTTATCCAGAGCGACTTACAGTAGTGAATGCATACATTTTCATACTTTTTTCCCATACTGGTCCCCCCGTGGGAATCGAACCCACAACCCTGGCATTGCAAGCACCATGCTCTACCAACTGAGCCCAGCACTAACACACAACTAACACACTGCTTACCCATAGCCTTCTTATGTGTAATGTCTAGCCTCCCCACAGGGAGACTGGGTTGGCAGACAGTAGCTGTGTATAAATAGCTCAGTAGCTTTAATAGAAGCTTTCATCAGTGTGGCTGTACTGTAGGGCCTTAGGGAGTAGTGCTGTGGGAAGGAGTGATAGCTAGCTAGCCTAGTGTTATACCAGACGCTTGACTCATACAGAGGTCTAGATCAGGGATGGGCAACTCCAGTCCTCGGGAGCCGGAGTGGTGTTACACTTTTCCCCCCATCCCTAGCAAACACAGCTGATTAAACTAAACTGAAGATCATGATTAGTTGATTGGAGTCAGAATGTGTTAGCTGAGGCTGGGGAAAAAGTGGTTGTGTCTACACTTGACACTTACATGCGACTTCTGCTATCAGAATACGAAGCTCGCATTGAAAAGACGGGTCTAGAAGCACAAAAGTTGCGTTGTGGTCTGATTGTGTTCAGATCTGTCTGACCACTTCAGGAGGTGATCAGAGATGCATTGTGTGCAGATTTCTCCTCAGTCTGGATGCAATCAGGCTACCGAAAGTGCATACAGTGGGCGACATCAGAAGCACTCCTCCCACAAGTCTCCAGAAAACGTGTGTTTTGGGACCGAGAGGCACCTTTTCATTATAACGTTGGCGGAAATATGTTCCTGGTGTGTGGGGAACGTGTTTTCTGGCCTCATAAATGCTAGCCAGCTAGCTAATATTTAGAAAAATGATGTTATGCTAACTCATTTGTGGTCCCTGTAGCGCTGCTTGCTAGCTTGCTGGCTAGCTACAGAGGTTAGCTGGCTACTTAGCTACAGTGGTTAGCTACTGCCATCAGTTGTTGTTGTGTTATTATCATATTTTGCATATTCCACAGTTTGTAGAATGCATACGGCATTTGAATATAGCGCGGGAACAGACACAATGTGGACATAGTGGACACATTTAAATGTAAATATAGATGCATGATGTGTTTGGAATTCCATGATCAGAACTCCATTGTCAGAATACAAAAGCTGCATGAACTGTTAAGTCTAGACACGGTCAGTGTGACACCAATAAGGCCCCAGAGGACTGGAGTTGCCCATCCCTGGTCTAGATCATTATCTGTGGGGCTATACAGTCATTGGTGTGGAGCAGTAAGATATGCAGAAGGCTCAGCATAGATGAGGAATCCTCTCCCATCTATCCTCTCTGGCCAGTCTGGCTGTCAGTGGGACTCCTGGCCAGTGGAATTTATTCTGGAGTGCCTGCCCTCTCTATCCTCCCTGAAGAGCCTCTCACACACTCAAAGACCCAGTGTGTGTGTGTGTGTGTGTGTGTGTGTGTACACCCTCTCTCGCCAGCAGCAATGTGCCCTCAACAGCACTGACCCAGAGTGTGGAAACGGAGCCAAGATATGGTCGGACCCCATCCTTCGTTTCCCAGAGAGACTGACCACTCTAAATCAAACCTCCTTTTTTCCCTTCCTCCCTTTCTCTCTCTCCCACTCCCTCCTTTTCACCCTTTGTCTCTTTCTCTCTCTGCTTTGCTCCCTGACTCTCACTCTCTCTCCTTTCCTCCTTCCCTCCTCGATGTCCTTTGCTAAGCAATACATTAAGCGAGTAATTTCATCCTCCCTTCATTAAATGGAGGAGTGAAACTTTGGCTGATTCACCGTTTCTCTTCTGAGAAGCAGCGCAGCCTTTTGTCAGGCCCTGCTGTAACTAATGGAGATGCTGCTCTAATTTCAGACCCCTTTTAAATTAACGCCATACCCTAGCGCAAGACCAAAAATGTAAAAGTAGGCTACAAAAAAGTTGACTAAAATCATTCCAATCCTGATTAAAATGCAATGGCTGTTTAGCATATTGGTACGCTTGCTTTTAGACCATGCGGAGCATCTCTCCAAGAGAAGCTGCCAGCCTGCACAGCCTTTCTCTCAGCAGAGACAGTGCCAGACAGTTTGCTTTGCTTGTCAGCCATTTAGGTAGTGGCCGATCACTTTGAATTTGATGTTGGCATTTGAAGTTGTAAGGTTCACGGCCAGCTGTTTTATGCACGGGTTACACATTGATGTCGGCATAGGCAGCACAACCAATAGGCTAGGGGAATATAAGCTTCCCCTAAAGTAAATTGAATTACATTTGCCAAAATTAGCTATATAATACTCGTGCCTATACAGAAATAAATAAAATCATTCAAAATACTACACCAGAGAGCATGATTTGGCCACAAATGATCATTAGCTACTATGAGCTAATGAGCTATGTATTGTTTTAAGCACGCAATTTGGGCAGCACGCTTGGCAAATAGCCTACCAAAAAGTTGATTGTTGAGTTGCAGCTGTCAGCGAAAAGCAGTTAAAGGATAGATAGCATAAACGTAACCACATGTAACATATGGATTTGCATTAGAATATGCATCAAAAGTCCCAATGTAAAGTTACACCTCACTTTTCTATTTTTCTAGTTATTACATAAAACTGATCAGAATACCGAAGTCATGCCAGAAAAAACATTTGCGGGGTATGACGTGATATGGAGGACCGGCAAGCCAGCCTATTCCCTATATTGTAAACTCCAACAGAAATAAGTTAAAATGTATAACTTCAAATTAAACCAAATCGTTTGCACTCATGACTACTGATTTTAATTAAATGTTCAGCTAACTTACAAGCAAATACTTTATGAATGTATTGTTACAAATCAGCTTGCAAGGTTGCTAGACAACTAGCCTGCTAACGTTAGCCCTACCAGCCTGCAAATGTTAGCCCTACCAGCCTGCTAACATTACGTTAGAACTTAATGAGTCAGCCAGTTGCTATCAACACCTAGCTTACAGCTACATTAAAGTAAACAAACGTTTTTGAAATACATAACCACATCTAACCAGTTATCAAGAATGTTATATGCAATGAACGTTATCTTAGCCAGCAAACTAGCCAGCCAGTTAACGTTAGATATTTTAGGCAGCTAGCTATCCTAGCCAGCTAACGTTACAACAATGAAGACCAGCAAGCACAGGCAGAAACCCACAAAACATAACTAAAACAAAACCCTCCAGCATATTGCCTGGATGTCAATATAGTTCATCTATAAATGGGATGTAGCTCAATTGGTAGAGCATGGCGTTTGCAACGCCAGGGTTGTGGGTTTGATTCCCACGGGGGGCCAGTATGAAAAAATAATAATGTATGCACTCACTAACTGTAAGTCGCTCTGGATAAGAGCGTCTGCTAAATGACAAAAAATATAATAATAATAATAATAATAATATATATAAAATAAAATAATTAAAAAAAAAAAATAGAATCCCCACTAATCTAATGCAATAAGGAACTCAAATAATGTTACACCACTCCCCCTGCCAATAGTAATACATTTTTAGAAAGTTCAGACCTGTTGCCTACAGGCAGTTCATCATCTGGAATTGGGGCTATCTGGGGCAGTACAACCGTGTGCCAATTCCAGCTTGTGCAGTCAATGGGACAAGAAATATGTTCCCAAATGAGGAGAACATGCCCTACACGGGCTTCAAGTTACCATAAGAAGAATTCAAACACGTTTTTACCTTTTTATTAGTATATGTTATACCAATACTGGTACATCACTTTTGCCATGGGTCTTTTAAAAAAATCTGTCAACATTCCACTTTGTGGACACAGGCCCCATAATAATGATAGTTAATATACAATAACAATACAATTTAGAAATACAGTAAATAATTGTATATATTTGTATACATTTCTTTATGGATGATTGTTCCACTCTGAAAGCTTGGCGGCAGCAGCAGAGACGTGCAGCGCTTGGTGTGAGGAGTGTCAAGGAGCACAACGTCCGATGAACATAGACCGAGGGCGGGTGTGGAGTTAGGCTTGTAACAGGTGCTGCTTACTCTTATCTCATCTCATTAATGGGAAGTAAACAAGGGCAGAGGGTACAAGGGAACAACTGTGTAATAAAACCCTAATGACAGTTACAGCAGACAGACAGGAATCAGCATAGGGCTGGATGCAGGTGTGTTGATGGCAGCGTGTCATTAGAAGGCTGATGTTGGACTGAGGTGGTATTCAGGTTCCTAGAGGAAGAGGTAGGGAGAAAGACAGAAAAAGGAATTAGGAAGTTACTCGTTCTCACATATTGTTAAACATTTAGACTTTGAATCGTATTATGACACAGTATATTACCAATGAGATAACAACAATACTTACTGCATGAGTACTCAAGCCGTTTCAGAGCAGGCCGGAGAAGCTGAGGCATGAGGAGAGCCACTCGCAGTACAAGGGACATGGACAGGATGCTACGGCTGGTATGGTTCACTGTCAATAACAAACACCAACACAATTCACAGAACAGTCAACATTGCGAGCAAGGTCTGCAGTGTCAAGTGCCAAAGCATCTCATCACTCCACAAATCCAGAACTATCCACAAAGCCAGACGAATCAATAAAGACATCACACACCCGCTGTACAACTAGTATCAACTGCTACACTATATATACAAAAGTATGTGAACACCCCTTCAAATGAGTGGATTTGGCTATTTCAGCCACACCGTTGCTGACATGTGTATAAAATAGAGCACACCGCCATGCAATCTCCATAGACAAACATTGGCAGTAGAATGGCCTTACTGAAGAGCTGCAATGAAATGACATTGACCCAAAGGACCATCGACACAAATAACTTTAGCTGACGTTCGCTTGCTAGGCAAGTTCGAGAGGTGGCTGGCTGGCTCCCATGTCTCAATTCCATTAATATGTTTATTAATAAGTTAATAAATATGTAAAAACGCAAAAACATAACTATATTTGTAGTTATAGGTAACCAGATCGTGTCTACAACTAAATTACTAAGTCTTTGACCACATTGTGTTGTTGCTTCGGTGAGTAAAAACTCATGCTTCTTACCCATTAAATAGGCCTATCACAATACTTCAAAATACAGTTGTAGGGAAAACATAGTTTTTAGAAAGCAAATGGCTATTGTTAAAAAGGGAAGACAAAGAAAATACTCTAATCTGTCTCTAGTTATCAAAATTCTCAACTCCCAATTGAGTGAACAGTAGCCTATCTTATTGGCACCAGCGGAGAGCATCATCCATATACCCGGTGAGTGTGCATATATTCATTTACATTTACATTTACGTCATTTAGCAGATGCTCTTATCCAGAGCGACTTACAAATTGGTGCATTCAACTTATGATAGCCAGTGGGACAACCACTTTTTTTTTGTGTGGGGGGGGGGGGGGGGTAGAATGATTACTTTTATACTATTCCAGGTATTCCTTAAAGAGGTAGCGTTTCAAGTGTCTCCGGAAGGTGGTCAGTGACTCCGCTGTCCTGGCGTCGTGGGCGAGCTTGTTCCACCATTGGGGTGCCAGAGCAGCGAATAGCTTTGACTGGGCTGAGCGAGAACTGTGCTTCCGTAGAGATAGGGGGGCTAGCAGGCCAGAGGTGGATGAACGTAGTGCCCTCGTTTGGGTGTAGGGTCTGATCAGAGCCTGAAGGTAAGGAGGTGCCGTTCCCCTCACAGCTCCGTAGGCAAGCACCATGGTCTTGTAGTAGATGCGAGCCTCAACTGGAAGCCAGTGGAGTGTGTGGAGGAGCGGGGTGACATGAGAGAACTTGGGAAGGTTGAACACCAGACGGGCTGCAGCATTCTGGATAAGTTGTAGGAGTTTAATGGCACAGGCAGGGAGACCAGCCAACAGCGAGTTGTAGTAATCAAGACGGGAGATGACAAGTCCCTGGATTAGGACCTGTGCCGCTTTCTGTGTAAGGTAGGGTCGTACTCTGCGAATGTTATAGAGCATGAACCTGCAGGATCGGGTCACCGCTTTGATGTTAGCAGAGAACGACAGGGTGTTGTCCAGGGTCACGCCAAGGTTCTTTGCACTCTGGGAGGAGGACACAATGGAGTTGTCAACCGTGATGGCGAGATCATGGAGCGGGAAGTCCTTCCCCGGGAGGAAGAGCAGCTCCGTCTTGCCGAGGTTCAGCTTGAGGTGGTGATCCGACATCCACACTGATATGTCTGCCAGACATGCAGAGATGCGATTCGCCACCTGGTTATCAGAAGGGGGAAAGGAGTAAATTAATTGTGTGTCGTCTGCGTAGCAATGATAGGAGAGACCATGTGAGGATATGACAGAGCCAAGTGACTTGGGAATAGGAGAGGGCCTAGAACTGAGCCCTGGGGGACACCAGTGGTGAGAGCACATGGTGCGGAGACAGATTCTCGCTACGCCACCTGGTAGGAGCGACCTGTCAGGTAGGACGCAATCCAAGAGTGAGCAGCGCCGGAGATTCCCAACTCGGAGAGGGTGGAGAGGAGGATCTGATGGTTCACAGTATCAAAGGCCACAGGAGAGGAGAAATGGGAGTTGGGACGGTTTTATAACTTAACAGCCGGTCATAAATAGTTTGCAGAAAATGACTCCTTTTGGTCTCTAGTATGGGAAGAAAGAACTCTCTTTGTTACAGAGACTCTTGCCGCCTAAAAACTCTAACGTCAAAAGTTTGGACATTGGAACATTATTCCTGACCTCCAAATGTTTGGAATGGTCAGTGGGGATCTAAAGAATAATCATGTCATATTGTTTATTATTTTGTGACGTCATTAAGGATGGTATCAATAAATAACTGTAACTTGGAAAGTGTACATATTCTATCTAACAAAGCTGTCATCAAGGCAAAGGGTGGCTATTTGAAGAATCTCAAATATAAAATATATTTTGATTTGTTTAACACTTTTTTTTGGTTACTACATGATTCCATGTGTGTTATTTCATAGTTTGATGTCTTCACTATTATTCTACAATGTAAAAAATAGCAAAAAAAAATAAAGAAAAACCCTTGAATGAGTAGGTGTGTCCAAACTTTTGACTGGTACTGTATATATCTTCTAAGAGTTTAATTCAGGAGATGGTAACTCGTTAAACAACTTTTTCCATGGTGCCCCCCTTGTCCTTGTGGGTGATTGTTTATATGTGAGAGTAGTGTAGCAGCTCGGTGGAGCTACTAATACCTATTTGTTTCCGGGGTAGATATTTCCCCGGCAGTAGGGGAAAGGGTAGGGGAGGGAATGGCCGGCAGGTATGTAGCTCAGTTGGTAGAGCATGGCGTTTGCAATGGGTTCAATTCCCACGGGGGGCCAGTATGAAAAAAATAAAAAATAATAATGTATGCACTCACTAAACGGATTATAATGAGCTAATGCTAAGCTATTTGCCATTTATGTGTGGCGCCATGTTTGTTGACATTATACAATGCATTCTGGGTGTCACGAGGATGATTGTGTATGCTGTCACTACTTCTGTGAATGTCTGAACATTGCATCAAAAAAATAAACTGGTCACATTCAGGACATAACTTTGTAAGGACATATTTGTGCAAAATCTTTCTGTGAAAAAACAGTGTGGCTAGCTCAAATGCTGACTGTTGCGTCAATCGAAACTGCACGTTCTAAATAAGCGTTCTAATCACACCAGTTTGAGTGTACGCTGCAGGGATCACTGTAAAATGATCACACCCGTTTGTTGGTACGTGTTTAGCTAATAAAATGAAAACATTTCTTCAAACTACTTTTCGGTACCTTGTTAACATTACAACATGAAATCCATGTCTTAAACATTGCTACGTTTCGGAAATAGCAAAGAAAACGTGTAATCTGCTTGACACATTAAAGTTACTCACCTTACAGATCACAAAGTCAGCTAATTTCCACTCCATTCATATGCAAATCTGTTTGATTCATACACTGGCTTGTCTGGCTGTCATGTTTTTATTTGAACCTGCCCTTCCCTTATCTACACTGAAATAACATAATATCAGTAGTCCTCTATTATGATTCATTTTTTTCTATCTCGCATAGCTCATTAGTACACCCTTGTGGTTTAATATATATGTATCTATTGTAAGTACTAGGATACAACAATGAATAATGTGGAACAAATACCATCAAAGGATACCTTACAATTTACAATAATGAACACCTTGTGAAACAGCTGTGAAAACCAACCTGCCAATATTTAAGATTTTAATACATAAAGATTGATATTTTTTTGGTACAGTTGTGTCATTAATTTATTTTCTCCAATTTTTTTGTACACTCACATGGCAATCATAGACTAAAATACTGAATTCTGGTGTGTGGAATATAGAGGAGGTGGTTGCTGTGTGGGTGGGAGGTTCTGCCTGTCACTTGTTCTCAACAGGGAGCCAGTCTCGGAAGGGGGACTTGAAGAGGGAGACTGCAAAGTCCAGGCACTGCATCAGGCAGTGTTTGCAGTGCTAGTGTTTTTAGTTAGTCTGTGTATCTCACATACAGTGAGGGGGAAAAAAGTATTTGATCCCCTGCTGATTTTGTACGTTTGCCCACTGACAAAGACATGATCGGTCTATCATTTTAATGGTAGGTTTATTTGAACAGTGAGAGACAGTATAACAACAAAATAAATCCAGAAAAACGCATGTCAAAAATGTTATAAATTGATTTGCATTTTAATTTGGGAAATATTTGACCCCTCTGCAAAACATGACTTAGTACTTGGTGGCAAAACCCTTGTTGGCAATCACAGAGGTCAGACGTTTCTTGTAGTTGGCCACCAGGTTTGCACACATCTCAGGAGGGATTTTGTTCCACTCCTCTTTGCAGATCTTCTCCAAGTCATTAAGGTTTCGAGGCTGACGTTTGGCAACTCAAACCTTCAGCTCCCTTCACAGATTTTCTATGGGATTAAGGTCTGAAGACTGGCTAGGCCACTCCAGGACCTTAATGTGCTTCTTCTTGAGCCACTCCTTTGTTGCCTTGGCCGTGTGTTTTGGGTCATTGTCATGCTGGAATACCCATCCACGACCCATTTTCAAAGCCCTGGCTGAGGGAAGGAGGTTCTCACCCAAGATTTGACGGTACATGGCCCGTCCATCATCCCTTTGATGCGGTGAAGTTGTCCTGTCCCCTTAGCAGAAAAACACCCCCAAAGCATGTCTCCACCTCCATGTTTGACGGTGGGGATGGTGTTCTTGGGGTCATAGGCAGCATTCCTCCTCCTCCAAACACGATGAGTTGAGTTGATGCCAAAGAGCTCGATTCTGGTCTCATCTGACCACAACACTTTCACCCAGTTCTCCTCTGAATCATTCAGATGTTCATTGGCAAACTTCAGACGGCCCTGTATATGTGCTTTCTTGAGCAGGGGGACCTTGCGGGCGCTGCAGGATTTCAGTCCTTCACGACGTAGTGTGTTACCAATTGTTTTCTTGGTGACTATGGTCCCAGCTGCCTTGAGATCATTGACAAGATCCTCCCGTGTAGTTCTGGGCTGATTCCTCACCGTTCTCATGATCATTGCAACTCCACGAGGTGAGATCTTGCATGGAGCCCCAGGCCGAGGGAGATTGACAGTTATTTTGTGTTTCTTCCATTTGCGAATAATCGCACCAACTGTTGTCACCTTCTCACCAAGCTGATTGGCGATGGTCTTGTAGCCCATTCCAGCCTTGTGTAGGTCTACAATCTTGTCCCTGACATCCTTGGAGAGCTCTTTGGTCTTGGCCATGGTGGGGAGTTTGGAATCTGATTGATTGATTGCTTCTGTGGACAGGTGTCTTTTATACATGTAACAAACTGAGATTAGGAGCACTCCCTTTAAGAGTGTGCTCCTAATCTCAGCTCGTTACCTGTATAAAAGACACCTGGGAGCCAGAAATCTTTCTGATTGAGAGGGGGTCAAATACTTATTTCCCTCATTTAAAATGCAAATCAATTTATAACATTTTTGACATGCGTTTTTCTGGATTTTTTTGTTGTTATTCTGTCTCTTACTGTTCAAATAAACCTACAATTAAAATTATAAACAGATAATTTCTTTGTCAGTGGGCAAACATACAAAATCAGCAGGGGATCAAATACTTTTTTCCCTCACTGTTTTATGTGCCCAGTATGATAGAGCAAGAACTTTCTTATCAGATAATGACAACATGACAATAACAGTAGCTGTAGATTATGTAATGAAAAGTTGGAGGGTGGTTGGTAATGGAGAACATCAGGTGGATCCACGTCTGGGTGTTGGGCAGAACCCCTAGGTCCTGGAGAACAGGAGCAGAGTTAAAGGGAACAGGGTAGGAGACAGCGACGTAAACAAGCAAACACACAGGTTACACTTTACTGGGAGAAAAATTGATGGATTAGTGCAGTGTTATAAATGGGTGATATGTACTTTTCAACAGTTTTGGAAGGTATAGCCTACCTCAAGCTGGTCCCCCTCCAACTCCGAGCACAGAGAATCAGACTGATCCGAACTCACTGGCTCTGGTGGATGGGATAACTCCTGGGGGGCTTGGACAGTCGATGGTCCTAAAGTCATTTGGAGAGGTAAATAAGCTCAGCATAACTAGCATTTCTTGCTTTCTCAAATGTCAATCAAAGCTTAACATACTTTGTCTATTGGGCTTCACCAAAGTGTAGGGCGTCAGGGCTTTCAGTGGTCGACCGTCCAACTGCTCCAACTGAAGAAGATTGTTTGCTTCCACCGAGGTAACCCTAGGAAGACAAAGAGAAAAATATCAGTGTTAGGGAAACTAAAACTAGCTTCAGGTAACAAATAGTTATTATCTGAGATGTTTTATATTCACCTTAACAGATGGTGACCCCAGCTATGAGCGAAAGAGCAGCAAGGTTTCCCAGCTCTCGCCTTCCTTTCGTCCTTCTTCCAAACCAAGTAATTTGACCGACTGTCATAGCACTTGGTCACCTTCTTGATTCTGCTCCGGTAGCTCTCCGTCTGTTTCTCCTGTGCCTTGTCGATGTTCAGTCTCACCTTGATTGATAACAGGAATAAATACAATTACTGTATATTGCATATTACAAATACATGTCTTACATATCTCTTGGAGGGCCAGAACATAAATTAACAGCGGACTATAATTTATACCTGGTCAAAAACCTCCACATCCTTCTCAGTCCGTTCCTGAAGGTGGTCCTCGAAGGCGTTCTGATCTGGTTCGACAACATCCACCACATCAGGTGGGGTTTCAGTGATCTGAAAGTACGATATACAAAAATAGCAATAGACAAACGACAACAGTAAGTCAATCACAAATTTGAAAGACTACAGTATATGCAATAATTGTATATACAATTGCATTGTTTACCTCCGTCAACAGCTGCGGCTCCAGTCCGTACTGTGTGAAGGCCTGGACGCTGCTGTTGTGTGCAAAGATAATTACCTTCAGGTTGTTCTCCCACCATTCCTGTAGCTGGCTTGCTGATTAGGCAGGCTGAGGTAAATAAGTACAGCAGCTAGCAACGTCAGTCTAAAAACAGCTGAATTTATTTCTTCCTATTTAACAATATGTTCTTATATAAAGACCAAATATATGGTAAAGAAAGAGCGTTCTCTTTCCAGTCTTTTCGGTCCTCTGAAGCAGTAGGTAGTCAGCAGGTAGACACCGTCAAAAACAGCATCCTTGGAGAGCAATTCTGAGGTAATAATTTTGCACGTACTGAGCGAGGGCTTATGAGGTGAAATAGAACTACAACTGCCCGCGTCCTCCGTCCTTCGTGACCGCTACCAGGTAAAATAGAGCCAAGCAACCAGCATAGCAATGGACGCTTTGAACTCATCGAATCCCATTGTGACGCAAGGGGGGGGACACTTTTTGGCATGACACCCCCACCAATGAAATGAACACCCCCACCTCTCTGTCATGGTTTAAACAATTTATTTCTATGTGGTGGCGCTGTCCATCCAGTAGTGCTCAATTTCAGCCTCAGCTGAGCTCCTTTGCACATCGATTTTCCTTTGTACTTCCTAATTTTTGCCATATGTTTGCCATGTGCCCTTGATAAAAATAGCCTTTATACCAATGCATTAGATTTATCCGTTGATTTATCATTGTTTGCTTTTCTCAGTCAGCTGTTTAAAGCTCTCATTGCTTTCTTTTTCAGGTGCGTGCGGGTTCTGGTGTTCTCTTTGCCATCCGTGGTCATAAGTAGTAGACCATTTATTTAGCTTTATTATTTTCTATCAATATTTGATTTATTTCCTGGATCAGCTGATGATGGTCAACAATATCACTAGACAACTAGCCTACAGCTAGACACCAATGCACATTCAATCCATCCAACAAGTATACGTAAATGACAGTAGGCCTATAGTTGACTTACAGTACATTATCCAAGATCTCCAAGATCCATGATTCGTACAGAGTTTAAGTTCAATGTCCTAATGCAGTTGTTAAATGCTTAATAATGACAAATAACACTGTCATTAATGTAAGGAAAGAAAGGTAGTGTTTTATGTCACACGATCTGTGAAGACACCAAGCATTAACTCATGAATTATGGACAACTTATGAACTAGGGTGTAAAACATGTTTTGATTCAACTCATGTATTATATTGAATGTAGGCTACCTATTCTGCGTGTGTTCATGTGTTTAACATTGCCTTGGCTGAGAGGGTAGGCTACCGGCATGTGGTGTAGGTCTAGTGGAGGGTAAACGCAAGCAAACGGCGTTTACCCACCTTAAAAAAAAAAAATGCATTGAATGTATAGGGCGCGTTACTTTTATCACAGCGACTGGCAATTAGAGTTTACCCACCTATTTTTTTTTTTTTTAACTACATCACTGGCTACCGGTAGGCCTATTTGAAGTTCATGATAATACACATTAATATCATACAGTGGACACATAAGCCTATAGGCCCAATCATGCAATGCCCTGATACATTTCGTGCTCAAATCTCTGACAGCAGAACCATGAGGTGCACAATTCATTTTTTTGGAAAGTAGCCTAAAAAACAATAAAACATAGGCTAGAAAGTTTTGCATATGCTACACATCGAAAAAGTGTTTTTGTAATTTGTTATAGCTTATTTTAAGGACATGAAAATGTGGCTCATTTGGCCAACATCCCTCATTTATTGATGGCGCTGGCTGCGCCAGGATCTGAATGCATATGGATGTCCATTACATTTCTCAAATGTCCGGTAAATTAAAAAAATCTTCCCTTTCATGTTGTCCAGCTCCAAATTTTCCTAAAGGAAACTCTAAAAATGAATATTGTTTTTATGAAGAAAACCTAGCTATAGACACCCTAAAGACTCTGGCAAATGCACTAGTCCAGTGTCACTTTGATTATGCCTGCACATCATGGTTTACCAGCAGCCCCAAACATCTAAAGAATAAGCTACCAGCCAAACAAGCTTGTAAGAATTGTACTTAAACTCCCTCCGATACTCATCTGGAGGTTGAGCATTTTTTCATCTCTATCTATGTACCTCAATGGAAATAAGTCCCCGACTTTATTGTGCAACACCAAAAAGTTGAATGACGTTCAGAGATTGTCAAGCCAAGCCTTCAATACTGGGTAGGGAGGGATGTATTTTCTGTTTGTCCAGATTGATGTAGTCTATTTACTGTGGTGTTGAAAACGCAAACCATGATATTGAAGTGCCCGAAGTCGGTATGCTTTGTTTATTGGTTGTGTAGTGCATTGGCACAGAAACCTATTTGTGGAAAATTTGATGCATATATTTTATAGAATTATAAATATGGCATCAAAATGTTGAAAATCAGATTCCCCCTAGCTGATCATTGTCTGCAGCCGGCTCTGATCATAGTGTAATTAAACAGGCAGGGGGAGTGAGCTCGTCTGTGGTGGTTGGCGACCCCTCAACCTTCTGGCCCGTAGCCCTGCGTGGCATTGACTGTGCCACAAAAGCATATCCACGTTTATAAACAGGGTCGCTACAATTATTGTTATTTTTGGTCGTAAACATTATTTTCAGTTAATTCTATGAGGGGGAGGGTGTTCAATTTATTTTACGGTATTTGCATTTTTTTTGATGACACCTTAAATTGGACCAGCCCTCCCCCCCAGTAAATTTCGATCTGTCCCTTACCACTTTGATATTTCATACTTGATTTTCCCTTATGAAAAATGTATCAACCCCGACAGAAATGTCCATTCATTATAATCCACATAATAATTCACATTACCTGTTGGTCCAGGATTATTTTCCTGCTGTAGCAAACTGGCTCAAATGAAGACCCAACATCTGTAGTCCTGTGGTTGTGCTCCACTGCTCCAGGAGCCACAGAGAGGTTAATAATGCTCTGGAGCCAAGAAATCACTTAATAAATTAAAAGAAGGTACAAATGTTATCTTTTGTGCCTGGGAATATATGTGGCTGTTAAATGAAAGTAAATCTGCTAACCAGGCGCAGTTTTTTGCTAATGTGAGCAGGCTCTATCTGTTTCCACGGCTAGAGGAGGGATGGACTTGGACGAGTGCGGTCTGGTGTACATTAAGGACTCACGCACACACACTGACGCGCACACACATACACACACAAACACGCATGCACACACACCACACACACACCTGCTATCTGTGCATTAAGGATATGTTTTACTGCTTTTTGTCAGAGCTCTCAGGGGGATTACTCATTCAGGACGCATGGTCTTATCTTAGTGCACTGTACATGAATAAAGATATCAGCAGAGATTCTCCTGTTTCCTCCTTAGACAATAACAAACTCATCTAGCAGCCTTAGTGTGTTGTCAGCAGACTGAGGTGTTTCCTTCCCTCCACACACACACACAGCCCTCGGAGCCCAACGACACTCTTAATCTTGTCACAGGGTAATGTAGCCCAGATGCTGCAGGATTCCTTAAACTGTTGCTGCTATTTCATTCAGACATGCAGCTCCCTGGTGTTAGAGGCCAGGTAGAAAAGGTGGCTTCTGTATTGGAGAGGGAATGGCTTTTCCTTAGCAAAATGTCAGCTGAGAAATCCCCCTGGCTCTACCTTTCATCCTGGCTGCTAGTGCTAGGCTCTGAGAATTCAACTGGCTGCCCTACACACACACATGCACGTACGTGCACACGCACCCTCACACTGTCACGACTTCCGCCGAGGCTGCCCCCCCTCCTGGTTCGGGCAGGCTTCGGCGTTCGTCGTCACCGGAGTACTAGCTACTGCCGATCCCATTCTCATCACTCCACTTGTCATGTCTTGTCAATCACACACACCTGGTGCTCATTCCCCTAATTAGTATGCGTATAAGTGTTCCCTCTGTTCCCCTTGTCTTTGTGAGTGATTGTTTGTTGTGAGAGCGTGTAGCTCGGTTGAGCTACTATTCACTGTGTTTATGCCAAGGTGGATGTTTTTCCTTGTAATAGTTTCGTTTGATGCTTGGGGCGTTTAATTTATGTAAACGGTTTAAACTCTGGACTTCAGTATTTTACCTCCTGCGCCTGACTCCTTCATTCACACCTCGCCACACACACCCACGCACACAGCAACACCATGGACATCTTCAGGGTAGTTCTAATCTGGAGAGCTGTGATCCACTATGAAAATAGTTCGCTGGTGAATCACTGTCATGCTCATATACCAATGGCCTCCTCCACAGAGGGAAAGAGAGAGACAGCTGTGCAGCTATTATTTTACATTTTAGTCATTTAGCAGACGCTCTTATCCAGAGCGACTTACAGTTAGTGCATACATTTTTTTTTTTCATACTGGCCCCCCGTGGGAACCGAACCCATAACCCTGGCGTTGCAAATGCCATGCTCTACCAACTGAGCTACACGGAAATGATTATTATCTAAGCATTTCACTGTTACTGATGCAAATCAGCTGATAGTGTTTCTCTTCAACTGATAGTGTACTCTTAGAATCTCCACCTGGCACAGCCAGAAGAGGACTGGCCACCACTCAGAGCCTGGTTCCTCTCTAGGTCTCTTCCTAGGTTCCAGCCTTTCTAGAGAGTTATTGGCTCGGTTTCTGTATAAGCACTGTGACAACTGCTGATTTAAAAAGGGCTTTATAAATGCATTTGATTGAAATGTGATTACTGCTACCTTGAGAATGTAATTGATTCTGCTTGGGTGCTTCGAAGTCAAAGGGCGATTCCACGCCAGAGGGAGCGGAAGATATTTTTGGTATCTCAGATTGTTATGGCAATTCTCAAAATTGAACTTAATTAGGAGGGAGGATGTTTAACATGCTTTTTACCTTTATATCAAAAACCATTTTTGAGAAAATCATGATGAAATTGGCAATTTTGGGCCCATATTTTAGAGCACACTATAAGGAGTATAATGACACCAATATGTTGTCTGTATCATTTACGGTTCACAGATCATAGGGTCTGTATAGGAGGCATGTATAGGTCTAAAAAGGGCCTAGAATCGCCACTTTCATCATGATAAAAAAAAAAAAATGGTTTGTGATACAAATTGCCAGAACAATCTGAGATGTTTTCCGCTGGCGTGGAATCGACCCATACTTTTTTCCATCTTTCTTCAAATACTCAACCTTTCTTCAGGTTAAGTGTCTTTAAGAGAAACCTCTGCCTCCAGCAATGCCATGACAGTATTACAACCACAGACCAGACCAGACCACACACTATAATATAATATAATATATAATATAATAATATGCCATTTAGCAGACGCTTTTATCCAAAGCGACTTACAGTCATGCGTGCATAATTTTTTTATTTTTTATTTTTTTTTGTGTATGGGTGGTCCCGGGGATCGAACCCACTACCTTGGCGTTACAAGCGCCGTGCTCTACCAGCTGAGCTACAGAGGACCACTATCACCCACTCCATGCCAAACCAGCACAATGGGAAACACCTCAAGACACATCTTCAAGACACGTGTCCGCATTTGCTTTGAGTTGTTAATGGAGGTGTCAAAAAAAATATTTATCCTTAAGGGGCAGTTATTGCATAGCGTCACAGAGATATGAGGCTAACCAATGTCCTGCTTCCCCCATAGGCCTACTATCAACAGAAGGATTGTCAACAGAGATTGGCTGGCTCATTGGACCGTGTCCTGCATAGTTAGCATACTTAGCATAACTCGACAATCAGTAAATGTTAATAGTCCACAGAGAGGCTGTTTGTTTACAGTGTGTCAACATTAACATTAGCAGGATGTACCTCTAAGCTCCTGGGTACTTAGTGTCACATTACCTCATCCTCTATGTTTGGTTAGTGTTTACCCCAGAATGGATGGTTTACATCAGTGGTTACCAATCTCCAAGCCATTCCTAGTCGATCATTTACATTTACATTTTAGTCATTTAGCAGACGCTCTTATCCAGAGGTGACTTACAGTTAGTGAGTGCATACATTTTTTTGTTGTTGAATTTTTCATACTGGCCCCCCGTGGGAATCAAACCCACAACCCTGGCGTTGCAAACACCATGTTCTACCAACTGAGCTACAGTGGGGAAAAAAAGTATTTAGTCAGCCACCAATTGTGCAAGTTCTCCCACTTAAAAAGATGAGAGAGGCCTGTAATTTTCATCATAGGTACACGTCAACTATGACAGACAAATTGAGGGAAAAAAATCCAGAAAATCACATTGTAGGATTTTTTATGAATTTATTTGCAAATTATGGTGGAAAATAAGTATTTGGTCACCTACAAACAAGCAAGATTTCTGGCTCTCACAGACCTGTAACTTCTTCTTTAAGAGGCTCCTCTGTCCTCCACTCGTTACCTGTATTAATGGCACCTGTTTTAACTTGTTATCTGTATAAAAGACACCTGTCCACAACCTCAAACAGTCACACTCCAAACTCCACTATGGCCAAGACCAAAGAGCTGTCAAAGGACACCAGAAACAAAATTGTAGACCTGCACCAGGCTGGGAAGACTGAATCTGCAATAGGTAAGCAGCTTGGTTTGAAGAAATCAACTGTGGGAGCAATTATTAGGAAATGGAAGACATACAAGACCACTGATAATCTCCCTCGATCTGGGGCTCCACGCAAGATCTCACCCGTGGGGTCAAAATGATCACAAGAATGGTGAGCAAAAATCCCAGAACCACACAGGGGGACCTAGTGAATGACCTGCAGAGAGCTGGGACCAAAGTAACAAAGCCTACCATCAGTAACACACTACGCCGCCAGGGACTCAAATCCTGCAGTGCCAGACGTGTCCCCCTGCTTAAGCCAGTACATGTCCAGGCCCGTCTGAAGTTTGCTAGAGTGCATTTGGATGATCCAGAAGAGGATTGGGAAAAAGTCAAATGGTCAGATGAAACCAAAATATAACTTTTTGGTAAAAACTCAACTCGTCGTGTTTGGAGGACAAAGAATGCTGAGTTGCATCCATACCTACTGTGAAGCATGGGGGTGGAAACATCATGCTTTGGGGCTGTTTTTCTGCAAAGGGACCAGGACAACTGATTCGTGTAAAGGAAAGAATGAATGGGGCCATGTATCGTGAGATTTTGAGTGAAAACCTCCTTCCATCAGCAAGGGCATTGAAGATGAAACATGGCTGGGTCTTTCAGCATGACAATGATCCCAAACACACTGCCCGGGCAACGAAGGAGTGGCTTCGTAAGAAGTCCTGGAGTGGCCTAGCCAGTCTCCAGATCTCAACCCCATTGAAAATCTTTGGAGGGAGTTGAAAGTCCGTGTTGCCCAGCGACAGCCCCAAAACATCACTGCTCTAGAGGAGATCTGCATGGAGAAATGGGCCAAAATACCAGCAACAGTGTGTGAAAACCTTGTGAAGACTTACAAAAAACGTTTGACCTGTGTCATTGCCAACAAAGGGTATATAACAAAGTATTGAGAAACTGTTGTTATTGACCAAATACTTATTTTCCACCATAATTTGCAAATAAATTCATAAAAAATCCTACAATGTGATTTTCTGGATTTTCTTTTCTCATTTTGTCTGTCATAGTTTATGTGTACCTATGATGAAAATTACAGGCCTCTCTCATCTTTTTAAGTGGGAGAACTTGCACAATTGGTGGCTGACTAAATACGACAGAGCCTGGATTCGAACCAGGATCTCTAGTGGCACAGCTAGCACTGCGATGCAGTGCCTTAGACCACTGCGCCACTCGATCACCAAACATTTCTGTAAAAACCCAATGATAAAGCCATGCGTTCCTATTTTTTTTATTAGTGTTGCGCTGTTGGCGGTAGGTGCACATGATTTAGCAGCCCTAGCATCGGGAAGGCAAAGTATTCCCATTTTGAACCATTTCATGTGTCTGATGCACAGGAGGTTGGTGGCACCTTAATTGGGGAGGACGGGCTCATGGTAATGGCTGGAGCGGTATTAGTGGAATGGTATCAAATACATCAAACACATGGTTTCCATGTTTGATGCCATTCCATTTGCTCCATTCCGGTCATTATTATGAGCTGTCCTCCCCTCAGCACCCTCCACTGGTCTGAAGGTAGAACTCCGCCTACCCGGCAGGCCCAGAGAGAAAATCAAGTGCACCTATAGGCCTACCACTGGCCAATCAGATAGCTCAGATCACTGTGTCTGCACAGTTTCTTCACACCATAGACTGTAAAAATAAGTCTCGAATGCACAGCAAAGTTGATAATGTGAGATTTTAAAACTTTTAAAACCATGACTAGAGAGAGACTCAACGAATACAGCTAAGAGCTGCTGTTTATATGAGTAAGTTCATATTTAAGTTGTTATTCAGCACTGTCAACACTTTGTTCAACAGTTTATAAGCCATAAAATGCGCATTCTCCCTACTTCCACTCACGCTACAACCAACACTGCAGCTGCAATGAATGAGTATAGCAAAGTGTTTCGATAAGCTTGCGTTGTTATTATTTGTGGCTTCTGTCTTTTTTAATGTCAAGGAATATTTCACTTTCTCTGTTCATAGGAGAGGCAGCCTCACCCCTGCTCCCTCACTCCCCTCAGACTGACCATCAGATGCAGGCCATCAGTCCAGTTAAAAAAAAAAAAAAGCTAATTATTATGCTCACTCAGCTTTGACTCACAAGTAATACAACAAATTATCTATAACCAGGGTGAAAATATAATTTCAAAATGGTCTGAGAAGAACAACAATATGCAGTGATAATGTATTGGGCCTATTGCCTACTGCACAAACCTCATTGCTACAGAACTGCTTTTAATTGGTTAATGTTGCATAGGCTTATGTTTTTTTAGTAATGTTTAAAAAAAAATCTGAGCTGTAGATCTCGGCTTGCATTTTGACTCAGAAAGTGATCTTGACTCAGAAAAGGTTGGTGACCACTGACTTACATGAACACACACACACACACATACATACACACATACACACACACACACACACAGGTGCCAAGGATAATGTTAATGTAGTCTCTTCTTGGCTCTCACCTCATCTGTCAACTCCTCTTCGGCTGCATCTCAATACTACTCATGGCTACACCTCTCCTCGTTTCCTTTCCTTCATTTGCAACTATCCTTGGTTAGTCTCATACTCCCTAGGTGACCCCATCATGATCTCCATATTCCCTTGTAGCTGACCTCACACTACTGACACTGCTTCCACAACCTCAATGCCCTTACTTTCTCTTAATCTTTCTCCTTTTTCAGCTCTCACTCCCTCCCTTCCCCTCCCTTCCTCCCCCTGTCTCTGTAAGTGGTGGGGCCTTTATTTACTGTCGTTTTTCACCCTGACTGACAGGTCATCATTCATTGTGACATACATCAAAACAGGGAAGTGATCCAGCTACACATGGCTGATTGTCTGACACTCACAGAGAGAGAGTGCAGGCTTTATTGGTTATAGTTTAGCCGAGTCAATTAATTAGCATTGAGTAGCACCCTATAAAATCTGTTTTGTTTTTTGCCTGATTCCGTTTATTTTTTTTCCCAAATTCTGTTTTCTCCATTTTGTTTTTCCAGGTGTCTGTTTTTTTTCCCCAAAAACTCTTTGGGTTTTTTCAGTTTTTTTTCCTCAAAATCCCAAAATGTTAAAGTACACAACAATGCGTAAACCACATCAGGAGACCACTTTTGAGGTCTGGGAAAAATCTAAGACATTTATATTTTTGGGTGTACCTTTTAATTCCAGTGCACACCAGGAAGATACCATTGTTTGGTTAGGATGTTTCTGTAGCGCTCATGTGATTGCAGAGTTTGCAAAACAAATGGTAACTGGATTGATGCAAATAATCAAGATATCATTCTGCCAGGTAGGCATAGGCTACTTTGTAGTTTTTGGAAAAGCCTTTCAGAAAGTTGCAGGAAATACGAATCACTGATGCATTTTGTTCATGTCTTATGATTTAACTTGGGCAAATTAATACATTTTCTAATAAGTTCAAAAAATTGAGTTGATTTCCTACTAAGTTCAGTAAATGTTTCAATATTGTTGAATTCCGTTTTAATGTCTGGATTCCGTGATTCCATCCGCGTTCTCAGCAAAGCGGAGATAGAGCCTGTCAATCACCTGGGGTAATACCTCACCTCTCTCTCTCGCTTGCTCTTTCTCTCGCTCGCTCACTTCTCTCTCACACACACACCTCTCTCACCTCAACACCCCCCTCTCTTTCTCTCACACACACACACACCTCCCTTCTTACTCCCCTCTCTCTCTCTCACTCCTCTCTCTCCTCACCTCTCCCCCATCTGCAGGTGTTTTTACATGATTGATGTTCAGAGTGGAGTCAGGCCGGCCTGGCAGAGACTGAGGCAGTGAGGGGCCTTCTGTCAGCTCGATGATTTACTGCCAAATCTGCATTATAAAAACATTGAGACCTCTTAGAGCGTATGTCCACTTCCAGCTGATTTATAAACTGGCCTTTTCAAGTCCTCATCCTCGGTGTTGTCAACATAGCTGTGTGGAGCTGACACTGCAGCTGGGATGACGAAAGTGCATTTGATCCATAACTAGCAGAATACCCACCACGCTCTTTGGGTTTTGCTTATATGCAAATGTCCTGAAGATAGGTCAGTGGAGCAGTGGAGTTATAGGAGATGTAAAACAGATCTGAGCAGCCAGCCATACAGGCCAGTCCAGACACACAAACAATGCACTGCCTCTACATCTGACTCAGACTGCACAGCATTTTAAATCCAGAAAATAATATATTGTTCATTAGCATGTCTCTTATTGGACACACAAATTGCTGAATATCATGTGGTGATTCGACATACAGTACCGGTCAAAAGTTTTAGAATACCTACTCATTCAAGAGTCTTTCTTTATTTGTACTATTTTCTACATTATAGAATAATAGGGAAGACATCAAAACTATGAAATAACACATATGGAATCATGTAGTAACCAAAAAAGTGTTAAACAAATCAAAATATATTTTATATTTGAGATTCTTCAAATAGCCACCCTTTGCCTTGATGACAGCTTTGCACACTCTTGGCATTCTCTCAACCAGACTCTGTACCGTTACCCCCTGTATATAGCCTCGCTACTGTTATTTTACTGCTGCTCTTTAATTATTTGTTATTTCTTTTTATTGTTTATTTTTTTACTCATCTATTTTTTACTTAACACTTATTTTTCTTAAAACTGCATTGTTGGTTAAGGGCTTGTAAGTAAGCATTTCACTGTAAGGTCCACAGCTGTTGTATTCGGCGCATGTGACAAATACAATTTGATTTGATTTGATTTGTTCTAAAACTTTTGACCGGAAGTGTATCCAATTAACTGGTCCCATACTGTTTTCTACAGCCGCTATCTACCGCTCTCTGTTGGACGCCAGCGTTGTGGTTATTAGCCCACATTAATGGTCAGAGAGACGTGTTGAGGCTCTTTACTTAGCATAATGAAAAAAGCAGATGAAGCATTTGCAGTTTTATAGGCTACTGTACAGCAGTATAAAACGTAACAATGTTCAATGATTACATTGAAGCAGGTAAATAAACAGTCTCTAAAGTATTTACTGAAAAGGTTAGCCCAAAATGCAAGAGGCAACTACACTGAGTGTACAAAACATTAGGATCACAGGCTCTTTCCATGACATAGACTGACCAGGTGAAAGCTTTGATTCCTTATTGATGTCACTTGTTAAATCCGTGTAGATGAAGGGGAGGAGACAGGTTAAATAATGATTTTAAAGCCTTGAGAGAATTGAGATATGGATTGTGTGTCTGTGCCATTCAGAGGGTGAATGGGCAAGACAAAATATTTAAGTGCCGTTGAACAGGGTATAGTAGTAGGTGCCAGGTGCACCGGTTTGAGTGTGTCAAAAACTGCAACGCTGCTAGGTTTTTCACGCTCAACAGTTTCCTTGTGTATTAAGAATGGTCCACCACCCAAAGCACATTCAGCCAACTTGACACAACTGTGGGAAGCATTGGAGTCAACATGGGAATGCTTGTAGAGTCCATGCCCCAACGAATTGAGGCTGTTCTGAGGGCAAAAGGGGGTGCAACTCAATATTAGGAAGATGTTCGTAACGTTTTGTACACTCAGTGTATGTCTCCCTGTGGTAATGTTCTTCCAAATAGGGTTCATATTGACCCTATCGTGTTTTTCTTCACCAGGTGCTGTCTCTCTACTTTCACACACAGGTTTAGAATGCAGTGAGCTTGTATGAACCTTGCGAGGCCAGACTTGCGAACATTAGAAAAAGTACAAATGTCTCAAAATGCACATCTGCCAATTAATTAAAATCATTGATTTACTTGCACGTGGTAGAATGCTACATTGTAGCTGGTCCCATAAGATAACCTGGCACATGTTAGCCATACGCTAACCTCACCAGGTGTCAGTGATTATTTCCTGTAACAAATTCTGTGGCAGCCTATCAAAGATCTTAAACTTTTTCTTCACAAACCAATGGCATTTCTTAAATGGAGTGGCTGCGGTTCTGTATTTTCATATAAAGCATAGTACATGTAAGTGTAGGCCTACACGTCTGTGTAATATACCCTATAGTAGCGACAATTATTTATGTAGCAGTGCCAGTAGCCTATGTGTCGGTCTGTAAGAGGGATTCCAACAAGAAGCTCCGTATTAAATGTATTCGTAATCTTCATTTACAAGGTTTTGGCTGCACTTCTCTTGAAAACACATTAACACAAGAAATGTAATTATACATTTCAAAGGAAAAAAACATCTCAACTGGGATTTGAACTTTCCGCAAATGGCAAAAATCGTCAGGAGCCAGGCTCACAAAACACTGTGAGCTAATCGTCTAGTAAAAAAGTTGTGCATGTTTTAGGAACTTTGACTAGCAGATGGTGCTGTTGGGAACAACTAGCATGTAGCCTTTGATCGTGTGCGACTACGTCAACAATTTAAGTTGGCTGATGCTTAAACTTGAACTAAAAAAACTACTTTTTCTAATGTTCGCAAGTATAGCCCCAAGCTGTCCGACTTGGCTCACAGAAAGAGTAATTCATTCATAACTTAACCTTTTAAGGCAGTGGCAACTTATCTTTTTAATTTGAATCCACTTTTAAATAACTAAAAGTTGAAAAACTAAAACATTTGACAGTGTGCAGGTTGGCATGCATAGCCTACATGCTGTATCATTAAAAGCCAGTGATTGTGTGGGACTGGGACCGCCTGCTAGCTAGCAGCATCAAGCACCAGGCCTCACAGTATAACTATAGACTAACACATGATCAATCACCTAGGGCTGTGTAACAGTGTGTGTGTGTGTGTGTGTGTGTGTGTGTGTGTGTGTGTGTGTGTGTGTGTGTGTGTGTGTGTGTGTGTTTACGTCTTCCTCTGATCTGCTGGGGGTTTTTTTAGGCTAGTTTTTGATTGGCTAGTTGTTTGAGGGAGAGAAAGAGGATGAAACCTCAGAAACACAAACAACAAAATAACACCACTGTGTTTTAGACTCGGTTCCTTAAGCCTAACAAGGACATTGTGTGGCAGGAGAGGAGATGTCTGTGGGTGTCTGGGCTCAGGGTCTAGAATCAGCTTATTATTGTGTAATGACCATTTTACGACATCATTTCTTTGCAAAGACCTGGCCATAAATAATGCTATCCACAACTCAACTGGGAATATGTGAACACTACCATACTCAGAGTACTCAATGTATGCTCTTTCTTTTATAATGCAGTGTGTTTATATGTACATATAAATGTACTTAAAACAAACTCAACTGGGAATATGTTTAAATAAGGCATAAACACGGACAGCTCAATGTATGCCCACATTGCCCGGCTGTCTTTGAGAATATACACACCGTTCATACTGTATGTGCTTTGGTAGACTGTGAAAAAATTTTTTGCACTGGCCTGAGAATGTGAGTTTAAATACAAGCATGTACAAATAGAGATCAATGTGTGCTCTGGCCTTTAGTATAGCCGCTGTGTTGATATGTTCATAACAAGTTCCCTAAGGGAGAGCCTCACACACACACCACGGGCTGAGAAGGGTGTGTGTGGGATGTGGTAGACCTTGGGGGCCATCACCCCCTTCTGCCGCCCCATCTCTGCAGCATTCTGGAGGCTATTTTATCATCAGTGTGTGTGTGTGTGTGTGTGTGTGTGTGCGTGCGCTTTATCACAAGTCAGACACACAGTTAATGAGTCAGTCATTCACGCACACTCATAGACACACACACAGGAAAAGAAGGAAAGGAACACATTTAATGAATCATACAGACCAGGAAGGGAGGGAGGAAGGTGAGGGATGAAGGATCCTCCAAAGAGAGCCCTACAAGATTGCTTGTCATGCAAAAATATAACTTTACTGTTGCATTCGTTGTGTGGAACTTTCCCCTTAGAGCTCCTTCATGCTACAGTTTGTCCCTCCCTGTCCATTGAAGTCTGCTTAATGCTTAATCTGCCATCTTAGTAGTAATTAGTCCCAACGAGGATCACCATCCAGCCACTAGACATTCATGTCAAACAGACACGCTTTTGGCTATGACAAGGCTCTGGGAATTAACTCTCTCTGTTTTCCTCTCTGTCTCTCCTTCACTCTGAGTCTTTCGTCTCTCTCTCTCCCTCGAAAAGTTAAGTTATTGTAACTTGGCGATGAACCAAAACGTTACGGCTGAACCAGTCTTGCCAGGGTACAGAACATTAGAAATAAATACCCTCAAATTAAAGCTGAAGGTCTGCTGACGGTCTGCAACTTAAAGCTGACGGTCTTTACTTTAAACTCATAGTCATTGTATCATTTCAAATCCAAAGTGTTGTAGTACAGAGCCAAAACAACAACAAATGTGTCACTGTCCCAATACTTTTGGTGCTCTCTGTATACTAATAGTGTGTGGGCAGCACTTTCTCCTCAAGTTAAGTTTGAGAGCACATCCAGATTTTGACAATTAGCTACTATGGGCCATCACAGTTTGTATGTTGCTATGCCTCATCTCTCGCTGTTTGTCCACTTAATATCCCTCCCCACACCAAACGTCTTCCACTTTTCCACTGCTTTTGTATGAGAGACCAGGATCAGTAAGCCCTGAACCTACCACATATTGTTTCGTTCCTACTCTTGCAATACCCTTTTCAAAGAGAACCTTGTCAACTATTTTACCTCCAAGTTTCCACACCCTACTACACCTCCACCAGTTCCTCAGTATGCCGTTAGTCCAGGACCATTATTTCCCTCATACTGTATATAACAGGAAGGGTTTAATGAGGCAACTCACACAATGGTGTGAAACTGGCACCGATACCGAAACACATGAACCATTTTAGTTCAATGTCAAAGTCCACCGCCCCCTTATTCCTTACGGAGTGGCCGCGGATCCGACTTTTCTGGACCTCTCTTGCTAATGACTAAAGGTCCCAAAGCTTCTGCGCATGTGCGGGATTCTCTACGCAGTCTCTGCTCTACTCGTAGAGAACAGGCTACTCTGGTGAATGGTGCTCATTTAATGAAGTTAGATCAAAGCTGAATCAATGTCTGCAGGATCACATGACTTCCGTCTCGCTTCCGCATTGTCTCCGTGCTGCTGTGCTGTTTGTTGCTACTTGGCTACCTGCCAAACTATTCACGTTTTACTTTTAATAAACGTTTAATCAATCTCTGTGTTCAACAAATTTACCAACTTTTTAGTTTTGTCCTCACTCATCTTTTTTCGTTAAACTTTTTCACCCCGGACGTTTATCCCGAGACAGAAGAGTCATTTTCCTGTGCGTTTTAGCTGCCAACTTTACGTTATTTTCCTTTTTTCCATCGCAACTTTTTTCCCTTATTCAACTTTTTCACTCCGGACGCTTTATCTGGACATGGTTCATCAACATCTTCAACAGCCGAAGCTAAGTAGTAACATTAACATGATGTCTTCTAATTGCAGTCGCTGTACTCATAATATACAGGAGAACGATCGCCTTATGGCGAGAATAGCTGTGCTACAAGCCCAGCTTCAGACGCAATCGTTAGGCAAGGGTAATCTCAGTGTAGGAAAGGAAGAAACAGCGTCTGTGCCACCAGTAAGTACAGACAGTAACGTTAGTATAAATCCCCCCGCACAGTCCCCGCAGCCGGACAACTTTCTCATGGCTTCTGGAGGGAAATACTGTTGGAATGCTCAACCGGTGTCGCTCATTCAGCCGACAGAAACCTTCAACCGGTTTTCCCCATTATGTAGCGAGTCGGAGTCTGAGTCTGAGTCTTCTCTAGTCTCTACTCCTCCCGTTACGGGGTCTGAGACGCCGAAGGCTCCCACCATTAGCTCTGACAAATTGAAAACCCTAGTCATTGGCGACTCCATTACCCGCAGTATTAGACTTAAAACGAATCACCCAGCGATCATACACTGTTTACCAGGGGGCAGGGCTACCGACGTTAAGGCTAATCTAAAGATGGTGCTGGCTAAAGCTAAAACTGGCGAGTGTAGAGAGTATAGAGATATTGTTATCCACGTCGGCACCAACGATGTTAGGATGAAACAGTCAGAGGTCACCAAGTGCAACATAGCTTCAGCGTGTAAATCAGCTAGAAAGATGTGTCGGCATCGAGTAATTGTCTCTGGCCCCCTCCCAGTTAGGGGAAGTGACGAGCTCTACAGCAGAGTCTCAGCACTTAATCGCTGGTTGAAAACTGTTTTCTGCCCCTCCCAAAAGATAACATTTGTGGATAATTGGCCCTCTTTCTGGGACTCACCCACAAACAGGACCAAGCCTGACCTGCTGAGGAGTGACGGACTCCATCCTAGCTGGAGGGGTGCTCTCCTCTTATCTACCAACATAGATAGGGCTCTAACTCCTCTAGCCCCACAGTGAAATAGGGTGCAGGCCAGGCAGCAGGCTGTTAGCCAACCTGCCAGCTTAGTGGAGTCTGCCAATAGCACAGTCAGTGTAGTCAGCTCAGCCATACCCATTGAGACTGTGTCTGTGCCTCGACCTAGGTTGGGCAAAACTAAACATGGCGGTGTTCACCCTAGCAATCTTATTAGGATAAAGACCTCCTCCATTCCTGCCATTATTGAAAGAGATCGTGATACCTCACATCTCAAAATAGGGTTACTTAATGTTAGATCCCTCACTTCAAAGGCAGTCATAGTCAATGAACTAATCACTGATCATAATCTTGATGTGATTGGCCTGACTGAAACATGGCTTAAGCCTGATGAATTTGCTGTGTTAAATGAGGCCTCACCTCCTGGTTACACTAGTGACCATATTCCCTGTGCATCCCGCAAAGGCGGAGGTGTTGCTAACATTTACGATAGCAAATTTCAATTTACAAAAAAAAAAATGGCGTTTTCATCTTTTGAGCTTCTAGTCATGAAATCTATGCAGCCTACTCAATCACTTTTTATAGCTACTGTTTACAGGCCTCCTGGGCCATATACAGCGTTCCTCTCTGAGTTTCCTGAATTCCTATCAGACCTTGTAGTCATAGCAGATCATATTCTAATTTTTGGTGATTTTAATATTCACATGGAGAAGTCCACAGACCCACTCCAAAAGTCTTTCGGAGCCATTATCGACTCAGTGGGTTTTGTCCAACATGTCTCTGGACCTACTCACTGCCACAGTCATACTCTGGACCTAGTTTTGTCCCATGGAATAAATGTTGTAGATCTTAATGTTTTTCCACAAAATCCTGGACTATCGGACCACCATTTTATTACATTTGCAATCGCAACAAATAATCTGCTCAGACCCCAACCAAGGAGCATCAAAAGTCGTGCTATAAATTCTCAAACAACACAAAAATTCATTGATGCCCTTCCAGACTCCTTCTGCCTACCCAAGGACGTCAGAGGACAAAAATCAGTTAACCACTTAACTGAGGAACTCAATTTAACCTTGCGCAATACCCTAGATGCAGTTGCACCCCTAAAAACGAAAAACATTTGTCATAAGAAACTAGCTCCCTGGTATACAGAAAATACCCGAGCTTTGAAGCAAGCTTCCAGGAAATTGGAACGGAAATGGCGCCACACCAAACTGGAAGTCTTCCGACTAGCTTGGAAAGACAGTACCGTGCAGTACCGAAGAGCCCTCACTGCTGCTCGATCATCCTACTTTTCCAACTTAATCGAGGAAAATAAGAACAATCCAAAATTTCTTTTTGATACTGTTGCAAAGCTAACTAAAAAGCAGCATTCCCCAAGAGAGGATGGCTTTCACTTTAGCAGTGATAAATTCATGAACTTCTTTGAGGAAAAGATCATGACCATTAGAAAGCAAATTACGGACTCCTCTTTGAATCTGCGTATTCCTCCAGGGCTTAGCTGTCCTGGATCTGCACAGCTCTGCGAGGGCCTGGGATCGGGAGAGACACTTAAGTGTTTTAGTACTATATCTCTTGACACAATGATGAAAATAATCATGGCCTCTAAACCTTCAAGCTGCATACTGGATCCTATTCCTACTAAACTGCTGAAGGAGCTGCTTCCTGTGCTTGGCCCTCCTATGTTGAACATAATAAACAGCTCTCTATCCACCGGATGTGTACCAAACTCACTAAAAGTGGCAGTGATAAAGCCTCTCTTGAAAAAGCCAAACCTTGACCCGGAAAATATAAAAAACTATCGGCCTATATCGAATCTTCCATTCCTCTCAAAAATTTTAGAAAAAGCTGTTGCGCAGCAACTCACTGCCTTTCTGAAGACAAACAATGTATACGAAATGCTTCAGTCTGGTTTTAGACCCCATCATAGCACTGAGACTGCACTTGTGAAGGTGGTAAATGACCTTTTAATGGCGTCAGACCGAGGCTCTGCATCTGTCCTCGTGCTACTAGACCTTAGTGCTGCCTTTGACACCATCGATCACCACATTCTTTTGGAGAGACTGGAAACCCAAATTGGTCTACACGGACAAGTTCTGGCCTGGTTTAGATCCTACCTGTCGGAAAGATATCAGTTTGTCTCTGTGAATGGTCTGTCCTCCGACAAATCAACTGTACATTTCGGTGTTCCTCAAGGTTCCGTTTTAGGACCACTATTGTTTTCACTATATATTTTACCTCTTGGGGATGTTATTCGAAAACATAATGTTAACTTTCACTGCTATGCGGATGACACACAGCTGTACATTTCAATGAAACATGGTGAAGCCCCAAAATTGCCCTCGCTAGAAGCCTGTGTTTCAGACATAAGGAAGTGGATGGCTGAAAACTTTTTACTTTTAAACTCGGACAAAACAGAGATGCTTGTTCTAGGTCCCAAGAAACAAAGAGATCTTCTGTTAAATCTGACAATTCATCTTGATGGTTGTAAAGTCGTCTCAAATAAAACTGTGAAGGACCTCGGCGTTACTCTTGACCCTGATCTCTCTTTTGACGAACATATCAAGACTGTTTCAAGGACAGCTTTTTTCCATCTACGTAACATTGCAAAAATCAGAAATTTTCTGTCCAAAAATGATGCAGAAAAATTAATCCATGCATTTGTTACTTCTAGGTTAGACTACTGCAATGCTCTATTTTCCGGCTACCCGGATAAAGCACTAAATAAACTTCAGTTAGTGCTAAATACGGCTGCTAGAATCCTGACTAGAACCAAGAAATTTGATCATATTACTCCAGTGCTAGCTTCCCTACACTGGCTTCCTGTTAAGGCAAGGGCTGATTTCAAGGTTTTACTGTTAACCTATAAAGCGTTACATGGGCTTGCTCCTACCTATCTTTCCGAGTTGGTCCTGCCGTACATACCAATACGTACGCTACGGTCACAAGACGCAGGCCTCCTAATTGTCCCTAGAATTTCTAAGCAAACAGCGGGAGGCAGGGCTTTCTCCTATAGATCTCCATTTTTATGGAACAGTCTGCCTACCCATGTGAGAGACGCAGACTCGGTCTCAACCTTTAAGTCTTTACTGAAGACTTATCTCTTCAGTAGGTCATATGATTGAGTGTAGTCTGGCCCAGGAGTGTGAAGGTGAACGGAAAGGCTGGAGCAACGAACAGCCCTTGCTGTCTCTGCCAGGCCGGTTCCCCTCTCCACTGGGGTTCTCTGCCTCTAACCCTGTTGCAGGGGCTGAGTCACTGGCTTGCTGGTGCTCTTTCATGCCGTCCCTGGGAGGGGTGCGTCACTTGAGTGGGTTGAGTTACTGACGTGATCTTCCTGTCTGGGTTGGCGCCCCCCCCTTGGTTTGTGCTGTGGTGGAGACCTCTGTGGGCTATACTCGGCCTTGTCTCAGGATTGTAAGTTGGTGGTTGGGGATATCCCTCTAGTGGTGCGGGGGCTGTGCTTTGGCGGAGTGGGTGGGGTTATATCCTTCCTGTTTGGCCCTGTCCGGGGGTTTCTTCGGATGGGGCCACAGTGTCTCCGGACCGCTCCTGTCTCAGCCTCCAGTATTTATGCTGCAGTAGTTTATGTGTCGGGGGGCTGGGGTTAGTTGGTTATACCTGGAGTACTTCTCCTGTCTTATCCAGTGTCCTGTGTGAATTTAAGTATGCTCTCTCTAATTCTCTCGTTCTCTCTTTCTCTCTGAGAACCTGAGCCCTAGGACCATACGTCAGGACTACCGGGCATGATGACACCTTGCTGTCCCCAGTCCGCCTGGCCTTGCTGCTATTCCAGTTTCAACTGTTCTGCCTGCGGCTACGAAACCCCTACCTGTCCCAGACCTGCTGTTTTCAACTCTTAATGATCGGCTATGAAAAGCCAACTGAGAGACCTGAGCCCTAGGACCATACGTCGGGACTACCGGCCGTGGTGACTCCTTGCTGTCCCCAGTCCGCCTGGCCTTGCTGCTATTCCAGTTTCAACTGTTCTGCCTGCGGTTATGGAACCCCTACCTGTCCCAGACCTGCTGTTTTCAACTCTTAATGATCGGCTATGAAAAGCCAACTGAGATTTATTCCTGATTATTATTTGACCATGCTTGTCACTTATGAACATTTTTGAACATCTTGGCATGGTTCTGTTATAATCTCCACCCGGCACAGCCAGAAGAGGACTGGCCACCCCTCATAGCCTGGTTCCTCTCTAGGTTTCTTCCTAGGTTTTCGCCTTTCTAGGGAGTTTTTCCTAGCCACCGTGCTTCTACACCTGCATTACTAGCTGTTTGGGGTTTTAGGCTGGGTTTCTGTACAGCACTTCGAGATATTAGCTGATGTAAGAAGGGCTATATAAAATAAAATTGATTGATTGATTGATAGTATTGTATATAAGAGCCAAATATAATAGCATAGTATAACGTTACTGTAAGTCAAAAAGCACCACCTCATTTCTTACGCATTTTTCTCTCATGCGGCCACAACTCAACAGCGTGCCACTAGGCAAAATATGTGCTGTGATTTAAACAAAACACAGGTATGCTACAGTTTTGTTAACACCATCTGCTCTAAAATTTGCTCACTGGAGTCTACATAATTACAAAAACAATACTGTACAGAAGATCTAAATGCATATTTCCATGAAACTGATTGTGATCAAATGGTTGGCATGCAGATGCTGCATGGACGTTTCACCGATAAAACTTAAAGAATGATCATCCACGATTGACAGTGAGAAATGTGAAGGGAGGATGACCACAAAAATGTGTGTGTGTACTGTAAAGTAGAGGTAAAGAAACACATGCGCAGGACATGATACATATCTTTCCAGGGGGGCGGGATGGGGGCGGAACGGTGCAGTTACCAACGGATCCGCAGCCTCCTCCTATTCCTTTATTTCATTTCCCTTCTCCTGTTCCCCATTGTTCATGCAGTAATGGATAATGGATTGGCAGTAGCAGTAGAGTAGGCAACCGTAGTCAAGCACAGCCCTTGATTTTACTGGTTTTGGAAGGGAGTATGTGTGTATGTGTGTGTGTGCATTCGATCCTTGTGGTGTTGGGTGGAGGGAAGCTAAGGCCTATCGTATTGCTCCACCAGTAATATGGCATTCCCATTAAACTGTGTTATCCACCACGATTAAATCGGGGAGGGGACTGTGGATCGGTCTCCGTTCATCCGTCTGTTTGTTCGTATCTTAGTCACATGTGATATCTTAGACAGCATTGGCCTGATTTTAACGAAACTTGGGTGAATGATGTGTCTTGCCGTAGAGATCTGGCATTTACAAAATTACACAAATTGACCCAAGGTGGTCGCTATAGTAATTGACTGAAATTTGTGAGTCACACCAGAGAGGAAGAGGCGAAGCGAGAGGGATAACTGGGCCCAAAATCTGTCTTCTCCAGCAGGTGGCGTTTTTGTGCTTTTTTCGCTCACCAAGCGAGGAGTTTTCGTATGAGAGTGTCAAATTTGGTTTAAAACAATTGAATGGCTTATTTGCTACTTGTGGCTTATTTGATTGAATATACATTTCGTAGTGCTTAGGTTGTTACGAGTGTACTGATAAGTAGAACATGTGACATCCCGGGAACTTTGAGAAAAAACACCCTATATCGGAGTTGTGCCTGTTGTTTACACGCGTATCTGCCCTCTCATTGGCTAGAATGGTCCCACCTGATCTTGCATCCTCCCGACTGCCTTCTAGTCTGAGTACCAGTCTCTTTAGCTAACATTCCACTCCTTGCCACCCCTTGTCATTGCCAAAGATGCACTGGATACAGCTGGGGTTTTCTTAGGTTGTTGGAAATAACATTCATATTTTGCATGACAACATGGAGCCTCGAAAATAGAATTTGAATTTATAACAAAGTCAAAAACAAACATTTACAGTGGCTTGCGAAAGGATTCACCCCCCTTGGCATTTTTCCTATTTTGTTGCCTTACAACCTGGAATTACAGTGCCTTGCAAAAGTATTCATCCCCCTTGGCGTTTTTCCTGTTTTGTTGCATTACAACCTGTACTTTAAATGGATTTGGATTTAATGTAATGGACATACACAAAATTGTCCAAATTGTTGAAGTGAAATGAAAAAAATAACTTGTTTAAAAAAAAAATAATGGAAAAGTGGTGCGTGCATATGTATTCACCCCCTTTGCTATGAAGATCCTAAATAATGTTCAAAGTTTCTGGTATTTTTTTATAACCCAACCCTGATCTGTACTTCTCCACAACTTTGTCCCTGACCTGTTTGGAGAGCTCCTTGGTCTTCATGGTGTCACTTGCTTGGTGGTGCCCCTTGCTTAGTGGTGTTGCAGACTCTGGCGTCTTTCAGAACAGGTGTATGTATACTGAGATCATGTGGCACTTAGATTGCACACAGGTGGACTTTATTTAACTAATTATGTGACTTCGGAAGGTAATTGGTTACACCAGACATTATTTAGGGGCTTCATAGCAAAGGGGGTGAATACATATGCACGCACCACTTTTCCGTTATTTATTTTTTAGAATTTTTTTAACAAGTTATTTTTTTCATTTCACTTCATCAATTTTGACTATTTTGTGTATGTCCATTACATGAAATCCAAATAAAAATCCATTTAAATTACAGGTTGTAATACAACAAAATAGAAAAAACGCCAAGGGGGTGAATACTTTTGCAAGGCACTGTAGCTATTAGCTAGTCAAGTTGTATTTTGAGGCTTAAAATCAAAGATTTTCTGGCTGGTAATTGCAGTATTTCGTTTGAGAATTTAGACGTGAGCTAGCAACTTTTGTCAAACTGGTTTCATCTGGAAAAAACGTTTGCTTAGCAATGTTAATAATTTGAAGATGGTAGAAAGGCCAGTCTCTTTGGCACATGACATGGAGTACAGAGAGTGGATTAGCTAAAGAGACTAATACCCAGGCTAACTGCCTTCCATTTTTGAAGATTGTTTTTAATTGTTAGAGCGGCCACTTGAGTATCTAGTCAATATAATGGATCATCTGTGGTCACACACGATATCTGAAATGTGTTAGTCACACGCTATATCTCAACTGGCCCAAGGGGGAGCGCTGCATCATTTGTCAGGGACGGCATGTTTACTGTTACCTTGTTCTCGAATAGAAGGGGATGGGCCTGTGACCGGTGACTCCGTGGCACCCCCAGCAAGACGAATGCCCTCATCTCTCTCTGCTTGCCATACTCTACTCACTACGATAGCTCTGTTTATTCACATAATTATTCACACTTTCCACTGGTGACACTGAGAATGCTAATCGCCTCTCCACTAACCAGAGCCAGAACATTCTCTCTGATTGGATATGACCGAGGAATTAGAATCAAGGGGGAAGTGGGCCGGTGGCCATATTGTGTGTACCATTTGGAAAGTTGAATGAACTTGTTCTCTTCTCTTCTGAGAGTGAAGCATTGCTAATGTCCTTCATAGATACTGGAGTTGTATTTTTTTTGTAAATACTTTTCGGGATGGAAAAACGTTTTCAGTGTGAACTTAAATGACTAAAACCAGATAGAAAGTATATAGAAAATATACATATATTCTTTGAGAACTAACAATCACCAAAATAAAAGCTAGACAGTCATTGGAATTCTAAAAATGATGCATTCAGGAGGATCTCCATAGATTTTCTTATCCTGTTTGAGCATATGAACACAGCATAAGCCATAGTAAAATGCATATAATTGCAGGAAATTAGCATTAAAACAGCTAAATGTGCTCCCCTCTGCCAGGATGGATGCCTCTAAAATATTATTGCCCAGGGCCCGGACTGAATATTGCCAAGCCCCTGATCCACCCACCACCTAAGACCCTTTTTGATCCAGAAAAAACCCTGGATTGATTGAGATATATTGAAGTAAGTTATGTTAAGACAGCTCGATGGTGGATAGATTATATAAGGCTACTATAGCCTATACAAGAGTGAAGAGCTAAATAAAACACTTGACTTACATTATTGTTAAATGTTACTGATCAGTGATAAATGAGCTACCACCTCCACTTATTTGTCCAGCCAAAGATCAATTAGCCAAATATGCAGACAGCGATTCAGTGAAACAAAATCACATTGATTGATTATCAGACAAGTCACAGGCTTTCGGTTGGGAGTAGGTTACTATACAAGTGAAGAGAAAAATCCACTTGTTAAGCTACATAACATGCTAGGTAAATGTTCTGATCAGTGCTAATATATGATCAAACTAGAATAAAGATGATAAAGAAGGAAAATATATTTTGAAAAAGATATATTTAAAATAATATATACAGTATATTTACAATGATGCAGAAATGATGCAGACAATTACATTGGTAGAAGCCACAATCTATCTATAATATTAAAGCTGATCTACTTCCTAAACATATATATATATATATACATATATTTTTTTTAAAGAATAAAGATGATCATGAATACTCACCTCAACCTACTGTAGCTAACATTTCCCCAACCTAATTGTAAACAAATATCCAAATGGAGATTCAGTGAAAACAAAAATCTGACATTGATTGATTTATCAAGAGAAGTCCCCACTCAAAGCAGTGTAATGGCGCTATCCCAATCAAAATGGTGCTGAAATTATCATCTAGTTGACCACACAAATGTAGTATAATGGTTGGATATGACTTTGGTATTTTCAGTAAGCAACAATGTGATACATGCCTTCAATTGCATTAGCCTACTTTATTCCAATTTCTTCGTCATTCAGTTGATCAAAACTAAGGTGAGTTTTCCTCTCTATTCACTTTTCTAAGACAAGGGTTGTTTCCTCATCTCCTCACTCCGCTGCCACCCGCCTCCACCGCATTGTTCTCAACACCGGTTTAAATCAATATACTGTTCTCTAGAAATCTGTCTTTTTCCGGGTTTGGGCTCATTACATTTCTGTGATTTCGGACCGGGCCTGGGCTCGAGCTTCAGCTCACCGGGCTTGGGGAAGACCGGGCTCAAATTTTCAGGGCAGATGACAGCTCTAATAGATACTCCAATGCTTCTCAAGGTTAACTGATTTAAAAATGTTTATCTGGGCCATAAGATACAGTGCCTTCAGAAAGTATTCACACCCCTTGACTTTTTCCACATTGTGTTACAGCCTGAATTTAAAATAGATTCAATTTAGATTTTTTGGTCATTGGCCTACACACAATACCCCATAATGTCAAAGTGGAATTATGTTTTTTTAAAATTTAACAAATTAATTAAAAAGGAAAAGCTGAAATATCTTGAGTCAATACGTTTTCAACCCCTTTCTTATCACAAGCCTAAATATGTTTTGTAAAAATGTGCTTTACAAGGCAAATAATAAGTTGCTTGGATTCACTCTGTGTGCAACAATAGTGTTTAACATTATTATTATTTTTCTGTACCCCACACAAGATCCCTCAGTTGAGCAGTGAATTTCAAACACGGATTCAACCAAGGCATCTATTGGTAGATGGGTAAAAATAGACATTGAATATCCCTTTGAGCATTGTGTTATTAATTACACTTTGGATGGTATCAATACTCCCAGTCACTACAAAGATACAGGCGTCCTTCCTAACTTAGTTGCTGAAAAGGAAGGATACCAATGGTGACCTTACAACAGTTACAGAGTTTAATGGCTGTGATAGGAGAAAACTGAGGATGGATCAACAACATTGTAGTTACTCCACAATACTAACCTCATTGACAGAGTGAAAAGAAGGAAGCCTATACAGAATGCACAAAAACAAGGCACTAAAGTAATACTGCAAAATATGTGGCAAAGCAATTCACTTTTTCTCCTGAATACAAAGTGTTAGGTTTGTGGCAAATCCAATACAACACATTACTGAGTACCACTCTCCATATTTTCAAGCATAGTGGTGGCTGGATCATGTTATGGGTATGCTTGTAATCGTTAAGGACTGAGGAGTTTTTCAGAATAAAAAAGAAACTAAATGGAGCTAAGCACAGGCAAAATCCTAGAGGAAAACCTGGTTCAGTCTGATTTCCACCAGACACTGGGAGATGAATTCACCGTTCAGCAGGACAATAACCTAAAACACAAGGCCAAATCTACACTGGAGTTGCTTACCAAGAAGACAGTGAATGTTCCTGAGTGGCTGAGTTACAGTTTTGACTTAAATCTACTTGATAATATATGGCAAGACCTGAAAATGGTTGTCTAACAATGATCAACAACCAAATTGACAGAGCTTGAAGAATTTTGAAAATAATAATGGACAAATGTTGTACAATCCAGGTGTGGAAAGCTCTTAGAGACTTACCCAGAAAGACTCACAGATTTAATCGCTGCCAAAGGTGCTTCTACAACGTATTGACTCAGGAGTGTGAATAATTATGTAAATTAGATATATTTGTATTTAAAAAAATTATAAAAACATGTTTTCACTTTGTCATTATGGAGTATTGTGTGTAGATGGGTGAGAAAAAAATCTATATAATCAATTTTGAATTCAGGCTGTAACACAACAAAATGTGGAATAAGTCAAGGAGTATGAATACTTTCTGAAGGCAACTCTGTTGAGAGCTTGGGCAGTAGTTAGATGCTGATCTAAGGTACATTTTGAGTTAATGCTCCTTATACCACAGCATTGTTGAATACTCGTTTCTGGTTGACTAAAAGGGCATTTATCCCTACTTATCTGTTTTGGGTAAGCTGATCCTAGATCTCTGCAAATGACCAATGTCTACCCAGTGCTAAGTCAGCCAGCTGATAATCAGTTTGGCGCCATGCATCAAGGGCCTCTATACTATTGATCAATTCATCCAGTCTCTTTGGTCTGGCTTCCTCTTCTCCTGCCTGCCAGGTCTTTGAAACTCTCCTTTCAGAGGATTACAACTGGATAATTATTTCACAGCAAAGCCAGTCAGTGGAGTGAAGTTACTAGCTCAGATAAAAGTGTAATCTATCTTGTCTCTTCAGAATTAGGGCCTCAGTAGAATGCCTGCTTTCATCCTATAACACATAATCAGAATCAGTGCTTTCAGAATCCCCAGGCCATAGATATGGATAGAACTACATGAAGAGATACCAAGTTCATCCAAAGATCTCCAATATTACAGTTGTACAGTCATAACTATGAAGTGGATGCACAATTGTTCAACATGGGTTGAATTAGGGGCTGGCTGACACTTAGTGAAAAGCACTATTATAAACGCAACGTATAATCATCTTCATCATCAATGTCCCTTTGTCCAGCATTTCACTCAGATATGAGGTGTAAACTGACAGTATTGTGGCCAGTGTTGTTGTTGCGTAATACAGTCAGTACCTTTGATACTGTGTCCCGTTGTGGTCCACCAGCCGGTGATGGTCTGGGTAATGACAGGGCTGGGCTATAACATGTCTAGTCAGGCACTCCAAATAATTCACCATCAGCCCATTTAGCTACACACAACACGATGGAATCTCACAATTATTATACAGTGTTATAATTGGATGATGATTACAGCATTTAATCATGCTCTGTGCCCAGCGAAACACTGGCTGTTTAAACCTAGCTCTGCGTTCAGAGCACACGATGGCTGCAGCTAAAGAAGCATATCTGACGGACTGAGAGCTGGCTCAGTCAGTATGTGATCTGGGATGTTAGGAGTAGTATTTGAAGGTGTTGATTGAAGGTGATGGTACGTCAGAGTGGATCAAAAGTGAGGAATGTACAGACATGAGCTACAAAAGAGCTCTCGCTCTCTCTCTCTCACTCACACACACACACACACACACACACCATCTATCACCATCTCTCTGGCTTTCTCTCTCTCAATTGTAGAAGAACTGTGAAACAAGGGTGCATCACTCACAGAGACGTGTGTAGAACTGTGTTGAACTACACTCAAGTATAGATAAAGAAGAACAGAAATGTTAGTAGAACTACAGAGCAGAACATAAACATCTCTCACCCACATAGGTAGATAAGAGGAATAAAGCAGAGCTGGTGTCTGAGAAGACCACGTTAGACCTGGGTGTTTCTCTTTTACCACGGCCAGGGGTAAGTAGAGATGTTATATGAGTGGAGTTTATTGAAGTAACAACACTAAAAGGGTTGTGGTGTCCAGGAATTAGTCAGTGTGTGCTGCAGATAAAGCGCTCAGACATGATATAAGTTTGGTGGTTATTCATGTGTCCTACGTGTAGAGTGTGGTAGACTAGGCCCTATGTTATTGTCGAGATGTCAGCCACTGAAATGGTTTCCCCTCATGTTTTTTTATTCAGTTGTTGTGTTAGTCTGAATACCGCCCATTTGGCCTGTGTGCCTTGTTACATGGATCGTTAAATGCATTTCTCCTCTCACTGTAATGGTTGTAAGAGGCTGTCCTCTGAGACAATCAGCCTGCAGTTACATCTACGTGGGCCTAAATGAAATCCAATAAGAGGAATGGTGATATGAAGAGACCCTGTAGCATGGGATCTATCCTCTCAGGGATGTGTGTGTGTGTGTGTGTGTGTGTGTGTGTGTGTGTGTGTGTGTACGTGCCTGCCCGTTCAGGGTAAGAAAACCATTTTGTCATTTTGTAAATTGGGTGAACTATCCCTTTAACATGGGGATTCTTAAAAAAAAAAGAATCACCTAATAAATTGGATTAGCTGACAACGTCACAAAAACGATGTGCACGCTTCAATGGGGCCGTGAGTTGTTGTGATTCTGGATGGCCAGATAGCTACCAACAAAGGCAAGACACTGTCATGTGGGGAATCATAAGTGACTCGTTTCAGCTCGATACCATGTCTTGTTTTGAGGTGTTTTGGCTAATTTCATGTCAACGCTAATATGGCAAAAAAATTGCTAGCTAGCTAACCAAAACTGGTTTTGACAATTTCTTTGGATTCCCCATGTCTGACTCACTGTTAGAATTTATTGGGGTCCAAATTGGTTGTTATGCACTATATTTATTGAATATTATATGAATCCTATAAATTAAAATGGCCAATTAGGGTGCAATCAATTAGCTTAATTTCTCAGAGATCAAATTATATTTCAACAAAATAAAGTTGTAGGAATGCTAATCTTATCTGTTTCTAACAACAGAAACAAATTCAGAACAATCTGAGATGGCGGGTGTCGAAATCCTCTTTCTTGTGCTTTTTGAGGTAGATTACAAGTTATTGTTTATGTCCCTCATGATAAATAATTACTTTTGAGATTACATAGATTACATTTTAATTACATTTGAGTTACATCTAACAGGTTTGAACTAAGTTCATTTATCATCTGAAACCCCAAGGCTAGGGACCAGCCCTGAGATGGGGTGCCACAGCAAAGTACAGTGAGGGAAAAAAGTGTTTGATCCCCTGCTGATTTTGTACGTTTGACCACTGACAAAGAAATGATCAGTCTATAATTTTAATGGTAGGTTTATTTGAACAGTGAGAGACAGAATAACAACAAAAAAATCCAGAAAAACGCATGTAAAAAATGTTATAAATTGATTTTCATTTTAATGAGGGAAATAAGTATTTGACCCCTCTGCAAAACATGACTTAGTACTTGGTGGCAAAACCCTTGTTGGCAATCACAGAGGTCAGACGTTTCTTGTAGTTGGCCACCAGGTTTGCACACATCTCAGGAGGGATTTTGTCCCACTCCTCTTTGCAGATCTTCTCCAAATCATTAAGGTTTCGAGGCTGATGTTTGGCAACTCGAACCTTCAGCTCCCTCCACAGATTTTCTATGGGATTAAGGTCTGGAGACTGGCTAGGCCACTCCAGGACCTTAATGTGCTTCTTCTTGAGCCACTCCTTTGTTGCCTTGGCCGTGTGTTTTGGGTCATTGTCATGCTGGAATACCCATCCACGACCCATTTTCAAAGCCCTGGCTGAGGGAAGGAGGTTCTCACCCAAGATTTGACGGTACATGGCCCCGTCCATCGTCCCTTTGATGCTGTGAAGTTGTCCTGTCCCCTTAGCAGAAAAACCCCCCAAAGCATAATGTTTCCACCTCCATGTTTGACGGTGGGGATGGTGTTCTTGGGGTCATAGGCATCATTCCTCCTCCTCCAAACACGGCGAGTTGAGTTGATGCCAAAGAGCTCGATTCTGGTCTCATCTGACCACAACACTTTCACCCAGTTCTCCTCTGAATCATTCAGATGTTCCCAGATGAACTGGGTTACAATGTCAGATGTTTATTTATACAATTTATACTAACTTAATGTGTTATCGCTGTGCTTCAACTAATAGCAAAACCAAATGACCTGGATTGCAGTTGAAATTACATTAAAGTACATGGTGCAAGTGATCAATGGTGTTCGAGATTCTACCTCATCCCCATATTGTTATTTATTTTGCTCATTGCAGCCCAGTATCTCTATTTGCACATCATCTTTTGCACATCTATCATTCCAGTGTTAATACTAATTGTAATTATTTTGCACTATAGCCTATTTATTGCCTTACCTCCATAACTTGCTACATTTGCACACACTGTATATATATTTTCTATTGTGTTATGACTGTACGTTTTTGTTTTCCCATGTGTAACTCTGTGTTGTTGTTTTTATCGCACTGCTTTGCTTTATCTTGGCCAGGTCGCAGTTGTAAATGAGAACTTGTTCTCAACTGGCTTACCTGGTTAAATAAAGGTGAAATAAATAAATAAACAGATTATTATAGCATTTGTGAAGATTTCCACAGACCTACGATCTTTGCATGCTATCTTGTACATCCACGTTTTCTATGATTACATTTATTGTTACTGTAACCTCAATGTGCCCATGGATGTCATTTTAAGGTTGAATAAATACTGTTACATTAGTTTGTAAGATAGCCTTTACTGTAGGCTATTTGCTGTATTGCAAAAGTGATATTGAATTGTGTTTGATTCTGAATGCAACCATATATCAACATTTAAAGGCGCTGTATCTTCTGCTTGGATAGTTCCATCTGTGCCACTGAGTCTGGCTTTAATTCCAGTTTGTCTACAAATTAAACATTTATATGTTGGATTCACATCTCCATTTCGACCAAAAAAATAAGTTAAAGAATAGGACTTAATCAAGTCAAACTATGCACTTTAAATACAGTTTGATTTGATTTAGTCCTATTTTTGGTTGAGATGGAGATGTGAATCCAACATTATTAACTTGATTAATTTGAAATCAACCAAAGCTTGAAACCTGAGGCCTTTATGTATTGTCTATTTTTAGTTGAATCCTGGGCTGAATTTAAACAATAACTGTTGATGACTTCCCAAATGCTGTATAGGCCTAAATAGCATCATTGATGATATACTGTATGATTGATAAAGTATGGTTACATTTTATTTGCTCTGTTAAACCTACCCTTTGGAATGATTTAGATATCAACAGTGAATCCATTAAGTGGAGATTTCTTAACAATCATTCCCACGATAGCACATTGGTAATAGTCAGTGACAAATATCATAGCTAAGCAGGGCTGTTTTTTTCTTATAGTGGATATTACGTGAAAGATCAGACATTGTTTGAAAGGTACAAATTCAACATATTTTATTCAAGGTTTGTCTATGTTGAAAATTGGTTACCATGATGACATAGTCCTGTGGTTGAAATTTCACCCTCAAAACAACAGTTTATGTTGATGCCTTTGTTCAAATCCAATGTATTTTCGACGTAGATTCCATGTCACAATACATTGACAAATTATGTTAAAACAACATGTGGGTACTCACTGATGAGGAAGGAAACTTGGAACTAATGTGAGAAGTAGGAAGGGAGTCCCTACGTTTTATCTCACTAATGAAGTTTAAGTTGGATAGATCTGCCAGGTGAAATGTGTATTTACATTTTTCAAATTCTGTGATGAAAGTGTATGTGAGCTAGCGTGTCGTGTGTGCGTGTGCATGTTTTTGTGTTAGTGAGTTGTATGTAAGAATACAAATGGACTACAGCTGGTTGTCTCTGCAGGTGTACGTGAAGGGAGAGGTGATCCAGGATTGTGAGAATTAATGGTAATCATGATAATGATTTGCATTGAAATACTTGGGGTCTGAAATTGTTGAACTTTACCCAGTACCAGGACATTTTAGCCAAAAACCTTGTTTGCCTCTGCCAGAGGACAAACACACACACAAAATAGCCATATTTATGAGTGCTGGCCGTCTGTAGTTGTAAAAATTGGATCACTACGGGCTTACAGCACCCAAAGACACACATCTACCCTACGCTTTCCTGTTTAATCTTTCCATATTTTTCCTATCACAGCTAACAGATTTTTCAATCACACACGGGAACATCCCCCTTGCCTGTCGCCCCTGCGATTCCCTGCTATTTTTCATATTATGCAAATTGAGATCAGAGTTTCCGAGAGGTTCTGGAATTATACGAAGATGACAATGGAAACAGCAGGATTGTTACCGGTGTGGCAAATCAGTGTAGGGTAACAGCTGGAGAGACAGGAAGAGAATGGAGAGTTTAATTAGAGAGAGTGGCCTTGTCCAAAATCTAGCTTGCCTACTTTTTAGGACAATTTTTTGGGGGGGGATAAAATATTGAATATAGCGCATAGAAATGCATTGAATAACACATTCATAAATGGCAAAAAAAGAGTCAAAAACTAAATAAAAGGGAATAAGGTTTTGAAGTATTTTTTTTTAACACATTTAACCCCTTATTTTTGCCACTGCCGCAACATACTACTTTTGGTGCATTCAAGACAACTGGGAACTCGTAAACAAAACAAGCTCAGACTGGGAAAAATCGTGAGGTCAGTGATCTTCAGGTTGACAAATTGGAGCTCTAGGATGATGCCGAGTTTCCGATTTGTAATCCCAATCTGAGCATGTTTTTGTTCTCAGAGTTCCCTGTTGTCTTGAATGCACCATCAGTTACAGCTTCGCATATGAACCGTAAAGGATCGTCTGTAGCCCCACCCATTGACCTTTCACTGCAACGGAGTGCCGGAATGTTGTTGTTTTGGGCTAACGTTAGCTAAGTAGCTAGCTAGTATTTGGAGTAAACTTGAGTTAACCATGGATCTAAGCATGTATCAATTGAAGAGTCACCTGAAGCTAAAGAGGAATGGGAGATGCAGTAGAGGAATGCAGTGCTGAGGCAGAGGGCTTGTAATGAGGACGACTGGCTAGCTACTACTCTGAACTGTGTGTGGTGAGCCTTCTGGTGCCCAGAGCTGCTAAGGCATCACCCAAGTTGGTGCCATACATTGTGAAGGAGAAGTCCAATGAGAAGGGGGTAGCTGCATCCCAATATGGCAACCGGAGTATGGGCGAGTAACTGTGTCGAAAGGAAAGTAGTGGGCGTGTGGAAAGTAGTGGGCGTGTGGAAAGTAGAGGGCGTGTGGAAAGGAGTGGGTGTGTCGAAACCGCTCTGCTATAGGTTAGACGGTTTTGATAGAGCTGTGTTGTCTTTCTTCCATTTCTTACCAGGCAACTACCGTACATTGAGTTACGATACCGCGACATCTGTTTTTAAGACAGACGATGAGTCTGAGTCATATTTCTCTGTTGATTTTACACAAATAATTGTACATTTTCAGTTATAAAACTGACGATTGTTTTTTTTTTATAAAGAATATTGACGATGGGTGTACTGTTGCTTCATGCGCTGTGACTGTCACCCTGATATTGGCTACTGGTTGCTACTTCCCACGCTGTTGCCAGACAGTAGTGCTTGTCAAGCGGGAGCGAAGGGCACTGTTTCCTTTCATGCCCTCCCCATTGAGTAGTAGACTGTACAGTGCATTCGGAAAGTTTTCAGACCCCTTGACCTTTTCCACATTTTGTTAAGTTGTAGCCTTCTTCTAAAATGGATTAAATTGTTTTTTCCCCCTCATCAATCTACACACAATACCCCATAATGACAAAGCAAAAACAGGTCTGCCTAGGAGCACTACGGACAATTCCTTCGACCTCATGTATTGGCTTGGTTTTTGCTCTGACATGCACTGTCAACTGTGGGACCTTATATAGACGGGTGTGTGCCTTTCCAAATCATGTCGAGTCAATTGAATTTCCACTCCAATCAAGTTGTAGAAACATCTCAATGGAAACAGGATGCACCTGAGCTCAATTTCAAGCCTCATAGCAAAGGGTCTGAAAACGTATGTAAATAAGATATTTATGTTTTTATTTATATAAATGTGCAAAAATGTAAAAAAATAAACTGTTTTCGCTTTGTCATTATGGGGTATTGTGTGTAGATTGATGAGGATTTTTATTTATTTAATCCATTTTAGAATAAGGCTGTAACGTAACAAAATGTGGAAAAAGGGAAGGGGTCTGAATACTTGTATACACTGTATGTATCAAGGTGACATCTAGATGGTTATCAATATTAGTTATATTTTTATTTCTACTTGAAATAAACATTAGCTACCGCCGGCGACATGACCGTGATACCAAGTATGAAGCACTTTAAGTCGGAAGGCATGTCGAACAACACCGGTGCACTGGTCGCCGGCTTATCTCGTTGTGCAGCCCAGTCAGTCACACCAAACGGTCTTGAGTGGCAACAAATCTGCCCAATTAGCTGATTCGCTTTCCATACACCCACTACTTTCGACATACCCACTCGCCCATACTCCGGTCGCTATATTGGGCTGCAGAACCCAGGTTGGTTCCCAGAGTAGCTAGCCCTCTACAAGATCGGTACCAGACTCCATCTTCATCAACCATCTCCATCTCCCTGACCACCTTCCTCTGATCAAGCCATGAACTGTCCCTCTCCATCTTTGGAGGATTCAAAGACTTGGCCACTATTGGTTGACCTAGCCAACTATACAGTGGGGAAAAAAGTATTTAGTCAGCCACCAATTGTGCAAGTTCTCCCACTTAAAAAGATGAGAGAGGCCTGTAATGTTCATCATAGGTACACATCAACTATGACAGACAAATTGAGAAAAAAATATCCAGAAAATCACATTGTAGGATTTTTAATGAATTTATTTGCAAATTATGGTGGAAAATAAGTATTTGGTCACCTACAAACAAGCAAGATTTCTGGCTCTCACAGACCTGTAACTTCTTCTTTAAGAGGCTCCTCTGCCCTCCACTCGTTACCTGTATTAATGGCACCTGTTTGAACTTGTTATCAGTATAAAAGACACCTGTCCACAACCTCAAACAGTCACACTCCAAACTCCACTATGGCCAAGACCAAAGAGCTGTCAAAGGACACCAGAAACAAAATTGTAGACCTGCACCAGGCTGGGAAGACTGAATCTGCAATAGGTAAGCAGCTTGGTTTGAAGAAATCAACTGTGGGAGCAAATATTAGGAAATGGAAGACATACAAGACCACTGATAATCTCCCTCGATCTGGGGCTCCACGCAAGATCTCACCTCGTGGGGTCAAAATGATCACAAGAACGGTGAGCAAAAATCCCAGAACCACACGGGGGGACCTAGTGAATGACCTGCAGAGAGCTGGGACCAAAGTAACAAAGCCTACCATCAGTAACACACTACGCCGCCAGGGACTCAAATCCTGCAGTGCCAGACGTGTCCCCCTGCTTAAGCCAGTACATGTCCAGGCCCGTCTGAAGTTTGCTAGAGTGCATTTGGATGATCCAGAAGAGGATTGGGAGAATGTCATATGGTCAGATGAAACCAAAATATAACTTTTTGGTAAAAACTCAACTCGTCATGTTTGGAGGACAAAGAATGCTGAGTTGCATCCAAAGAACACCATACCTACTGTGAAGCATGGGGTGGAAACATCATGCTTTGGGGCTGTTTTTTTGCAAAGGGACCAGGACGACTGATCCGTGTAAAGGAAAGAATGAATGGGGCCATGTATCGTGAGATTTTGAGTGAAAACCTCCTTCCATCAGCAAGGGCATTGAAGATGAAACGTGGCTGGGTCTTTCAGCATGACAATGATCCCAAACACACCGCCCGGGCAACGAAGGAGTGGCTTCGTAAGAAGCATTTCAAGGTCCTGGAGTGGCCTAGCCAGTCTCCAGATCTCAACCCCATAGAAAATCTTTGGAGGGAGTTGAAAGTCCGTGTTGCCCAGTGACAGCCCTAAAACATCACTGCTCTAGAGGAGATCTGCATGGAGGAATAGGCCAAAATACCAGAAACAGTGTGTGAAAACCTTGTGAAGACTTACAGAAAACGTTTGACCTATGTCATTGCCAACAAAGGGTATATAACAAAGTATTGAGAAACTTTTGTTATTGACCAAATACTTATTTTCCACCATAATTTGCAAATAAATTCATAAAAAATCCTACAATGTGATTTTTTTCCTCATTTTGTCTGTCATAGTTGACGTGTACCTATGATGAAAATTACAGGCCTCTCATCTTTTTAAGTGGGAGAACTTGCACAATTGGTGGCTGACTAAATACTTTTTAGTCAGCCACCAGTAGCTAGGCTACTCAGGACAATGTATTGCTTTTTTTTGTGCTTTTATGCACTTTAAGATTGTTATGAATAGCGCTATAGAAATGAAATCAATTATTATTATATACCAAAGATGGTTTATTTAGTTTAGAATGGCTGAAAAGCTCTGATGAAGGCCAAGAGGCCGACAAGTAAGCTTCAATAAAAAAGTGATACTAGCAAGAGCAGTGTACGGGTTTCTTTTTTCTTTCAATTTATCTAATTGTTACCATGCACCTGCAACAATATAGCTCAGATGTGCGAGTGTGCAAGGTAGGGGTGTATACAGAAGATAGCCCTATTTGGTAAAAGACCAAGTCCATATTATGACAAGAACAGCTCAAATAAGCAAAGAGAAATGACAGTCCATCATTACTTTAAGACATGAAGGTCAGTCAATACGGAACATTTCAAGAACTTTGCAAGTTTCTTCAAGTGCAGTCGCAGAAACCATCAAGCGCTATGATGAAACTGGCTCTCATGAGGACCGCCACAGGAATGGAAGACCCAGAGTTACCTCTGCTGCAGAGGATAAGTTCATTAGAGTTACCAGCCTCAGAAATTGCAGCCCAAATAAATGCTTCACAGAGTTCAAGTAAAGACACATCTCAACATCAACTGTTCAGAGGGGACTGTGTGAATCAGGCCTTCATGGTCGAATTGCTGCAAAGAAACCACTACTAAAGGACACCAATAAGAAGAAGAGACCTGCTTGGGCCAAGAAACACGAGCAATGGACATTATACCGGTGGAAATGTGTCCTTTGGTCTGGAGTCCAGATAGGAGATTTTTGGTTCCAACAGCTGTGTCTTTGTGAGACGCTGTGTGGGTGAACGGATGATCTCTGCATGTGTAGTTCCCACCGTGAAGCATGGAGGAGGAGGTGTTATGGTGTGGGGGTGCTTTGCTGGTGACACTGTCTGTGATTTATTTAGAATTCAAGGCACACTTAACCAGCATTGCTACTACAGCATTCTGCAGCGATACGCCATCCCATCTGGTTTGGCCTTAGTGGGACTATCATTTGTTTTTCAACAGGACAATGACCCAACACACCTCCAGGCTGTGTATGGGCTATTTGACCAAGAAGGAGAGTGATGGAGGGCTGCATCAGATGACCTGGCCTCCACAATCTCCCGACCTCAACCCAATTGAGATGGTTTGGGATGAGTCGGATGGCAGAGGGAAGTAAAAGCAGCCAACAAGTGCTCAGCATATGTGGGAACTCCTTCAAGACTGTTGGAAAAGCATTCCAGGTGAAGATGGTTGAGAGAATGCCAAGAGTGTGAAAAGCTGTCATCAAGGCAAAGGGTGGCTATTTGACGATTTTGTTTAACACTTTTTTTGTTACTACATGATTACATATGTGTTATTTCATAGTTTTGATGTCTTCACTATTATTCTACAATGTAGAAAATAGTAGAAAATAAAGAAAAAACCTTGAATGAGTAGGTGTGTCCAAACTTTTGACTGGTACTGTATATCTTCACACTTACATGAATGTGCTGATGAAGCATAGGAAATAGATGAGAAAGTGTTATTGCTCTCAGAGAAAAGGGGAACTTTATTAGTCAATTACAGCACCACAATAAATGTAAAGATAACATACCGTTTATGTTTTGCTGATGGTTCTCCCACTTCTTTTTCACCCATGCAGGTGACAGCTGCCTCTCCATTTTTCCCCATTTACATTTTCTCAATAAAAAGTTATCGTTCTCAAAAACGTATGTATATTGTCCCATACAATAATCTGTACCACTGAGCTTGACCCATTCAGGCTGTAACCGTTCAGGTAGAAACAAATAGCATAGCATGAACATTACAATCAGCTCAACACAGATAAACTGTCGTGACAAATCAGGAGAACTAGAAGAATAGAGAAGTGTTGGAACCAGCAGCCGCTGTGGAAAATAGCAATGTAGGCGACTGTGTTACTAACGTTAGCTATAGCTAATGTCAGTGCATAAGGCAGTGGCAAGAGAGCCACATGACTTACTCAAAACCTTTTTGTTGCTGCATTTCTCTTATCGTGTTTGTCACTGAATTAAATGCCTGGTATTAACATCAGACCCTGCAACAGTTTGAGCACAAGCCCTGGTATTTACAACAAGTAGCTATCTAGCTAACTAGGTTAATGTTAAATATGAAGTTGTCGCTCAACAGCAAACAAGTAACCCTATAACTAATGTTACCGTTCTAACAGTTATAGCTAACATCTTGTTACTACTAAAGCACATAGCTAGATAAAGGCACAGCAGGCAGCAGGCTGCAGATGTGATTTCAAAGATGTAACGTGAAAGGCGCTGCATGGTCAATCCGACATCTGCATTAGCCGTGCAAAAATTACGGTGATACGGCCTCTGCAGAAGTCAGGGCGTTCATACTTCTTGCTCTGCGCAGCGCAGAGCTGTTGAGCAGAGCTGTTGTGAAGGAAGTTGTCAAGGAAGTGAGTTTGTGTTTATACAGGACCTCCCGCCCCCACCTACCATCAACCAATGCGGCGCTGTACGGAGCCCTCCGCATTGTAAAATAATTTGGGAACGGCAATGTGGTACGGAGCTCAATTTGGCCTTTGCATGCCTCCGGAGGTTCTGCAATTGCGTCACACCATCCATACGAAGCCTCTGACCATATTTTCGGATCAAGCATAAATTGGCTCATATGATGAAATAGTCATGATCATTTTAAGGACAACAAAAACGACTTCCATTTGAACACAACTGCAGAAGCTTTGCTATTCGCCATCTTCCAAGTTGTTTTGTTGTCTACTTGAAGAGATCTAGCTATCAAAACTCACAGCCCGCCTCTTCCAATGTGTGGCTGTGAGATTCCCGAAAAGTGTGTAGCAAATGCTACAAAAAAAAGCAGAAATTACTATAACATCCTGGCATTTAAAGCATACTATATTTTCGAAAGTTCACATACCATAAAACATTATATTTTCACATACTGAGAATACGCGATTGCGTTGTTAACCGCTATTCTTTGATTTCGGTAGTGCATACCCATATCTAATTAATCAGCTGTTGTCCAAGCCGAAATGACTATGACATCTGGGCATTTAACATATACTCGATTTTATACATATTATAAAACTTTATTTTTTCCCATACTCAAATGGCCTACTATTTAGGACTCAAGTAAGGGTATTCTGACATGGCCAGTTAGAGAGATTTGTCCTGGGCTGCACAGAGAGATAGACAGTACCTGTTACTAAAGCCCCCCACAGGAAAGGGAAACAGACCTTCTACTGTGAGGAATTGGGTGCCAATGATAAAACTTTGATGGGAACACGTCAGATACAAACATCGGTATCTCTCAGCCGTGGGAGTCAGAGAGAGAGCGAGAATGTTGTCTATCACATGGCCTTGCGTACTGGGAGGAATCCAGTGAATGCTGTCAACTTTGATCCATTTCTCATAGAGAGGCTGAGCTTTGAAGGTTCTCCAATTACAGGGATTTTTACTTCACAAAAGGCTGTGGCACACTGTCAGCCTGCCTGCTTGCCGTGTCGTAGGCCCACAGTTACAGGGCAGGGCTGCCAGGGGTGTGTGTGTGCATGTGTGTGAATGAGTGTGATTATTTTAGGTGTAGATGTACAGTATTTGTTAGTTAAGATTAGTTGAAAAGGAGTGTCCAGTAGTTCTGAGTACTCCCTTTAGCTGCCCAGTGTAACTGGTCTGGGAGACAGGCTGACAGGTTTAGGGGAAAACAGCACAAACAAAGAGATACACACTTCTCAACCACATAACCGCTTTGGGCGGGCTAGAAAAGGCTTTAGCTACAAAACACCTGCAACAGAAGGCTGTTTGAAGTTGCCATCTTGTTTTGGTTTTCCTCTCTTTGTTTAGGTATCTTTTCTCAAAAAAAGTAATCTCTTAAAGTTGAGCTTTTAAATTGAGACACTTGAAAACTCCCCCATCTGTTCATATTGAGATGTGTGATTTACTTTGTACTAATCAGTGTCAGAGAAGGCGCTGAAAAGCATTTTCTTCAACTTTAAATTCACTGGTGTTGACACAACTGGTCAGCGGCCCTGCAGTTGAACTCTGATGACTCAGTCAGTATAGTCAGTGTTTCAATTCTAGAATGCTGGTTTCTGCTAGCTAGCCTGCCCGCGGCATGCTAGATCCTTTGAGGGAGCTTTCTTAGCTCTTTCAGCTCTCTCAGACTTTCACAAACATGATCAAAGCTATGTGTCAGTCAGACTCGGGCTCTCTCCAACTATGTGCTGAGTGAACACGGCACAAGCTAGCTCCACATTCCAGTTTCCACGCCTCCCCCTCTGAGACTATGGCTACACCTGCATCTGCTGAGCGCTCGGCTCCATGGGGAGAGCAGAGAGGAGCGGAACAGCCTGGATGACTGTTCGTCATCAGTTGTAAGATAATTCATTCAAAGACTTTGTGTTGTATGAGACAGGGAGGGTTCTTAAACTCTGAAAGCTACAGCGGAATAACTGGAATGTAGATTTGTGTCCTTTCTGAGGATACTTTCAATAATAGTTTGTCACTTTAAAGGGGAAATCAGCAGTTGACACAATAACAAAGTGTCCTCCCCACCTCTGTTTCGGGAAAAAGCTGAGGGATGGGACTGGAAAAATTTAACCACTCTCAAATTCATAGACAGAGCTATGGATGCAAGAACTGACCATTGATAATATAAAAATTATAAAAATTATAAAAAATGTTTTGAAGCTATATAGTGTTTGTTTGTAATTTGCACAGAGAGGGGTTGTTCTCTGTTTCTGCCATGCTTTTCATCAAGAGACACGAGTGAGAGAAAAAAAGGAAGAGAAGCACATTATATGCGCTCAACTAATTAAATATTGCACAGGATGATATGAATCACTGAGGAGTCCCTCTCTGGAGATTGCACGACGCAGTTGGTGAATGTAAATTGCTCACTCCTTTGTAAACTGTTTTGCAAGTGATATTTCATCACGATATTTCAACACCTGCCTTTTCTCTAGCTCTACCTCAGTTTTTTAAAGTTAAGTGGATGATGGAAAAGAATGGTTGACAGAGCAGTCCTGCTATTCAAAATGAAGGAGATCCCACAGTAGTGTTAGGGGACATGACACACTGCTGTATTCCTATCTGATGTACTGTATAACACAGCCCGTCACTTAACAACAACTAGGAGTTGGCAAATGGACAGACATTTTCTCTCTCTTGCGATCTCTCTCTCTCTATGAGATCTCTCTCCCTCTATGCCTCTCCCTCTCTCGTTCTCTCTCTCTCTCTCACTCTCTCTTCCTTTCATTCTCCCTCAGGTAAAAAAAATATCTGTCTTTCTCTCTCAATCAATCGCTCTTTTTATCAGTTGAAGTGATCTTTACTTTACAGACACTGATGTGTGAAGAGCATCTCTCCAAAAAAACACCTTTCCTCTCCTCGTCTATCTCTCTCTCCCCCTCTCTCTTAGTCTGCCAATTACCGCCCTTCTCTCAGAGCATTTGCATGGGGGTGTGACGTACGATGGCTGTCGTGTCTGATGTGGCCAGGCAGACTATCTGTTAGAATGGCTTGCGATACTCTAGCTCGCTGGTGTTGGGTATTGAATTGACCCAGTGAACCATTAACGACCTGGCCAATGATGCAGTTTAGTGAGAGACAGAATTTTAAAAAAATATTCACCAACTTTACTTTTTAGCCCCGTTGGCAGACCAAAAACTGCTCACTGAATCGTAATATTCAAATGTATTATGCATTTGGATATTTTGTAAAAAGCTTTTTTTTTTTTTTTTTTTTATCGTGTTCTGTCACATCAGAAGGGTGCTCAGTCAGTCAGACAGTTAGAAAGAAGTTGAGTGGAGAGAAGTTTTGTGAGGGAAATAATCACCTATTCTAGAGGTCTCAGCTCTCAGCCCTGGCACTCTCCAGTGTTAAACAGTTAGACAGTGTGCTGTTAGCACTCACAGTCAACGCTCACAGACTGACTTTGTCAGTGGGGTTATCTGCTGGTGTTTATCTGAAATGGAAAAGTCTTGAAGATTGACAGAACAGTTACCCAAGGCACTCTATCTGTGCCCAGAAACTCTTCAGGATTCATTGGACCGGGTGGAGAGTCACAAACCCACCCATGCATTGTGGAGAAGTTTGAAAGTTTTCACTCAAGGGCAATGGTCCAGAGGACAAGAGGCAGAGAGAAAGAACTAACTTCTCAGTCAGGTAACTATTCTCTAAATAAACTGTGGGGCAGAGTACCGATACATAAAGAAATGGGCGATTGAAACTCTTCACAATGTGTGACGTTTTGGAGAAGTCTGAACTCTCTCTCCAACTTTCGGTCTGCTAGTTTGAATGGGAGAGAGGGGTCTTTCCTGCAAGATTCCCCACAAATACTCTGCACAATTGGCCCAGCGTCATCCGGGTTTGGCCGGTGTAGGCCGTCATTGTAAATAAGAATTTGTTCTTAACTGACTTGCCTAGTTAAATAAAGGTTAAAAAAAAATAAAAAATAAAAATAAATAGCCGGAGTAAATTAAGTAAACCATCCCATAACAGCAGCCAAAGCCACATCCCAGTCCACTCCAATCCACAGATGCTCTTGGCAGCTGGAATAGCCTTCCCAATAACCCTTCATTGTGAGGTTAAGACCATAATGGTTGTGCTACCCCTGAGAAGAACCTGTTAGCCGACGGTTCCTGTGTCGTCTGGCCGACATTATGACTGTGGAATGCCTCTCGCTCCCCTCTCGCTCTCCTCTCTCCCATACCACTTTTCTTCTCCTCTCTCCCCTCTCCCGCCAGGGTGTTAAGATAGCAACCCAGAGCTGCTTAGCCACGGTGTGTGTGTGTCCTTTAAACAACAATGACAAGGATGCCTGGCCTGCTATATCACCCCGCTGTGAAAACAGGCGACACTGCAACACAGCACTGTTTGTGTGTTATAGCAGAGCAGATAAATAGCAGGAGAGCGCAGGCCACTGGTGTCTCTTTAACAACAAGGACAGGGCCACTACACACTGAAAACACGAGGATGTACCTTGTGTTTTATAGTAATGGTAGTGCCAGAGTGTAGATTCCATGTAGTCCTCTCAGAGCTGTTCCTCTCTAATGTCTGGTTGATTCAGGCAGTATTGGGGTTTCACAGAGAGAACTCCCTCAAGGTGGGTAAACTACGGCCGGGGTAAACCTATACCATCCTGTCTCTTGAGCGCACTGTAGGTTTTCCTGCATGAGTGTGTGTGTGCGTGTGGGTGTGTATGTGTGTGTTTGTGATGGTGATAAAGTGCGCTGGAGGTTTGCCAAGCTAATAGAAAGGCAATTTCCATGATTCCAGAGGGAATGGTAATGCTGTGGTCATCATTCTGATTCCTACATTCTGTCTCTAATGCATTTACTGCTGGCTTTATTAGAGAGCAGAAATATGGACCACACTCAGGTCTCCAACTGGCTTTACAACAGAGGAGGACAGACAGAAATACTGTATTAGAGTAGATAAACAGAGAGAGTGACTCTACACACACAAACACACACACACAGGTATTAGGTCTAGCCTAGATGATGAGTCCCGTGGTGTTGTATGGATACAGTGGGCGTTCTCAAGCCATCAGAAAGGCGAGGAGAGGGGAGATAGATACAGTTGGTGTAGAAGTCATCAGTGCTGACCTTGTCCTCTGCTGTTCCCTAGCTTTGAGAATGGAGGCTGAAACAATGTTATATCCTGTCTTTCTGTCTTGACACTCCCGTCCAGACTACCTGCTCCTGACTGCTACACGCACAATGACTTCTCATTTCACCCAGCATAGAGCAGATGACCGTTCTTGCTTTGTCTCTCTCTCTACCTCCTCCCCCTCTCTTTCCAACCTCCTCTTTCACCCTCTCTCTACATCCCTCTCTCTACCCGCACCCATCTCTCTCTCCCTCTCCCTCCCTCCCTGGGCAGATTAAATGTTATTTGGGAGATGGAGCAGGCAAGGTCTCTGTGTCATATTTGTTTATTAAAAGAGGTTGTGCTTTTCCAAGCAAATGGAACTGCTCCCCTTGCCTTCTCCACTTGTATATTGCAGAGCCAGTCCCCAGTAACTGTCTCCCGGTAACTGTATCCACTGTTTAGGGCTGGCACAATTACCGTATAAGCGTGTAACTGACGGTTCTAGATGAAGACGTCATGAAAATAAAATAACCGTTAAAATAAAAGACGGGATGGCCGGGCATTCGTGCGGTTGAGTCCATTTCGGCATTAACCTGGACTCTTAACAACGTGATGAAACTTTGTTGCACCTTGCTGAAACAAGCAAATGATTATTCGGTTGCCAAGGCAACGCCCCTCACAATCACAATGCAACAGTAAAACGTATAGAAATAGATTGAATAGAATGTGCTGGGAACCTCTAACCCTGGTAATTTGACTGGTAAATTCATGGGTACACTATATTTTACTTCCTGCTTTGCTCCTATGGGTACACTCGAATGGGGATTGCCTTTCTATTCATTATATTTCTATGGCAGCACATACTATTATAACGGTTATTACTGTTACCGCGGTCATTTGGCTGGCCAATTACCTTCAACCAAAATTCCATGACTGTCACAGCCCTACCCCTGGGTCTGTGTGAGAGAGTTACAGTGCCTTCAGAAAGTACTCATACCCTTTGACTTATTCCACATTTTGTTGTGTTAGAGCCTGAATTCAAAATTGATTTAAAAAACACATTAAATCACCCATCTACACACAATACCGCATAATGACAAAGTGAGAACATGTTTCTAGATTTTTTTGCACATTTATTGAAAATTAAATGCAGAAATATATAATTTACATAAATATTCACACCCCTGAGTCAATACATGTTAGAATCACCTTTGGCAGCAATTACAGCTGTGAGTCTTTCTGGGTAAGTCTCTGAGTTTTGCACACCTGTATTGTAAAATATTTGCAAATTATTATTTAAAGAATTCTTCAAGCTCGGTCAAGTTGGTTGTTGATCACTGCTAGATTGCCATAGATTTCAAGCCAATTTCAGTCAAAACTGTAACTAGGCCACTCAGGATCATTCAATGTCGTCTTGGTAAGCAACTCCAGTGTATATTTGGCCTTGTGTTTTAGGTTATTTTCCTGCTGAAAGGTAAATTGGTCTCCCAGTGTCTGTTGGGAAGCAGACTGAACCTGGTTTTTCTCTAGCATTTTCCCTGTGTTTAGCTCTATTCAGTTTCTTTTTATCCTAAAAAACTCCCTAGTCCTTGCTGATGACAAGCATACCCATAACATGATGCAACCACCACCGTGCTTGAAAATATGAAGAGTGGTACTCAGTGATGTGTTGTGTTGGATTTCCCCCAAACCTAATGCTTTGTATTCAGGACATAAAGTTAATTTCTTTACCACATTTTTTGTAGTTTTACTTTAGTGCCTTATTGCAAACAGGATGCATGTTTTAGAATATTTTTTATTCTGTACAGGCTTCCTTCTTTTCACTCTGTCATTTAGGTTAGTATTGTGGAGTAACTACAATGTTATTGATCATCCTCAGTTTTCTCCTATCACAGCCATTCAACTCTGTAACTGTTTTAACCATTGGCCTCATGGTGTAACCCCTGTGCTGTTTCCTTCCTCTCCGGCAACTGAGTTAGGAAGGACGCCTTTATCTTTGTAGCGACTGGGTGTATTGATACACCATCCAAAGTGTAATTAATAACTTCACAATGCTCTGAGGGATATTCAATGTCATGTTTTTTTTTTTATCTATCAATATGTGCCCTTCTTTGCGAGGCATTGGAAAACCTCTCTGGTCTTTGAGGTTGAATCTGTTTTTGAAATTCACTGCTCGACTGAGGGGCCTTACAGATAATTGTATGTGTGGGGTACAGAAATGAGGTAGTCATTCAAAAATCATGTTAAACACTATTATTGCACGCAAGTCCATGCAACTTATTATACGATTTGTTAAGCACATTTTCACTCCTGAACTTATTTAGGCTTGCCATAACAAAGGGGTTGAATACTTATTGACTCAAGACATTTCAACTTTTCATTTTTAATACATTTGTACAAATTTGTCAAAACATATTTCCACTTTGACATTATGGGGTATTGTGTGTAGGCCACTTACACAAAATATCTAGAAAATAGCTACAAACTTATTAAGTAACTAAGTGATTATTGATAATGACCAATTACTACACAGCATGAAACCCCCCAATAATAACCCGCAATTAATTAAATCACATTTCGACATACAGTGCATTCGGAAAGTATTCAGACCCTTGACATTTTCCAGATTTTGTTACGTTACAGCCTTATTCTAAAATGGATTAAATAGTTGTTTCCCTTAATCAATCTACACACAATACCCCATAATGACAAAGCAAAAACAGGTTTGTAGATTTTTTGTGCTTTTTTAAAGAAAACCTGAAAAAGTACATTTACATAAGAATTCAGACCCTTTACTCCGTACTTTGTTGAAGCACCTTTGGCAGCGATTACAGCCTTGAGTCTTCTTGGGTATGACGCTACAAGCTTGGCACTCCTGTATTTGGGGAGTTTCTCCCATTATTCTCTACAGATCCTCTCCAGCTCTGTCAGGTTGGATGGGGAGCGTCGCTGCACAGCTATTTTCAGGTCCCTCCAGAGATATTCGATCAGGTTCAGGTCCGGGCTCTGGTTGGGCCACTCTAGGACATTCAGAGACTTATCCCGAAGCCACTCCTGCATTGTCTTGGCTGTGTGCTTAGGTTTGCAGAGATGGTTGGCCTTCTGGAAGGTTCTCCAATCTCCACAGAGGAACTCTGGAGCTCTGTCAGAGTGACCATCAGGTTCTTGGTCACCTCCCTGGCCAAGGCCCTTCTCCCCAGATTGCTCAGTTTGGCCAGGCGGCCAGCTCTAGGAAGAGTCTTGGTGGTTCCAAATATCTTCCATTTAAGAATGTTGGAGGCCACTGTGTTCTTGGAGACCTTCAATGCTGCAGATATTTTTTTGTACCCTTCCCCAGATCTGTGCATCGACACAATCCTGTCTCGGAGCTCTACGGACAATTCCTTCGACCTCATGGCTTGGTTTTTGCTCTGACATGCACTGTCAACTGTGGGACATTTTATAGACAGCTGTGTGCCTTTCCAAATCATGTCCAATCAATTGAATTTACCACAGGTGGACTCTAATCAAGTTGTAGAAACATCAAAGATGACCAATGGAAATAGGATGCGCCTGAGCTCAATTTCGAGTCTCATAGCAAAGAGTCTGAATACTTATGTAAATAAGGTATTTCTGTTTTTTATTTTTAATAAATGTGATTTTTTTTCTTGAAAAACATGTTTTCGCTTTGTCATTATGGGGTATTGTGTGTAGATTGATGAGATTTTTTTTTATTTAATACATTTTTGAATAAGGCTGTAAGATAACAAAATGTGGAAAAAGTCTGGGTCTGAATACTTTCCGAATGCACTGTACGCACACCATTCAGGCATTGGTGTTAATGTCCACAATAAAAAGTCCTCAGAAACCTTGTGTCTTCTCTCTTCGGACAACGATGACACTCTGACCTGAGTGGGAGGGTGCAGTGTCCAGATGTGCATTTCCAAGCGCTCTGGTTGGTTGGGAATGGCAGGGCAATGATGGGTGAATGACAACTAAGTTAGACTGAGCAGCCAAACTAACAAGACTTAAGGGAAACTAAGGGGACTGTGAGGGGAAGGGGACTGTGAGGGGAAGCGACGGTTTTGTGTGTGTTGTGTGGGTGGTGACAGCAGCCCCATGCGGCTTACGGACACAGGGTAAAACGTCTGCATCCTGGGGTCCGGAAACGGGTCATCTTCGGCTAATGAAGCCATCCTACCTGAAGCTGGTCAGAAATCCGGCGAAACTAAGGTTTAATGCTGATTCTGACTTGGGTTCTGACCCTCTACAGGATGTCCAGTAAGAACAAAGTGGATGCTTCTCCTTTCAGGGTTTTTATTCATTTTCTTCGTCACCACTACCAATTATGCACACACACACTTCGGTTCTTTCCAGTGGATGTTTATTGGAATGACTTGGAATCGTACTTGTTTTGTTAATCCGAATGACTTGTGGTTCTATAACGCAAGAATATGCACACATGTAAACTGTATTTGTTAAGGGTTATAACTATGTAATATACAAAACATATGTACATTAATAAATGGCATATGGCATTACACTTATAACAAGTCTATAAAGGGCTATAAACACAGCAGCAATAACATAAACCTAAACATTAGCCTCTTGCTGGAGAGAGAGAAACTAATTACTGAGATTGACAAGGGGACAAGATTTATGGCACTCTCTGGCCTGGTAAAGCTGTCATCTGAATCTGCAGGCTGAAGAGATTATCTGATCTGACCTGCGCCAAAGGGTCATAAATTACTCTGCGCATGCACGAGCTCCAATAATTCTAGAAGCTTGCCCATGGCAGCGCAATACACTAGCAAATGCCACTATGAAAGGTGCAGTGTTAGCGTGCGCATACAACCGACTGTTTACTAATACAAGCAAATAACAACTTTTTCATAAGCACTTGTGCAACCAATAAAATAATGGCACTTAGGCAAATAAGCAATAGGCAATTAACTATACACAATATGCAAAGCAGTATCGGCACACTAACATTAGCTACAGAACAGCAAAACCTGTACAGTAGAAAATAGCTACAAACATATTAAGTAACTAAGTGATTATTGCTAATTACCCATTACTACACAGCATAAATAATAATAATAACTTGCGATTAACTCACAACTTCGATGCACACACAACATTTAGGTATTGGTGTTAATGTCCACAATAAAAATTCCTCCGAAACCTGGGAATGGCAGAGCTATGATGGGCGAGTGACAACTAAGTTAAACTTAGCAGCCAAACTAAAGGGACTTGAGGGAAACTAAAGGGGCTGTGAGGGGAAGTTAGGTAGAGAGGAGGGGAGCAGGACATACAGTGGGGAGAACAAGTATTTGATACACTGCCAATTTTGCAGGTTTTCCTACTTACAAAGCATGTAGAGGTCTGTAATATTTATCATAGGTACACTTCAACTGTGAGAGACGGAATCTAAAACAAAAATCCAGAAAATCACATTGTATGATTTTTAAGTAATTAATTTGCATTTTATTGCATGACATAAGTATTTGATCACCTACCAACCAGTAAGAATTCCGGCTCTCACAGACCTGTTAGTTTTTCTTTAAGAAGCCCTCCTGTTCTCCACTCATTACCTGTATTAACTGCACCTGTTTGAACTCATTACTCCAGTGTTAATACTAATTGTAATTATTTTGCACTATAGCCTATTTATTGCTACATTTGCACACACTGTATATATATTTTCTGTTGTATTTTATGACCTTATGTTTTTTTTACCCCATATGTAACTCTGTGTTGTTGTTTTTATCGCACTGCTTTGCTTTATCTTGGCCAGGTCGCAGTTGTAAATGAGAACTTGTTCTCAACTGGCTTACCTGGTTAAATAAATGTTAAATAAAAAATAAAAAAAATAAAAATTACCTGTATAAAAGACACCTGTCCAAACACTCAATCAAACAGACTCCAACCTCTCCACAATGGCCAAGACCAGAGAGCTGTGTAAGGACATCAGGGATAAAATTGTAGACCTGCACAAGGCTGGGATGGGCTACAGGACAATAGGCAAGCAGCTTGGTGAGAAGACAACAACTGTTGGCGCAATTATTAGAAAATAGAAGAAGTTTAAGATGATGGTCAATCACCCTCGGTCTGGGGCTCCATGCAAGATCTCACCTCGTGGGGCATCAATGATCATGAGGAAGGTGAAGGATCAGTCCAGAACGACACGCCAGGACCTGGTCAATGACCTGAAGAGAGCTGGGACCACAGTCTCAAAGAAAACCATTAGTAACACACTACGCCGTCATGGATTAAAATGCATGTCCAGGCCCGTCTGAAGTTTGGCAATGACCATCTGGATGATCCAGAGGAGGAATGGGAGAAGGTCATGTGGTCTGATGAGACAAAAATATAGCTTTTTGGTCTAAACTCCACTCGCCGTGTTTGGAGGAAGAAGAAGGATGAGTACAACCCCAAGAACACCATCCCAACCGTGAAGCATGGAGGTGGAAACATAATTCTTTGGGGATGCTTTTCTGCAAAGGGGACAGGATGACTGCACCGTATTGAGGGGAGGATGGATGGGGCCATGTATCGCGAGATCTTGGCCAACAACCTCCTTCCCTCAGTAAGAGCATTGAAGATGGGTCGTGGCTGGGTCTTCCAGCATGACAACGACCTGAAACACACAGCCAGGGCAACTAAGGAGTGGCTCCGTAAGAAGCATCTCAAGGTCCTGGAGTGGCCTAGCCAGTCTCCAGACCTGAACCCAATAGAAAATCTTTGGAGGGAGCTGATAGTCCGTATTGCCCAGCGACAGCCCCGAAACCTGAAGGATCTGGAGAAGGTCTGTATGGAGGAGTGGGCCAAAATCCCTGCTGCAGTGTGTGCAAACCTGGTCAAGACCTACAGGAAACATATGATCTCTGTAATTGCAAACAAAGGTTTCTGTACCAAATATTAAGTTCTGTTTTTCTGATGTATCAAATACTTATGTCATGCAATAAATTGCATATTAATTACTTAAAAATCATACAATGTGATTTTCTGGATTTTTGTTTTATATTCCGTCTCTCACAGTTGAAGTGTACCTATGATAAAAATGACAGACCTCTACATGCTTTGTAAGTAGGAAAACCTGCAAAATCAGCAGTGTATCAAATACTTGTTCTCCCCACTGTACATTTTTACAGAGACAAGGCAAGAGAGAGAGACAGGGTGAGAGAGAGAGACAGGGCCAAAGAGAGAGACCGGGCCAGAGAGATAGAGAGAGAGACCTACCCACTTTTGTTTTTATTTATTTCACTTGCTTTGGCAATGTAAACATGTTTCCCATGCAAATAAAGCCCATTGAATTGAGAGAGCGAGAGAGAGAGAGAGAGAGAGAGAGATAGAGTCTTTAAACTAAACCCCAGAACCCCATCATTCAGCTGAGGTCAAACCACTGTCAATATTCCTCAAAAATGAAAATGCCTTGGAACTATCGCAAAATGTCCCCCAAATTCAGTTTGCCTGTGTTCTGGCACAGAACCCTATTCTGTTCAACCAGACTAGATACAGTAACTGTACTTAATCACATTCTCTCTCCCATGGTCAATAGAAAAAGAAAAGCGGGAGAGGGGGAGGCTAGCACCACCTCAGTAATGGAATAGACCACAAAGTGAGACACCCCCCCTCTCTTTCCCTTTCTCTCTTCATTTTACTTTCTCTCTATCTCTCTCATCTATTCATACTGTCTGATAAAAAATATGAAATTCAAGAAAGAGTGCGAGTGAGAGAGAGAAAGGTGTACACTGTATTCCCGATAGTGTGTTTATTCAGCTCTACTGATTAGTGTGTTCCTTTTGGTCCCTGTAATGTAGAGATGGAGTGTGTTCTCTCTCTCAGTGCTGGAACAGATAGACAGCTATCTGTGGTGTGATTAATACTATTGGCTAGCTCTCTAATGCTTCTAATAGGCTGAGGGGAATGAGCCCCTCATGTTTTGCAGATGGGTCAAATACTTATTTCCCTCATTAAAATGCAAATCAATTTATAAAATTTTTGACATGCATTTTTTCTGGATTTTTGTTGTTGTTGTTCTGTCTCTCACCGTTCAAATAAACCTACCATTAAAATTATAGACTGATCATTTCTTTGTCAGTGGGCAAACGTACAAAATCAGCAGGGGATCAAATACTTTTTCCCTCACTGTACATTTAATAGTTTTTCCAACTGGTCTCCCTTGGGAATCGGACCCACAACTCTGGCGTTGTATGCGCCATGCTCTACCAACTGAGCCACATGGGATCACAACATGTTCGTTGCAACTTTGGATAGAAAACCAATATATTTTGCTCATGATGAAAATAAATTGTGTGGTCATCCTCATAATTCAAGCCAGTCCTCCATGAACGCAATTCAGTTTGTTCTTCTCTTAGGCATAATCTGTGTCCAGTAAATGGCCCCCGTGTGTTGGGATTTATTCCCTTCAAAATAGGTCTGGATTAGTTAGACCATTCTTGGTAAACAAGCAAACTTTCAATGTTATGGTCTCTAATGGTCTTCAATGGTAAAAATTCCAAACACACACTGTATATTTGCCATATCTTCAATTTAAGCCTACTAGAAAGTGTGTGTGCTCAGGCCTGGAGGGAAGCAAACGTCCCCATTACTGGCTCAAATAGCTGACCAATCAGCCTGTACCAACCCCTTAGTAAACTTTTGGAAAAAAGTGTTTGACCAGGTACAATGCTATTTTAAAGTAAACAAATTGACAACAGGCATTCAGCACGCTTGTAGGGAAGGACATTCAACAAGCACAGCTGATTGGCAACAAGCACAGATGATTGGCTGAGATAAAGTGATAATGAAAAGATTGTGGGGGCTGTTTTGTTAGACTTCAGTGAGGGCTTTTGAAATTATCGATCATAGTCTGCTGCTGGAAAAACTTGTGTTATGGCTTTACACCCCCTGTTATAGTGTGGATAAAGAGTTACCTGTCTAACAGAACACAGAGGGTGTTCTTTAATGGAAGCCTCTCCAACATAATCCAGGTACAGTGCCTTGCAAAAGTATTCTTCCCCCTTGGCGTTTTTCCTACTTTGTTGCATTACAACCTGTAATTTAAATGGATTTTTATTTGGATTTCATGTAATGGACATACACAAAATAGTCCAAATAGGTGAAATGAAATGGAAAAAATTACTTGTTTAAAGAAATTCTACAAAATAATTAACGGAAAAGTGGTGCGTGCAAATGTATTCACCCCCTTTGCTATGAAGCCCCAAAATAAGATCTGGTGCAACCAATTACCTTCAGAAGTCACATAGGACCACTTTAAGCCGTACACTCCACAGAGCTGGGCTTTACAGAAGAGTGGCCAGAAAAAAAGCCATTGCTTAAAGAAAAGAATAAGCAAACACGTTTGGTGTTCGACAAAAGGCATGTGGGAGACTCCCCAAACATATGGAAGAAGGTACTCTGGTCAGATGAGACTAAAATTGAGCTTTTTGGCTATCAAGGAAAACACTATGTCTGGTGCAAACCCAACACCTATCATCACCCCATGAACACCATCCCCACAGTGAAGCATGGTGGTGGCAGCATCATGCTGTGGGGATGTTTTTCATCGGCTGGGACTGGGAAACTGGTCAGAATTGAAGGAATGATGGATGGCGCTAAATACAGGGAAATTCTTGAGGGAAACCTGTTTCAGTCTTCCAGAGATTTGAGACTGGGACGGCGGTTCACCTTCCAGCAGGACAATGACCCTAAGCATACTGCTAAAGCAACACTCGAGTGGTTTAATGGGAAACATTTAAATGTCTTGGAATGGCCTAGTCAAAGCCCAGACCTCAATCCAATTGAGAATCTGTGGTATGACTTAAAGATTGCTGTACACCAGCGGAACCCATCCAACTTGAAGGAGCTGGAGCAGTTTTGCCTTGAAGAATGGGCAAAAATCCTAGTGGCTAGATGTGCCAAGCTTATAGAGACATACCCCAAGAGACTTGCAGCTGTAATTGCTGCAAAAGGTGGCTCTACAAAATATTGACTTTGGGGGAGGGGATGAATAGTTATGCACGCTCAAGTTTTCAGTTTTCTTGTCTTATTTCTTGTTAGTTTCACAAGAAAAAATATTTTGCATCTTCAAAGTGGTAAGCATGTTGTGTAAATCAAATGATACAAACCCCCCAAAAATCTATTTTAATTCCAGGTTGTAAGGCAACAAAAAAGGGAAAAATGCCAAGGGGGGTGAATACTTTCGCAAGCCACTGTAGAATCAGGAATTCCCCAGGGGAGCTGTCTAGGCCCCTTACTTTTTTCAATCTTTACTAACAACATGCCACTCTCACGTGACAAGATGGCGTATTGAACACACAGCTGTGTGAATCACCTAAAGGTAAAAACGTAATATTCAATATCAGTAAGTTAGACTAAATATTAGCACTTCATATACTCGTGGGTAATAACATTCAATTTGGATAATAACACAAAACAAATCATAAGGCTAGAGAAATGTATCGACAAATATTACAACAACAAGCAACACTCAAATATGACGGAGGATAAACGAGGAGAATCAATCTCCAAGAGAACGCGACTCCTCGACGGATACAAATGATTTATGCTTTTCACCACTGGGACTGGTAAGTGTGGAAAGCGATCTGTTGAAGTAGATACATGACAAACTGGGCATACTAGAGTTGGTCAGTAAGGATGTAAAGGAGTTGAAGGCGTGTCTTGAAATGAGTGACGAAAAAGCTGCGATAATGGAGAAAGATACAAAAAAGCTAAAAGGGACAGTCACTAAGATAGAAACGGACGTTAAGGAACTTAAAAAGTAGAACAACTTTCTGAGAGAAGCCTTACTAGACATGCAGGCTAGATCGATGAGAGAAAATCTAGTACTTACGGGTATCCAAGAAAAAGAAGGAGAGGTTACCGAAAAAATTGTGAAGGACTTCTTTCTTACAGTGCTTCAAATCCCACTCGATGCTGTCGATAAAATCCAACTTGAGCGTGTACACGGTTTCGGATAAAGAGGACAGAGATATGAGCGTCCAATGGTTGCCAAATTTGCTTTCTTTTAAGGATAAAGTAATGGTTAAAAGCCTAGGTAAAAGACTTGCTGGCACGAACATAGGCATGAATGATCAGTTCCCGAGGGAGATTGCAGAACGGCGCAAAGTTCTGTACCCGATCTTCAAGGAAAATAGATTAAAAGGGAAGCGTGTTGCTCTCGTAGTCAATAAACGGTATATTGACAACCAAATGTTCCGCGACACAAAGACTACTCCATGGCTATTCTGAAAGTTCTAATAGAGGAGTCGAATAATGGAACACCCAATACTAGCCATGGTAGGGATTGTAATAATAAAGCACATTTATAGTATTTATAGTATTTTATAAAGGGATAAGATGGCATTACAAGAAAGGATTACAAGCGAAATAATACATCTTGAAATATAACTACAGTATATAATAAATTATCAATCCTGCAAGCAATACAAGACTCTATTATTATGGTAGGAGGTTATAATACTGTTTTAAATAGCTCAGTGAACCGTAAAGGAAATCACACTACAATCTATCACCCTCATGCTCTTAAGGAAATCATTAATGTCATGGATACATTAAAACTAGTAGATATAGAGGCTTAAATATCCTGACCTAGTGAGATATACAGTGGGGGAAAAAAGTATTTAGTCAGCCACCAATTGTGCAAGTTCTCCCACTTAAAAAGATGAGAGAGGCCTGTAATTTTCATCATAGGTATACGTCAACTATGACAGACAAATTGAGATTTTTTTTCTCCAGAAAATCACATTGTAGGATTTTTTATGAATTTATTTGCAAATTATGGTGGAAAATAAGTATTTGGTCACCTACAAACAAGCAAGATTTCTGGCTCTCACAGACCTGTAACTTCTTCTTTAAGAGGCTTCTCTGTCCTCCACTCGTTACCTGTATTAATGGCACCTGTTTGAACTTGTTATCAGTATAAAAGACACGTGTCCACAACCTCAAACAGTCACACTCCAAACTCCACTATGGCCAAGACCAAAGAGCTGTCAAAGGACACCAGAAACACAATTGTAGACCTGCACCAGGCTGGGAAGACTGAATCTGCAATAGGTAAGCAGCTTGGTTTGAAGAAATCAACTGTGGGAGCAATTATTAGGAAATGGAAGACATACAAGACCACTGATAATCTCCCTCGATCTGGGGCTCCGTGGGGTCAAAATGATCACAAGAACGGTGAGCAAAAATCCCAGAACCACACGGGGGGACCTAGTGAATGACCTGCAGAGAGCTGGGACCAAAGTAACAAAGCCTACCATCAGTAACACACTACGCTGCCAGGGACTCAAATCCTGCAGTGCCAGACGTGTCCCCCTGCTTAAGCCAGTACATGTCCAGGCCCGTCTGAAGTTTGCTAGAGTGCATTTGGGTGATCCAGAAGAGGATTGGGAGAATGTCATATGGTCAGATGAAACCAAAATAGAACTTTTTGGTAAAAACTCACCTCGTCGTGTTTGGAGGACAAAGAATGCTGAGTTGCATCCAAAGAACACCATATCTACTGTGAAGCATGGGGGTGGAAACATCATGCTTTGGGGCTGTTTTTCTGCAAAGGGACCAGGACGACTGATCCGTGTAAAGGAAAGAATGAATGGGGCCATGTATCGTGAGATTTTGAGTAAAAACCTCCTTCCATCAGCAAGGGCATTGAAGATGAAACGTGGCTGGGTCTTTCAGCATGACAATGATCCCAAACACACCGCCCGGGCAACGAAGGAGTGGCTTCGTAAGAAGCATTTCAAGGTCCTGGAGTGGCCTAGCCAGTCTCCAGATCTCAACCCCATATAAAATCTTTGGAGGGAGTTGAAAGTCCGTGTTGCCCAGCGACAGCCCCAAAACATCACTGCTCTAGAGGAGATCTGCATGGAGGAATGGGCCAAAATACCAGCAACAGTGTGTGAAAACCTTGTGAAGACTTACAGAAAACGTTTGACCTGTGTCATTGCCAACAAAGGGTATATAACAAAGTATTGAGAAACTTTTGTTATTGACCAAATACATATTTTCCACCATAATTTGCAAATAAATTCATTAAAAATCCTACAATGTGATTTTCTGTATTTTTTAAAATCATTTTGTCTGTCATAGTTGACGTGTACCTATGATGAAAATTACAGGCCTCTCTCATCTTTTTAAGTGGGAGAACTTGCACAATTGGTGGCTGACTAAATCCTTTTTTCCCCACTGTACATGGCGGAGACTCAATCAAGCTAGTCGTCTTGACTTCTTTCTTATGTCATTCTCGTTGGCACCAAAAGTTTAAAAAGTGTTGATAGGGGACAGAATGCGGTCGAACCATCATATAATTGGCATATACATTATTCTTACTGAATTTCCACGTGGGCGAGGATATTCGAAATTTAATCAAAGCCTATTGGATGATAACTTGTTTTTAACTAGGACAGAGGAATTTATAACAGATTTTTTCCGACATAACATAGTTACAGTAAATCCCCTTATTGTATGGGACACTTTTAAATTTGCCTTTAGAGGCCATGCAATTCAGTACTCATCTCAAAAGCAAAAGCAATTTAGGTCAAAAGAGTCCATACTAACAAAGGAAATAGAAGGTCTAACAGAACAGATTGATAGCAATAAAAACTGTAACATAGAGGCTCAGAATAAATTAGAGGAAAAACAAAAATAAATGGAGAAGCTTATTCAAGAAAGATCAAGTGTACTATATTATAAAAATAAAGCAAACTGGATGGAATATGGGGGAAAATGCACCAAAATCTTTTAAAATCTTCAACATAGAAATGCTACCAAAAAGAATTTACTGAAACTGGTTACAAATGACGGAGTCACCCATGATTCACCAAATGGTATTTTGATGGAGGAAGCAAAGTACTTTAAGCATATGTTTTCGATTCAGTCGCCTCCATTTCCTCTAACTGAAGCTAATTGTAGGGATTTTTTTTCTATTGATAATGTAAAATTAACAGCCATACAGAAAGACTCATGTGAAGGTGAAATTACAGAGGAGGAACTTCTTAGTGCAATTAAAGACTTTAAGTCTGGGAAAACTCCAGGGTTGGATGGCATACCAGTCGAGGTATACCAAACCTTTTTTGATATACTTAGAGGACCGTTATTAGCATGCTTTAATCTACCATTTACATAGAAGTGGTTATCAGACACTCAAGAAGAGGGTCTGATTTCGTTATTACTGAAACAGGATACAAGTGGGAAATATAAAAATCCAGTCCATTTAGAAAATTGGAGGCCCCTTACACTTCAGTGTAGTGATGCAAAACTTCTAGCAAAATGTATAGCGCCTAGAATTAAAAAGGTATTGTCTGACATTATTCATTCTAATCAGACAGGTTTTTTACATGGACAATACATTGGAGATAATATAAGGCAAGTACTGGAAACAATAGAACACTATCTGGGAAACCAGGCCTGCTGTTCATAGCAGACTTTGAAAAGGCAATTGATAAAGTACGACTGGAGTTTATATATAAATGCCTGGAGCATTTCAATTTTGGAGAATCTCTTATAAAATGGGTTAAAATCATGTATAGTAACCCTAGGTGTAAAATAGTAAATGGCTATTTCTTTTAAGCTGTCAAGAGAAGTAAAACAAAGTTGTCCACTCGGCATATCTATTTATTGTGGCCATCGAAATGTTAGCTATTAAAATCAGATCCAACAATAATATCAAGGGATTAGAAATCCAGGGCTTAAAAACAAAGGTGTCATTGTATGCTGATGATTCATGTTTTCTTTTAAATCCACAACTTTAATCCCTCCACAGCCTCATAGAGGATCTAGATACATTTTCTAACCTCTCTGGATTACAACCAAATTATGATAAGTGTACTATATTACATATTGGATCACTAAAAAATACGATTTTTACATTACCATGCAGTTTACCAATAAAATGGTCTGATGGTGATGTGGATATACTCTGAATACATATCGTAAATGAAATAAATTATATCACTCCAATACATTTTAATAGAAAGTTAGCAAAAATAGATAAGATCTTGCTAGCATGGAAAGGTATCGCTGATTAACTCTTTAGTATTATATATTCCATTTTATTTGGAACGGCAAGCCAGACAAAATTGAACGGGCCTATTTATATAATGAATATGAATTCGGAGGACAGAAATTATTTAAAAATGTATATTATTTTTTATTTAACCTTTATTTAACCAGGTAAGCCAGTTGAGAACAAGTTCTCATTTACAACATTAAATATTAAAGCATTAGACCTATCACTAAAAGCTTCAGTCATACAAAAGTTATACTTAAATCCGAACTGGTTCTCTAGCAAATTAGTAAGATTGTCTCACCCCATGTTCAAGAATGGCCTTTTTCCCTTTATTCAGATTACCACCTCTCACTTTCAGTTATTTGAAAAGGAAATAATCTCCCAAATATCACTATTTCTAAAACAAGCCATAGAAAGTTGGTTGCAATTTCAATTTAATCCTCCAGAAACGACAGAACAAATAATGCAACAAATATTGTGGGTAAACTGAAATGTACTAATTGATAATAAAAAAATAAAAAAAGGTATAATCTTCGTAAATTATATAATAGGTAGGACTGGAGGAGTTATGTTGCACATGCAGCTAACAAAAACATATGGAAATGTCTGCCCTACCCAAAATTACAACCAAATAATTGCAGCATTACCGTAAAAATGGAAGAGGAAAGTGGAAGGGGGAAAAGGTAAGGAACTTGTCTGTCAGCCCTGCATTAAAGAACATAATTGGTTAAAGAAAATTGTGATAAATAAAAAAGTATACCAGTTTCATTTAAGGACCAAAGGATTGATAGCCGTCCCATATACAGTTAAAGTCGGAAGTTTACATACACCTTAGCCAAATACATTTAAACTCAGTTTTTCACAATTCCTGACATTTAATCCTAGTAAACATTCCCTGTTTTAGGTCAGTTAGGATCACCACTTTATTTTAAGAATGTGAAATGTGAGAATAATACTAGAGATAATTATTTATTTAAGCTTTTATTTCTTTCATCACATTCCCAGTGGGTCAGAAGTTTACATACACTCAATTCATATTTGGTAGCATTGCCTTTAAATTGTTTAACTTGGGTCAAATGTTTCGGGTAGATTTCCACAAACTTCCCACAATAAGTTGGGTGAATTTTGGCCCATTCCTCCTGACAGAGCTGGTGTAACTGAGTCAGGTTTGTAGGCCTCCTTGCTCGCACATTCTTTTTCAGTTCTTCCCACACATTTTATATAGGATTGAGGTCAGGGCTTTGTGATGGCCACTCCAATACCTTGACTTTGTTGTCCTTAAGCCATTTTTCCACAACTTTGGAAGTATGCTTGGGGTCATTGTCCATTTGGAAGACCCATTTGCGACCAAGCTTTAACTTCCTTACTGATGTCTTGAGATGTTGCTTCAATATATCCACATAATTTTCCTTCCTCATGATGCCATCTATTTTGTGAAGTGCACCAGTCCCTCTTGCAGCAAAGCACCCCCACAGCATGATGCTGCCTCTCCTGTGCTTCACGGTTGGGATGGTGTTCTTCTGCTTGCAAGCGTTCCCCTTTTCCTTTTTCCTCATTATGGCCAAACAGTTCTATTTTTGTTTCATCAGACCAGAGGACATTTCTCCAAAAAGTACGATCTTTGTCCCCATGTGCAGTTGCAAACCATAGTCTGGCTTTTTTATGGCGGTTTTGGAGCTGTGGCTTCTTCCTTGCTGAGCGGCCTTTCAGGTTATGTCGATATAGGACTTGTTTGACTGTGGATATAGATACTTTTGTACCTGTTTCCTCCAGCATCTTCACAAGGTCCTTTGCTGTTGTTCTGGGATTGATTTGCACTTTTCGCACCAAAGTACGTTCATCTCTAGGAGACAGAACGCGTCTGCTTCCTGAGCGGTATGACAGCTGCGTCATGGTGTTTATACTTGCGTACTATTGTTTGTACAGATGAACGTGGTACCTTCAGGCGTTTGGAAATTACTGCCAAAGATGAACCAGACTTGTGGAGGTCTACAATTGTTTTTCTGAGGTCTTGGCTGATTTCTTTTGATTTTCCCATGATGTCAAGCAAAGAGGCACTGAGTTTGAAGGTAGGACTTGAAATACATCCACAGGTACACCTCCAATTGACTCAAATAATGTCAATTAGCCTATCAGAAGCTTCTAAGGCCATGACATAATTTTCTGGAATTTTCCAAGCTGTTTAAAGGCACAGTCAACTTAGTGTATGTAAACTTCTGACCCACTGGAATTGTGATACAGTGAATTATAAGTGAAATAATCTGTCTGTAAACAATTGTTGGAAAAATTACTTGTGTCATGCACAAAGTAGATGTCCTTACCAGCTTGCTAAAACTATAGTTTGTTAACAAGAAATTTGTGGAGTGGTTGAAAAACAAGTTTTAATGACTCCAACCTAAGTGTATGTAAACATCTGACTTCAACTGTAGATTGCAAAATAGTTGGGAAGAGATTTCTGACATATGAACTGATACGAAAACGGCGCCGGATTCAAAACTTAGATTTTTTCAATTTAAATTATTATACAAAATTCTTGCTACCAATAGAAGGTTATTTATATGGGGGATACAATCTTCCCAGCTCTACAGATTTTGCTGCGAAGAGATAGAATCATTAGATAATTTGTTTTGGTACTGTCCATTTGTAGCTTGTTTTTAGTCACAGGTCCAGGAATGGCTGAAGGATTGCAATATTTACCTGGAGCTAACCCTGCAGATAGCACTACTGGGTGATCAGAAAAGTCATAGTCAATCGATCAATAATATTATAATACTCTTAGCAAAAATGTATATTTTCAATTTACAATCTGTAGAAACAATGAGAACAGAAGGATTCAGAACTTTTGTGAAACATCAGAGTACAGTTGAAAAATATATGGCAAATAGAAATCCAATATGGATGGTGTTAAGAGATAGTTGGGAGGTGTTGAATGGAGCTGAAGGATGGGACTAATAACAACTAACAACTAATAACAAGAAGATAACTAATGTAAAGCATAATGTGTCCATAATAATTATATAGGTAATAGGTTGAGAGCTTTTGTGAAAGAGCACAGTTAGAAAGATATGGCATATAGAAGCAAACCGGATGGACATCATGAAAATGATCGAAGAGGTTGAGGGTAGAGGAAGTTCAGGAGTAAAAACAAACGAAAGATAATTATTGTAAAATTGACTGTGTCCATAAAATGTATATAATTGAGTATGTATACGCTGGAAGTAGAGGCCTAAGCGTTGTTGTTCTCTAGTTTACTCCAATTAGGGAAGGGGTGGTGGGGTTGGAAAGTAATAAAGGGAAAATAAGGGTATGTATATATATATGTATGTATATGTACTGTGAGGGAAAAAAGTATTTGATCCCCTGCTGATTTTGTAAGTTTGCCCACTGACAAAGAAATGATCAGTCTATAATTTTAATGGTAGGTTTATTTGAACAGTGAGAGACAGAATTACAACAAAATAATCAAAAATGTTATAAATTGATTTGCATTTTAATGAGGGAAATAAGTATTTGACCCCTCTGCAAAACATTACTTAGTACTTGGTGGCAAAACCCTTGTTGGCAATCACAGAGGGCAGACGTTTCTTGTAGTTGGCCACCAGGTTTGCACACATCTCAGGAGGGATTTTGTCCCACTCCTCTTTGTAGATCTTCTCCAAGTCATTAAGATTTCGAGGCTGACGTTTGGCAACTCGAACCTTCAGCTCCCTCCACAGAGGCTAGGCCACTCCAGGACCTTAATGTGCTTCTTCTTGAGGTACTCCCAAGATTTTATGGTACATGGCCCCATCCATCGTCCCTTTGATGCGGTGAAGTTGTCCTGTCCCCTTAGCAGAAAAACACCCCCAAAGCATAATGTTTCCACCTCCATGTTTGACGGTGGGGATGGTGTTCTTGGGGTCATAGGCAACATTCCTCCTCCTCCAAACACGGCAAGTTGAGTTGATGCCAAAGAGCACCATTTTGGTCTCACCTGACCACAACACTTTCACCCAGTTCTCCTCTGAATCATTCAGATGTTCATTATCAAACTTCAAACGGGCATGTATATGTCACGTACGTTGAAGGACGGGTCAGACCAAGGCGCAGCGTGAAATGCATACATGTTTATTATAACGAATAAACACACGAACAAAACAACGTAACGTGAAGTCCTCAGGCTAAACACAACACAAGCCTCTACATGGAACAAGATCCCACAACTAATGATAACAAACAGACAACTTAAGTATGATCCCCAATCAGAGATAACGAGCGACAGCTGCCTCTGATTGGTAATCACACCCGGCCAAACATAGAAACACAAACCTAGAACGAAAACATCGAAATACTATCATAGATATCCACACCCTGACTCAACATACAAGAGTCCCATAAGTCAGGACGTACCCCCTCCCCCCCCCCCCCCCAATGGTGCGGACTCCAACTGCACAAACCTGACATAACAGGGTAGGGTCCGGGAGGGCATTCCGCCTCGGAGGCGGATCTGGCTCTGGGCGTGACGACCACATTCTCTCAGCCTCCCCATTGCGCCCCTGGTCTGATCTGGACCTCGGCGCGCTGCTTCCCCTCTCCTTCCTCCCACGATGCACCAAACCCTGTCTGAGCCCTGGTGTGGGAGACCCCGAACCTGGAGCGGGGCTGACGTCTGGGTCTGGACTGGAGTCGTTGACCGGAGCTGGACTAGGCACTGGTGGAGCGGACTGCTCTGGCTCCGGAGTGGAGCAACTGACCGGAGCTGGATCAGGCACCGGTGGAGCGGACTGCTCTGACTCCGGAGTGGATCAGCTGACCGGTGCCGGACCAGGCACCAGTGGAACGGGCATGGGCCGTGCCGGACTGGCGACACGCACCACTGGCTTGGTGCGGGGAGCAGGCACGGGCCGTACCGGACTGGGAACACGCACCACTGGCTTGGTGCGAGGAACAGGAACGGGCCGGGCCGGACTGGGAACACGTACCACTGGTCTGGTGCGAGGAGCAGGAATGGGCCGGGCTGGACTGGCGACACGCACCACTGGCTTGGTGCGGGGAGCAGGCACGGGCCGTACCGGACTGGGAACACGCACCACTGGCTTGGTGCGGGGAGCAGGAACGGGCCGTACCGGACTGGGAACACGCACCACTGGCTTGGTGCGAGGAACAGGAACGGGCCGGGCCGGACTGGGAACACGTACCACTGGTCTGGTGCGAGGAGCAGGAATGGGCCGGGCTGGACTGGCGACACGCACCACTGGCTTGGTGCGGGGAGCAGGCACGGGCCGTACCGGACTGGGAACACGCACCACTGGCTTGGTGCGGGGAGCAGGCACGGGCCGTACCGGACTGGGAACACGCACCACTGGCTTGGTGCGAGGAACAGGAACGGGCCGGGCCGGACTGGGAACACGTACCACTGGTCTGGTGCGAGGAGCAGGAATGGGCCGGGCTGGACTGGAGACATGCACCACTGGCTTGGTGCGGGGAGCAGGCACGGGCCGTACCGGACTGGGAACATGCACCACTGGTCTGGTGCGAGGAACAGGAACGGGCCGGACTGGCGACACGCACCACTGGCCTGCTGTGAGGAACACGAACGGGCCGGACCGGACTGGCGACACGCACCACTGGTCTGGTGCGGGGAGCAGGCACGGGCCGTACCGGACTGGGAACATGCACCACTGGCCTGGTGCGAGGAACAGGAACGGGCCAGGCCGGACTGGGAATACGCACCACTGGTCTGGTGCGAGGTAAAGGAACGGGCCGGGCCGGACTGGTGACACGCACCACTGGTCTGGTGCGAGGTAAAGGAACGGGCCGGGCCGGACTGGCGACATGCACCACTGGCCTGGTGCGAGGAACAGGAACCGGCTGTACCGGACTGGGAACACGCACCACTGGCTTGGTGCGGGGAGCAGGCATGGGCCGGGCCGGACTGGCGACACGCACCACTGGCCTGGTGCAAGGAACAGGAACGGGCCGTACCGGACTGGGAACACGCACCACTGGCTTGGTGCAGGGAGCAGGGAGCAGGCACGGGCCGTACCGGACTGGGAACACGCACCACTGGCGTGGTGCGAGGAACAGGAACGGGCTGTGCCGGACTGGGCACACGCATCACTAGCTTGGTGCGAGACGCAGGCACGAGGTGTACCGGACTGGGAACTGATGTTAGAGAACTCCGACTGTACCAGTCTTTCACTCTCCGCGCCCAGTCCTCCTCCCGTGAGGACTCCTCCCTGAGCCCCCACGAGTGCAGTGGTCGTGCTCTTCTCCATCGATCCCCGACCACCCATTTAGCCCCCCCCAAAAAAAATGTTGGGGCCTTCTCTCTGCCTTCCTCCTCGGCCGGCACCTTCTGTGTTGCCGTTGCTCCTCTCTAAACCGGGCCTTCACTGTCTCCACCCAAGGACGGCGATCCATCCCAGCCTGAATCTCCTCCCATGTCAAGGATCCCTTTCCGTCCAGGATCTCCTCCCATGTCCAGGATGTCTGCTCCTGGGCACGCTGCTTGGTCCATTTTTGGTGGGATCTTCTGTCACGTACGTTGAAGGATGGGTCAGACCAAGGCGCAGCTTGAAATGCATACATGTTTATTATAACGAATAAACACACGAACAAAACAACGTAACGTGAAGTCCTCAGGCTAAACACAACACAAGCCTCTACACGGAACAAGATCCCACAACTAATGATAACAAACAGGCAACTTAAGTATGATCCCCAATCAGAGACAACGAGCGACAGCTGCCTCTGATTGGGAATCACACCCGGCCAAACATGGAAACACAAACCTAGAACGAAAACATAGAAATACTAACATAGATATCCACACCCTGACTCAACATACAAGAGTCCCATAAGTCAGGGCGTGACAGTATATGTGCTTTCTTGAGCAAGGGGACCTTGCGGGCGCTGCAAGATTTCAGTCCATCACGGCGTAGTGTGTTACCAATTGTTTTCTTGGTGACTATGGTCCCAGCTGCCTTGAGATCATTGACAAGATCCTCCCGTGTAGTTCTGGGCTGATTCCTCACCGTTCTCATGATCATTGCAACTCCACGAGGTGAGATCTTGCATGGAGCCCCAGGCCGAGGGAGATTGACAGTTCTTTTGTGTTTCTTCCATTTGCAAATAATCGCACCAACTGTTGTCACCTTCTCACCAAGCTGCTTGGCGATGGTCTTGTAGCCCATTCCAGCCTTGTGTAGGTCTACAATGTTGTCCCTGACATCCTTGGAGAGCTCTTTGGTCTTGGCCATGGTGGAGAGTTTGGAATCTGATTGATTGATTGCTTCTGTGGACAGGTGTCTTTTATACAGATAACAAACTGAGATTAGGAGCACTCCCTTTAAGAGTGTGCTCCTAATCTCAGCTCGTTACCTGTATAAAAGACACCTGGGAGCCAGAAATCTTTCTGATTGAGAGGGGGTCAAATACTTATTTCCCTCATTAAAATCCAAATTAATTTATAACATTTTTTACATGCGTTTTTCTGGATTTTTTTGTTGTTATTCTGTCTCTCACTGTTCAAATAAACCTACCATTAAAATTATAGACTGATAATTTCTTTGTCAGTGGGAAAACGTACAAAATCAGCAGGGGATCAAATAGTTTTTTCCCTCAGTGTAGTCCTAAATATTTCAAAAACTAAAAGCACTGTATTTGGGACAAATGATTCACTAAATCCTAAACCTCAACTAAATCTTGTAATGAATAATGTGGAAATTGAGCAAGTTGAGGTGACTAAACTGCTTGGAGTAACCCTGGATTGTAAACTGTCACATGTCAACATGTTGATACAACAGTAGCTAAGATGGAGAGAAGTCTGTCCATAATAAAGCGCTGCTCTGCCTTCTTAACAACACTATCAACAAGGCAGGTCCTGCAGGCCCTATTTTGTCACACCTGAACTACTGTTCAGTTGTGTGGTCAGGTGCCACAAAGAGGGACTTAGGAAAATTACAATTGGCTCAGAACAGTGCAGCACGGCTGGCCCTTAAATTTACACAGGGAGCTAACATTAATGATATGCATATCAATCTCTCACGGTTCAAAGTGGAGGAGAGATTGACTTCATCACTACTTGTTTTTGTAAGTGTGTTTGCAAGCTGAATGCACCGAGCTGTCTCTTTAAACTACTAGCACACAGCTCGGACACCCATGCATACCCCAAGAGACATTCCACCAAAGGTCTCTTCACAAGTCCAGAACAGACTATGGGATGCGCACAGTACTACATAGAGCCATGACTACATGAAACTCTATTCCACATCAGGTAACTGATGCAAGCAGTAGAATCAGATTGAAATAACAGATAAAAATACACCTTATGGAGCAGCGGGGACTTTGAAGAGACACACACACAGTTACAGACACACGCATACGCACACAAATGCTAGCACTCTTCACACAAGTACATCTAAATAACTTTGTATGGTGGTATTATACATTTTGTATTGTAGACATGTAGTGGTCTAATAATGTTATAATTTGTTTTATGTGTAATGTAAGTGCCTTAATGTGTTTGGACCCCAGGAAGAGGCCTTGGCAGCAGCTAATGGGGTTCCCTAATAAATACAAATACAACTAGTTTTTTCAATAGTAATGGTATTAGGTTTGGCTGGATTTAATGGTAAATGATGTTTTCTAATATTGTTATTGAAAAACCTCAACTGCAATGCAATGTTTTATAATTGTATTATTTTATTAATGATTGTCACAATGTTTTAGTCACTAGCCCATTTTTGTAGGAAAGGTCTTCATATTAGAATTGCACAATAGGGTTAGCCCTCTCAGAGAGCTGCCATTTGTTGGACTATTCAAAGAGAGTTGGGTTGAAGCATTAGGTTGCTAAGAGAAGGACAAACTGAATTGCTTTCATGGAGGACTGGCTGGACTTGTGAGGATGACCACACAACTTATTTTCATCATGAGCGAAAGCTATTGGGGTTCTACCCAAAGTTGCAAAGAAAATGTTGTAATACATTTAATAAACATGAGACCAACAACATGGATCACAAGATTCACAGGGAATACATTACATAGGATGAAGAAGCATTCCATACTACTTGTCAGACATTGTAGCAGGTGATTTGAACGGAGTCAGGCGCAGGAGGTGTAAATCACAGAATACTGGTTTATTGGGCCAATACAGCGGTTCGCAGCAATGCATAAAACAACTATAGTGCAACTTAACGGCGCACTGGGAAAAACAAAACACACGGGTGAATATCCCGGCGATAAAGTACAATATGCTCCACCGAGCTATCGACACCTCCACATGGAAACAATCACACACAAAGACATGGGGAGCAGAGGGAATACTTATACAGACCCTGATGAGGGGATATGAAGCAGGTGTGTGTGAAAACAAGACAAAACAAATGGAATGATGAAAAGAGGAGTGGCAGTGGCTAGAAGGCCGGTGACGACGAACGGCGAAGCCTGCCGAACAAGGAGAGAAGGTAACTTTGGCGGAAGTCGTGACAGTACCCCCCCCCCCCCCCTGACGCCGACACCGGCCAGGAGGATGCGAAGCAAGGCGATCCGGATGGTGACAGTGGAAATCCCGTAACAGGGAGGGATCAAGGACATCCTTCACCGGGACCCAGCACCACTCCTCCAGACCGTACCCCTCCCACTCCACGAGGTACTGAAGGCCCCCCACCCGACGCCTCGAATCCAGGATGGAAAGGATGGAGTATGCCAGGGCCTCCTCGATGTCCAGAGGGGGCGGAGGGACCTCCCGCACCTCAGACTCCTGGAGCGGACCAGCCACCACTGGCCTGAGGAGAGACACGTGAAACGAGGGGTTAATACGGTAATCTGGAGGGAGTAGCAACCTATACGTAACCTTGTTTACTCTCCTCAGGACTTTGAACCGCCCCACAAACCGCGGGCTCAGCTTCCAGCATGGCAGGCGGAGGGGCAGGTTCCGGGTCGAGAGCCAGACCCGATCACCCGGTACAAAGACCAGGGCCTCACTGCGGTGGTGGTCAGCGTTGGCCTTCTGGCGACACACTGCGCGCTGGAGGTGGACGTGGGCAGCGTTCCACGTCTCCTTCGTGCACCGAAACCAGTCGTCCTCCGCAGGAGCTTCGGTCTGGCTCTGATGCCACGGTGCCAGGACCGGCTGATACCCTAAAACACATTGAAATGGTGACAGGTTAGTGGAGGAGTGGCGGAGAGAGTTCTGTGCATATTCGGCCCATGGCAAGAACACCGACCACTCCCCCGGCTGGTCCTGGCAGTAGGACCGCAGGAACCTACCCACATCCTGATTCACCCGTTCCACCTGCCCATTAGATTCGGGGTGAAACCCAGAGGTATTGCACGTTGGTTCAACATAATTTAATTACGTGGAAACAACGTTGATTCAACCAGTGTGTGCCCAGTGGGTAACCTTTTACTTATCTAATCTTCTCAGATAAGTGCATAGGGGCAAGAAAGTGGTGTACTTTGGACACTAGGTTGTGTTTAACAGCCAATCTGTTATTTAAAAGGGCAGATAGCAGAAGGCAGGTGTCTGGCTCCTCACTCTGTCTCAGGAAAAGTATTAGATATTGGAAATTGGAGATTTCACTCTCACCTTTTCTCCCAGACAGTCACCTCAGTAAAATCTTTACATTCCTCAAGCCATTACCAGTTTTTCTCTCTCTCTCGACCTCATTCTTTCACACACACCCACACTCAAACTCTCTCCCTCTCTCCCTTATTCCCCCTCTTCCTCTCTCCCGTATTCCCACTCTCTCTCAGGAAGAGAGGTGTCAGGGAGATTGATTGGTCTAACTGATGGTTCCTGGTCGATAATCAAAACTAATGCTACTTGTTAGGATTGAATTAGAGCCTTCATGGATCACTTTGGCCGCTGGGCAGTAACACACACTGCTGCTCAGGGACTGCGTGTGTGTCCGTGCGTGTGTGTGTGTGTGTGTGTAGGCAGGTGGGTAACAGTATTGGCCTGGTTCTGTCTTCTCCAGCTGTCCCCCCTAACAGATGGAAGGGAAGTTGGACAGCATCACACACACACACAAGCACACACACACACACACCACAATTGCTCTCAAGGAATACTTCATAAAGTCTTTAAATTGGCAATCCGCAGTTACTACATACATTTTCTTTACTTATAAATTACTGATATACAGTATACCCATTAATATACTGTAACATATAAATGCCTCATGAGCTTAGTTCAACTGTTGTATCCCATCAGAACCCAAAATATAAGCTTGTTTTAATCCAATGTTTGTAATGTAAATGTAAACAAACACTGTATCGCTTCAGAACATGGTCAAAACTATACTTTTGATATCATGGATGGTCATTCCTTGGAACCATATATATAGTTACATTTCTCCAGCCCCATCCCTCAGCTTTTTACTAATACAGCGGCAGGGAGTCGGCTTTGTTATTATTTCAAGTGCAGATTGCCCCTTTAAAGATCAAAAGCGTATGCTCTTTCATAAGGCAACTATTTATGTAAGACCCTTCCATGGAAATGCTGGCACACTGAACTAGTCAGCTAGCTGGCTGACACTGCGTCTGAAAGACACCTTTTGGTGTGTGTGCGTGTGTACGTACGTACGTATGTGTGTGTGAGAGACGAAATGCAGGCAAAATGCCGCATCCAACCTCTGTGAAAAGGTTTATTATTATGGCAGTCATTGATGAATGGCTCTGTCGTTGTTGGATGATATGAATGGTATTTGTATGTGTGTGAAAATAGCCTTTGAGACTGAAGATGGCATTATGTTTGTCTGATGGTGTTGTTATTGCTTTGATGGATTACAGAGCAAACGGCTGGAGCCGACCTTTAGGAAATAATGACATGCTTTTCTGGCGATATGAAGGCTAAATGTTAAATGAATCAAATGCTGAGACAGTGTACAGTATTTACATGAACAGTATTTCTAAGGGAAGGATTCGTCTTCTAAGCCCTGTCTTTTTCACAAGATCAAATTTTCAAAATGGCAGCGCAACAATTAATGGCTTTTTTAGCAGGGAGCCATTGCAGCGTTAACTGTCGTAATTAGGTCAGTTTATTTGGTCCTTTCATGTGTCGTTGAACATCCCATCATCAATAGTAGATATAAATTGGAAATTGAAAGTGAATGTGCTGTGACACCGTTACAAGCCTGCCAGACCAGACTAGCTGATGTGATTGACTGATGATTGACTGATTACGCCGCATAGATGCATATACTGTATGTGCCAGCTGTCCAGTGAGAGCCATTAGATAGATGCAGTCATATGGCCTGTGTGGTCCAGCGGTTAAAGCCGCTCACCACAGCATACATGTATGCCAGAGTCGGCATGGGTTCAAATCCGTCCGACTGCCCTTTGGTTCATCCTACTCCTATTCCTGTTATTCCAACACTTTACTATCTCTTCAATGAACCTAAAAAATTACGAAAGGAGTGGGACAGCCCCACTCCTTAAAAAATACCTTTAAAAAAGAGGCCATTCAGATGCACCCACAAGCCAAACAAATACGCACACACACACACAGATGCGCAAACACTCAAACACATGTCGCACAGACAGTCTCTGTACTGTATTGTATGTATGTCTGTCTCTACCCCTCTGTCCGTCTGCCCCTCTCTCTGTCTGTCTTCCTGGCTGTCTGTCTTCCTGGCTCTGCCTGTCAATCAATCATGTTAGCCGCTGGTCTGGTAACAGGTAGTGGTCAGCAGATTATTCCTCTTCCTCAGGGTTAAGCAGAGGATGAGATTCCAGGCAGGCCCCAACCTCAGCCTAATAGCAGGCAGACAGTGTTTTACTCTCCTCCCTGGAATTAACTCTCCTCCAGAGAATGTAGCAATGCTCAGAGTCCTGACTGCTGCATTACTGCTGCACTGAACAGGCCAGGCAGGCAGACATCTCAGCCAGATAAACTTTTAATGGACTTTTCAAACCTGGCCAGTATGGATTAGCTGGTGTGGATTGTGCTGAATACTTGAATGTGCCTGGAGAGAGATTTGGGGATTTCTATGCTGAAAGGGAAATGCACTGGCACCTCCAAGCTCCAGCTGACACAGGTGGCCAGTCTGGCCACACATACACACACACACATACACACACACACACACACACACACACACACATACACACACACAGGGGCATACTTAGTGATTTGGAGCCCAAGGCAGAGGCCAGCCTGAGGCCTCCTGCCCAGAGCCTTTTGGGGATCCTAAGCGAGATTTGGTTGGTGCCCTTCGTGCCCGGTTGGTAATTCAGCCATGATTACTACAAGGTTTAGATAGTTGGCTAGCAATCTATAAAATGTTAACTGACATGGGCTAATTGACTGACATAACAAGAGGAAAACTGCTGATGCACTACCGAAATTGCACCTTCTGTATTCTACTATTCTAACTCCCAACAGTAAGTTGAGACCCCAACTGAGTTCCTAAAAATAAAAAATCACGAGCCCCCCTAATGATGTGAGGCCCCAGAAAATTGCCTTAGTTGCCTAATCTTAAATCTGCCACTGCACACACACACCTCGCTGTGTCTGTCTGGGCCAGGTGCAGTTGGCTACAGTGCAGAAAGGATAGTCAGTATTCTCCCACACCGCAGACATCAGACAGAATAACATTTAAGTAAGATATTCAAGACATGAAGGCATCAGGTTCACATTGATTTATGCTGCTGCTAGGTCTAGGCCTATATGTTTATGACAGAGTTGTTTTTCCCAGTCATGTTGTGCAAATGTATATGTGAGTGCACTCTTCATCCCTATGGCTGTGCAGGCATGGTGTGTGATGTATGTGTGTTTCTGAAGAGCAGAAATCTTTACTGTGCTCAACTCTGATTGATCATACACTAGCAGGGGTAAGGGTAATACACTCTGCAGATGAAATCAGGGAAGCTAGCCAAAGCCTTTAAACCTCTAGCTACCTTCCTATCTAATGCCTTGAAGAGTCTCCCCTGCTAGCCAATGTCTTTGAGAGACAGCTGTAGAAAATGCCTCTTAGTTATTTTTTTATTTTTTTTGCTAAATTGGAAGAGACATGTACAGTGAGGGGAAAAAAGTATTTGATCCCCTGCTGATTTTGTATGTTTGCCCACTGACAAAGAAATGATCAGTCTATAATTTTAATGGTAGGTTATTCTGTCTCTCAGGTAACAGTGAGAGACAGAATAACGCATCAAGAACGCATGTCAAAAATGTTATAAATTGATTTGCATTTTAATGAGGGTAATAAGTATTTGACCCCTCTGCAAAACATGACTTAGTACTTGGTGGCAAAACCGTTGTTGGCAATCACAGAGGTCAGACGTTTCTTGTAGTTGGCCACCAGGTTTGCACACATCTCAGGAGGGATTTTGTCCCACTCCTCTTTGCAGATCTTCTCCAAGTCATTAAGGTTTCGAGGCTGACGTTTGGCAACTCAAACCTTCAGCTCCCTCCACAGATTTTCTATGGGATTAAGGTCTGGAGACTGGCTAGGCCACTCCAGGATCTTAATGTGCTTCTTCTTGAGCCACTCCTTTGTTGCCTTGGCCGTGTGTTTTGGGTCATTGTTATGCTGGAATACCCATCCACGACCCATTTTCAATGCCCTGGCTGAGGGAAGGAGGTTCTCACCCAAGATTTGACGGTACATGGCCCCGTCCATCGTCCCTTTGATGCAGTGAAGTTGTCCTGTCCCCTTAGCAGAAAAACACCCCCAAAGCATAATGTTTCCACCTCCATGTTTGACGGTGGGGATGGTGTTCTTGGGGTCATAGGCAGCATTCCTCCTCCTCCAAACACGGCGAGTTGAGTTGATGCAAAAGAGCTCCATTTTGGTCTCATCTGACCACAACACTTTCACCCAGTTCTCCTCTGAATCATTCAGATGTTCATTGGCAAACTTCAGACGGGCCTGTGTATGTGCTTTCTTGAGCAGGGGGACCTTGCGGGCGCTGCAGGATTTCAGTCCTTCACGGCGTGTGTTACCAATTGTTTTCTTGGTGACTATGGTCCCAGCTGCCTTGAGATCATTGACAACATTGCCCAGTCATGTGAAATCCATAGATTAGGGCCTAATTAATTTATGTAAATTCACTGATTTCCTTATATGAACTGCAACACTTGCGTTATATTTTTGTTCAGTATATATTAAAGTTTGATACATTTGGTCAGTGCAATTATAGTATTGATAGGAAAATCATAGGGTTCAACTTAAGCAACAAAATAACGATTAAATAATCCACAAATGAATAGTCATGTCAGAGCCAACAGTACAAAGACAAAATCCACAATGTAAATTACAATCTTAGTCTTGCCTGAACCTCTGGTGTGTCTTTTGAGTCTGAATGGGAGTCCAAAACCAAGGAAATACTGTCACGCCCTGGCCTTGAGAGCCCGGTTTTCTTTGGTTGGTTTGGTCAGGGTGTGAATTTCTATGTGTACATTCTATGTTATTGTAGATCTATGTTGGCCGGGTGTGGTTCCCAATCAGAGGCAGCTGTTGCTCGTTGTCTCTGATTGGGGATCATACTTAGGCAGCCATGTTGCCTACCTATGTTGTGGAATCTTGTTTCTATGTGTTTTGCTTGTCTTATGTTTAGCCTTTAGAACTTCACGTTACGTTGCTTTTGTTGTTTTGTCGGTGTTTAATAAGTAAACGAACATGTACGCATACCACGCTGCACCTTGGTCCAATCCTGTATTCAACGAACATGACAAATACAGTAAATAATCCAAAGGAAAAACCCTCAAAAAGACAAAATAGTTAAATCCCAAAGCAATCCCAAATATAAATCAATAATCCAACAGAAATCCAAAAGGTCCAATGGAAATGGATGGCTCTGGAATATCTATTTTCCACACAAAAACGTATTTTTGAGTGTAATTCCGCTTTAAAGTAACTGTCCAGTGTTTCCAGATTTCTATGAAATATGACCTATAATTAATTACAATATGAGTGAAATAGTTTTCCTTCCAAAAAATGAAGTATGTTAAAAAGCAGCTTTTCTGTGTTTGAATAGTGTGGGCATACCTCAACAATAGAATGCTGTGGGCCAGAGCCATATATTTAGAAAGGCATGAGAACCCGGGGATTATCGTGTGAATAACTCCCGACTAAGGGCTGTTCTTAGGCCCGACGCCGAGCTGTTCTTATGCCAACATGTTTTTTTAAAGATGAGTGACGTTTTCATTAAAAATATATTTGAATGAGTGAATCTGTTTTATTTCATCCTTCCACTAGACAATATAGTCCGGGCAAAAGCCAGTTGTTAGTTCTGCATTCTGAAGTTGCTAGCCAAACGAGCTGGTCCTCCATTCCAAACGTTCTAAGCCAGTGGTCACCTACTGGTCGATAGTCGATCTCCAAGACATTCCTAGTCTATCGCCTAACATTTCTGTAAAAAACCCAACGATAAAACTTGTGTTCATATTTTTTTAATTTGTCTCGCGCTGTTGGTGGTAGGTGCACCCGCTTCAGCTGCCCTGCGCGCCAGGTAGGCGACGTGTTCCCATTTTGAACCATTTCAGCAATGTTCCCTCAAATTACTGCCAATGTTCACTAAAACAAAATTAGGCACTGAACAAATTTCAGGTCTGCTAAGCTCAAACTTGAACGTTGTGAAAATTCTGTTCAACTTCTGGCGCGCGTTTACTGTGAACACTGAGGTGTACCTGCTTTAAGTTAGTTTTCACAGTGGTCAAGTAGGCTACTGTGGCTATGTGATCATAATGTAGGCCTACCAGAGTGCATCTCATAACATTTTAACATGGAAATAGCTATTCTATCGTCCAGCCTACAGTAGCAGCCAATGGGTGGTGTTCAATGTAGGCCTACATTCATGAGACTTTTGAAAAAAGTTTATCCACTTGTCCTTCAGACAAGGAGGTGACTGAAAATGTTTTTGTGTTGTTTGATGCAAGAAACCACTTTACAAAATTAAATGCATCATTATTCCCATACCATAAACTAAACAGCGCCGGAGAAGATGGCTGCCGTTTTACAGCCCTCTAACCAATTGTACTATTATGTGTGTTTTTCGCGTTATTTGTAATTTATTTTGTACATAATGTTTCTGCCATCGTCTCTTATAACCAAAAAGAGCTTCTGGATATCAGGACAGCGATTACTCACCTCGTATTGGACTAAGATTTTTTCTTCAACGAGGCGGCCGCGAAGGATATCATACAGACACCCGACAAGGCCCAAATCCCCGTCATTCGCGTGAGGAAGAGACGGAGATATCGTGGACGTAGATCGGGGTGCCTTGTAAGGATCCGACGGCGAGCGAGTAAACTGCCTCTTCCATCAATCCTATTAGCCAATCTTCAATCATTGGAGAACAAATTGGATGACCTAAGATTACGGTTATCCTACCAACGGGACATTAAAAACTGTAATATCTTATGTTTCACCGAGTCGTGGCTGAACGACGACATGGATAACATACAGCTAGCGGGCTATACGCTACATCGGCAGGATAGAACGGCTGACTCCGGTAAGACAAGGGGTGGCGGTCTGTGTATATTTGTAAACAACAGCTGGTGCACAAAATCAAATACTAAGGAAGTCTCGAGGTTTTGCTCGCCTGAGGTAGAGTATCTTATGATAAGCTGTAGACCACACTATTTACCAAGAGAGTTTTCATCTATATTTTTCATAGCTGTCTATTTACCACCACAAACCAGTGCTGGCATTAATATTGCACTGAATGAGTTGTACAAGGCCATAAATCAACAGGAAAACGCTCATCCAGAGGCAGCGCTCCTAGTGACCGGGGACTTTAATGCAGGGAAACTTAAATCCGTTCTACCTAATTTCTACCAGCATGTTAAATGTGCAACCAGAGGAAAAAAAACTCTAGACCACCTTTACTCCACACACAGAGACGCATACAAAGCTCTCCCTCGCCCTCCATTTGGCAAATCTGACCAAAACTCTATCTTCCTGATTCCTGCTTATAAGCAAAAACTAAAGCAGGAAGCACCAGTGACTCGGTTAATAAAAAAGTGGTCAGATGACGCAGATGCTAAGCTACAGGACTGTTTTGCTAGCACAGACTGGAACATGTTCCGGGATTCTTCAGACAGCATTGAGGAGTACACCACATCAGTCACTGGCTTCATCAATAAGTGCATCGATGATGTCGTCCCCACAGTGACCGTACGTACATACCCCAACCAGAAGCCATGGATTACAGGAAACATCCGCACTGAGCTAAAGGGTAGAGCTGCCGCTTTCAAGGAACGGGACTCTAACCCGGACGCTTATAAGAAATCCCGCTATGCCCTCCGACGAACCATCAAACAGGCAAAGAGTCAATACAGGACTAAGATTGAATCGTACTACACTGGCTCTGACGCTTGTCGGATGTGGCAGGGCTTGAAAACTATTACAGACTACAAAGGGAAGCACAGCCGCGAGCTGCCCAGTGACACAAGCCTACCAGACGAGCTAAACCACTTCTATGCTCGCTTCGAGGCAAGCAACACTGATGCATGCATGAGAGCACCAGCTGTTCCGGATGACTATGTGATCACGCTCTCCGTAGCCAATGTGAGTAAGACTTTTAAGCAGGTCAACATTCACAAGGCCGCAGGGCCAGACGGATTACCAGGACGTGTACTCCGAGCATGTGCTGACCAACTGGCAAGTGTCTTCACTGACATTTTCAACATGTCCCTGACTGAGTCTGTAATACCAACATGTTTCAAGCAGACCACCATAGTCCCCGTGCCCAAGGACTCTAAGATAACCTGCCTAAATGACTACCGACCCGTAGCACTGACGTCTGTAGCCATGAAGTGCTTTGAAAGGCTGGTCATGGCTCACATCAACACCATTATCCCAGAAACCCTAGACCCACTCCAATTTGCACACCGCCCCAACAGATCCACAGATGATGCAATCTCTATTGCACTCCACACTGCCCTTTCCCACCTGGACAAGAGGAACACCTACGTGAGAATGCTATTCATTGACTACAGCTCAGCATTCAACACCATAGTGCCCTCTAAGCTCATCACTAAGCTAAGGATCCTGGGACTAAACACCTCCCTCTGCAACTGGATCCTGGACTTCCTGACGGGCCGCCCCCAGGTGGTAAGGGTAGGTAACAACACATCTGCCACACTGATCCTCAACACGGGGGCCCCTCAGGGGTGCGTGCTCAGTCCCCTCCTGTACTCTCTGTTCACCCATGACTGCGTGGCCAGGCACGACTCCAACACCATCATTAAGTTTGCCGACGACACAACAGTGGTAGGCCTGATCACCGACAACGATGAGACGGCCTATAGGGAGGAGGTCAGAGACCTGGCCGTGTGGTGCCAGGACAACAACCTCTCCCTCAACGTGACCAAGACAAAGGAGATGATTGTGGACTACAGGAAAAAAGAGAGGACTGAGCACGCCCCCATTCTCATCGACTGGGCTGTAGTGGAACAGATTGAGAGCTTCAAGTTCCTCGGTGTCCACATCACCAACGAACTATCATGGTCCAAACACACCAAGACAGTCGTGAAGAGGGCACAACAAAGCCTATTCCCCCTCAGGAGACTGAAAAGATTTGGCATGGGTCCTCAGATCCTCAAAAAATTATACAGCTGCACCATCGAGAGCATCCTGACTGGTTGCATCACCGCCTGGTATGGCAACTGCTTGGCCTCCGACCGCAAGGCACTACAGAGAATAGTGCGTACGGCCCAGTACATCACTGGGGCCAAGCTTCCTGCCATCCAGGACCTCTATACCAGGCGGTGTCAGAGGAAGGCCCTCAAAATTGTCAAAGACTCCAGCCACCCTAGTCATAGACTGTTCTCTCTGCTACCGCACGGCAAGCGGTACCGGAGTGCCAAGTCTAGGTCCAAAAGACTTCTCAACAGCTTCTACCCCCAAGCCATAAGACTCCTGAACAGCTAATCATGGCTACCCGGACTATTTGCACTGCCCCCCCACCCCATCCTTTTTACGCTGCTGCTACTCTGTTAATTATTTATGCATAGTCACTTTAACTCTACCCACATGTACATATTACTTCAACTACCTCAACTAGCCGGTGCCCCCGCACATTGACTCTGCACCGGTACCCCCCTGTATATATAGCCTCCCTACTGTTATTTTATTTTACTTCTGCTCTTCTTTTTCTCAACACTTTTTTTGTTGTTGTTTTATTTTACTTTTTTTGTTTAAAATAAATGCACTGTTGGTTAAGGGCTGTAAGTAAGCATTTCACTGTAATGTCTGCACCTGTTGTATTTGGCGCATGTGACCAATAAAATTTGATTTGATTCGTTATGTATAGTACGACATGCTGTACGTCGTACTGTGCGTTGTTATGGTTTATGACAGTGTGCTGCTTTACGTATGAATGGGTTGTCAGAATGAGTGGCACATGTCATTAAACATCAGAGTGATGTACAATGTGAAACTGTGCAGATTCTTCTACGGTTAAACTAGATATAACACCATTATTGCAGAGAATCAGACAAATTATGCTACCCTCTGCCTATTGGCTAATTACACTATATATACAAAAGTATTTGGACACCCCTTCAAATTAGTGGATTCGGCTATTTCAGCCACACCCATTGCAGACAGGTGTATAAAATTGAGCACAGAGCCATGCAATCTACATAGACAAACATTGGCAGTAGAATGGCCTTACTGAAGACCTAAGTGACTTTCAACGTTGCACCGTCATAGGATGCCACCTTTCCAAGAAGTTAGTAAGTCAAATTTCTGCCCTGCTAGAGCTGCCCCAGTCAACTGTAAGTGCTGTTATTGTGAAGTGGAAACATCTAGCAGCAACAACAGCTCAGCTGTGATGTGGTAGGCCACACAAGCTCACAGAACGGAACCGCCGAGTGCTGAAGTGCCTAGAGCGTAAAAATTGTCTGTCCTTGGCTGCAACACTCCCTACCGGGTTCCAAATTTGCCTCTGGAAGCAATGTCAGCACAACAACTGTTCATCGGGAGCTTCATGAAATGGATTTCCATGGCCGAGCAACCGCACACAAGCCTAAGATCACCATGCGCAATGCCAAGCATCAGCTGGAGTGGTGTAAAGCTCGCCGCCATTGGACAGTGGAAATACGTTCTCTGGAGGGATGAATCACGCTTCACCATCTGGCAGTCCGACGGACGAATCTGGGTTTGGCGGATGCAAGGAGAGCGCTACCTGCCCCAATGCATAGTGCCAACTGTAAAGTTTGGTGGAGGAGGAATAATGGTCTGGGGCTGTTTTTCATGGTTCAGGCTAGGCCCCTTAGTTCCAGTGCTGCCAACTTTGTGGCCCTTTCCTGTTTCAGCATGACAATTCCCAGTGCACAAAGTTTGGTCCATACAGAAATGGTTTGTCAAGATCGGTTTGGAAGAACTTGACTGGCCTGCACAGAGTCCTGACCTCAACCCCATCGACACCTTTGAGATGAATTGGAACGCCGACTGCTAGCCAGGCCTAACCGCCCGACCTCACTAATGCTCTCTTGACTGAATGGAAGCAAGTCCCCACAGCAATGTTCAAACATCTAGTGGAAAGCCTTCCCAGAAGAGTGGAGGCTGTTATAGCAGCAAAGGGGGGACCAGCTCCCCATTAATGCCCATGATTTTGGAATGAGATGTTTGACGAGCAGGCGTCCACATACTTTTGGTCCTATAGTGTAGCTTATTCAAGCCTGTCTCAAAATACAACACTGCACATTTAAGACAAATAAAAGCTCTTTACCTGACTCGCTATTCAAAGATTTCTAGAAATGTACACGTTTTGGGGTCTTGTAGGAAGCAATCACTCCCCCATTGCTGACTACAAATTATCTATAACTGGGCTAATAACTCACCATCTAGCAAAGGATATGAACAAATGTACAAATGTGCACATGTTGCAACATGTAGCTCTCACTTTGATCTCAAAACAAGCACATCTACTCACGACTGCTCATGTTGTAAAAACAGTCCAGTTCAAAGTGAATGGCACAGATCCATATATGGCAATGGTCTATTTGCATATAGGCCTACTACAGCTCTGATTGGTTATGGCGCACCGGTCTGTGTAGAGTACGGGTCTGAGTCATGCCCAATAGAATTCTACTCCGATGCGTTCTGCCTAAAACAACATTTCTTGCATAGTTAGTTTTGCATACAAATTGCATAGTTCATTTAGTTTCGGTATGTTGCATTGAAAGTGGCTAATTTTGCATTGATTCAATCACAATTCCCACAGTGAAGGGAAACATTGGTAGTGTTAACTTACGGGGAAAACTCTAGAAAGTTGAGTGAAGTTCAATCTCATGCTTCTCTGCACAGAAGAAGGTGTGTGTGCGGGCACAGCTTAGAGGGAACATTGATTACCGGTGTGATCATATAGCCTACCTCAAATGTTGAAATATGATTTTTTTAAAGGGGTCTGAGAAGAACAACAATGCATTAGCAGGGCAATTCAAGCAAAGCCAATATGTGGTGATAATGTTTTGGGCCTATAGCCTACTGCACAAACCTCATTACTACAGTACTGTTTTTAATAGGTTAATGTTGCATAGGCCTACGCTTTTTAAGTAATGTAAAAAAAAAACTGTAGATCTCGGCTTGCATTTGGACTCAGAAAGTGATCTTGACTCAAAGGTTGGTGACTACTGTTCTAAGCAAAAACAATTGCCATGCAGGCTAGCTACTTCTTTCCAGCCGCTAACTAGCCAACTAAAGCTAACACACAATCCCATCAAGCAGGTGAAATGACAGCAAACTATGTGCATTTTCGTTTGTTTTACCTTTGTTTCTATTTCCATTTATTTGGATATACCCATTATAATGATCCTGATAAATGAATTTGCCTGGCTCAGAGAAACTGTCAGTCTCGTCACGTTCATGAGACTTTTGAAAAAAGGCAGGCAGTAAGGTTTAGACAAATCCCAGCCTAGTAGCATTAGCAAACCCCAGCCGAGTAGCATTGGGAACTATTTTCTAGGGGAGTTTGTAAATTGCCTGGCTGGGCTGTGGAACAGTGGATGTGCATTGATAATTCAAATTTCCGACTTGCTAACTGGTTGTAGTTATACACATGCCGCGTTCAACCAGTTATTACATTTACATTTTAGTCATTTAGCAGACGCTCTCATCCAGAGCGACTTACAGTTAGTGAGTGCATACATTTTCATTTTCATACTGGCCCCCCGTGGGAAACAAACCCACAACCCTGGCGTTGCAAGCGCCATGCTCAACTTGCATTGAAAAGTTAATCCGTTCTTCTCTAATTAAAAGTTAAACTATTCTTCTCTAATTGTTATATAGTTACTAATTTTAATCAATCTTTCTTTCCACAGTATGAATTCAAAGTGAAAAACATAAAGAAGAAGAAGGTCAACATCATAGTCTCAGTGGATGGAGTGAAGGTGGCACTCAGAAAAAAGAAAAAAGTGAGTCTGTTTATAGTGAGTCTTTTATTTATCTTTTGTAACCTGTTATTATATTTACATTTGTGACTGTCTGGAGCTTAGGGGCAGGGAGTAGAGTGGATGGGTGTTGTGTTGTTTCTAACCTCCCCTGTCAAACTGTGCCCACTCAGCCATTGTTGAGCCATGTCATATCCTGGGGTTGTGTTAAGGAGTGAGTGGGATTCAAATCCTGTCACCAGCTGTGAGAGGGAGTGATTAGCGAATCTGTGCCCTGTTAAATAAGGCTCCAGGCAGGGTAGAGTGAAGGAGAGGATTGAATCTGTGCCTGGCTAAACTAACAATTCAGACAGGGTAGAGTGGCAGAGAGGAGTGTATCTGAGTGGCAGAGAGGTGTGTGCTGTGCATGTGTCCACTCTATCCCACTCTAAATGCCAATGGATGCTTCTATGTCCGCAAGGGTGCGCCGGCCTATCTGCTCCTCGGGGGTCCAATGGCCTATATCTCACCTCCCCACACATCCCAGCCAACAAAACTCTGTGGATGAGGCTTTATTTATGCAGTCAGTGGAGTGGAAGAAGGAGACCTAGTATGAGGCATAAAAAAAAAACAATACTTGAACACAAACTGCCAGCAAGTCTTCTATATCAGAGTCATTCCAGTGCAGAATGGATTACCCTTTAGAGTCCACACAGACCAAGGCCCTTACCTTTATACGGGACTCATCCTATGGAGGAAAATGAGAACAGAGAGAGGAGGAAGGAGGGAATAAAGAAAGGAGGAAAGAATATAGAAGGAAGAGAAAGGGAATAGAGAGAGGAGGAAGAGCAGAATAGAAGAAGTGACCACTAGACCGTAAAGGATAATTGCCCTCGATAACCCCTGTGAAAAAACAAGAGAGAAAAGCGCCTCACACCCTGGTCAGACCCTCTAAGCAGACAGTAAGGGCCTCTGCCAGACCCAGAAGCTCTGGTTGTATTATTCTAAACAGCTGGAGTGAACTGGTGTTTGTATTGTTATTATGAGCTGTACAGTGAATGCAATTATTGTGGTTTGAATGGGGCTCTATTGGGCTGTGTCTGCTTTGTCTCTCAGCCTGCTCTCTGGCGAGGGATGAAATGTCAACTCGTCCAGAGACTGCCTCATTTACATCTCACAGAATGGAATGAAAATCAATAGGATAAATAATTCCAATCACTCTCCTTTTGACATTTATATTATGTCAGTAATCTGGGACGAAGCCCAGTATAGAGAGAAAAATAAAGAATGAGATTGAGAGAGCAGAATGAGAGAAAGACAGAGAGAGTGTCACGTACGTTAAGAGACGGGTCGGACCAAGGTGCAGCGTGAAAGGCGTACATGTTTATTTAACTAATAAACACACGACACAGTAACCAAAATAACAAACTTAACCGTGACGGTCCAAAGGGCTAACACACAAGCCTAAACAGGAACACAACAAGATCCCACAACACAGGCAGGAAAACTGGCTGCCTAAGTATGATCCCCAATCAGAGACAACGAGCGACAGCTGCCTCTGATTGGGAACCACACCCGGCCAAACATAGAAATACAAACCTAGAATATTCACACCCTGACCGAACTAACTAGAGTTCTATAGGCCAGGGCGTGACAGTACCCCCCCCCCCCCCCCCCCCAAAGGTGCGGATTCCGGCCGCACAAACCTGACTGAATAGGGGAGGGTCCGGGTGGGCTTCCAGCCTCGGTGGCGGCTCCGGAGTGGAGAGGCTGACCGGAGCTGGCTTGGGCACCGGTGGAGCAGACCGCTCTGGCTCCGGAGTGGAGCAACCGACCGCAGCTGGATCAGGCACCGGTGGAGCAGACTGCTCTGAACGGGCACGGGCCGGACTGACGACGCGCACCACTGGCTTGGTGCGAGGAGCAGGAACAGGCCGGGCCGGACTGGGAACACGCACCACTGGCTTGGTGCGAGGAGCAGGAACAGTCCGGACCGGACTGGGAACACGCACCACTGGCTTGGTGCGAGGAGCAGGAACAGGCCGGGCCGGACAGGGAACACGCACCACTGGCTTGGTGCGAGGAACAGGAACAGACCGGACCAGACTGGGAACACCCACCACTGGCTTGGTGCGAGGTGCAGGAACAGGCCAGGCCGGACTGGGAACACGCACCACTGGCTTGGTGCGGGGAGCAGGTACGGGGCGTACCGGACTGGGAACCGGCGCTGGAGGTCTATGACTGTCTCCGTCCTTTACACTCCGCGCCCCGTCCTCCTCCAGTGAGGACTCCTCCTTGAGCCCCCACGAGTGCCGTGGTCGGGGCTCCTCTCTGTCGCTCCCCGACCACCCTTTTAGGCCCCCCCAAAAAAATGTTGGGGCTGTCTCTCCTTCCCACCCTGATCCCTTTCAGGGCCTCCATCTGCCTTGCCAGATCATCTTATCTCCCGCCAAGTCCATACTCTTTGCTCCTCCTGGGCACGCTGCTTGGTTAATTGGTGGTGGGATCTTCTGTCACGTACGTTAAGAGACGGGTCGGACCAAGGTGCAGCGTGAAAGGCGTACATGTTTATTTAACTAATAAACACACGACACAGTAACCAAAATAACAAACTTAACCGTGACGGTCCAAAGGGCTAACACACAAGCCTAAACAGGAACACAACAAGATCCCACAACACAGGCAGGAAAACTGGCTGCCTAAGTATGATCCCCAATCAGAGACAACGAGCGACAGCTGCCTCTGATTGGGAACCACACCCGGCCAAACATAGAAATACAAACCTAGAATATTCACACCCTGACCAAACTAACTAGAGTTCTATAGGCCAGGGCGTGACAGAGAGATAATGAGTCAGACCGAGAAAGAGAGAGAAAGCTAGGGAAAGTGAGAGAAAGAGTGCATGTGAGGGAAAGAGAGAGACTGAAAGAGTGAGAGGAAGAGCTAGAGAGAGAGCAAGCAAAAAAGAAGCGGCCAAAGAGAACGACTGAGTAAGAAAGATATGAAGAGAGCGAGTGAAAGAAGATGAGAGAGAGAGCGAAAGAGAGAGAGAGAGCAGAATATCTAAATGGAACATCACAGCTAGATAACTGTTGTCTTCACCGTGTGGATTGTGGATTGATTGGCTCAGTATAATCAATATCTCCTTGAGCCCAACATCCAGCCCAGCAAGGTCAAAGTTAATTACCGTGGCAATCCGAGACACTGTGTTAAATGACAGTAGCTGTAGTTAGCGGCGACAGCCTCATTTAAAGTGTCTGATGTAGGTGTAAAGGTACCTCACAGAGGACCTGACCTCCTCTCACTCCACCTTAGCCTCTCTCACACACTTCCCTAACATACACAAACCCCTGGCTGACTCTCTTCCACACACTCTTCACTAAACAAGTGTTATTCTGTCTTTCCATAGAAGAAGGAGTGGACGTGGGATGAGAGTAAGATGATGGTAATGCAGGATCCCATTTACAGGTAAGACTTCACACTTCAGCACCATCTTACAGCAGTAAGTTTGTCCCATCGAAGGGCATGTCAGGTCAAGGCGGGGCCTGGGTGGTTTCCATGGTGACAGCTGGTGTCATAACACTCTTATTGTCTCCAGATGGGCTGGGTCGGTCCAATCTGACCCTGGGACACACACAAAGACACACACACACCCTGCAGCTCCTCGGGTGGTTCAGACCAGTCCAAGACGTTACCATGGATGGGGGTATAGAGCTTTAATTTCACAAACGATTGACCACAGCTAATTCCTTGTGTTACACTAATAGCGTTAAAATCTGTGTTGTACAGTATACAATTATCGATGTTGAAAAGTAGTTGAAATTTGGTCAGTCCACCCTGGGCTTGATGTTAACATCCACAGACGGACCAGACTAGACCAAATCTGAACCTATCATAGACGTACAGTACCAGTAAAAAGTTTGGACTCATTCAAGGGTTTTGTTGGCTGATGAAAAGGAAATGTGGACAGTTCTTCCAATATCTTCCTCGGAATTGGATACGGACGTGCGCAGTTGCATCTCCGATGTGTCTGTCTTCACTTGTAGCCTGTGAGAAAGACCTGATCACGTGACAGAGAGCCATGTGCGTGAGAGGTGCTTTGGCAAGCATGGATTTTTTTAGTGGGCATTACGGCCACACAAAGGGGATACAGCCGGGAAATTCGAGGCATTATCAAGTGCTTGTCAAATTGTGAATGAGAGACTTATGAGGTGTGGACAGCCTGCGCAAAAAACAAAGCAGAGCTCATGCCTTTCATGCAACTTTTTTCAGATCATCATTACAGTCGCATCATGCAGCCTTAGAATGTATAAAAAATCAAAACATATTTGTATCACAACAAAAGTTACATAAATAACTCTAAATTAATCATATACAGTGGGGGGGAAAAGTATTTAGTCAGCCACCAATTGTGCAAGTTCTCCCACTTAAAAAGATGAGAGAGGCCTGTAATTTTCATCATAGGTACACGTCAACTATGACAGACAAATTGAGAATTTTTTTTCCAGAAAATCACATTGTAGGATTTTTAATGAATTTATTTGCAAATTATGGAGGAAAATAAGTATTTGGTCACCTACAAACAAGCAAGATTTCTGGCTCTCACAGACCTGTAACTTCTTCTTTAAGAGGCTCCTCTGTCCTCCACTCGTTACCTGTATTAATGGCACCTGTTTGAACTTGTTATCAGTATAAAAGACACCTGTCCACAACCTCAAACAGTCACACTCCAAACTCCACTATGGCCAAGACCAAAGAGCTGTCAAAGGACACCAGAAACAAAATTGTAGACCTGCACCAGGCTGGGAAGACTGAATCTGCAATAGGTAAGCAGCTTGGTTTGAAGAAATCAACTGTGGGAGCAATTATTAGGAAATGGAAGACATACAAGACCACTGATAATCTCCCTCGATCTGGGACTCCACGCAAGATCTCACCCCGTGGGGTCAAAATGATCACAAGACCGGTGAGCAAAAATCCCAGAACCACACGGGGGGACCTAGTGAATGACCTGCAGAGAGCTGGGACCAAAGTAACAAAGCCTACCATCAGTAACACACTACGCCGCCAGGGACTCAAATCCTGCAGTGCCAGACGTGTCCCCCTGCTTAAGCCAGTACATGTCCAGGCCCGTCTGAAGTTTGCTAGAGTGCATTTGGATGATCCAGAAGAGGATTGGGAGAATGTCATATGGTCAGATGAAACCAAAATAGAACTTTTTGGTAAAAACTCAACTCGTTGTGTTTGGAGGACAAAGAATGCTGAGTTGCATCCAAAGAACACCATACCTACTGTGAAGCATGGGGGTGGAAACATCATGCTTTGGGGCTGTTTTTCTGCAAAGGGACCAGGACGACTGATCCGTGTAAAGGAAAGAATGAATGGGTCTATGTATCGTGAGATTTTGAGTGAAAACCTCCTTCCATCAGCAAGGGCATTGAAGATGAAACGTGGCTGGGTCTTTCAGCATGACAATGATCCCAAACACACAGCCCGGGCAACGAAGGAGTGGCTTCGTAAGAAGCATTTCAAGGTCCTGGAGTGGCCTAGCCAGTCTCCAGATCTCAACCCCATAGAAAATCTTTGGAGGGAGTTGAAAGTCTGTGTTGCCCAGCGACAGCCCCAAAACATCACTGCTCTAGAGGAGATCTGCATGGAGGAATGGGCCAAAATACCAGCAACAGTGTGTGAAAACCTTGTGAAGACTTACAGAAAACGTTTGACCTGTGTCATTGCCAACAAAGGGTATATAACAAAGTTTTGAGAAACTTTTGTTATTGACCAAATACTTATTTTCCACCATAATTTGCAAATAAATTCATTAAAAATCCTACAATGTGATTTTCTGAAAAAAAAAATCTCATTTTGTCTGTCATAGTTGACGTGTACCTATGATGAAAATTACAGGCCTCTCTCATCTTTTTAAGTGGGAGAACTTGCACAATTGGTGGCTGACTAAATACTTTTTTTCCCCACTGTAGGAGTACCTGTTTCTTTGTTATCCACTCAACACAGAACAGCCGCATATGCGCACTCCCTCAAATCATTTGGAGAAAATAGCCTTTCTATGTTATTCAGCTTTGTTCAATTGTATTCTTCATACTTTAAAATAATATAAAATAATGCCATGGAATTCTAATCAAATCTTGTCTGCTAATTTAACTCGTGTGGCCCACAGCCTTATGGCATAGCCAGATCAGGGCCTAACATAAGGACAACTCAGAGTATGCTATTCTGTTCTTCTGAAATAGACTACATTTTCTTCATATCATGTTTCTATAGACCTGTCTAAAATAAATAATGGATTTATTGTGATGGTGTAGGCTATACAGTGTATTTGGAAAGTATTCAGACTCCTTGACTTTTCCACATTTTGTTACGTTACAGCCTTATTCTAAAATGGATAAAATCAATAAAAAATCCTCATAAATCTACACACAATAACCCACAATGACAAAGTTTTTTAGACATTTTTGCAAACAGAAATACCTTATTTACATAGTATTCAGACCCTTCGCTATGAGACTCGAAATTGAGCTCAGGTGCATCCTTTTTCCATTGATCATCCTTGAGATGTTTCTACAACTTGATTAGAGTCCACCTGTGGTAAATTCAATTGATTGGACATGATTTGGAAAGGCACACACCTGTCTATATAAGGTCCCACAGTTGACAGTGCATGTCAGAGCAAAAAACAAGCCATGAGGTCGAAGAAATTGTGTCGAGGAAAAGGATTGTGTCGAGGCACAGATCTGGGGAAAGGTACCAAAAAATGTCTGCAGCATTGAAGGTCCCCAAGAACACATTGACCTCCATCATTCTTAAATTGAAGAAGTTTGGAACCACAAAGACTCTTCCTAGAGCTGGCCGCACGGCCAAACTGAGCAATCGGGGGAGAAGGACCTTGGTCAGGGAGGTGACCAAGAACCCGATGGGAGAAACTTCCAGAAGCACAACAATCTCTGCAGCACTCCACTAATCAGGCCTTTATGGGAGAGTGGATGGACGGAAGCCACTCCTCAGTAAAAGGAAAATGATGGTCGGATTCACGTTTATCGTCGAAGAAATGAGCATAACACCGAGGCCTGTACTCTGGAGCGGGATCGATTTGGAGGTGGAGGGTCCGTCATGGTGTGTTTCAGCATCATCGGACTGAGCTTGTTGTCATTGCAGGCAATCTCAACGCTGTGCGTTACAGGGAAGACATCCTCCTCCCTCATGTGGTACCCTTCCTGCAGGCTTATCCTGACATGACCCTCCAGCATGACAATGCCACCAGCCATACTGCTCGTTCTGTGTATGATTTCCTACAAGACAGGAATGTCAGTGTTCTGCCATGGCCAGCGAAGAGCCCGGATCTCAATCCCATTGAGCACATCTGGGACCTGTTGGATCGTAGGGTGAGGGCTAGGGCCATTCCCCCCAGAAATGTCCGGGAACTTGCAGCTGCCTTGGTGGAAGAGTGGGTGGGGTAACATCTCACAGCAAGAACTGGCAAATCTGGTGCAGTCCATGAGGAGGAGATGCACTGCAGTACTTAATGCAGCTGGTGGCCACACCAGATACTGACTGTTACTTTAGATTTGTGATTATTCCATTTCTGTTAGTCACATGTCTGTGGAACTTGTTCAATTTATGTCTCAGTTGTTGAATCTTGTTATGTTCTTACAAATATTTACAGATGTTAAGTTTTCTGAAAATAAACGCAGTTGACAGTGAGAGGACATTTATTTTTTTGCTGAGTTTAGATGTACCAAAGGTCTGCATCAGTGGCTTGTAGGCTATGCGTGGAAGCCAGGAGATGCTAAATGTGTTTATGTTAATTAACGGTCAATTACTATGAGACCGGCAGTTGTTTGCTTGACAATCACCGCTGACAAAATTTCACCGCCACAGCCTTATGCCCGCTTACACAGACGATGTCATACACTGTATTTAAAACAAAGACACAGAAAATGAAAGGAGCCATCCACACCTACAATAAAACAATCACGTTGTCCTTTGTCTAATGTCAAAGGGATAAATATTTACAGTGTAGTTCTAATCTCTGATTTAGTACAGAGCAAAGGTAGAACAAAAGCCTCCACACTCTAGCTCTCTAGAAGAGGTTTTGCTACCCCTGTGACTTAAAGACTGTGAAGGAGACTGTTTAGGAAGTTCTAGTGACCTTGTAGGAAGTTCCTCTGTGTGCTGCGGCAGCCAGCAATCCTCTTGGCAGCGGGGTGTGGGTGTGTGAACCGCAGAGTGGGGGCTCAATTCTGCTGAGGTCTGGGTTGCCAGGCAGCTGTTTCAGGCTCCTGAACAAATACACACGCGTGCACACACACACAGTGTGGAGTGATTTGGAGGCTCAGACAGATTTGATGAAAATTTTGAGAAATACAGTGCAGTGTCTGAAGCTAGTCACTAATACACACACAAACACAGCCTGTAAAACCAATTGAGGGTGCATGCCAAAGCTAGCGAGGAACAGTGTCGTGACACTGGGCTATGACAGGAGAGGACTACAGACAAACTATCTAGTTATAACCCCCTGATTTATCTATGAAAATAGAGCTCTTTGACCATGCACATCAGTGGTGGGTTTTGCTTCGAAAGTAAGATGCATATGGAGAAAATAACCCCATACCTACTGTAGAATATATTGGTGGTGGATCTTTGATGTTATGGGGCTATTTTGCTTCCACTGGTCCTGGGGCCCTTGTTAAGGTCAACTGCATGAACTTTACCCAGTGCCAGGACATTTCAGCCAAAAACCTGGTTGCCCATGCCAGGAGGCTGAAACTTGGCTGCAAGTGGATGTTCCAGCAGGACAATAACCCCAAGCACACATCACAATCCACAAAAAATCAACATTTTGCAATGACCATCTCAGTCGGGTCAGTCTTTTGGAGCCTCACCCTCCCCGCGCCGGTGACATCAATTCCGAGCCCCACCCGATACCGACATCAGGACAGATTTGTATCCGCAACCCAATCCACTCGCATAGAATTGTTCCGAGAGCCAATCTGTGACCCGGCAAATAACATCAATTTATTTAATTGTTTTTATGACCCCAGAGTAGGTTATTATTCCCCATTAATTTGTCTGCATGTGTATTCAACATATTTTCATAATGAGATGCGGCATATCGACAACTCAAATCGTTCTGAAAAAAAGGGCATTCTAATTAGCCTTCTTACCTAATGAAAGCCTATAGCCGATATTGTCACGTTCGCTTAAGGAGGAGGACCAATGCGCAGCGTTGAATGCGTACATATTATTTATTAAACAGATCACCTGATCAAAACAACGAACGAAACGTGAAGTCCTTCGATATACACAAACCAAAAGGAACAAGAAACCACAACACAAAGTGAAAAGACCGATAGTTAAATATGGCTCCCAATCAGAGACAACCAGCTGACACTCGTTGCCTCTGATTGGGAGTCACTCAGGCCCACATAGATATACAAACATAGATTACATACCCTGGCTCAACATAACATAGTCCCCAGAGCCAGGGCGTGACAGTACCCCCCCCCAAAGGCGCGGACTCCGACCGCGCCAAACAACCACAACAGGGGAGGGACCGGGTGGGCACTCCGCCTCGGCGGCGGATCCGGCTCCGGACATGACCCAGGCACGGGTTGTGCTGGACTGACGAAACGCACCACAGACTTGGTGCGGAGAGCAGGCACGGGCCGTGCCGGACTGACGACGCACACCACTGGCTTGGTGCGGGGAGCTTGGATGGGCCAGACTGGGCTGGCGACGCGCACCACAAACTTGGTGCGGAGAGCAGGAACGGGCCGGGCTGGGCTGTCGACGCACACCGTAGGCTTGGTGCGTGGAGTAGGAACGGGCCGAACCGGGCTGACGACGCGCACCACAGACTTGGTGCGGAGAGCAGGAACGGGCCGGACAGGGCTGACGAAACGCACCACAGACTTGGTGCGGAGAACAGGCACGGGCCGTGCCGGACTGACGACGCACCCCACTGGCTTGGTGTGGGGAGCAGGAGCGGGCCGAGCCGGGCTGTCGAAGCGCACCCCTGACTTGGTGCGGGGAGCAGGAACGAGCCGAGCCGGGCTGACGACGCACACCACTGGCTTGGTGTGGGGAGCAGGAGCGGGCCGAGCCGGGCTGTCGAAGCGCACCCCTGACTTGGTGCGGGGAGCAGGAACGAGCCGAGCCGGGCTGACGACGCACACCACTGGCTTGGTGTGGGGAGCAGGAGCGGGCCGAGCCGGGCTGTCGAAGCGCACCCCTGACTTGGTGCGGGGAGCAGGAACGGGCCGATCCGGGCTGACGAAACGCACCACAGACTTGGTGCGGGGAGCAGGAATGGGCCGGACCGGGCTGGCGACGCGCACCACCGACTTGGTACGGAGAGCAGGAACGGGCCGGACAGGGCTGACGACGCGCACCACAGGCTCGGTGCGAGAGGCAGGAACAGGCCGAACCGTACTGGGGACACACGCCACTGGCCCTATGCAGGGATCAGGAACGGGCCGGACCGGACTGGTAATACACCCCAGTACCTCTCGCCGTGCCTCCACACTTTCCCTCTCCTCTGTGACCAGTGGCCCCCTTAACCTGGCGGCCTCCTCTGCACACCCGCTGGACCGCTCCATCGCGGCCTCCGGCTGCCCCGTCGTCCACGTCGTGAGCCCCCCCCTAAAAATTTTCTGGGGTTCTCTCCTCCCCGTGGACCAGGCCTCCCTAGTTCTCGCCAGACTCTCACTCCACTGCTTCAAAGTCCAACCTTTCTGCTCTTCGCTTGGCTGGGCCCAGTTGAGACTCCTACTCCACTGATCCCAGGTCCATCCACTCTCCTCTTCATGCTGCTTGGTCCTGTCTTGGTGGTTTCTTCTGTCACGTTCGCTTAAGGAGGAGGACCAATGCGCAGCGTTGAATGCGTACATATTATTTATTAAACAGATCACCTGATCAAAACAACGAACGAAACGTGAAGTCCTTCGATACACACAAACCAAAAGGAACAAGAAACCACAACACAAAGTGAAAAGACCGATAGTTAAATATGGCTCCCAATCAGAGACAACCAGCTGACACTCGTTGCCTCTGATTGGGAGTCACTCAGGCCCACATAGATATACAAACATAGATTACATACCCTGGCTCAACATAACATAGTCCCCAGAGCCAGGGCGTGACAGATATAACAAAACAAGACCGTAACACTCAATATTGTTTAGATAATCAAATTGATTAATTGAAACTTAAATAAACAATTCCCAGAATCTAAATATAGGCTGCAAAAATACATTCAATTAGTAGGCTATACTCAAATTTTTAACAGCCGTAACGGTTTAAACTTGTTATGGCCTGCGCATGGTCTAAATGAATGAAAGCCTGAATTAACATAACAATTAAATGATAATAAACTGAATTAGCCTATCGTAAACAAATACCTGCTTGCACTTTTTGCAGGCTGTGTATCCATCTACCGGGTTGTTGTCCCTGTCCACAATGACTCCAAAATCCTTCCAAACCAAACCGGGGATTTCACTCGTGCAGCACCTGTTTCCATGATGGTGTATTTCATAACCTTTTTATTTATCCAGTTAGGCCTACGTTCGCCATCTTCACGTGAGCTAGGCTTGCCAGGGAAAATACACTTGGCAACATATTTTCACGTGGGGGGATGAAACATAAGTTTCAGCATCACACAAATAATGGACTGTTCCCTGATCCACTGAGTGTGTGGCTGGTAGCCTATAGGTCTGCCTCACTGCTCACAGAATGGAATTCACAACACAATTCAACACAACAAGATCCTGGGTTTGTAAAGAAAATCAGATTATTTTGATTTAAAACATTTTCGACCCGCATTATAAGTGTCCTGAACCGTAAATTGACCCACGTGTTGAAATAATGTTTTCATTCCCCCCGAAAGCTGATTTTGTTGCGGATCAAACGCGGGACTCTACATCAGAGATGTATTTGCTAGCAGATAGCACAGTCTGCCTCAGGGGTACAGAGGAGAGCAGAGTGGGGGGTACTTCACGCTTGAATGTGTTATTCTGTCGGGAAGATTGAAGCTGCAAGCTGTTTTAGAACGTATAAATTGTTTGTTCTCCTGTTCTTAAGTAGTAGGTGTGTGTGTGTGTGTCTGTGTGTGCGTCAGAAACACAGAGTGGGGGCTCAAGTTCCGAAGTGTCAAATAAAATCAAACTTTATTTGTCACGTGCCGAATACAACAGGTGAAGACCTTACCAGGTATCTCTCAGCATGGAGATACCTGCCAATTCCTCCTCAGCAATTACACTGATGAAAGGTCGGTCACACAGCAAGCATACAAAGTCAAAATTATGATTAGTAATATAGCAACCTCAACTCTGCTGACCAGCTACTCTGCTATTTGGCATCTTTGGGCATCTTTCTATGATATGGCTGGACATGGGCCAGAGGTAGTGACCACTAAGTACACCCTACACTACCCTATAAAATGCTACACACACACTTTCTCTCTGAGAGACTGCCCTTGTAAGCGTGGAGGCTCAGGCATGCACTTACAAACACTCCATAGCAGAAGGAAAGTAACAGAGTGTCTGTGATTGGTTGGTTGTGTTCCCTGCATCAGGGACAAACAGCAACAGCAGGGTGTTCTGCTTATGAAGCTGATGTCTGAGAGCAGTCTGGTTAATCAATACACTGATGAAGACTAGAGGAACTCTGCTGACTGACTGACTGTTTGTTTTATATCACATGCAGGGAAGGCACTATTGTATACACACACTCACCCGCAAACTTCACACACACACACACATCCGCAAACAACTCTCTCTCACACACACACACACACAGGTGCACACGGACACACTCACTCATGGGCATGGACAAACGTATGTACACAGCAATAAACATGCACAATTTGTACACATAGTCAACAGGGGCAGGATATATATTTCCAGAACTCACTATGCCTTCCAGGAAATAGCCATCATCATCTGTCAGTCCTCTGACATACAGGTTTATATTTGATCCTGAGCTCCTGGACTTCATTCTTCAAAACATTTAAAAAGCATTTGTCAAATGTGTCGGCTGGTATCATTATTTTATTTTATGTCTCTCTCTCTCTCTTAATAGCTTCACTCTTGCTCTCTTTCTCTCTCTCTTTCTCTCTCTCTTTCTCTCTCTCTTTCTCTCTCTCTTTCTCTCTCTCTTTCTGCACAGCCTCATTTTGAATAAACAAACAGCAGCAAAAGTGGCAGCCCCTTGATAGTATGTTGACCGTGTGTGTGTGTGTGTGTGTGTGTATATGTGTGTTTTTATCTTTTCCTAATAGAGTAATTACTTTCAGATTAGCACAGAGGAAGTGAAGGAGCCGGCACAGATTAATTCCCAGAGTGCATTGCCAGAAGCCTGCTAACATGGCTTTCCACTGGGCTACAGAAACACACACCACACACACACACACACACACACACACACACACACACACACACACACACACATGGTTTTGTTATTGTAACAGAATTAAAGGGGTAGGAGAGTCAATGTAGATAAATACCTTTGATAAAGCTTTGATTATTGTTACACACGTTCACACTATCCCTAGTCTATTGCACTAACATACCGGAATCAGTGTGTGACGAGTAACCAGGTACAGTAAGTTGTTTACAACAGAATTACATATTTCAGCGGTACACATGTTTCCAAAGAAGTGAACATTCCACAAACAGTGGGTATCATAAGTATTCACCCCCCTTGGATTTGTTCACACTTTGATGCATTACAAAGTGGGATTGAAATGGATTTAATTGTGATATTTTTGTCATTGATCTACACAAAATACTCCATAATGTCAAAGTGAAAAGAAAATTATACAAAATGTTTACAAATTAATAAAAAGTTAAATAACTAAAATATAGTCGTTGCATAAGTATTCACCCCCTTTGTTTAGGCAAACCTAAATGAGTTCAAGAGTAAAATTTGGCTTACATAATAAGTTACATGGACTCACCCTGTGCACTAAATGTTTTTATGGGCCTAATAGTAAAGACATTTCATTTAACGGTAAAATGTTTTTTATTACCCTTTAATTTGGCATGAACACAACCAGTCATGGATGTTTTCATCTTATTGTCAAACAAATCACTTCAAAAAGTAGGCTACCTAAGCATGTTCGTCCACTCCAAAATAATTCCAGCATCCAAACAGTGTACTGTGTACTTGCGCCATTTGGTGAATGGAAAGAGACATCTGTTACAAAACACCGAAAGGTTTCATGACATTTGGTGATTGTCATAGGGTCTACACTCTTGTAGCCTGAATTAATTGATGTGTCTTGCTGACAAAAGTATATTTTTTCTAGAAAGAGAAGTTGGGACACCGGAAAAGGGGCTCAGATACGGGACTGTCCCGGGATGACAAGTGCAGCCACATGGGGAAAGATTTGGTGGGGGTGTTCGTTTCATTTGGATTAAGCTTTTATTTTAATATTTACTACTGTAGCAGTACAAATTGCATTTGAAACAAATAGGAGAATGGTTGAATTAGCATTATTTAGAGACCCCCCCTCCCCCTTTTAGGGGGACTCATGTCTCATTCAGGGGTTCTGAGACCCCCCTACCCCCCATAATTCACAATCTGTCTGTCCCCCATACATACAACATTTGTCCCTCGGTCAAGTATTGAATTTCAAGCACAGATTCAACTACAAAGATCAGGGAACTCATAAAGAAGGGCAGTGATTGGTAGATGTGTAACAATAACAAATCAGACATTGAATATCTCTTTAAGTGTGGTCAAGTTAATAATGATGCTGTGGATGATGTATTAAACCTCCCAGACACAACATAAATACAGTTGTCCTTCTGAACTGAGCTGCAGGACAGGAAGGAAACTACTCAGAGATGTCACCATGAGGCCATTGGGGACTTTAAAACATCTACAGAGTTCAATGGCTGTGATGGTTTGTACTGCAAGAAAACACGGCAAAGGAATACACTTTTTGGCCTAAATGCAAAGCCTTATGTTTGGGGCAAATCCAGCACAACACATCACTGAGTAACTGCCTCCTTATTTTCAAGAAAGCTTGGTGGCTGCCTCATGTTATGGGTATGCTTGAAAAAAAGAAACGGGATGGAGCTAAGCACATGCAAAACCCTAGAGGAAAACCTGCTTCAGTCTGCTTTACACCAGACAATACCTTACAATCCTAGAGGAAAACCCGCTTCAGTCTGCTTTATACCAGACAATACCCTACAACACAAGGCCAAATCTACACTGCAGATGCTTACCAAGAAGACAATGAATGTTCCTGAGTGGCCAAGTTACATTTTTGACTTAAATCTGCTTGTCTAGCCATGACCCCCAACACCTTGACAGAGCTTGAAGAATTTTTAAAAGAATAATGGGCAAATATTGCACAATCAAGGTGTGCAAAGCTCTTAGAGACTAACCCAAGAAGACTCACAGCTTATTGTTTTTACATGTATTGACTCAGGGGGGTGAATACTTTTTTTCATTTTCCATTTTTCATAAATTTGTAAGATATATACTGTATATATTTTTTTACTTTGACATTACATAGTATTTTGTGTAGATGGTTGCCAAAAATGACAATTAAATCAATTTTAATTTCACTTTGTAACACAATAAAATGTGAAGAAATCCAAGGGGGGTGAATACTTACGATACCCACTGTATTCACGTTTATACATTATAAGCAGTCAGGAATGAAAGAGAACCATACTGACACTTTTCACAGAGGCGTTTCCTGAAATGAGATGGATGTGTGTGGGTGTGTGTATAAATACCCATAGAGTGTGTGTGTGCAGTATGCTCCAGTGATCTTAATGCCACCATGATTATTTAATCAAGATAATCTCACCATGTAATCTTTCTTATACAAACAAGCTGTCTGCTATATTTACATACACTTTCTCTCTTATCCCAGCTCAGAGCCCTACGGTACAGTACTGTATCTCTTCACTAACAGGGTAAAACACCCAGACTCTCACCCCCCAGGGACCACAGATAGTGTCAGCCAATGATGGAGGGTGTTAACAGTGTACTCTAGTATCCCCGTCAGTCAGTGGTAGCTATTGGCAGACACAGGTCCACCACAGTCATTCATCTATTTACAAACAGTCGCCAGAAACAGATATTAAGAAGTGTACCTTTAAAGAAACTATAAGACCTCTACTTAATCATACAGCATATTGTTTATCGATCCTCAGTCAGTTTTAAAAAGGTATTGTGTTAGACTCGCAGTGGTATTCAAAGTCGGGGTTGCGACCTGGGAACTGCAGTGGGGTCGCCAAAATTATTATTATAAAATAATATACACTACTGTTCAAAAGTTTGGGGTCACTTAGAAATGTCCTTGTTTTCCATGAAAACATACATGAAATTAGTTTGAATAAGAAATATAGCAAAATGCATAGGAAATGTAGTCATTGACAAGGTTAGAAATAATGATTTTTAATATAAATAATAATTGTGTCCTTCAAACTTTGCTTTCGTCAAAGAATCCTCCATTAGCATCAATTACAGCCTTGCAGACCTTTGGCATTCTAGTTGTCAATTTGTTGAGGTAATCTGAAGAGATTTCACCCCATGCTTCCTGAAGCACCTCCCACAAGTTGGATTGGCTTGATGGGCACTTCTTACGTACCATACGGTCAAGCTGCTCCCACAACAGCTCAATAGGGTTGAGATCCGGTGACTGTGCTGGCCACTCCATTATAAACAGAATACCAGCTGACTGCTTCTTCCCTAAATAGTTCTTGCATAGTTTGGAGCTGTGCTTTGGGTCATTGTCCTGTTGTAGTAGGAAATTGGCTCCAATCAAGCGCCGTCCACAGGGTATGGCATGGCGTTGCAAAATGGAGTGATAGCCTTCCTTCTTCAAGATCCCTTTTACCCTGTACAAATCTCCCACTTTACCACCACCAAAGCACCCCCAGACCATCACATTGCCTCCACCATGCTTGACAGATGACATCAAGCACTCCTCCAGCATCTTTTCATTTGGTCTGTGTCTCACAAATGTTCTGCTTTGTGATCCGAACCCCTCAAACTTCGATTTGTCTGTCCATAACACTTTTTTCCAATCTTCCTCTGTCCAGTGTCTGTGTTCTTTTGCCCATCTTAATCTTTTGAACGGTAGTGTATATTCTGAACAAAATATGAAGAGTACAGATTATAGTATGGGACAATATACAAACGTTTTGAGAAAGATCATTTGAAAAATCTAATTTTATGAAATGTAAATGAATTTAAGGTTATTTGTTGATGTCAAAATCGAAATGTACAGATTTTAAGGTTGTGTCATATTATTTGGGTTCCCCAGAAATTCTGGCGGAAAAAAGGGGGTCCCCGCTGAAAAAGTTTGAATACCACTGTGTTAGTGGATAGTACCATATGTTATACAAACTGTTGCTCTCTTTATTCAGTGGAGTGTCATTTGGAGCACTTAAAGAGAGCTGTGAAATATGGCTGTGATTATATCTGAAAATCCCTAAAACTGATCAACTCTAAAAATGCCACTAGTCCATGAACCTTAACAGCCCAGTTTCACTTACTTAACATAATTTATGGTATCTCTGTTACACAGAATGGAATACCCCCGGACAGTGGCGGCTCCTGAAAAAATTCTCAGGAGGGGCAATTTTTCTGATGATTTAGGTGACCTACACACGTGCACGAGTCCGTGCACGCGATTCCAGATATCTTTACCTCTGAATAAACTGCCTTTATTATACCATATCCACCCTGTCCAAAGTCTCTACTTGGTCTCAGTTCTCCAGTAAACTTGTGATTATCAACAGTACACAACGGTAACAAACAATTGGGGGAACTCACGGGGCAGATAGTAACCACTTAAAAGGAAGCGATTCCCAAACCTTCCATAACAAAGCCATCACCTACAGAGAGATGAACTTGGAGAAGAGTCCCCTAAGTAAGCTTGTCCTGGGCCTCTGTTCACAAACACAAACAGACCCCACACAGCCCCAGGACAACAACAACAACAACAACAACACAATTAGACCCAACCAAATCATGAGAAAACAAAAAGAGAATTACTTGACACATTGGAAAGAACAAACAAAAAAACAGAGCAAACTAGAATGCTATTTGGCCCTAAACAGAGAGTACACAGTGGCAGAATACCTGACCACTGTGACTGACCCAAATTTAAGGAAAGCTTTGACTATGTACAGACTCAGTGACCATAGCCTTGCTATTGAGAAAGGCCGCCGTAGGCAGACCTGGCTCTCAAGAGAAGACAGGCTATGTGCACACTGCCCACAAAATGAAGTGGAAACTGAGCTGCACTTCCTAACCTCCTGCCAAATGTATGACCATATTAGAGACACATATTTCCCTCAGATTACAGCGATCCACAAAGAATTCGAAAACAAACCCAATTTTGATAAACTCCCTTATCTACTGGGTGAAAAACCACAGTGTGCCATCACAGCTGCAAGATTTGTGACCTGTTGCCACAAGAAAAGGGCAACCAGTGAAGAACAAACACCATTGTAAATACAACCCATATTTATGTTTATTTATTTTCCCATTTGTACTTTAACTATTTGCACATTGTAACAACACTGTATATATACATAATATGACATTTGAAATGTCTTTATTCTTTTGAAACTTCTGAGTGTAATGTTTACTGTTAATATTTATTGTTTATTTCACTTTTGTTTACTATCTACTTCCCTTGCTTTGGCAATGTTAACACACGTTTCCCATGCCAATAAAGCCCTTAAATTGAATTGAATTGATAGTAAGGTCGCAATGACACAGAAAGCAGTTCAATGTCGGGGTACAGAGTCGCTCTCTTACCAGGATCGCGGTCCGCTCTGACCAGGGTGAAGGTGGCCGGCTCCACTTCTCTGTCCGGGACTCATCCAGCCAAGTCTCCCAGCTGTATTGGGATTCAGCTGCCAGCAGCGTTTTCATTATTTAGTCCGTTCGTAGCGGGTATGTACACGATCAACAAGATCAGTCCAAAACCAACCACTGGAAATCCATGGTTGGCAGAATGTTTGTAAACTAAGTCTACAAATTAAAAACATAAAATAACGCCGCACTGCAGGTCGCAACAGAGACGCTGATAGCCGCCATTGTCTTAGTTACGTTCAACGTTACGTCACGTATGACGAAAGCGCGTAAGTGCAAGCCCACAGACACCCATAGAGAATGTATTGAAAGCTTTGAAATGTGAAAAAAATAGATTTTACATGACAGGCTATGAGAGACTTCTGGGCGATTTTCAACTTGACTGAAATCGCCCCAAAAACGGGCGGGGCCATTTGAAGCACGACTTTAGCCTGATTTGACATTTAGTGGCTGGCAGATCAGACGTGAACACTGATAACTGCT